>NW_027640717.1:0-600000 GCF_949752795.1 Hyperoodon ampullatus | reverse complement strand
AGACATATCAATACATAGGTTTTAAGATTCTTACTAGTCATATATATTCCTCTGCGGGAAATATGGGGTTTTGAGTCCCTTTCACTGAAGAAAGTGCAGGTCTTTTCTATTCCATAGTTGGTTTTTGGAACGGTACCTGTGCTTATATCAAACTCTGGTTTTATGCATCACCCCACCTCTCCTTCCCCCTTAAGCAGGCATAAGAGTGTTTTCTAAATGTCAGACTCTGTTCTCTTTCCTAACTCAGTTCAAGTGTAGGCATGTTTACAGGATCTTCATAAGTGATATCTTATGATAAGTTTCTTTTTCTCTGTGACTTATTTCACTTAGAATCATCGTACCTGAATCCACCCATTTTGCTGCTACTGGTCTTATGACATTGATTTCATGGCTGAGGGATATTCCATCGTACGTAAGTACCACAATTTTTGAACCATTTTTATATTTCCTGGGATAATTAAGGTGTACCTAAGTTGAGGTCCTTGTAAGCAGTGCAGCCCTAAATTTTGGGGTGGCTCTGTCTTATTGATTTTCAGTTTTCCCAAGGTATATTCCCTAGACTTGAAGTGCCCTTGGTTCTGTAGCTCTGTTCTTTACTTGTTTTAGGGAACACAATGCACTCCTCCAGAGAGGCAGTTGGAGATTTACATCCCGACCATCAGCATAACAAGGCTCCATGTTCTCCAGGACCTGTCTTGCCTTTCTGCTTTTTACACATTTTGTGGATGTCCCTTTTCACCGGTGGGACGTGATACTTCTTTGTAGTGCAGATTTGCATTGCCCGCTTGCTTGCTTGGCCAAAAAGGGCGTATGCGTTTTCTCCTGAATATATTCAGGAGAAAACACATACGCCCTTTTTGGCTAAGTGCATCATTGTTGAAGTTGTGCCCCTCTTCCTGTGCTTTAAAGGTGATTCCAACGTATCTCTTGAAATCTGTTTCCTGCTATTCTGCCGCACTTTCAAGTCCGCCTCGTTGCCTTCCCTTAACAGATTTTTGGACGATAGTTGTCCTTTATTACTCTGCCAGTTTGTGAATTGCTGTGGCCTTGAGCACCATTATTCAACTAATTTTTTGTGAGCTGACCGCAAGTCCAAAAGTTTGGTTCAAGACCTACACTGGTTCCCGGTGTCGGGCTGAGACTTTGGTTAATTCTTCTTCCTGCTGGGAAATTAGAGTGATATGTGACCGTCCAAATGCCTAACAGCTACGCTCTCATTGGTTCTCCCTATTCCCTTTCATCCTCTCCCAAATTGGAAACCTGTGCGAACCAGGAGGTTAAAGGGGCTGTCTCTCCTAGTTGGGAGGTTGATAGTAAAGCAGATGGAAAGTCAAACCGGAGCACCAGGAGAGGGACTATTCGTTGAGTTTTAGAGCCTTTTGTATTCACAGTGTGTCCGTTCTCTAGGTTTCCCGTACATGTTATAACTATAGTGATATTCCCTTCAACCTGGAGAGTTGGGACCCATGGATTGGGTGCCAGGCATTTGTGCTTTAAAGGGTCTGCATTTGCTCACCCAATCTCACCAATCCTCTTAGTCACAAGTGTCCAGCCTTATGCCACATCCAGCTGTCGTTGTAGATAGGGTCATTCCAGGTTTCATCAGAGACCCTGAAGGAATTGTAAAGAATTTCCCAGTTTTTTTTGTTTTGTTTTTGAAATTCCTTTTTATAGTGGGTTTGAGCTGATTCTTGCTGCCATGTTTATGCCAGTCTAGACACACTTGATTCCCTTATGGAGACATATCTATACATAGGTTTTAAGATTCTTACTAGTGAGATATATTCCTGTGCGGGAAACATGGGGTTTTGAGTCCCTTTCAATGAGGAAGGTTTAGGTCTTGTCTATTCCATAGTTGGTTTTTGGAACGGTACCTGTGCTTATACCAAACTCTGGTTTTATGCATCACCCCACCTCTCCATCCCCCTTAAGCAGGCATAGGAGTGTTTTCTAAATGTGAGACACTGCTCTCTTTCCTAACTCAGTTCAAGTGTAGCCATGTTTACAGGATCTTCATAAGTGATATCTTATGATGTTTCTTTTTCTGTGTGACTTATTTCACTTAGAGTCATCGTACCTGAATCCACCCATTTTGCTGCTACTGGTCTTATGACATTGATTTCATGGCTGAGGGATATTCCATCGTACGTAAGTACCACAATTTTTTGAACCATTTTTATATTTCCTGGGATATTTAAGGTGTACCCAAGTTGAGGTCCTTGTAAGCAGTGCAGCCCTAAATTTTGGGATGGCTCTGTCTTATTGATTTTCAGTTTTCTCAAGGTGTATTCCCTAGACTGGAAGTGCCCTTGGTTCTGTAGCTCTGTTCTTTACTTGTTTTAGGGAACACAATATACTCCTCCAGAGAGGCAGTTGGCAATTTACATCCCGCCGATCAGCATAAGAAGGCTCCCTGTTCTCCAGGGCCTTTCTTGCCTTTCTGGTTTTTACGCATTTTTGTGGATGTCCCTTTTGACCGGTGGGAAGTGATACTTCTTTGTAGTGCAGATTTGCATTGCCCGCTTGCTTTCTTGGCCAAAAAGGGCGTATGCGTTTTCTCCTGAATATATTCAGGAGAAAACGCATACGGCCTTTTTGGCCAACTGCATCATTGTCGAAGTTGTGCCCCTCCTCCTGTTCTTTAAATGCGATTCCAACGTACCTCTTGAAATCTGTCTCCTGCTATTCTGCCTCGCTTTCAAGTCCGCCTCGTTGCCTTCCCTCAACAAATTTTTGGACGACAGTTGTCATTTATTACTTGGCCAGTTTGTGAATTGCTGTGCCCCTGAGCTCCATATTTCAACTCGTTTTTGGTGAGCTGACCGCAAGTCCAAAATTTTGTTCAGTACCTATACTGGTTCCCAGTGGGTGCATGAGACTTTGGTTAATTCTTCTTCTTGCCGCGAAATTAGAGTGATATGTGCCCGTCCAAATGCCTAACAGCTTCTCTCTCATTGGTTCTCCCTCTTCCCTTTCATCCTCTCCCAATTTGGCAACCTGTGCGAACCAGGAGGTTAAAGGGGCTGTCTCTCCAAGTTGGGAGGTTGATAGTAAAGCAGATGGAAAGTCAAACCGAAGCACCAGGAGAGGGACTATTCGTTGAGTTTTAGAAACCTTTCGTATTCACAGTGTGTCTGTTATCTAGGTTTCCCGTATATGTTATAGCTGTAGTAATATTCCCTTCAACCTGGAGAGTTCGGACCCATGGAATGGGTGCCAGACATTTGTGCTTTAAAGGGTCTGCATTTGCTCACCCAATCTCACCAATCCTCTCAGTCCCAAGTGTCCCTCCTTATGCCACATCCAGCTGTCATTGTAGATATGGTCATTCCAGGGTTCATCAGAGACCCTGAAGGAATTGTAAAGAATTTCCCAGTTTTTTTGTTTTGTTTTTGAAATTCCTGTTTATAGTGGGTTTGAGCTGATCCTCGCTGCCATGTTTATGCCAGTCTAGACACACTTGATTCCCTTATGGAGACATATCAATACATAGGTTTTAAGATTCTTACTAGTCAGATATATTCCTCTGCGGGAAATATGGTGTTTTGAGTCCCTTTCACTGAGGAAGGTGTAGGTCTTGTCTATTCCATAGTTGGTTTTTGGAACGGTACCTGTGCTTATATCAAACTCTGGTTTTATGCATCACCCCACCTCTGCTTCCCCCTTAAGCAGGCATAAGATTGTTTTCTAAATGTCAGACTCTGTTCTCTTTCCTAACTCAGTTCAAGTGTAGCCATGTTTACAGGATCTTCATAAGTGATATCTTATGATAAGTTTCTTTTTCTCTGTAACTTATTTCACTTAGAATCATCATACCTGAATCCACCCATTTTGCTGCTACTGGTTTATGACATTGATTTCATGGCTGAGGGATATTCCATCGTACGTAAGTACCACAATTTTTGAACCATTTTTATATTTCCTGGGATATTTAAGGTGTACCCAAGTTGAGGTCCTTGTAAGCAGTGCAGCCCTAAATTTTGGGGTGGCTCTTTCTTATTGATTTTCAGAATTCCCAAGGTATATTCCCTGGACTGGAAGTGCTCTTGGCTCTTTAGCTCTGTTCTTTACTTGTTTTAGGGAACACAATATACTCCTCCAGAGACGCACTTGGAAATTTACATCCCGCCCATCAGCATAACAAGGCTCCCTGTTCTCCAGGGCCTGTCTTGCCTTTCTGGTTTTTACACATTTTGTGGATGTCCCTTTTGACCGGTGGGAAGTGATACTTCTTTGTAGTGCAGATTTGCATTGCCCGCTTGCTTGCTTCGCCAAAAACGGCGTATGTGTTTTCTCCTGAATATATTCAGGAGAAAACGCATACGCCCTTTTTGGCCAAGTGCATCATTTTCGTAGTTGTGCCCCTCTTCCTGTGCTTTAAAGGCGATTCCAACGTACCTCTTGAAATCTGTTTCCTGCTATTCTGCCTCGCTTTCAAGTCCGCCTCGTTGCCTTCCCTCAACAGATTTTTGGACGATAGTTGTCCTTTATTACTCGGCCAGTTTGTGAATTGCTGTGCCCCTGAGCTCCATTTTTCAACTCGTTTTTGGTGAGCTGACCGCAAGTCCAAAATTTTGGTTCAGGACGTATGCTGGTTCCCAATGCGGGGCTGAGATTTCGGTTAATTCTTCTTCCTGCTGGGAAGTTAGAGTGATATGTGCCCGTCCAAATGCCTAACAGCTACTCTCTCATTGGTACTCCCTCTTCCCTTTCATCCTCTGCCAAACTGCAAACCTGTGCGAACCAGGAGGTTAAAGGGGCTGTCTCTTCAATTTGGGAGATTTATAGTAAAGCAGATGGAAAGTCAAACAGGAGCACAGGGAGAGGGACTATTCGTTGAGTTTTAGAAACCTTTCATATTCACAGTGTGTCCGTTCTCTAGGTTTCCCGTACATGTTATAGCTGTAGTAATATTTCCTTCAACATGGAGAGTTGGGACCCATGGAATGGGTGCCATGCATTATTGCTTTAAAGGGTCTGCATTTGCTCACCCAATCTCACCAATCGTCTCAGACCCAAGTGTCCAGCGTTATGCCACATCCAGCTGTCATTGTAGATAGGGTCACTCCAGGTTTCATCGGAGACCCTGAAGGAATTGTAAAGAATTTTCCAGTTTTTTTGTTTTGTTTTTCAAATTCCTTTTTAGAGTGGATTTGAGCTGATTCTCGCTGCGATGTTTATGCCAGTCTAGACACACTTGATTCCCTTACGGAGACATATCAATACATAGCTTTTAAGATTATTTCTAGTCAGATATATTCCTCTGCGGGAAATATGGGGTTTTGAGTCCCTTTCACTGAGGAAGGTGTAGGTCTTGTCTATTCCATAGTTGGTTTTTGGAACGGTACCTGTGCTTATATCAAACTCTGGTTTTATGCATCACCCCACCTCTCCTTCCCCCTTAAGCAGGCATAAGAGTGTTTTCTAAATGTGAGACACTGTTCTCTTTCCTAACTCAGTTCAAGTGTAGCCATGTTTACAGGATCTTCATAAGTGATATCTTATGATAAGTTTCTTTTTCTGTGTGTCTTATTTCACTTAGAATCATCGTACCTGAATCCACCCATTTTGCTGCTACTGGTCTTATGACATTGATTTCATGGCTGAGATATTCCATCGTACGTAAGTACCACAATTTTTTGAACCATTTTTATATTTCCTGGGATATTTAAGGTGTACCCAAGTTGAGGTCCTTGTAAGCAGTGCAGCCCTAAATTTTGGTGTGCTCCGTCTTATTGATTTTCAGTTTTCCCAAGGTATATTCCCTAGACTGGAAGTGCCCTTGGCTCTGTAGCTCTGTTGTTTACTTGTTTTAGGGAACACAATGCACTCCTCCAGAGAGGCAGTTGGCAATGTACATCCCGCCCATCAGCATAACAAGGCTCCCTGTTCTCCAGGGCCTGTCTTACCTTTCTGGTTTTTACACATTTTGTGGATGTCCCTTTTGACCGGTGGGAAGTGATACTTCTGTGTAGTGCAGATTTGTATTGCCCACTTGCTTGCTTGGCCAAAAAGGGCGTATGCGTTTTCTCCTGAATATATTCAGGAGAAAACACATACGCCCTTTTTGGCCAAGTGCAACATTGTCGAAGTTGTGCCCCTCTTCCTGTGCTTTAAAGGCGATTCCAACGTACCTCTTGAAATCTGTTTCCTGCTATTCTGCCTCGCTTTCAAGTCCGCCTCGTTACCTTCCCTCAACAGATTTTTGGACGATAGTTGTCCTTTATTACTCGGCCAGTTTGTGAATTGCTGTGCCCCTGAGCTCCATTTTTCAACTCGTTTTTGGTGAGCTGACCGCAAGTCCAAAATTTTGGTTCAGGACCTATGCTGGTTCCCGGTGGGGGGCTGAGACTTTGGTTAATTCTTCTTCCTGCCGGGAAGTTAGAGTGATATGTGCCCGTCCAAATGCCTAACAGCTACTCTCTCATTGGTTCTCCCTCTTCCCTTTCATCCTCTGCCAAATTGGAAACCTGTGCGAACCAGGAGGTTAAAGGGGCTGTCTCTCCAAGTTGGGAGATTGATAGTAAAGCAGATGGAAAGTCAAACCTGAGCACCAGGAGATGGAGTATTCGTTGAGTTTTAGAAACCTTTCATACTCACAGTGTGTCCGTTCTCTAGGTTTCCCGTACATGTTATAACTGTAGTAATATTCCCTTTAACCTGGAGAGTTGGGACCCATGGAATGGGTGCCAGGCATTTTTGCCTTAAAGGGTCTGCATTTGCTCACCCAATCTCACCAATCGTCTCTGTCCCAAGTGTCCCTGCTTATGCCACATCCATCTGTCATTGTAGATAGGGTCATTCCAGGTTTCATCAGAGACCCTGCAGGAATTGTAAATAATTTCCCAGTTTTTTTGTTTTGTTTTTGAAATTCCTTTTTATAGTGGGTTTGAGCTGATTCTCGCTGCCATGTTTATGCCAGTCTAGACACACTTGATTCCCTTACGGAGACATATCAATACATAGGTTTTAAGATTCTTACTAGTCAGATATATTCCTCTGCGGGAAATATGGGGTTTGAGTCCCTTTCACTGAGGAAGGTGTAGGTCTTGTCTATTCCATAGTTGGTTTTTGGAACGGTACCTGTGCTTATATCAAACTCTGGTTTTATGCATCACCCCACCTCTCCTTCCCCCTTAAGCAGGCATAAGAGTGTTTTCTAAATGTGAGACACTGCTCTCTTTCCCAACTCAGTTCAAGTGTAGCCATGTTTACAGGATCTTCATAAGTGATATATTATGATAAGTTTCTTTTTCTGTGTGACTTATTTCACTTAGAATCATCGTACCTGAATCCACCCATTTTGCTGCTACTGGTCTTATGACATTGATTTCCTGGCCAAGGATATTCCATCGTACGTAAGTACCACAATTTTTTGAACCATTTTTATATTTCCTGGGATATTTAAGGTGTACCCAAGTTGAGGTCCTTGTAAGCAGTGCAGCCCTAAATTTTGGGGTGGCTCTGTCTTATTGATTTTCAGTTTTCCCAAGGTATATTCCCTAGACTGGAAGTGCCCTTGGCTCTGTAGCTCTGTTCTTTACTTGTTTTAGGGAACACAATGTACTCCTCCAGAGAGGCAGTTGGCAATTTACATCCTGCCCATCAGCATAACAAGGCTCCCTGTTCTCCAGGGCCTGTCTAGCATTTCTGGTTTTTACACATTTTTGTGGATGTCCCTTTTGACTGGTGGGAAGTGATACTTCTTTGTAGTGCAGATTTGCATTGCCCGCTTGCTTGCTTGGCCAAAAAGGGCGTATGCGTTTCCTCCTGAATATATTCAGGAGAAAACGCATACGCCCCTTTTGGCCAAGTGCATCATTGTGGAAGTTGTGCCCCTCTTCCTGTGCTTTAAAGGCGATTCCAACGTACCTCTTGAAATCTGTTTCCTGCTATTCTGCCTCGCTTTCAAGTCCGCCTCGTTGCCTTCCCTCAACAGATTTTTGGACGATAGTTGTCCTTTATTACTCGGCCAGTTTGTGAATTGCTGTGCCACTGAGCTCCATTTTTCAACTCGTTTTTGGTGAGCTGACCGCAAGTCCAAAATTTTGGTTCAGGACCTATACTGGTTCCCGGTGGGGGGCTGAGACTTTGGTTAATTCTTCTTCTGCCGGGAAATTACAGTGATATGTGCCCGTCCAAATGCCTAACAGCTACTCTCTCATTGGTTCTCCCTCTTCCCCTTCATCCTCTGCCAAATTGGCAACCTGTGCGAACCAGGAGGTTAAAGGGGCTGTCTCTCCAAGTTGGGAGGTTGATAGTAAAGCAGATGGAAAGTCAAACTGGAGCACCAGGAGAGGGACTATTCGTTGAGTTTTTGAAACCTTTCGTATTCACAGTGTGTCCGTTCTCTAGGTTTCCCGTACATGTTATAACTGTTGTAATATTCCCTTCAACCTGGAGAAGTTGGGTCCCATGGAATGGGTGCCAGGCATTTGTGCTTTAAAGGGTCTGCATTTGCTCACCCAATCTCACCAATCCTCTCAGTCCCAAGTGTCCAGCCTTATGCCACATCCAGCTGTCGTTGTAGATAGGGTCATTCCAGGTTTCATCAGAGTCCCTGAAGGAATTGTAAAGAATTTCCCAGTTTATTTGTTTTGTTTTGAAATTAATTTTTATAGTGGGTTTGAGCTGATTCTCGCTGCCATGTTTATGCCAGTCTAGACACACTTGATTCCCTTATGGAGACATATCAATACATAGTTTTTAAGATTCTTACTAGTCAGATATATTCCTCTGCGGGAAATATGGGGTTTTGAGTCCCTTTCACTGAGGAAGGTGTAGGTCTTCTCTAGTCCATAGTTGGTTTTTGGAACGGTACCTGTGCTTATATCAAACTCTGGTTTTATGCATCACCCCACCTCTCCTTCCCCCTTAAGCAGGCATAAGAGTGTTTTCTAAATGGGAGACACTGTTCTCTTTCCTAACTCAGTTCAAGTGTAGCCATATTTACAGGATCTTCATAAGTGATATCTTATGATAAGTTTCTTTTTCTGTGTAACTTATTTCAGTTAGAATCATCGTACCTGAATCCACCCATTTTGCTGCTACTGGTCTTATGACATTGATTTCATGGCTGAGGGATATTCCATCGTACGTAACTACCACAAATTTTTGAACCATTTTTATATTTCCTGGGATATTTAAGGTGTACCCAAGTTGAGGTCCTTGTAAGCAGTGCAGCCCTAAATTTTGGGGTGGCTCTGTCTTATTGATTTTCAGTTTTCCCAAGGTATATTCACTAGACTGGAAGTGCCCTTGGCTCTGTAGCTCTGTTCTTTACTTGTTTTAGGGAACACAATGTACTCCTCCAGAGAGGCAGTTGTCAATTTACATCCCGCCCATCAGCATAACAAGGCTCCCTGTTCTCCAGGGCCTGTCTTGCCTTTCTGGTTTTTACACATTTTGTGAATGTCCCTTTTGACTGGTGGCAAGTGATACTTCTTTGTAGTGCAGATTTGCATTGCCCGCTTGCTTGCTTGGCCAAAAAGGGCATATGCGTTTTCTCCTGAATATATTCAGGAGAAAACGCATATGCCCTTTTTGGCCAAGTGCATCATTGTCGAAGTTGTGCCCCTCTTCCTGTGCTTTAAAGGTGATTCCAACGTACCTCTTGAAATCTGTTTCCTGCTATTCTGCCTCGCTTTCAAGTCCGCCTCGTTGCCTTCCCTCAACAGATTTTTGGAGATACTTGTCCTTTATTACTCGGCCAGTTTGTGAATTGCTGTGCCCCTGAGCTCCATTTTTCAACTCATTTTTGGTGAGCTGACCGCAAGTCCAAAATTTTGGTTCAGGACCTATACTGTTTCCCGGTGGGTGGCTGAGACTTTGGTTAATTCTTCTTCCTGCCGGGAAATTACAGTGATATGTGCCCGTCCAAATGCCTAACAGCTACTCTCTCATTGGTTCTCCCTCTTCCCTTTCATCCTCTGCCAAATTGGAAACCTGTGCGAACCAGGAGGTTAAAGGGGCTGTCTCTCAATTTGGGAGGTTGATAGTAAAGCAGATGGAAAGTCAAACCAGAGCACCAGGAGAGGGACTATTCGTTGAGTTTTAGAAACCTTTCGTATTCACAGTGTGTCCGTTCTCTAGGATTCCCGTACATGTTATAGCTGTAGTAATATTCCCTTCAACCTGGAGAGTTGGGACCCATGGAATGGGTGCCAGGCATTTGTGATTTAAAGGGTCTGCATTTGCTCACACAATCTCACCATTCGTCTCAGTCCCAAGTGTCCCTCCTTATACCACATCCAGCTGTCATTGTAGATAGGGTCATTCCAGGTTTCATCAGAGACCCTGAAGGAATTGAAAAGAATTTCCCAGTTTTTTTGTTTTGTTTTTGAAATTCCTTTTTATAGTGGGTTTGAGCTGATTCTCGCTGCTATGTTTATGCCAGTCTAGACACACTTGATTCACTTACGGAGACATATCAATACATAGGTTTTAAGATTCTTAGTAGTCAGATAAATTCCTCTGCGGGAAATATGGGGTTTTGAGTCCCTTTCACTGAGGAAGGTGTAGGTCTTGTCTATTCCATAGTTGGTTTTTGGAACGGTACCTGTGCTTATATCAAACTCTGGTTTTATGCATCACCCCACCTCTCCTTCCCCCTTAAGCAGGCATAAGAGTGTTTTCTAAATGTGAGACACTGTTCTCTTTCCTAACTCAGTTCAAGTGTAGCCATATTTACAGGATCTTCATAAGTGATATCTTATGATAAGTTTCTTTTTCTGTGTGACTTAGTTCAGTTAGAATCATCGTACCTGAATCCACCCATTTTGCTGCTACTGGTCTTATGACATTGATTTCATGGCTGAGGGATATTCTATCATACGTAAGTACCACAATATTTTGAACCATTTTTATATTTCCTGGGATATTTAAGGTGTACCCAAGTTGAGGTCCTTGTAAGCAGGGCAGCCCTAAATTTTGGGGTGGCTCTGTCTTATTGATTTTCAGTTTTCCCAAGGTATATTCCCTAGACTGGAAGTTCCCTTGGCTCTGTAGCTCTGTTGTTTACTTGTTTTAGGGAACACAATGAACTCCTCCAGAGAGGCAGTTGGCAATTTACATCCCGCCCATCAGCATAACAAGGCTCCCTGTTCTCCAGGGCCTGTCTTGCCTTTCTGGTTTTTACACATTTTGTGGATGTCCCTTTTGACCGGTGTGAAGTGATACTTCTTTGTAGTGCTGATTTGCATTGCCCACTTGCTTGCTTTGCCAAAAAGGGCGTATGCGTTTTCTCCTGAATATATTCAGGAGAAAACGCATACGCCCTTTTTGGCCAAGTGCATCATTGTCGAAGTTGTGCCCGTCTTCCTGTGCTTTAAAGGCGATTCCAACGTACCTCTTGAAATCTGTTTCCTGCTATTCTGCCTCGCTTTCAAGTCCGCCTCGTTGCCTTCCCTCAACAGATTTTTGGACGATAGTTGTCCTTTATTACTCGGCCAGTTTGTGAATTGCTGTGCCCCTGAGCTCCATTTTTCAACTCGTTTTTGGTGAGCTGACCGCCAGTCCAAAATTTTGGTTCAGGAACTATACTGTTTCCCGGTGGGTGGCTGAGACTTTGGTAAATTCTTCTTCCTGCCGGGAAATTACAGTGATATGTGCCCGTCCAAATGCCTAACAGCTACTCTCTCATTGGTTCTCCCTCTTCCCTTTCATCCTCTGCCAAATTGGAAACCTGTGCGAACCAGGAGGTTAAAGGGGCTGTCTCTCCAATTTGGGAGGTTGATAGTAAAGCAGATGGAAAGTCAAACCGGAGCACCAGGAGAGGGACTATTCGTTGAGTTTTAGAAACCTTTCGTATTCACAGTGTGTCCGTTCTCTAGGATTCCCGTACATGTTATAGCTGTAGTAATATTCCCTTCAACCTGGAGAGTTGGGACCCATGGAATGGGTGTCAGGCATTTGTGCTTTAAAGGGTCTGCATTTGCTCACACAATCTCACCATTCGTCTCAGTCCCAAGTGTCCCTCCTTATACCACATCCAGCTGTCATTGTAGATAGGGTCATTCCAGGTTTCATCAGAGACCCTGAAGGAATTGGAAAGAATTTCCCATTTTTTTTGTTTTGTTTTTGAAATTCCTTTTTATAGTGGGTTTGAGCTGATTCTCGCTGCCATGTTTATGCCAGTCTAGACACACTTGATTCACTTACGGAGACATATCAATACATAGGTTTTAAGATTCTTACTAGTCAGATATATTCCTCTGCGGGAAATATGGGGTTTTGAGTCCCTTTCACTGAGGAAGGTGTAGGTCTTGTCTATTCCATAGTTGGTTTTTGGAACGGTACCTGTGCTTATATCAAACTCTGGTTTTATGCATCACCCCACCTCTCCTTCCCCCTTAAGCAGGCATAAGAATGTTTTCTAAATGTGAGACACTGTTCTCTTTCCTAACTCAGTTCAAGTGTAGCCATATTTACAGGATCTTCATAAGTGATATCTTATGATAAGTTTCTTTTTCTGTGTGACTTAGTTCAGTTAGAATCATCGTACCTGAATCCACCCATTTTGCTGCTACTGGTCTTATGACATTGATTTCATGGCTGAGGGATATTCTATCATACGTAAGTACCACAATATTTTGAACCATTTTTATATTTCCTGGGATATTTAAGGTGTACCCAAGTTGAGGTCCTTGTAAGCAGGGCAGCCCTAAATTTTGGGGTGGCTCTGTCTTATTGATTTTCAGTTTTCCCAAGGTATATTCCCTAGACTGGAAGATCCCTTGGCTCTGTAGCTCTGTTGTTTACTTGTTTTAGGGAACACAATGAACTCCTCCAGAGAGGCAGTTGGCAATTTACATCCCGCCCATCAGCATAACAAGGCTCCCTGTTCTCCAGGGCCTGTCTTGCCTTTCTGGTTTTTACACATTTTGTGGATGTCCCTTTTGACCGGTGTGAAGTGATACTTCTTTGTAGTGCTGATTTGCATTGCCCACTTGCTTGCTTGGCCAAAAAGGGCGTATGCGTTTTCTCCTGAATATATTCAGGAGAAAACGCATACGCCCTTTTTGGCCAAGTGCATCATTGTCGAAGTTGTGCCCGTCTTCCTGTGCTTTAAAGGCGATTCCAACGTACCTCTTGAAATCTGTTTCCTGCTATTCTGCCTCGCTTTCAAGTCCGCCTCGTTGCCTTCCCTCAACAGATTTTTGGACGATAGTTGTCCTTTATTACTCGGCCAGTTTGTGAATTGCTGTGCCCCTGAGCTCCATTTTTCAACTCGTTTTTGGTGAGCTGACCGCCAGTCCAAAATTTTGGTTCAGGAACTATACTGGTTCCCGGTGGGTGGCTGAGACTTTGGTTAATTCTTCTTCCTGCCGGGAAATTACAGTGATATGTGCCCGTCCAAATGCCTAACAGCTACTCTCTCATTGGTTCTCCCTCTTCCCTTTCATCCTCTGCCAAATTGGAAACCTGTGCGAACCAGGAGGTTAAAGGGGCTGTCTCTCCAATTTGGGAGGTTGATAGTAAAGCAGATGGAAAGTCAAACCGGAGCACCAGGAGAGGGACTATTCTTTGAGTTTTAGAAACCTTTCGTATTCACAGTGTGTCCGTTCTCTAGGATTCCCGTACATGTTATAGCTGTAGTAATATTCCCTTCAACCTGGAGAGTTGGGACCCATGGAATGGGTGTCAGGCATTTGTGCTTTAAAGGGTCTGCATTTGCTCACACAATCTCACCATTCGTCTCAGTCCCAAGTGTCCCTCCTTATACCACATCCAGCTGTCATTGTAGATAGGGTCATTCCAGGTTTCATCAGAGACCCTGAAGGAATTGGAAAGAATTTCCCATTTTTTTTGTTTTGTTTTTGAAATTCCTTTTTATAGTGGGTTTGAGCTGATTCTCGCTGCCATGTTTATGCCAGTCTAGACACACTTGATTCACTTACGGAGACATATCAATACATAGGTTTTAAGATTCTTACTAGTCAGATATATTCCTCTGCGGGAAATATGGGGTTTTGAGTCCCTTTCACTGAGGAAGGTGTAGGTCTTGTCTATTCCATAGTTGGTTTTTGGAACGGTACCTGTGCTTATATCAAACTCTGGTTTTATGCATCACCCCACCTCTCCTTCCCCCTTAAGCAGGCATAAGAATGTTTTCTAAATGTGAGACACTGTTCTCTTTCCTAACTCAGTTCAAGTGTAGCCATATTTACAGGATCTTCATAAGTGATATCTTATGATAAGTTTCTTTTCCTGTGTGACTTAGTTCAGTTAGAATCATCGTACCTGAATCCACCCATTTTGCTGCTACTGGTCTTATGACATTGATTTCATGGCTGAGGGATATTCTATCATACGTAAGTACCACAATATTTTGAACCATTTTTATATTTCCTGGGATATTTAAGGTGTACCCAAGTTGAGGTCCTTGTAAGCAGGGCAGCCCTAAATTTTGGGGTGGCTCTGTCTTATTGATTTTCAGTTTTCCCAAGGTATATTCCCTAGACTGGAAGTTCCCTTGGCTCTGTAGCTCTGTTGTTTACTTGTTTTAGGGAACACAATGAACTCCTCCAGAGAGGCAGTTGGCAATTTACATCCCGCCCATCAGCATAACAAGGCTCCCTGTTCTCCAGGGCCTGTCTTGCCTTTCTGGTTTTTACACATTTTGTGGATGTCCCTTTTGACCGGTGTGAAGTGATACTTCTTTGTAGTGCTGATTTGCATTGCCCACTTGCTTGCTTGGCCAAAAAGGGCGTATGCGTTTTCTCCTGAATATATTCAGGAGAAAACGCATACGCCCTTTTTGGCCAAGTGCATCATTGTCGAAGTTGTGCCCGTCTTCCTGTGCTTTAAAGGCGATTCCAACGTACCTCTTGAAATCTGTTTCCTGCTATTCTGCCTCGCTTTCAAGTCTGCCTCGTTGCCTTCCCTCAACAGATTTTTGGACGATAGTTGTCCTTTATTACTCGGCCAGTTTGTGAATTGCTGTGCCCCTGAGCTCCATTTTTCAACTCGTTTTTAGTGAGCTGACCGCCAGTCCAAAATTTTGGTTCAGGAACTATACTGTTTCCCGGTGGGTGGCTGAGACTTTGGTTAATTCTTCTTCCTGCCGGGAAATTACAATGATATGTGCCCGTCCAAATGCCTAACAGCTACTCTCTCATTGGTTCTCCCTCTTCCCTTTCATCCTCTCCCAAATTGGAAACCTGTGCGAACCAGGAGGTTAAAGGGGCTGTCTCTCCAATTTGGGAGGTTGATAGTAAAGCAGATGGAAAGTCAAACCGGAGCACCAAGAGAGGGACTATTCGTTGAGTTTTAGAAACCTTTCGTATTCACAGTGTGTCCGTTCTCTAGGATTCCCGTACATGTTATAGCTGTAGTAATATTCCCTTCAACCTGGAGAGTTGGGACCCATGGAATGGGTGTCAGGCATTTGTGCTTTAAAGGGTCTGCATTTGCTCACACAATCTCACTATTCGTCTCAGTCCCAAGTGTCCCTCCTTATACCACATCCAGCTGTCATTGTAGATAGGGTCATTCCAGGTTTCATCAGAGACCCTGAAGGAATTGGAAAGAATTTCCCATTTTTTTTGTTTTGTTTTTGAAATTCCTTTTTATAGTGGGTTTGAGCTGATTCTCGCTGCCATGTTTATGCCAGTCTAGACACACTTGATTCACTTACGGAGACATATCAATACATAGGTTTTAAGATTCTTACTAGTCAGATATATTCCTCTGCGGGAAATATGGGGTTTTGAGTCCCTTTCACTGAGGAAGGTGTAGGTCTTGTCTATTCCATAGTTGGTTTTTGGAACGGTACCTGTGCTTATATCAAACTCTGGTTTTATGCATCACCCCACCTCTCCTTCCCCCTTAAGCAGGCATAAGAATGTTTTCTAAATGTGAGACACTGTTCTCTTTCCTAACTCAGTTCAAGTGTAGCCATATTTACAGGATCTTCATAAGTGATATCTTATGATAAGTTTCTTTTCCTGTGTGACTTAGTTCAGTTAGAATCATCGTACCTGAATCCACCCATTTTGCTGCTACTGGTCTTATGACATTGATTTCATGGCTGAGGGATATTCTATCATACATAAGTACCACAATATTTTGAACCATTTTTATATTTCCTGGGATATTTAAGGTGTACCCAAGTTGAGGTCCTTGTAAGCAGGGCAGCCCTAAATTTTGGGGTGGCTCTGTCTTATTGATTTTCAGTTTTCCCAAGGTATATTCCCTAGACTGGAAGTGCCCTTGGCTCTGTAGCTCTGTTGTTTACTTGTTTTAGGGAACACAATGAACTCCTCCAGAGAGGCAGTTGGCAATTTACATCCCGCCCATCAGCATAACAAGGCTCCCTGTTCTCCAGGGCCTGTCTTGCCTTTCTGGTTTTTACACATTATGTGGATGTCCCTTTTGACCGGTGTGAAGTGATACTTCTTTGTAGTGCAGATTTGCATTGCCCACTTGCTTGCTTGGCCAAAAAGGGCGTATGCGTTTTCTCCTGAATATATTCAGGAGAAAACGCATACGCCCTTTTTGGCCAAGTGCATCATTGTCGAAGTTGTGCCCCTCTTCCTGTGCTTTAAAGGCGATTCCAACGTACCTCTTGAAATCTGTTTCCTGCTATTCTGCCTCGCTTTCAAGTCCGCCTCGTTGCCTTCCCTCAACAGATTTTTGGACGATAGTTGTCCTTTATTACTCGGCCAGTTTGTGAATTGCTGTGCCCCTGAGCTCCATTTTTCAACTCGTTTTTGGTGAGCTGACCGCCAGTCCAAAATTTTGGTTCAGGAACTATACTGTTTCCCGGTGGGTGGCTGAGACTTTGGTTAATTCTTCTTCCTGCCGGGAAATTACAGTGATATGTGCCCGTCCAAATGCCTAACAGCTACTCTCTCATTGGTTCTCCCTCTTCCCTTTCATCCTCTCCCAAATTGGAAACCTGTGCGAACCAGGAGGTTAAAGGGGCTGTCTCTCCAATTTGGGAGGTTGATAGTAAAGCAGATGGAAAGTCAAACTGGAGCACGAGGAGAGGGACTATTCGTTGAGTTTTAGAAACCTTTCGTATTCACAGTGTGTCCGTTCTCTAGGATTCCCGTACATGTTATAGCTGTAGTAATATTCCCTTCAACCTGGAGAGTTGGGACCCATGGAATGGGTGCCAGGCATTTGTGCTTTAAAGGGTCTGCATTTGCTCACCCAATCTCACCATTCGTCTCAGTCCCAAGTGTCCCTCCTTATACCACATCCAGCTGTCATTGTAGATAGGGTCATTCCAGGTTTCATCAGAGACCCTGAAGGAATTGGAAAGAATTTCCCATTTTTTTTGTTTTGTTTTTGAATTTCCTTTTTATAGTGAGTTTGAGCTGATTCTCGCTGCCATGTTTATGCCAGTCTAGACACACATGATTCACTTACAGAGACATATCAATACATAGGTTTTAAGATACTTAGTAGTCAGATATATTCCTCTGCGGGAAATATGGGGTTTTGAGTCCCTTTCACTGAGGAAGGTGTAGGTCTTGTCTATTCCATAGTTGGTTTTTGGAACGGTACCTGTGCTTATATCAAACTCTGGTTTTATGCATCACACCACCTCTCCTTCCCCCTTAAGCAGGCATAAGAATGTTTTCTAAATGTGAGACACTGTTCTCTTTCCTAACTCAGTTCAAGTGTAGCCATATTTACAGGATCTTCATAAGTGATATCTTATGATAAGTTTCTTTTTCTGTGTGACTTAGTTCACTTAGAATCATCGTACCTGAATCCACCCATTTTGCTGCTACTGGTCTTATGACATTGATTTCATGGCTGAGGGATATTCCATCGTACATAAGTACCACAATTTTTTGAACCATTTTTATATTTCCTGGGATATTTAAGGTGTACCCAAGTTGAGGTTCTTGTAAGCAGTGGAGCCCTAAATTTTGGGGTGGCTCTGTCTTATTCATTTTCAGTTTTCCCAAGGTATATTCCCTAGACTGGAAGTGCCCTTGGCTCTGTAGCTCTGTTGTTTACTTCTTTTAGGGAACACAATGTACTCCTCCAGAGAGGCAGTTGGCAATTTACATCCCGCCCATCAGCATAACAAGGCTCCCTGTTCTCCAGGGCCGGTCTTGCCTTTCTGGTTTTTACACATTTTGTGAATGTCCCTTTTGACCGGTGTGAAGTGATACTTCTTTGTAGTGCAGATTTGCATTGCCCGCTTGCTTACTTGGCCAAAAAGGGCGTATGCGTTTTCTCCTGAATATATTCAGGAGAAAACGCATACGCCCTTTTTGGCCAAGTGCATCATTGTCGAAGTTGTGCCCCTCTTCCTGTGCTTTAATGGCGATTCCAACGTACCTCTTGAAATCTGTTTCCTGCTATTCTGCCTCGCTTTCAAGTCCGCCTCGTTGCCTTCCCTCAACAGATTTTTGGACGATAGTTGTCCTTTATTACTTGGCCAGTTTGTGAATTGCTGTGCCCCTGAGCTCCATTTTTCAACTCGTTTTTGGTGAGCTGACTGCAAGTCCAAAATTTTGGTTCAGGACCTATACTGTTTCCCGGTGGGTGGCTGAGACTTTGGTTAATTCTTCTTCCTGCCGGGAAATTACAGTGATATATGCCCGTCCAAATGCCTAACAGCTACTCTCTCATTGGTTCTCCCTCTTCCCTTTCATCCTCTGCCAAATTGGAAACCTCTGCGAACCAGGAGGTTAAAGGGGCTGTCTCTCCAATTTGGGAGGTTGATAGTAAAGCAGATGGAAAGTCAAACCGGAGCACCAGCAGAGGGACTATTCGTTGAGTTTTAGAAACCTTTCTTATTAACAGTGTGTCCGTTCCCTAGGTTTCCCGTACATGTTATAGCTGTAGTAATATTCCCTTCAACCTGGAGAGTTGGGACCCATGGAATGGGTGCAAGGCATTTGTGCTTTAAAGGGTCTGCATTTGCTCACCCAATCTCACCGTTCGTCGCAGTCCCAAGTGACCCTCCTTATAACACATCCAGCTGTCATTGTAGATAGGGTCATTCCAGGTTTCATCAGAGACCCTGAAGGAATTGGAAAGAATTTCCCAGTTTTTTTGTTTTGTTTTTGAAATTCCTTTTTATAGTGGGTTTGAGCTGATTCTCGCTGCCATGTTTATGCCAGTCTAGACACACTTGATTCCCTTACGGAGACATATCAATACATAGGTTTTAAGATTCTTACTAGTCAGATATATTCCTCTGCGGGAAATATGGGGTTTTGAGTCCCTTTCACTGAGGAAGGTGTAGGTCTTGTCTATTCCATACTTGGTTTTTGGAACGGTACCTGTGCTTATATCAAACTCTGGTTTTATGCATCACCCCACCTCTCCTTCCCACTTAAGCAGGCATAAGAGTGTTTTCTAAATGTGAGACACTGTTCTCTTTCCTAACTCAGTTCAAGTGTAGCCATATTTACAGGATCTTCATAAGTGATATCTTATGATAAGTTTCTTTTTCTGTGTGACTTATTTCAGTTAGAATCATCGTACCTGAATCCACCCATTTTGCTGCTACTGGTCTTATGACATTGATTTCATGGCTGAGGGATATTCTATCGTACGTAAGTACCACAATATTTTGAACCATTTTTATATTTCCTGGGATATTTAAGGTGTACCCAAGTTGAGGGCCTTGTAAGCAGGGCAGCCCTAAATTTTGGGGTGGCTCTGTCTTATTGATTTTCAGTTTTCCCAAGGTATATTCCCTAGACTGGAAGTGCCCTTGGCTCTGTAGATCTGTTGTTTAATTGTTTTAGGGAACACAATGAACTCCTCCAGAGAGGCAGTTGGCAATTTACATCCCGCCCATCAGCATAACAAGGCTCCCTGTTCTCCAGGGCCTGTCTTGCCTTTCTGGTTTTTACACATTTTGTGGATGTCCCTTTTGACCGGTGTGAAGTGATACTTCTGTGTAGTGCACATTTGCATTGCGCACTTGCTTGCTTGGCCAAAAAGGGCGTATGCGTTTTCTCCTGAATATATTCAGGAGAAAACGCATACGCCCTTTTTGGCCAAGTGCATCATTGTCGAAGTTGTGCCCCTCTTCCTGTGCTTTAAAGGCGATTCCAACGTACCTCTTGAAATCTGTGTCCTGCTATTCTGCCTCGCTTTCAAGTCCACCTCGTTGCCTTCCCTCAACAGATTTTTGGACGATAGTTGTCCTTTATTACTTGGCCAGTTTGTGAATTGCTGTGCCCCTGAGCTCCATTTTTCAACACGTTTTTGGTGAGCTGACCGCAAGACCAAAATTTTGGTTCAGGACATATGCTGGTTCCCGGTGGGTGGCTGAGACTTTGGTTAATTATTCTTCCTGCCGGGAAGTTAGAGTGATATGTGCCCGTCCAAATGCCTAACAGCTACTCTCTCATTGGTTCTCCCTCTTCCCTTTCATCCTCTGCCAAATTGGAAACCTGTGCGAACCAGGAGGTTAAAGGGGCTGTCTCTCCAAGTTGGGAGATTGATAGTAAAGCAGATGGAAAGTCAAACCGGAGCACCAGGAGAGGGAGTATTTGTTGAGTTTTAGAAACCTTTCATATTCACAGTGTGTCCGTTCTCTAGGTTTCCCGTACATGTTATAACTGTAGTAATATTCCCTTTAACCTGGAGAGTTGGGACCCATGGAATGGGTGCCATGCATTATTGCTTTAAAGGGTCTGCATTTGCTCACCCAATCTCACCAATCCTCTCAGTCCCAAGTGCCCAGCCTTATGCCACATCCAGCTGTCGTTGTAGATAGGGTCATTCTAAGTTTCATCAGAACCCCTGAAGGTATTGTGTAAGAATTTCACTGTTTATTTGTTTTGTTTTGAAATTCATTTTTATAGTGGGTTTGAGCTGATTCTGTCTGCCGTGTTTATGTCATTCTAGACACACTTGGTTACCTTATGGAGATATATCAATACATAGGTTTTAAGATTCTTACTAGTCAGATATACTACTCTGCGGGGAATAGGGGTGTTGAGCCCCGTTCAGTGAGGAAAGAGTAGGTCTTGTCTATTTTGTATTTGGATTATGCCACCCTACCTGTGCTAATATCAAACTCTGGTTTTATGCATCACCCCACCTCTCCTTTCCTCTTGAGCAGGCATAAGAGTGTTTTCTAAATGTGAGACTCTTCTCTTTCCTAATTCAGTTCATGTGTAGCCATGTTTACAAGACCTTCATAAGTGATATCTTATGATAAGTTTCTTTTTCTGAGTGACTTATTTCAGTTAGAATCATCGTACATGAATCCACTCATTATGCTGCTACTGGCCTTATGACATTGATTTCATGGATGAGGGATATTCCATCGTACGTATGTTTCACAATTTCTTTACTATTTTTGTCTTTCCTGGGATATTTAAGGTGTCCCGAAGTCGAGGTTCTTGTAAGCAGTGCTGCCCTATATTTTGGGTTGGCTGTGTCTTATTGATTTTCAATTTCCCCAAGGTATATTCCCATGACTGGAAGTGCCTTAGGTTGTGAAGCTTTGTTGTTTAATTCTTTTAGGGAACGCAATGCACTCCTCCAGAGTGGCTGTTGGCAATCTGCATCCCACCCATCAGCATAACAAGGCTCCCTGTTCTCTAGAGCCCCTCTTGCCTTTCTGGTTTTTACACATTTTACAGATATCCCTTTTGACTGGTGGGAAGTGATACTTCTTTGTAGCGCAGATTTGCATTGTGCGGTTGCTTGGTTGGCCAAAATGGGTGTATGCGTTTTCTCCTGAATATATATAGGAGAAAATGCATGCGCCCTTTATGGACAATTCCATAATTGTCGAAGTTGTGATGCTTTTCCTGTGTTTAAAGGCGATTCCAATGTACTTCTGGAAATCTGTTTCATGCAAATCTCCCTCAATTTCAAGTCCGCCTCATGGCTTTTCCTCAACAGATTTTTGGAAGAAAGTAGTCCTGTACAACTCTGCAAGTTAGTGAATTGCTGTGCCCCTGAGCTCGATTTTTCAACTTGTGTTTTTGTGAGCTGACCGCAAACCCACAATTTTGCTTCAGGACCTATACTAGTTATGGCGGTGGGGCAGGCTGAGAGTTTGGTTAATTCGTCTTCGTGACGGGAAATTAGAGTGACATGTGGCCGTCCAAATGCCTACAGCTACTCTCTCATTGGTTCTCCCTCTTCCCTTATATCCTCTGCACAATGTGCCAACTGTGTGAACCAGGAGGTTATAGGGGCTGACTCTCCAAGTTGGGAGATTGATATTAAAGCAGTTGGAATGTCAAGCTGCAGCACATGGAGAGAAAAAAATTAGTAGAGTTTTAGAAACCTTTCACCATCAGAGGGTGTCCATTCTGTAGGTTTCCCATACATGTTATAACTGTAGTGATATTCCCTTCTACCTGGAGAGTTGGGAACCATGGAATCAGTGGCAGGCATTATTGCTTTAAAGCGTCTGCATTTTCTCACCCAATCTCACCAATCCTCTCAGTCCCAGGTGAACAGCCTTATGCCACATCCAGCTTTTGTTGTAGATAGGGTCATTCCAAGTTTCATCAGAACCCCTGAAGGTGTTGTGTAAGAATTTCACTGTTTCTTTGTTTTGTTTTGAAATTCCTTTTTATAGTGGGTTTGAGCTGATTCTCACTGCCGTGTTTATGTCATTCTAGACACACTTGGTTCCCTTATGGAGACATATCAATACATAGGTTTTAAGATCCTTACTAGTCAGATATATTTCTCTGTGGGTAATAGGGGTGTTGAGTCCCATTCACTGAGGAAGGAGTCGGGCTTGTCTCTTCTGTATTTGGATTATGGAACGGTACCTGTGTTAATATCAAACTCTGGTTTTGTGTGTCTCCCCACTTCTCCTTCCCCCTTAAGCAAGCATAAGAGTGTTTTCTAAATCTGAGACTCTGTTCTCTTTCCTAATTCAGTTCATATTTAGCCAGGTTTACATTCCCTTCATAAGTGATATCTTATATCAGAATGCACCATGGCCCTTGTCATAATAATGCTCCATGACCCCTGTCATCACAATGCTCCATTCCCTGGTTATCACAATGCTCCATGTCCCTTGTCATAACAATTCTCCACGTTCTTGTCATCACAATGCTACATGACACTTCTCATCACAAAGTTACATGCTCGTTTCATCACAATTCTCCATGCACTTGTCATTGCAATGTTCCATGACCCCTGTCATAGCAAGCTCCAAGTGTTTGTCATCACAATGCTTCACGACTTTATCATCAAAATTCTCAATGGCACTTTTCATCACAATGTTCCGTACCCTTGTCATCACAATGCTCCATGCCCTTGTCATCACAATGCTCCATGACCCCTGTCATCACAATGCTCCCTGACACCTGTCATCACAATGCTTCATGCCCCTTGTCATTACAGTGCTCCATGATGCTCGTCATCACAATTACCCATGGTCTTCTCATCACAATGCTCCACGGTTTTGCCATCACAATGCTCCATGCCCTGGTCATCTCAAAGCTCAATGTCCCTTGTCCTCACAATTCTCCACGTCCTTGTCATCACAGTGCTCCATGGCACTTCTCATCACAATGTTATATGCTCTTGTCATAACAATACTCCATGCACTTGTCATCGCAATGCTCCATGACCCCTGTCATAGGAAGCTCCATGTGCTTGTCATCACAATGTTTCACGACATGGACATTAAAATTATCAATGGCCCTTGTCATCTCAATGCTCCATGCGCTTATCATCACAATGCTCCTTTACCTTTGTCACAACAATCCTCCATGACCCTTGGCATCACAATGCTCCGTGCTATTGTCATCACAATGGAACATGACATATGTCATCACAATGCTCCCTGACACCTGTCTTCACAATACTCCATGAGCTTGTCATCAAAATGCTCCATGCCCTTGTCATCACAATGTGCCATGCCCACTGTCATCAAAATAATCCATGAAACTTGTCAGACCAAAGCTCCATGCCACCTTTCATCACAATGCACCATGCCCATCATCATAATGCTTCATGCTCTTGTCATCACAATGAAATCAAAATGCTCTATGACCTCTGTCATCACAATGCTCCAAACCCTTGTGATCACAATGTTCCATAACACTTGTCATCACAATACCCCATGACGCTAGTCATCACAATTATCCATGGACTTCTCATCACAATGCCCCATGACATTTGTCATCACAATGCGCAATACACATGTCATCACAATGCTCCCTGACTCTTGCCATCAGTATGCTCCCTGAACCCTTTCATGACAAGGCTCCATGCCTTTTTCATCACAATGATCCATGCCATTTTCATCACAATGCTCCAAGACCCCTGTAATCACAATGCTCCATGCCCTTGTCATCACAAAGCTCCATGATGCATGTCATCAGAATGCTCCATGGCCTTCTCATCACAATGCTCCATGCCCTTGTCATCACAATGCTCCAAGACCCCTGTAATCACAATGGTCCAGGCCCCTTTTCATCAGAATGCTCCATGAGACTTGTCATCACAAGGCTCCATGGTCTTCTCATCACAATGCTCCAGCACATTGTCATCAAAATGCTCCATTCCCTTATCATCACAATGCTCCATGACCCCTGTCATCACAATACTCCATGAACATTTTCAGCCCAATGCTCCATGACCTTCTCATCACAATGCTCCATGACCAATATCATCACAATGCTCCATGACCACAGTCATCACAACGCTCAATATCACCTGACAACACAATGATCTGGGACTCTTGTCATCACAATGCTCCATTCCCTAGTCATCACAATGCTCCATGACCCCTGTAATCACAATGCTCCGTGACGCTTGTCATCACAGTGCTCCATGACACCTGTCATCACAATGCTCCATGCCTTTGTCAGCAAAATGCTACATGACCTTGTCATTACAATGTTCTATGCACTTGTCATCCCAATACTCCATTACCATTGCCATCACAATCCTCCATGAACCTTGGAATCACATTGCTCCATGCCCTTGTCATCACAATGCTCCATGCTCCTTGAAATCAAAATGATCCATGACCTCTGTCATCACAATGCTCCAAACCCTTGTGATCACAATGTTCCATAACACTTGTCATCACAATGCTCCATGATGCCTGTCATCACAATACTCCATGCCCTTTTCATCAAAATGCTCCATGACCTTTGTCATCACAATTCTCGATACACTTGTCATCACAATGCTCCCTGACACTTGTCATCAGAATGCTCCTTGAACCCTGTCACAAAAAGGCTCCATGCCTTTTTCATCAAAATGCACCATGCCGTTTTCATCCCAATGCTCCATGCCATTGTCATCAAAATACGCCACAAGCTTGTCATCAGAATGCTCCATGTCCCTTGTCATCACAATTTTCCATGCACTTGTCAGCACAATGCTCCCTGACCCTTGTCATCACAATGCTCCAAGCCATTGTCATCACAATGCTCCATTACCTTTGTCATCAGAATCCTCCATGACACTTGGCATCACAATGCTCCTTGGCATTGTCATCACAATGGGCCATTACATATGTCATCACAATGCTCCCTGACACCTGGCTTCACAATAATGAATGACCGGCTCATCACAATGCTCCATGCCCTTGTCATCACAATGCGCCATTCCAACTGTCATCGCAATAAGCCATGAAACTTATTAGACCAATGCTCCATGCCTTTGTCATCACAATGCCCCATGCTCTTGTTATCACAATGCTCAATGACCCCTGTCATCACAATGCTCCGTGACTCCAGTCATCACAAGGCTTCATGACCTTTGTCATCACGGTGGTCCATGCCCTTGTCATCAACAGTCTCTGTGACCTTTTTAACCACAATGCTTCATGAACTTTTCATCACAATGATCTTTGACCCTTGTCATCACAATGCTCTATGCCTTTCTCAGCACAATGCTCCATGACCCTTGTCATCACAATGCTCCTTGCGCTTGTCAGCACAATGCTCCATGACCCATGTCATCACAATGCACCATGCGCTTGTCGTCACAGTGCTCCACAATCTTGTCATCACAATGCTCCATGCACTTCAAATCAAAATGCTCTCTCACCACTGATATCACAATGTTACATCACTATTCATCACAATACTCCCTCAACCCTGTCATCACAATGTTCCATGACTCCTGTCATCACAATGCTACATGCACTTATCATCACAATGTTCGATGATCCCTGACATCACAATGTTCCATAACCCCTGTCATCAAAATGCTCCATGACCCTTTTCATCAAAATGCTCCATGACCCCTGACATCAAAATGTTACATAACGTCTCTCATCAAAATGTTCCATGAGCCTTTTCATCAAATTGGTCCATGACAATGTCATCACAATGCTCCCTGCCCTTCTCATCACAATACACCACGCCCTTGTCATCAAAATGCTCCATGACCTTTGTCATCACAAAGCTCCATGACCCTTGGCATCACAATGCTCCATGCCATTGTCATCACAATACTCCATGAAACCTCTCATCACATTGTTCCATGCAATTGTCATCAAAAAGCTCCATGGTGCTTGTCATCACACTGCTCGATGCCCTTCTCATCACAATGTTCCATGCCCTAGTCATTACAATCCTCCATGACCCATGTATCACTGTGTTCCGTGCCCTTATCATCACAATGCTCCATGCCCACTCTCTTCACAATAATCCATGAAACTTTTCAGACAAATGTTCTATGCCCTTGTCATCACAATGCTCCATTACCCCTGTCATAACAATGCTCCATGACCCCTGCCATCACAACGTTCCACGGCCTTGTCATCACAAGTCTCCATGACCCTTGTCATCACAATGCTCCAAGACCCCTGTAATCACAGTGCTACATGCCCTTGTCATCACAAAGCTCCAAGATGCATGTCATCAGAATGCTCCATGCCCTTGCCATCACAATGCTCCATTACCCCTGTGATCACAATGCTCCATTACCCCTGTGATAACAATGCTCCATGACCCCTGCCATCACGATGTTCCATGGCCTTGTCATCACAAGGCTCCATGACCCTTCTCATCACAATGCTCCAAGACACCTGTAATCACAATGCTCCATGTCCCTTTTTATCTCAATGATCCATGAACCCTGTCATCACAATGCACCATGCCCATCATCATAATGCTTCAGGCTATTGTCATCACAATGAAATCAAAATGCTCCATGACCTCTGTCATAACACTGCTCCAAACCCTGTGATCACAATATTCCATAACACTTGTCATCACAATGCCCCATGACGCTCGTCATCACAATTATCTATGGTCTTCTCTTCACAATGCTCCATGACCTTTGTCATCACAATGCTCAATACACTTGTCATCAAAATGCTCCCTGACACTTGTTCTCTGTATGCTCCTTGAACCCTGTCATGACAAGGCTCCATGCCTTTTTCATCACAATGATCCATGCCTTTTTCATCACAATGCTCCAAGACACCTGTAATTACAATGCTCCATGCCCTTGTCATCACAAAGTTCAATGACGCATGTCATCAGACTGCTCCTTGGCCTTCTCATCACAATGCTCCATGCCCTTGTCATCACAATTTTCCAAGACACTCTAATCACAATGCTCCATGCCACTTTTCATCAGTATGCTCCATGAGACTTGTCTCACAAGGCTCCATGGTTTTCTCATCACAATGCTCCAGCACCTTGTCATCACAATGCTTCACGACCTTGTCATGAAAATTTTCAATGGCCCTTGTCATCATAATGCTCCAAGCCCTAGTCATCACAATGCTCCATTATATTTGTCATCACAATCCTCCATTACATTTGGCATCACAATGCTCCATGCCATTGTCATCGCAATGGACCATGACATATGTCATCACAATGCTCCCTGACACCTGTCTTCACAATACTCCATGACCTTCTCATCACAATGCCCCATGCCCTTGTCATCACAATGCCCCATGCCCACTGTCATCACAATAATCTATTAAACTTGTCAGACCAATGCTACATGCCCCTGTCATCACAATGCTCCATGCCGTTGTCATCACAATGCTCCATGACCCTTGTCATCACAATGCTCTGTGACTCCAGTCATCACAATGCTTCATAACATTTGTCATCACAGTGGTCCATGCCCACATCATCACAAGGCTCTGTGACCTTTGGAACCACAATACTCCATGAACTTTTCGTCACAATGCTCCGTGACCCTTGTCATCACAATGCTCCATGCCTTTGTCAGAACAATGCTCCATGACCCTTGTCATCACAATGTGCCACGTGATTTTCATCACAACGGTCCACAACCTTGTCATCGTAATGCTCCATAAACCTTGTAATCACAATGCTCCATGCACTTCTCATCAAAATGCTCTCTCAACAGAGATATCACAATGTTCCATCACTAGTCATCACAATACTCCCTCACCCCTGTAATCACAATGTTCCATGACCCCTGTGATCACAATGCTACATCCCCTTATCATCACAATGTTCCATGACCCCTGACATCACAATGTTCCATAACCCCTGTCATCAAAATGCTCCATGACCCTTTTCATCCCAAAGCTCCATGACCCCTGACATGACAATGTTCTATAACCCCTGTCATCAAAATGTTCCATTACACTTTTCATCAAATTGCTGCATGACCCTGTCATCAAAATGCTCCCTGCCCTTCTCACCACAATGCAACACGCCCTTGACATCAAAATGCTCCATGACTTTTGTCATCACAAAGCTCCATAACCCTTGGAATCACAATGTTCCATGAACCCTCTCATCACATTGTTCCATGCCCTTGTCATCACAAAGCTCCATGATGCTTGTCAAAACAATGTTCGATGCCCTTCTCATCACAATGCTCCATGCCCTTGTCATTACAATCCTCCATGACCCATGGATCACAGTGTTCCGTGACCTTGTCATCACAATGCTCCATGCCCACCCTCATCACAATAATCCACGAAACTTTTCAGACCAATGCTCCATTACCCCTGTCATAACAATGCTCCATGACCCCTGCCATCACAATGTTCCACACCATTGTCATCACAAGGCTCCATGACCCTTGTCATCACAATGCTCCAAGACCCCTGTAATCACAATGCTCCATGCCTTTGTCATCACAAAGCTCAATGACGCATGTCATCAGAATGCTCCATGGCCTTCTCATCACAATGCTCCTTGCCCTTGTCATCACAATGCTCCAAGACCCCTATAATCACAATGCTCCATGCCCCTTTTCATCTCAATGCTCCATGAACGCTGTCATCACAATGCACCATGCCCATCACCATAATGCTTCAGGCTATTGTCATCACAATGAAATCAAAATGCTCCATGACCTCTGTCATCACAATCCTCCGAACCCTTGTGATCACAATGTTCCATAAAACTTATCATCACAACACCCCATGACGCTCATCATCACAATTATCCATGGTCTTCTCATCACAATGCTCCATGAACTTTGTCATCACAATGCTCAATACACTTGTCATCACAATGCTCCGTGACACTTGTCGTCAGTATGCTCCTTGAACCCTGTCACGACAAGGCTCCATGCCTTTTTCATAACAATGATCCATGCCATTTTCATCACAATGCTCCATGCCCTTGTCAGCACAAAGCTCCATGACGCATGTCATCAGAATGCTCCATGGCCTTCTCATCACAATGCTCCATGCCCTTGTCATCACAATGCTCCAAGACCCCTGTAATCACAATGCTCCATGCCCCTTTTCATCAGAATGTTCCATGAGAATTGTCATCACAAGGCTCCATGGACTTCCCATCACAATGCTCCAGGACCTTGTCATCACAGTGCTCAATTCCCTTCTCATTACAGTGCTCCATGACCCCTGTCATCACAATACTCCATGAACATTTTCAGCCCAATGCTTCATGACCTTGTCATCACAATGCTCCATGACCCATATCATCACAGTCCTCCATGACCACTGTCATCACAACACTCCATGACCCCTGACAACACAATGATCCGGGACTCTTGTCATCACAATGCTCCATTCCCTTGTCATCACAATGCTCCATGAACATTTTCAGCCCAATGCTCCATGACACTTGTCATCACAATGATCCATGCCCTTGACATCCCAATGCTCCATGACCCCTGTAATCACAATGCTCCGTGACGCTTATCATCACAGTGCTCCATGACCCTTATCATCACAATTCTCCATGCCTGTGTTATCAAAATCATACATGACCTTGTCATCACAATGCTCCATGAGCTTGTCATCACAATACTCCATTACCATTTTCATCACAATCCTCCATGAACCTTGGGATCACATTGCTCCATGCCCTTGTCATCACAATGCTCCATGCTCCTTGAAATCAAAATGGTCCATGACCTCTGTCATCACAATGCTCCAACCCCTTGTGATCCCAATGTTCCATAACACTTGTCATCAAAACACTCCATGATGACTGTCATGACAATACTCCATGCACTTGTCGTCACAATGCTCCATGACCTTTGTCATCACAATTCTCAATACACTTGTCATCACAATGCTCCCTGACACTTGTCGTCAGAATATACCTTGAACACTGTCATGAAAAGGTTCCATGCCTTTTTCATCAGAATGCTCCATGCCCTTTTCATCACAACGCTCCAGGTCATTGTCATCATAATACTCCACAAGCTTGTAATCAGAATGCTCCATGATCATTGTCTTCAGAATGCTCCATGACCCCTGTCATCACAATGCTCCATACCCCTTGTCATTACAGTGTTCCATGACGCTCGTCATCACAATTATCCATGGTCTTCTCATCACAATGCTCCACGGTCTTGCCATCACAATTCTCCCTGCCTTGGTCATCACGATGCTCCATGTCCCCAGTCATCACAATGCTCCATGACCCCTGTCATCACAATGCTCCATACCCCTTGTCATTACAGTGCTCCATGACGCTCGTCATCACAATTATCCATGGTCTTCTCATCACAATGCTCCACGGTCTTGCCATCACAACGCTCCATGCCCTGGTCATCACAATGCTCCATGTCCCCTGTCATCACAATTCTCAACTTTCTTGGCATCATTATGCTCCGTGATACTTCTCATCACAGTGTTACATGTTTTGTCATCACAATTCTCTATGCACTTGTCATCGCAATGCTCCATGACCCCTGTCATAGCAAGCTCCATGTGATGGTCATCACAATGCTTTATGAACATGTCATCAAAATTCTCAATGGCCCTTGTTATCACAATGCTCCATGACCGTTGTCATCACAATGCTCCAAGCCCTGGTCATCAAAATGCTCCATTACCTTTGTCATCACAATCCTCCATGACACTTGGCATCACAATGCTACATTCCATTGTCATTGCAATAGACAATGACATATGTCATCACAATGCTCCCTGACACCCTTCTTCACAATACTCCATGACCTTCTCATCACAATGCTCCATGCCCTTGTCATCACAATGCACCATGCCCACTGTCATCACAATAATCCCTGAAACTTGTCAGAAAAATGCTCCATGACCCTGTCATCACAAGGCTCCATGCCCTTTCATCACAATGCTCTATGACCCCTGTCATCACAATGCTCCGTGACTCCAGTTATCACAATGCTTCATGACCTTTGTCATCACAATGGTCCATGACCTCGTCATCACAAGGCTCTGTGACCTTTGTGACCACAACACTCCATGAACATTTCATCACAATGCTCGGTGACCCCTGTCATCACAATGCTCCATGCCTTTGTCAGCACATTACTCCATGACACATGGCATCAAATGTGCCATGCGCTTGTCATCACAATGCTCCACATCGTTGTCATCACAATGCTCCACAAAGCTTGTCATCACAATGCTCCATGCGTTTGTCAGCACAATGATCCATGACCCATGTCATCGCAATGTGCCCTGCGTTTCTCATCACAATGATCCACAGCCTTGTCATCACAATGCTCCATGCACCTCTCATCAAAATGCTCTCTCACCACTGATATCACAATGTTCCATCACTAGTCAACACAATACTCCCTCCACCCTGTCATCCCAATGTTCCATGACCCTTGTCACAACAATGCTACATGCTCTTATCATCACAATGCTCCATGACCCCTGACATCACAATGTTCCATAACCCCTGTCATCACAATGCTCCATGACCCTTTTCATCACAATGCTCCATGACCCCTAACATCACAATGTTCCATAAACACTGTCATCAAAATGTTCCATGACCCTTTTCATCCAATTGCTCCATGACCCTGTCATCACAATGCTCCCTGCCCTTCTCATCACAATGCACCACGCTCTTTTCATCAAAATGCTCCATGGCCTATGTCATCACAAAGCTCTATGACCCTTGGAATCACAATGCTCCATGCCATTGTCATCACAAAGCTCCATGAAACCTCTCATCACATTGCTCCATGCCGTTGTCATCACAAAGCTCCATGACGCTTGTCATCACAATGCTCCATGCCCTTGTCATTGCAATCCTCCATGACACATGTATCACTGTGTTCCGTGCCCTTGTCATCACAATGCTCCATGCTCACTCTCATCACAATAATCCATGAAACTTTTCAGACCAATGCTCCATGCCCTTGTCATCACAATGCTCCATTACACCTGTCATAACAATGCTCCATGACCCCTGCCATCACAATGTTCTACGGCCTTGTCATCACAAGACTCCATGGCCCTTGTCATCACAATGCTCCAATACCCATGTAATCACAATGCTCCATCCCCATGTCATCACAAAGCTCCCTGACGCATGTCATCAGAATGCTCCATGGCCTTCTCATCAAAATACTCCATGACCTTGTCATCACAATGATCCAAGACCCCTGTTATTACAATGATCCATGCCTCTTTGCATCTCAATGCTCCATGAACCCTGTCATCACAATGCACTATGCCCATCATCATAATGCTTCATGCTATTGTCATCACAATGAAATCAAAATTCTCCATGACCTCTCTCATCACAATGCTCCAAACCCTTGTGATCACAATGTTCCATAACACTTGTCATTACAACGCCCCATGACGCTGGTCAACACAATTATCCATGGACTTCTCATCACAATGCTCCATGACCTTTGTCATCACAATTCTCAATACACTTGTCATCACAATGCTCCCTGATACTTGTCATCAGTTTGCTCATTGAACCCTGTCATGACAAGTCTCCATGCCTTTTTCATCACAATGATCCATGCCCTTTTCATCACAATGCTCCATGCCATTGTCATCACAATACTCCACAAGCTTGTCATCAGAATGCTCCGTGACACTTTTCATCTCAATGATCCATGACCCCTGTCATCACAATGCTCCATGACACCTGTCATCACAATGCTCCATGCCCCTTGTCATTACAGTGCTCCATGATGTTCGTCATCACAATTATCCATGGTCTTCTCATCACAGTGCTCCACGGTCTTGCCATCACAATGCTCCATGCCCTGGTCATCACAATGCTCCATGTCCCCAGTCATCACAATGCTCCATGACCCCTGTCATCACAATCCTCCATACCGCTTGTCATTACAGTGCTCCATGACACTCGTAATCACAATTGTCCATGGTCTTCTCATCACAGTGCTCCACGACCTTGTCATCAAAATGCTCCATGACCCTTGTCATCACAATGCTCCATGACCACTGTCATAAAAATGCTCCATGACCCCTGTCATCACAAGGCTCCATACCACTTGTCATTACAGTGCTCCATGACGCTCCTCATCACAATTATCCATGGTCTTCTCATCACAATGCTCCACGGTCTTGCCATCACAGTGCTCCATGCCTTGGGCATCACAATGCTTCATGTCCCCGGTTATCACAATGCTCCATGACCACTGTCATCACAATGCTCTGTACCCCTTGTCATTACAGTGCTCCATGACACTCGTCGTCACAATTATCCATGATCTTCTCATCACAGGGCTCCACGACCTTGCCATCACAAGGCTCCATGCCCTGGTCATCACAATGCTCCATGTCCCCAGTCATCACAATGCTCCATGTCACCAGTCATCACAATGCTCCATGACCACTGTCATCACAATGCTCTATACCCCTTGTCATTACAGTGCTCCATGACGCTCGTCATCACAATTATCCATGGTCTTCTCATCACAGTGCTCCACGGTCTTGCCATCACAATGCTCCATGCCCTGGTCATCACAATGCTCCATGTCCCCTCTCATCACAATTCTCCACGTCCTTGGCATCACTATGCTCCATGATACTTCTCATCACAGTGTTACATGTTTTGTCATCACAATTCTCTATGCACTTGTCATCGCAATGCTCCATGACCCCTGTCATAGCAAGCTCCATGTGATTGTCATCACAATGCTTCATGAACATGTCATCAAAATTCTCAATGGCCCTTGTTATCACAATGCTCCATGACCCTTGTCAACACAATGCTCCAAGCCCTTGTCATCAAAATGCTCCATTACCTTTGTCATCACCATGCTCCATGACACTTGGCATCACAATGCTACATTCCATTGTCATTGCAATAGACCATGACATATGTCATCACAATGCTCCCTGACACCCTTCTTCACAATACTCCATGACCTTCTCATCACAATGCTCCATGCCCTTGTCATCACAATGCACCATGCCCACTGTCATCACAATAATCCCTGACGCTTGTCAGAAAAATGCTCCATGACCCTGTCATCACAATGCTCTATGACCCCTGTCATCACAATGCTCCGTGACTCCAGTCATCACAATGCTTCATGACCTTTGTCATCACAATGGTCCATGCCCTCGTCATCACAAGGCTCTGTGACCTTTGTGACCACAACACTCCATGAACATTTCATCACAATGCTCGGTGACCCTTGTCATCACAATGCTCCATGCCTTTGTCAGCACATTACTCCATGACACATGGCATCAAATGTGCCATGCGCTTGTCATCACAATGCTCCACATCGTTGTCATCACAATGCTCCATAAACCTTGTCATCACAATGCTCCATGCGTTTGTCAGCACAATGTTCCATGACCCATGTCATCACAATGTGCCCTGCGTTTCTCATCACAATGCTCCACAGCCTTGTCATCACAATGTTCCATGAACCTCTCATCAAAATGCTCTCTCACCACTGATATCACAATGTTCCATCACTAGTCAACACAATACTCCCTCCACCCTGTCATCCCAATGTTCCATGACCCTTGTCACAACAATGCTACATGCTCTTATCATCACAATGCTCCATGACCCCTGACATCACAATGTTCCATAACCCCTGTCATCACAATGCTCCATGACCCTTTTCATCACAATGCTCCATGACCCCTAACATCACAATGTTCCATAAACACTGTCATCAAAATGTTCCATGACCCTTTTCATCCAATTGCTCCATGACCCTGTCATCACAATTCTCCCTGCCCTTCTCATCACAATGCACCACGCCCTTGTCATCAAAATGCTCCATGGCCTATGTCATCACAAAGCTCCATGACCCTTGGAATCACAATGCTCCATGCCATTGTCATCAAAAAGCTCCATGAAACCTCTCATCACATTGCTCCATGCCGTTGTCATCACAAAGCTCCATGACGCTTGTCATCACAATGCTCCATGCCCTTGTCATTGCAATCCTCCATGACACATGTATCACTGTGTTCCGTGCCCTTGTCATCAAAATGCTCCATGCTCACTCTCATCACAATAATCCATGAAACTTTTCAGACCAATGCTCCATGCCCTTGTCATCACAATGCTCCATTACACCTGTCATAACAATGCTCCATGACCCCTGCCATCACAATGTTCTACGGCCTTGTCATCAGAAGACGCCATGGCCCTTGTCATCACAATGCTCCAAGACCCCTGTAATCACAATGCTCCATGCCCATGTCATCACAAAGCTCCCTGACGCATGTCATCAGAATGCTCCATGGCCTTCTCATCACAATACTCCATGCCCTTGTCATCACAATGCTCCAAGACCCTTGTTATTACAATGATCCATGCCTCTTTTCATCTCAATGCTCCATGAACCCTGTCATCACAATGCACCATGCCCATCATCATAATGCTTCATGCTATTGTCATCACAATGAAATCAAAATTCTCCATGACCTCTCTCATCACAATGCTCCAAACCCTTGTGATCACAATGTTCCATAACACTTGTCATCACAACGCCCCATGACGCTGGTCATCACAATTATCCATGGACTTCTCATCACAATGCTCCATGACCTTTGTCATCACAATTCTCAATACACTTGTCATCACAATGCTCCCTGACACTTGTCATCAGTATGCTCATTGAACCCTGTCATGAAAAGTCTCCATGCCTTTTTCATCACAATGATCCATGCCCTTTTCATCACAATGCTTCATGCCATTGTCATCACAATACTCCACAAGCTTGTCATCAGAATGCTCCGTGACCCTTGTCATCTCAATGATCCATGACCCCTGTCATCACAATGCTCCATGACACCTGTCATCACAATGCTCCATGCCCCTTGTCATTACAGTGCTCCATGATGTTCGTAATCACAATTGTCCATGGTCTTCTCATCACATTGCTCCACGCCCTTGTCATCAAAATGCTCCATGACCCTTGTCATCACAATGCTCCATGACCACTGTCATAACAATGCTCCATGACCCCTGTCATCACACGGCTCCATACCACTTGTCATTACAGTGTTCCTTGATGCTCCTCATCACAATTATCCATGGTCTTCTCATCACAATGCTCCACGGTCTTGCCATCACAGTGCTCCATGCCTTGGGCATCACAATGCTCCATGTCCCCGGTCATCACAATGCTCCATGACCACTGTCATCACAATGCTCTATACCCCTTGTCATTACAGTGCTCCATGACCCTCGTCATCACAATTATCCATGGTCTTCTCATCACAATGCTCCACGACCTTGCCATCGCAATGCTCCATGCCCTGGTCATCACAATGCTCCATGTCCCCTGTCATCACAATTCTCCACGATCTTGGCATCACTATGCTCCATGGCACTTCTCATCACAGTGTTACATGCTTTGTCATCACAATTCTCTATGCACTTGTCATCGCACTGCTCCATGATCCCTGTCACAGCAAGCTCCATGTGATTGTCATCACAATGCTTCATGAACATGTCATCAAAATTCTCAATGGCCCTTGTTATCACAATGCTCCATGACCCTTGTCATCACAATGCTCCAAGCGCTTGTCATCAAAATGCTCCATGGCCTATGTCATCACAAAGCTCCATGACCCTTGGAATCACAATGCTCCATGCCATTGTCATCAAAAAGCTCCATGAAACCTCTCATCATATTGCTCCATGCCGTTGTCATCACAAAGCTCCATGACGCTTGTCATCACAATGCTCCATGCCCTTGTCATTGCAATCCTCCATGACACATGTATCACTGTGTTCCGTGCCCTTGTCATCAAAATGCTCCATGCTCACTCTCATCACAATAATCCATGAAACTTTTCAGACCAATGCTCCATGCCCTTGTCATCACAATGCTCCATTACACCTGTCATAACAATGCTCCATGACCCCTGCCATCACAATGTTCTACGGCCTTGTCATCAGAAGACGCCATGGCCCTTGTCATCACAATGCTCCAAGACCCCTGTAATCACAATGCTCCATGCCCATGTCATCACAAAGCTCCCTGACGCATGTCATCAGAATGCTCCATGGCCTTCTCATCACAATACTCCATGCCCTTGTCATCACAATGCTCCAAGACCCTTGTTATTACAATGATCCATGCCTCTTTTCATCTCAATGCTCCATGAACCCTGTCATCACAATGCACCATGCCCATCATCATAATGCTTCATGCTATTGTCATCACAATGAAATCAAAATTCTCCATGACCTCTCTCATCACAATGCTCCAAACCCTTGTGATCACAATGTTCCATAACACTTGTCATCACAACGCCCCATGACGCTGGTCATCACAATTATCCATGGACTTCTCATCACAATGCTCCATGACCTTTGTCATCACAATTCTCAATACACTTGTCATCACAATGCTCCCTGACACTTGTCATCAGTATGCTCATTGAACCCTGTCATGAAAAGTCTCCATGCCTTTTTCATCACAATGATCCATGCCCTTTTCATCACAATGCTTCATGCCATTGTCATCACAATACTCCACAAGCTTGTCATCAGAATGCTCAGTGACCCTTGTCATCTCAATGATCCATGACCCCTGTCATCACAATGCTCCATGACACCTGTCATCACAATGCTCCATGCCCCTTGTCATTACAGTGCTCCATGATGTTCGTAATCACAATTGTCCATGGTCTTCTCATCACATTGCTCCACGCCCTTGTCATCAAAATGCTCCATGACCCTTGTCATCACAATGCTCCATGACCACTGTCATAACAATGCTCCATGACCCCTGTCATCACACGGCTCCATACCACTTGTCATTACAGTGTTCCTTGATGCTCCTCATCACAATTATCCATGGTCTTCTCATCACAATGCTCCACGGTCTTGCCATCACAGTGCTCCATGCCTTGGACATCACAATGCTCCATGTCCCCGGTCATCACAATGCTCCATGACCACTGTCATCACAATGCTCTATACCCCTTGTCATTACAGTGCTCCATGACCCTCGTCATCACAATTATCCATGGTCTTCTCATCACAATGCTCCACGACCTTGCCATCGCAATGCTCCATGCCCTGGTCATCACAATGCTCCATGTCCCCTGTCATCACAATTCTCCACGATCTTGGCATCACTATGCTCCATGACACTTCTCATCACAGTGTTACATGCTTTGTCATCACAATTCTCTATGCACTTGTCATCGCAATGCTCCATGACCCCGTCATAGCAAGCTCCATGTGCTTGTCATCACAATACTCCATGCCCTTGTCGTCACAATTCTCCATGACCTTTGTCATCACAATGCTCCCTGACACTTGTCGTCAGAATGCTCCCTGAAAACTGTCATGAAAAGGCTCCATGTCTTTTTCATCACAATGCCCCATGCCATTTTCATCAAAATGCTCCATGTCATTGTCATCAAAATACTCCACAAGCTTGTCATCAGAATGCTCCATGAAACTTGTCATCACAATGCTCCATGACCCCTGTTATCACAATGCTCCATACCCCTTGTCATTACAGTGCTCCATGACGCTCATCATCACAATTATCCATGGTCTTCTCATCACAATGCTCCACGGTCTTGCCATCACAATACTCCATGCCCTGGTCATTACAATGCTCCATGTCCCCTGTCATCACAATTCTCCACGTTCTTGGCAGCACTGTGCTCCATGATGCTTTTCATCACAGTGTTACATGCTTTGTCATCACAATTCTCTATGCACTTGTCATCGCAATGCTCCATGTTCCCTGTCACAGCAAGCTCCATGTGATTGTCATCACAATGCTTCATGAACATGTCATCAAAATTCTCAATGGCCCTTGTTATCACAATGCTCCATGACCCTTGTCATCACAATGCCCCAAGCGCTTGTCATCAAAATGCTCCATTACCTTTGTCATCACAATCCTCCATGACACTTGGCATCACAATGCTCCATTCCATTGTCATCGCAATGGACCATGACATATGTCATCACAATGCTCCCTGACACCCTTCTTCGCAATAGTCCATGACCTTCTCATCACAATGCTCCATGCCCTTGTCATCACAATGCGCCATGCCCACTGTCATCACAATAATCCCTGAAACTTGTCAAACCAATGCAACATGCCCCTGTCATCACAATGCTCCATGCCCTTTCATCACAATGCTCTATGACCCCTGTCATCACAATGCTCCGTGACTTCAGTCATCACAATGCTTCATGACCTTTGTCATCACAATGGTTCATGCCCTCATCATCACAAGGCTCTGTGACCTTTGTCACCACAGCGCTCCATGAACATTTCATCACAATGCTCGGTGACCCTTGTCATCCCAATGCTCAATGCCTTTGTTAGCACAATACTCCATGACCCATGGCATCACAATGTGCCATGCGCTTGTCATCACAATGCTCCACATCTTTGTCATCACAATGCTCCATAAACCTTGTCATCACACTGCTCCATGCACTTCTCATCAAAATGCTCTCTCACCACTGATATCACAATGTTCCATCACTAGTCAACACAATACTCCCTCAGCCCTGTCATCACAATATTCCATGACCCTTGTCACAACAATGATAAATAGCTTTATCATCACAATGCTCCATTCCCCTGACATCACAATGTTCCATAACCCCTGTCATCACAATGCTCCCTGCCCTTCACAACAGAATGCACCACACCCTTGTCATCAAAATGCTCCATGACCTTTGTCATCACAAAGCTCAATGACCCTTGTCATCACAGTGCTGCATGCCATTGTCATCACAATGCTCCATGAACCCTCTCATCACATTGTTCCATGCCCTTGTCATCACAATGCTCCTTGTCCCCTCTCATCACAATAATCCATGAAACTTTACAGACCAATGCTCCATGCCCTTGTCATCACAATGCTCCATTACCCCTGTCATAACAATTCTGCATGACCCCTGAAATCACAATGTTCCACAGCCTTGTCATCACAAGGCTCCATGACCCTTGTCATCACAATGCTCCAAGACCCCTGTAATCACAATGCTCCATGCCCTTGTCATCACAAAGCTCCATGACGCATGTCAACAGAATGCTCCATGGCCTTCTCATTCACGATGTTCCATGCCTTTGTCATCACAATGCTCCAAGACTCCTGTAATCGCAATGCTCCATGCCCCTTTTCATCTCAATGCTCCATGAACTCTGTCATCACAATGCACCATGCCCATCATCATAATGCTTCAGGCTATTGTCATCACAATGAAACCAAAATGCTCCATGACCTCTGTCATCACAATGCTCCAAATCCTTGAGATCAATATGTTCCATAACACTTATCATCACAACGCCCCATGACGCTCGTCATCACATTTATCCATGGTCTTCTCATCACAATGCTCCATGACCTTTGTCATCACAATACTCAATACCCTTGTCATCACAATGCTCCCTGACACTTGTTGTCAGTTTGCTCCTTGAACCCTGTCATGACAAGGCTCCATGCCTTTTTCATCACAATGATCCATGCCCTTTTCATCACAGTGCTCCAAGACCGCTGTAATCACAATGCTCCATGCCCTTGTCATCACAATGCTCCAAGACCCCTGTAATCACAATGCTCCATGGCACTTTTCATCAGAATGCTCCATGAGACTTGTCATCACAAGGCTCCATGGTCTTCTCATCACAGTGCTCCAGTACCTTGTCATCACAATGCTCCATGACCCCTGTTATCACAGTAGTCCATGGACATTTTCAGCCCAATGCTCCATGACCTTCTCATCACAAAGCGCCATGACCCCTGTCATCACAATGCTCCATGACCACTGTCATCACAACGCTCCATGAACCCTGACAACACAATGATCCGGGACTCTTGTCATTAAAATGCTCCATGACCATTGTCATCACAATGATCCATGCGCTTGTCATCCCAATGCTCCATGACCCTTGTAATCACAATGCTCTGTGATGCTTGTCATCACAATGCTCCATGAACCTTGTCATCATAATGCTCCTTGCCTTTGTCAACAAAATGGTACATAATCTTGTCATCACAATTCTCCATGCGCTTGGCATCACAATCCTCCATGACCATTGGGATCACATTGATTCATGCCCTTGCCATCTCTCTCTTGCCTTTCTGGTTTTTACAGATATTCGGATGTCCCTTTTGTCCGGTGGTAAGGGACAATTCTTTGTAGTGTGGATTTGTATTGCGCACTTGCTTGATTGGCCAAAAAGGGTGTATGCGTTTTCTTCTGAATATATTCAGGAGAAAAGGCATACGCCCTTTTTGGCCAAGTGCATCTCTGTCCAAGTTGGGATGCTTTTCCTGTGCTTTAAAGGCGATTCCAATTTACCTCTTGAAATATGTTTTGTGCAATTCTGGCTCATTTTTAAGGCCACTTCATTGCCTTCCCTCAACAGATTTTTGGAAGAGAGTAGTACTTTATAAGTCTGCAGGTTTGTGAATTGCTGTGCCCCTGAGCTCCAATTTTCAAATCCCATCTTTGTGAGCTGGCCGCAAATCCACAATTTTGCTTCAGGACCTATACTGGTTCCAGGGGTGGCTATATTGGTTCCCTGTGGGTGGCTGAGGCTTTGGTTAATTCTTCTTCCTGCCGGGAAATTAGAGTGACATGTGCCCGTCCAAATGCCTACATCTACTCTCTGATTGGTTCTCCCTCTTCCCTTTCATCCTCTGCACAATTAGCAAACTGTGCGAACCAGGAGGTTATAGGGGCTGACTCTCCTAAGTTGGGAGATTGATAGTAAAGCAGTTGGAATGCCAAAGTGGAGCACAAGGAGAGGAAAAATTAGGAGAGTTTTAGAAACCTTTCGCCATCACGGGGTGTCCATTTTCTAGGTTTCCCATACATGTTATAATTGTAGTGATATACCCTTCTACCTGGAGATTTGGGACACATGGAATGGTGGCATGCATTACTACTTTAAAAGGTCTGCATTTTCTCTACCAATCTCACCAGTCCTCTCAGTCCCAAGTGTCCAGCCTTATGTCTCATCCAGCTGTCTTTGCAGATAGGGTCATTCCAGATTTCATCAGAACCCCTGAAGGAATTGTGTAAGAATTTCGCTGTTTTTTGGGTTTTTTTTGAAATTCATTTTTATAATGGGGTTGAGCTGATTTTCACTGACGTGTTTATGCCAGTCTAGACACAATTGATTCCCTTACGGAGACATATCAATACATAGGTTTTAAGATTCTTAGTAGTCAGATATATTCCTCTGTGGGGCATAGGGGTGTTGAGTCCCGTTCACTGAGGAAGGTGTAGGTCTTGTCTATTCTGTATTTGGTTTATGGAATGGTACCTGTGCTAATATCAAACTCTGGTTTTATGCATCACCCCACCTCTCCTTTCCCCTGAAGCAGGCATAAGAGATTTTTGCTAAATGTGAGACTCTGTTCTCTTTCCTAATTCAGTTCATGTGTTGTGATATTGACATTCCCTCTATAAGTGATATCTTATGATAAGATTCTTTTTCTGTGTGACTAATTTCCCTTAAAATCATCATACCTAAATCCACTCATTATGCTGCTACTGGCCTTATATACATTGATTTCACGTCTGAGTGATATTCCGTTGTACAAAATTACCACAAGTTCTTTATGCATTTCTCTTTTTCCTGGGATATTTTAGGTGTACCAAAGTTGAGGTTCTTGTATGCAGAGCAGCCCTAAACTTTGGGGTGCCTGTGTCTTATTGACATTTAGTCTTCCCAAGTTATATGTCCATGAGTTGAAGTCCCCTTGCTCCGGGGCTTTGTATTTTAGATGTTTTAAAAACAGCATACACTTCTTCAGAGTGGCTCTTGGATATTTATACCCCACCCATCAGCGTGACTAGGCTCCCTGTTTTCCATGGCCTCTCCTGCATTTCTGGTTTGTACACATTTTTTGGATGGCCTTTCTGAGCAGTGGAAATTGAGACTTCTTTGTTGTGCGGATTTGCATTTCCGTCTTGCTTGGTTGGCCAACAACTCTGCATGTGTTTTTTTCCTGAAGATATTCACGAAAAAAACGCATACACCCTTTTTCCCAACCGCATCATTTTAGAAATTCTGCTGCTTTTCATATGCTTTAAATGTGAGTACAATCTACCTTTTGAAATCTGTTTCCTGCAATTCTGCGTCTCATTCAGATCCTCTTCGTTACCTTAGCTGAATATATTTTTGGACGTTGGTTATCATTTATATCTTTGCAGGTCTTTGAATTGTCTGCTCCTGAGCTCCATTTTGCAACTCGCTTTTTTTGTGAGCTGGCCGCCAAACCATTGGATTACTTCTGGCCCTATTCTGGTTCTGGGGAGGCAGGCTGAGCCTTTGGTTAATTCTTCTTCCTAATGGGAAATTAGAGTGACATGTGTCTGTCAAAACTCCTACAGCTAATCTCTCATTGGTTCCCCCTCTTCCCATTTATCCTCTGCACAAATTGCAAACTGTGTGAAACAGGAGGTTAAAGGTGCTGATTCTCCAAGTGGGGAGATTGTTAGTAATGTGGCTGGAATGGCGAACCCCAGCACCAGGAGATCAAAAATGAGGTGCATTTTAGACACCTTTCCTGAGCACACGGTGTACATTCATCTCGGTTTCCCAGGCATGTTTTCGCTGTCAGAAGATTCCCTTGAACCTGCAGATTTGGGACCCATGGAATGGGTACCAGGCAGTATTACTTTAAAAGGTCTGCATTTCCTCACCCAGCCTCTCTAACATCTCTTAGCGTGCATAGCTTCCAGCCTTATATAATCATCCTGCTGTGGGTCTACATGTGTTCAATCCATGTTACATCATAGCCCTTCAACAAAAGTTGTAAGAATTTTTGTCTGTCTCACTGTTTTTATAAATAGTTTTAAATTTATTTTTATATTGGTTACAGCTGATTTTCAATGCTCTGTTTTTTGCTGCTGTACATCCACTTTATTCATGTACTATGAGACAACAATAACTTCTTTTTCAGATGCTTACCAGTCATATGTATTATTTTCCAGTGACTTGAGTGGGCTGAGTGCAGTTCTTTGAGGTACCGTGTAGGCCTTGTCAGTTATTCAATTTGGTACTTGGAATGGTATCTTTGCTAATTTCAACCTCCTGGATAATACCTCACCATTCTCCACCTTTCCCATTTAGCAGCCTTATGTCTATTTTCTACATATTTGAGTATGTTTCTGTTTTGTAATTTATTTCATGTGTAGCCATTTTTGATTCCACCTTTAAGTGACATCTTATGATATGTGTCTTTTTCTTTCTGACATATGTCACTTAGAATGATCGTATGTAACTCCTCCAGAGTTGTTACAACTGGCCTTATTTCATTGATTTCTGGATGAGTAATATTCCACTCTACATAAGTACCCCATCTCTTTTATCCATTTTATCCTTCCAGGGACATTTAGGTTATATCCAAGTTGAGGCCCTTTTTAACAGAGAGGTGGTAAACGTTCGGGTGCCTGTTTTCTGTCGATTTTTGTTTTTCCCAAGGTACACGCCCATGAGTGCAAGTGCCCTATGCTCTGTAGCTCATTTTTTAGATGTTTTAGCAAACACAATACACTTCTCCAGAGTGGCCGTTGGCAAATTACATTTCCACTATCAGCCTCACAGGGCTCCCTTTTCTCCTCGCCCTGTCCTGCATTTCTGGTGTTTACACTTTATGTGGATGGCCCTTCTGACTGATGTGAAGTGATACATTTTGTGATATTGATTTCCAGTGCCCACCTGTTTGGTTGGATAAAAAGTGTGTATGGCCTTTACTTGAATATATTCAGAAAAAATGCATACACCCTTTTTGGCCAACTGCATCATTGGCGATGTTCAGCCCCTTTTCTTGTGCTTTAATGGGGAGTCCTTTCTACCTCTTCAAATCTGTTTCCTGCCACTCTCCCTTGCTTACAAGTCCTTTTCTGTGACTTACCTCAAGACATTTTTCGACGATAGATATTTTCAACTCTGCAGTTTCATGAATTTTAGTGCCCCTGAGTTCCATTTTTCAACTTGTGTTTTTGGAAACTGGACACAAAACAGCGGGATTTCCTCTAGCCCTATTCTGTTTCCGTGGGCAATTCTAGCCTTTGATGAATTTGTCTTCTGGATTGGAAATTAGAGTGGCATGTGCCTGTCCGAACACCTAAGACTTGTCTCTAAATTTTTCTCATCCTTCCGCTTCATCCTCTGGACAAATTCCAAACTGTGTGCAACAGGATGTTGACGGTGCTGATATCCCCAAGTGAGGAGATTGTTAGGAAAGATGCTGGAGGGTTGAACCCGAGCACCAGGCGATGAGGAGATGAGGTGCCTTTTCCAAACTCTTTCCGATCAAACGGTGTACCATCCTCTAGGTGTGACAGGCATGTTTTAGCTGTAGGAAGGGTCCCGTGCATGTAAGGAGAACACCAGGGATTTTTCCAAATCAGTGCCTCCCCGAACCCCAAACTGGGGAATTTTTAAGCTACGGCTACACGTATGTCCTTTAAGGGCCTTGGGAAATAGGCAGAGCCCAAACTTTAGATGACTGAAATCTTCAGGGTCAGAAGCGCTCACCATCGGCCTTGCTTAGGTTACATTTTATCTGTCATTGATAGATGATGTCAATAAAAATATCTATTCTTTTTCAGATTATTTTCCCTTATAGGTTATTGCAAAATATTCAGTGTAGTTCCCTGTGCTATACAGTAGTTCCTTGTTGATGATCTATTTTATACATAGCAGTGTGTATGTGTTAATCCCAAACTGTTAATTTATCCCTTCTCCTACCTTTCCCCTTTGGTAATAATAAATTATAAGATTTTATACTTCTCAGAAATGGGGGAGCTGAAAGAGAGGTATCATTTTCAATGGAAAAGCATTCAAAACAAGATTGAAGCTTCAGCCAAGAGTATTCGATGTACATCCATGGAAATAAATCACTTCATTTCTCTAATGTTGACCTGACAAATAAGACAGACATCTTCACTGAACTTGCTTATAGGAAAGTGATGGAAATATCAAATGTAAGTCTTAGAAACATCTTATTTTACCCGAGCATTATACACTGCTCTATGTTAACTACAGTTTGGCTCACACATCTGTTCATTGAAGTTACAATGTTCTCAATTTCTGTTACTGATCCTCCAGAGTGGACCCCAACAGGAGTCCCCGTGCCCAGTGTCATTGGAGCCAACAGATCAAGACTGAGTTTGGTTCAGAAGCAAAGGAAACATTATTTTGAAAACAGAATGGAGAGGTGAGAGCGTGCACTCCCCCATGGGCTGTGGGCTGGGCTGCTGTGTAGGGTCCCTGGCAGCGTCAGTGGGAGGGAGGGGATGGAGCTCTCGAGGGCTGCGTTGGCTGCAGCTCAGGCTCTATGCCGCGGAGTCTGCATGGGACCCCGCTAGCTGAGGTGTCGACCCAGCCATTCTGCACTAGGAAATCGGGTCTGAAGTGCCGGGTGTGGGACCTCTGCATGCGGAACCCTAGGAGCATGTGAAATTAGACAAAGCACAAAGGAAAAACAGGTTAGACTTTATTTAATTGCCCAGATTCTCTTTTTATCTCCCAGGAATTTTTAATGAACGTTGCCGGAGACGAACACCTCCTCTGCTTTTTGTTCCGTTCCTTATTCTTGGGGTGTTGAGGGTGCAGACCCCTCTTTTGTAACTGCTTCATGCTGTGGTGGGAGCCCTGATACATGGGGGGAGGGGCAAAACGTCTCCCCACCAGCCTCCTGGTGAGGTTGATTGTCCCAAGGCCTCCTGCCTCACTTCTCGTCCGCCTGAGCACCAGCATTGGAAGTGTTACAGATTCTAATGACCTTTAAGGGTCCAAGAAAGAGAGGCGCAGAGATGCTGCGGTGGCAGGTTTCACCCCACCCCACATATGTTCAGCGACCTTAGGCTGACAGTTTTTGCCAGACTAGATGCTCTGACCAGTAGTCTGTGCTTTCTTTAATTAGGTCCCTGAATTAATGTACAAACAGCACCATGTGTCAGAGCCATGCCCGCGCAACTCCCAGACAGTCCAGGGTCAGTGGTGATCCAGGACCATGACGTCCACTGAGTCAACGGCCTTTAGAAGTAGCCAGCAGTCCAGCCGGTCATATTGGCCACCATTACTGCGGTGTCTGTAGGGTTTTCTATGGTGAAAGCGTGATATACGTTTCCCCCGCCAAGCTTATTAGCTCCCCTCTGGGTGCAGTAAGTCCTGCAAGCAGTAGTCTGCTCTTTCGGGGCACAGTCTTGTCGTTTTCTGAGAGAAACTCCAGGTCAAGTGATGGTCACACGAGTCATCTTGGGGGCCCGTTGCCCCCGTTTATCTCTCTGTAGGTTGGAGTTGGAGGGCCTCCTCACTCGAGGTCAGTGTGTCCACAGAGCGACCCCTGCAACTTCAGGGCATGATGGGTGGTTAGGATCACCACGTGGGGTCCTTTTCCCTTAGGAGGGAGCTGGCCTTGCGGGCTGCTGATTTCCAGCTTTTTAGATACCCCAGTATCCTGGCCTGATGAGTCGGGTGGCAAAGCCCTTGGTGACCATAGTTTATCATACCTGAAGGGCATTCTTGTGTTGATCCATTTCAAGTGGTCCCAGTTTTTGCACTAAGGCTCCAAGGGCGATTAACCTTTGACCGGGTATGTAAAGGTCAAAGGGTTTAGCTAAATTAGGGAGTTCCTGGGCAAGGGTCTGTATTGACTGCTCTTTCCATTCTTGAAAGGCTGCTTCTGGATTCTATTCAAAAGGATCATCATCTTTTCGTGTCAGTGTTTCATGTAGAGGCCCAGCTATTAGACTGTAGTTAGGGATACAGATGCAGAAAACCTTGGCCTCCCCAGGAACCCCTAAGCTGTCTTCTAGTTTTAGAAGAGGTAAGGCTGCAAATGGCTTCTTCCCTATCCTGGGATGCGTTTCTCCGAATATCTGTGAGAATGAAGCCCAGGCATGTCACCTTAGCCTGGGATATTTGAGCGTTTTTCTTGGACACCTTCTATCCTTTCTTGGCTAGGTAGTTCAGAGGCGTCTTTAGTAGGCCTGGCGATCAGAATGTCATCTGCATATTGAAGGAGGGTTCCCTTTTACAGAGGTTGAACTTTTAGGTCTTTAGAGGACATTTCCCCAATGATGGTGTGGGGATTTTTGAACCATTGGGGCAGGATGGCACAGCATTATTGCTTTTGTTGCATGTTGTGTCCTGCCACTCACAAGCCAAAAATTCTTGTGACTCTGAGATGAATGGAATACAGAAGAAGGCATCATTGAAGTCTAATACAGAATGCCATGGCCTGGTGGAAGGTAGAATGATCAGCAGGGAGTAGGAAATAGGAGCTACTGGATGTATATCCTCGGTGGCTTCACTGACTGTCCTGATATACTTTACCAGGTCTCCAGCAGCTCATGGGGCTCTCGTGGTCAGGCCAATCCCAGGATATGCAGCTCACCTGGGCTGCACCCCTACCCCACAGCCCACGGGGTTCTCGTGGTCAAGTCCCTCCCAGGGTATGGAGCTCACCTCTGCAGCTACCCAGCAGCCCATGGGGCTCTCCTACTCAGGCCCTTCCCAGGATACGGAGCTCCCCTGGGCAGGTACCCCAGCAGGGCTGGACACACAGGAACTGTGCACATAGCCCACCTTGCAGAGAAACCCCAGCTCACCTGTCGCTCACAGCTGACACAGAATACCTCAGAGCAGGACTTGAACTAACAAACAGCAGCTCTGACAGGTCTGTGACCATGGCTATCACTCTCTGCAGGCTCTTTCTGCCTGATCTTCCAGACACTTCCACTGCAGCCAGGGCACCAGGCCTCTGTCTCCACCCACCATCACTCCTCTCCCTGACTCCTTGGTTCCTCTCATTAGGATAGGGTCTTCTTGAAGTTGTTTTCCACTCATGGACGAGATAAAATGATAAGAAAACAAGCCACAGCTGCAGCCCCTTGTCTCTCCTGAGACTCAAGAGCCCACACCTGTTCTTAGGGCCTGGCCCGTTTAGCAAGTTTCATTTTCTGCAACTGTGAGCCCCTGAGGGGTGAGGATTGGCTGATTTTGGCAGCCTGAAACTGCCTGCCAGCCTTCCACAGGTGTGCCTGTGTTGAGGGCAATATAAACAGCTCTCCAGTGAGCGACAGCCCACTGTGACTGACGCCATATTCTCTGCCCCGTAGGCAGTGCCGGGGCTGTGCTGGTGGGAGGGAGTGAGGGGCCGTGGCTTTGTGGGTGGCCCAGTGTGACTGGGGCTCTGCTGGACTTTCTGCAGGAGTTGCCAGGCTGCCACCTGTAAAGAAGAGGATGTGTCACCCATACCTTCCGCTGGAATTTCTCTCCGGACAGAGCTGACGAAGGAAAAAAGCAGTGGGTGCCGGGACAGGAGGGGTATCTCAGGCAGGGCAATGGAAAGCTTCCAGAAGAGCACCAAGGGCCAGTACCATCCTGGCTGGCCTGCAGGCACCAAGATGGCCTGCGTGTTGTCGCTGGTGTGGCTCCACGCCCCTTCCTCTAGGCTTTCAAGCCCTTGTACATATTCAGGGGTTTTACCTGGGAAGGGTGGGAAAAGTTCAGCAGCAGCTGGCCTGGGGCTCAGCTCACGGTTACTCACAGATGCCTCAAGTCCCTTTCACTGAGGAAGGTGTAGGTCTTGTCTATTCCATAGTTTGTTTTGGAACGGTACCTGTGCTTATATCAAACTCTGGTTTTATGCATCACCCCACCTCTCCTTCCTCCTTAAGCAGGCATAAGACTTTTTTCTAAATGTGAGACACTCTTCTCTTTCCTAACTCAGTTCAAGTGTAGCCATGTTTACAGGATCTTCATAAGTGATATCTTATGATAAGTTTCATTTTCTGTGTGACTTATTTCACTTAGAATCATCGTACCTCAATCCACCCATTTTGCTGCTACTGGTCTTATGACATTGATTTCATGGCTGAGGGATATTCCATCGTACGTAAGTACCACAATTTTTTGAACCATTTTAATATTTCCTGGGATATTTAAGGGGTACCCAAGTTGAGGTCCTTGTAAGCAGTGCAGGCCTAAATTTTGGGGTGGCTCTGTCTTATTGATTTTCAGTTTTCCCAAGGTATATTCCCTAGACTGGAAGTGCCCTTGGCTCTGTAGCTCTGTTGTTTACTTGTTTTAGGGAACACAGTGCACTCCTCCAGAGAGGCAGTTGGCAATTTACATCCCGCCCATCAGCATAACAAGGCTCCCTGTTCTCCAGGGCCTGTCTTGCCTTTCTGGTTTTTACACATTTTTGTGGATGTCCCTTTTGACCAGAGGGAAGTGATACTTCTTTGTAGTGCAGATTTGCATTGCCCGCTTGCTTGCTTGGCCAAAAAGGGCATATGTGTTTTCTCCTGAATATATTCAGGAGGAAACGCATACACCCTTTTTGGCCAAGTACATCATTGTTGAAGTTGTGTCCCTCTTCCTGTGCTTTAAAGGCGATTCCAACGTACCTCTTGAAATCTGTTTCCTGCTATTCTACCTGGCTTTCAAGTCCGCCTCGTTGCCTTCCCTTAACAGATTTTTCGACCATAGTTGTCCTTTATCACCCTGCCAGGTTGTGAATTGCTGTGCACCTGATCTCCATTTTTCAACTCGTTTTTTTGTGAGCTGAGCGCAAGTCCAAAATTTTATTTCAGGACCTACGCTGGTTCCCGGTGGGTGGCTGAGACTTTGGTAAATTCTTCTTCCTGCCGGGAAGTTACAGTGATATGTGCCCGTCCAAATGCCTAACAGCTACTCTCTCATTGGTTCTCCCTCTTCCCTTTCATCCTCTGCCAAATTGGCAACCTGTGCGAACCAGGAGGTTAAACGGGCTGTCTCTCCAAGTTGGGAGATTCATAGTAAAGCAGATGTAAAGTCAAACCTGAGCACCAGGAGAGGGACTATTCGTTGAGTTTTAGAAACCTTTCGTATTGACAGTGTGTCCGTTCTCCTGGTTTCCTGTACATATTATAGATGTAGTAAAATTCCCTTCAACCTGGAGAGTTGGGACCCACGGAATGGGTGCCAGGCATTATTGCTTTAAAGGGTCTGCATTTGCTCACCCAATCTCACCAGTCCTCTCAGTCCCAAGTGTCCAGCCTTATGCCACATCCAGCTGTCATTGTATTTTGGGTCATTCCAGGTTTCATCAGAGACCCTGAATGAATTGTAAAGAATTTCCCAGTTTTTTTGGTTTTTTTTTGAAATTCCTTTTTATAGAGGGTTTGAGCTGATTCTCGCTGCCATGTTTATGCCAGTCTAGACACACTTGATTCCCTTACGGAGACCTATCAATCCATAGGTTTTAAGATTCTTACTAGTCAGATATATTCCTCTGCGGGAAATATGGGGTTTTGAGTCCCTTTCACTGAGGAAGGTGTAGGTCTTGTCTATTCCATAGTTGGTTTTTGGAACGGTACCTGTGCTTATATCAAACTCTGGTTTTATGCATCACCCCACCTCTCCTTCCCCCTTAAGCAGGCATAAGAGTGTTTTCTTAATATGAGACAATGTCTTCTTTCCTAACTCAGTTCAAGTGTAGCCATGTTTACAGGATCTTCATAAGTGATATCTTATGATAAGTTTCTTTTTCTGTGTGACTTATTTCACTTAGAATCATCGTACCTGAATCCACCCATTTTGCTGCTACTGGTCTTATGACATTGATTTCCTGGCTGAGGGATATTCCATCGTACGTAAGTACCACAATTTTTTGAACCATTTTTATATTTCCTGGGATATTTAAGGGGTACCCAAGTTGAGGTCCTTGTAAGCAGTGCAGCCCTAAATTTTGGGGTGGCTCTGTCTTATTGATTTTCAGTTTTCCCAAGGTATATTCCCTAGACTGGAAGTGCCCTTGGCTCTGTAGTTCTTTCTTTACTTGTTTTAGGGAACACAATGCACTCCTCCAGTGAGGGAGTTGGTTAATTACATCCCACCCATCAGCATTACAAGGCTCCCTGTTCTCCAGGGCCTATCTTGCCTTTTTGGTTTTTACACATTTTGTGGATGTCCCTTTTGACCGGTGGGAAGTGATACATTTTTGTAGTGCAGATTTGCATTGCCCGCTTGCTTGTTTGGCCAAAAAGGGCGTATGCGTTTTCTCCTGAATATATTCAGGAGAAAACGCACATGCCCTTTTTGGCCAAGTGCATCATTGTCGAAGTTGTGCACCACTTCCTGTGCTTTAAAGGCAATGCCAACGTACCTCTTGAAATCTGTTTCCTGCTATTCTGCCTCGCTTTCAAGTCCGCGTCGTTGCCTTCCCTCAACAGATTTTTGGACGATACTTGTCCTTTATTACTCGGCCAGTTTGTGAACTGCTGTGCCCCTGAGCTCCATTTTTCAACTCGTTTATGGTGAGCTGACCGCAAGTGCAAAATTTTGGTTCAGGACCTATACTGGTTCCCGGGGGGTGGCTGAGACTTTGGTTAATTCTTCTTCCTGCCGGGAAGTTACAGTGATATGTGCCCGTCCAAATGCCTAACAGCTACTCTCTCATTGTTTCTCCCACTTCCCTTTCATCCTCTGCCAAATTGGCAACCTGTGCGAACCAGGAGGTTAAAGGGGCTGTCTCTCCAAGTTGGGAGGTTGATAGTAAAGCAGATGGAAAGTCAAACCGGAGCACCAGGAGAGGGACTATTCGTTGAGTTTTAGAAACCTTTCGTATTCACAGTGTGTCCGTTCTCTAGGTTACCCGTACATGTTATAACTGTCTTAATATTCCCTTGAACCTGGAGAGTTGGGACCCATGGAATGGGCGCCAGGCATTTGGGCTTTAAAGGGTCTGCATTTGCTCACCCAATCTCACCAATCGTCTCAGTCCCAAGTGTCCCTCCTTATGCCACATTCAGCTGTCATTGTAGATAGGGTCATTCCAGGTTTCATCAGAGACGCTGAAGAAATTGTAAAGAATTTCCCAGTTTTTTTGTTTTGTTTTGAATTTCCTTTTTAGAGTGGGTTTGAGCTGATTCTCGCTGCCATGTTTATGCCAGTCTAGACACACTTGATTCCCTTATGGAGACATATCAATGCATAGGTTTTAAGATTCTTACTAGTCAGATATATTCCTCTGCGGGAAATATGGGGTTTTGTGTCCCTTTCACTGAGGAAGGTGTAGGTCTTGTCTATTACATAGTTGGTTTATGGAACGGTACCTCTGCTTATATCAAACTCTGGATTTATGCATCACCCCACCTCTCCTTCCCCCTTAATCAGGCATAAGAGAGTTTTCTAAATGTGAGAAGCTGTTCTCTTTCCTAACTCAGTTCAAGTGTAGCCATGTTTACAGTATCTTCATAAGTGATATCTTATGATAAGTTTCTTTTTCTGTGTGACTTATTTCACTTAGAATCATCGTACCTGAAACCAACCATTTTGCTGCTACTGGTCTTATGACATTGATTTCATGGCTGAGGGATATTCCATCGTACGTCAGTACCACAATTTTTTAAACCATTTTTATATTTCCTGGGATATTTAAGGTGTACCCAAGTTGAGGTCCTTGTAAGCAGTGCAGACCTAAATTTTGGGGTGGCTCTGTCTTATTGATTTTCAGTTTTCCCAAGGTATATTCCCTAGACAGGAAGTGCCCTTGGCTCTGTAGCTCTGTTCTTTACTTGTTTTAGGGAACACAATGCACTCCTCCAGAGAGGCAGTTGGCAATTTACATCCCGCCCATCAGCATAACAAGGTTCCCTGTTCTCCAGGGCCTGTCTTGCCTTTCTGGTTTTTACACATTTTGTGGATGTCGCTTTTGAACGGTGGGAAGTGATACTTCTTTGTAGTGCAGATTTGCATTGCCCGCTTGCTTGTTTGGCCAAAAAGGGCGTATGCGTTTTCTCCTGAATATATTCAGGAGAAAACGCATACGCCCTTTTTGGCCAAGTGCATCATTGTCGTAGTTGTGCCCTTCTTCCTGTGCTTTAAAGGCGATTCCAACGTACCTCTTGAAATCTGTTTCCTGCTATTCTGCCTCGCTTTCAAGTCCGCCTCTTTGCCTTCCCTCAACAGATTTTTGGACGATAGTTGTCCTTTATTACTTGGCCAGTTTGTAAATTGCTGTGCCCCTGAGCTCCATTTTTCAACTCGTTTTTGGTGAGCTGACCGCAAGTCCAAAATTTTGGTTCAGGACCTATACTGGTTCCCGGTGGGTGGCTGAGACTTTGGTTAATTCTTCTTCCTGCTGGGAAGTTAGAGTGATATGTGCCCGTCCAAATGCCTAACAGCTACTCTCTCATTGGTTCTCCCTATTCCCTTTCATCCTCTGCCAAATTGGCAACCTGTGCAAACTAGGAGGTTAAAGGGGCTATCTCTCCAAGTTTGGAGGTTGATAGTAAAGCAGATGGAAAGTCAAACCGGAGCACCAGGAGAGGGACTATTCGTTGAGTTTTAGAAACCTTTCGTATTCACACTGTGTCCGTTCTCTAGGTTTCCCGTACATGTTATAGCTGTAGTAATATTCCCTTCAACCTGGAGAGTTGGGACCCATGGAATGGGTGCCAGTCATTTGTGCTTTAAAGGGTCTGCATTTGCTCACCCAATCTCACCAATCCTCTCAGTCCCAAGTGTCCAGCCTTATGCCACATCCAGCTGTCATTGTATATAGGGTCATTCCAGGTTTCATCAGAGACCCTGAAGGAATTGTAAAGAATTTCCCAGTTTTTTTGTTTTGTTTTGAAATTCCTTTTTATAGTGGGTTTGACCTGATTCTCGCTGCCATGTTTATGCCAGTCTAGACACACTTGATTCCCTTACGGAGACATATCAATACATAGGTTTTAAGATTCTTACTAGTCAGATATTTTCCTCTGCGGGAAATATTGTGTTTTGAGTCCCTTTCACTGAGAAAGGTGTAGGTCTTGTCTATTCCATAGTTGGTTTTTGGAACGGTACCTGTGCTTATATCAAACCCTGGTTTTATGCATCACCCCACCTCTCCTTCCCCCTTAAGCAGGCATAAGAGTGTTTTCTAAATGTGAGACACTGTTCTCTTTCCTAACTCAGTTCAAGTGTAGCCATGTTTACAGGATCTTCATAAGTGATATCTTATGATAAGTTTCTTTTTCTGTGTGCCTTATTTCACTTAGAATCATCGTACCTGAATCCACCCATTTTGCTGCTACTGGTCTTATGACATTGATTTCATGGCTGAGGTATATTCCATCGTACGTAAGTACCACAATTTTTTGAACCATTTTTATATTTCCTGGGATATTTAAGGTGTACCCAAGTTGAGGTCCTTGTAAGCAGTGCAGCCCTAAATTTTGGGGTGGCTCTGTCTTATTGATTTTCAGTTTTCCCAAGGTATATTCCCTAGACTGGAAGTTCCCTTGGCTCTGTAGCTCTGTTCTTTACTTGTTTTAGGGAACACAATGCACTCCTCCAGAGAGGCAGTTGGCAATTTACATCCTGCCCATCAGCATAACAAGGCTCCCTGTTCTCCAGGGCCTGTCTTGCCTTTCTGGTTTTTACACATTTTGTGGATGTCCCTTTTGACCGGTGGGAAGTGATAATTCTTTGTAGTGCAGATTTGCATTGCCCGCTTGCTTGCTTGGCCAAAAAGGGCGTATGCGTTTTCTCCTGAATATATTCAGGAGAAAACGCATACGCCCTTTTTGGCCAAGTGCATCATTGTTGAAGTTGTGCCCCTCTTCCTGTGCTTTAAAGGCGATTCCAACGTACCTCTTGAAATCTGTTTCCTGCTATTCTGCCTCGCTTTCAAGTCCGCCTCGTTGCCTTCCCTCAACAGATTTTTGGACGATAGTTGTCCTTTATTACTCGGCCAGTTTGCGAATTGCTGTGCCCCTGAGCTCCTTTTTTCAACTCGTTTTTGGTGAGCTGACCGCAAGTCCAAAATTTTGGTTCAGGACCTATACTGGTTCCCGGTGGGTAGCTGAGACTTTGGTTAATTCTTCTTCCTGCCGGGAAATTACAGTGATATGTGCCCGTCCATATGCCTAACAGCTACTTTCTCATTGGTTCTCCCTCTTCCATTTCATCCTCTGCCAAATTGGCAACCTGTGTGAACCAGGATGTTAAAGGGGCTGTCTCTCCAAGTTGGGTGGTTTATAGTAAAGCAGATGGAAAGTCAAACCGGAGCACCAGGAGAGGGACTATTCGTTGAGTTTTAGAAACCTTTCGTATTCACAGTGTGTCCATTCTCTAGGTTTCCCATACATGTTATAGCTGTAGTAATATTCCCTTCAACCTGGAGAGTTGGGACCCATGGAATGGGTGCCAGGAATTTGTGCTTTAAAGGGTCTGCATTTGCTCACCCAATCTCACCAATCCTCTCAGTCCCAAGTGTCCAGCCTTATGCCACATCCAGCTGTCGTTGTATATAGGGTCATTCCAGGTTTCATCAGAGACCCTGAAGGAATTGTAAAGAATTTCCCAGTTTTTTTGTTTTGTTTTTGAAATTCCTTTTTATACTGGGTTTGAGCTGATTCTCGCTGCCATGTTTATGCCAGTGTAGACACACTTGTTTCCCTTTCGGAGACATATCAATACATAGGTTTTAAGATTCTTAATAGTCAGATATATTCCTCTCCGGGAAATATGGGGTTTTGAGTCCATTTCACTGAGGAATGTGTAGGTCTTCTCTATTCCATATTTGGTTTTTGGAACGGTACCTGTGCTTATATCAAACTCTGGTTTTATGCATCACCCCAACTCTCCTTCCCCCTTAAGCAGGCATAAGAGTGTTTTCTAAATGTGAGACACTGTTCTCTTTCCTAAATCAGTTCAAGTGTAGCCATGTTTATAGGATCTTCATAAGTGATATCTTATGATAAGTTTCTTTTTCTGTGTGACTTATTTCACTTAGAATCATCGTACCTGAATCCACCCATTTTGCTGCTACTGGTCTTATGATATTGATTTCATGGCTGAGGGATATTCCATCGTACGTAAGTACCACAATTTTTTGAACCATTTTTATATTTCCTGGGATATTTAAGGTGTACCCAAGTTGAGGTCCTTGTAAGCAGTGCAGCCCTAAATTTTGGGGTGGCTCTGTCTTATTGATTTTCAGTTTTCCCAAGGTATATTCCCTAGACTGGAAGTGCCCTTGGCTCTGTAGCTCTGTTCTTTATTTGTTTTAGGGAACACAATTCACTCCTCCAGAGAGGCAGTTGGCAATTTACATCCCACCCATCAGCATAACAAGGCTCCCTGTTCTCCAGGGCCTGTCTTGCCTTTCTCGTTTTTACACATTTTGTGGATGTCCCTTTTGACCGGTGGGAAGTGATACTTCTTTGTAGTGCAGATTTGCATTGCCCACTTGCTTTCTTGGCCAAAAAGGGCGTATGCGTTTTCTCCTGAATATATTCAGGAGAAAACCCATACGCCCTTTTTGGCCAAGTGCATCATTGTCGAAGTTGTGCCCCTCTTCCTGTGCTTTAAAGGCGATTCCAATGTACCTCTTGAAATCTGTTTCCTGCTATTCTGCCTCGCTTTCCAGTCCGCCTCGTTGCCTTCCCTAAACAGATTTCTGGACGATAGTTGTCCTTTATTACTCGGCCAGTTTGTGAATTGCTGTGCCCCTGAGCTCCATTTTTCAACTCGTTTTTTGTGAGCTGACCGGAAGTCCAAAATTTTGGTTCAGGACCTATACTGGTTCCCGGTCGGTGGCTGAGACTTTGGTTAATTCTTCTTCCTGCCGGGAAATTACAGTGATATGTGCCCGTCCAAATGCCTAACAGCTACTCTCTCATTGGTTCTCCCTCTTCCCTTTTATCCTGTGCCAAATTGGAAACCTGTGCGACCCAGGAGGTTAAGGGGGCTGTCTCTCCAAGTTGGGAGATTGATAGTAAAGCAGATGGAAAGCCAAACCGGAGCACCAGGAGAGGGACTATTCGTTGAGTTTAGAAACCTTTCGTATTCACAGTGTGTCCGTTCTCTAGGTTTCCCGTACATGTTATAACTGTAGTAATATTCCCATCAACCTGGAGAGTTGGGACCCATGGAATGGGTGCCATGCATTATTGCTTTAAAGGGTCTGCATTTGCTCACAGAATCTCACCAACCCTCTCAGCCCCAGGTGTCCAGGCTTATGCCACATCCAGCTGTCATTGTAGATAGGGTCATTCCAGGTTTCATCAGAGACCCTGAAGGAATTGTAAAGAATTTCCCAGTTTTTTTGTTTTGTTTTTGAAATTCCTTTTTATAGTGGGTTTGAGCTGATTCTCGCTGCCATGTTTATGCCAGTCTAGACATACTTGATTCCCTTACGGAGACATATCAATACATAGGTTTTAAGATTCTTACTAGTCAGATATATTCCTCTGCGGGAAATATGGGGTTTTGAGTCCCTTTCACTGAGGAAGGTGTAGGTCTTGTCTATTCCGTATTTGGTTTTTGGAACGGTACCTGTGCTTATATCAAACTCTGGGTTTATGCATCACCCCACCTCTCCTTCCTCCTTAAGCTGGCATAAGAGTGTTTTCTAAATGTGAGACTCTGTTCTCTTTCCTAACTCAGTTCAAGTGTAGCCATGTTTACAGGATCTTCATAAGTGATATCTTATGATAAGTTTCTTTTTCTGTGTGACTTATTTCACTTAGAATCATCGTACCTGAATCCACCCATTTTGCTGCTACTGGTTTATGACATTCATTTCATGGCTGAAGGATATTCCGCCCAAATGCCTAACAGCTACTCTCTCATTAGTTCTCCCTCTTCCCTTTCATCCTCTGCCAAATTGGAAACCTGTGCGAACCAGGAGGTTAAAGGGTCTGTCTCTCCAAGTTGGGAGATTGATAGTAAAGCAGATGGAAAGTCAAACCGGAGCACCAAGAGAGGGACTATTCGTTGAGTTTTAGAAACCTTTCGTATTCACAGTGTGTCCGTTCTCTAGGATTCCCGTACATGTTATAGCTGTAGTAATATTCCCTTCAACCTAGAGAGTTGGGACCCATGGAATGGGTGACAGGCATTATTGCTTTAAAGGGTCTTCATTTGCGCACCCAATCTCACCAATCCTCTCAGTCCCAAGTGTCCCTCCTTATGCCACATCCAGCTGTCGTTGTAGATAGGGTCATTCCAGGTTTCATCAGAGACCCTGAAGGAATTGTAAAGAATTTCCCAGTTTTTTTGTTTTGTTTTTGAAATTCCTTGTTATAGTGGGTTTGAGCTGATTCTCGCTGCCATGTTTATGCCAGTCTAGACACACTTGATTCCCTTACGGAGACATATCAATACATAGGTTTTAAGATTCTTACTAGTCAGATATATTCCTCTGCGGGAAATATGGGGTTTTGAGTCCCTTTCACTGAGGAAGGTGTAGGTCTTGTCTATTCCATAGTTGGTTTTTGGAACGGTACCTGTGCTTATATCAAACTCTGGTTTTATGCATCACCCCACCTCTCCTTCCCCCTTAAGCAGGCATAAGAGTGTTTTCTAAATGTGAGACACTGTTCTCTTTCCTAACTCAGTTCAAGTGTAGCCATGTTTACAGGATCTTCATAAGTGATATCTTATGATAAGTTTCTTTTTCTGTGTGACTTATTTCACTTAGAATCATCGTACCTGAATCCACCCATTTTGCTGCTACTGGTCTTATGACATTGATTTCCTGGCTGAGGGATATTCCATCGTACGTAAGTACCACAATTTTTTGAACCATTTTTATATTTCCTGGGATATTTAAGGTGTACCCAAGTTGAGGTCCTTGTAAGCAGCGCAGCCCTAAATTTTGGAGTGGCTCTGTCTTATTGATTTCCAGTTTTCCCAAGGTATATTCCCTAGACTGGAAGTGCCCTTGGCTCTGTAGCTCTGTTGTTTACTTGTTTTAGGGAACACAATGCACTCCTCCAGAGAGGCAGTTGGCAATTTACATCCCGCCCATCAGCATAACAAGGCTCCCTGTTCTCCAGGGCCTGTCTTGCCTTTCTGGTTTTTAAACATTTTGTGGATGTCCCTTTTGACCGGTGGGAAATGATACTTCTTTGTAGTGCAGATTTGCATTGCCCACTTGCTTGCTTGGCCAAACAGGGCGTATGCGTTTTCTCCTGAATATATTCAGGAGAAAACGCAAACCCACTTTTTGGCCAAGTGCATCATTGTTGAAGTTGTGACCCTCTTCCTGTGCTTTAAAGGCGATTCCAACGTACCTCTTGAAATCTGTTTCCGGCTATTCTGGCTCGCTTTCAAGTCCGCCTCGTTGCCTTCCCTCAACAGATTTTTGGACGATAGTTGTCCTTTATTACTCGGCCAGTTCGTGAATTGCTGTGCCCCTGAGCTCCATTTTTCAACTCGCTTTTTGTGAGCTGACCGCAAGTCCAAAATTTTGGTTCAGGACCTATGCTGGTTCCCGGTGGGGGGCTGAGACTTTGGTTAATACTTCATCCTCCCGGGAAGTTACAGTGATATGTGCCCGTCCAAATGCCTAACAGCTACTCTCTCATTGGTTCTCCCTTTTCCCTTTCATCCTCTGCCAAATTGGAAACCTGTGTGAACCAGGAGGTTAAAGGGGCTGTCTCTCCAAGTTGGGAGATTGAGAGTAAAGCAGATGGAAAGTCAAACCGGAGCACCAGGAGAGGGACTATTCGTTGAGTTTTAGAAACCTTTCATATTCACAGTGTGTCCGTTCTCTAGGTTTCCCGTACAAGTTATAACTGTAGTAATATTCCCTACAACCTGGAGAGTTAGGACCCATGGAATGGGTGCCATGCATTATTGCTTTAAAGGGTCTGCATTTGCTCACCCAATCTCACCAATCCTCTCAGTCCCAAGTGTCCAGCCTTATGCCACATCCAGCTGTCATTGTAGATAGGGTCATTCCAGGTTTCATCAGAGACCCTGAAGGAATTGTAAAGAATTTCCCAGTTTTTTTGTTTTGTTTTTGAAATTCCTTTTTATAGTGTGTTTGAGCTGATTCTCGCTGCCATGTTTATGTCAGTCTAGACACACTTGATTCCCTTACGGAGACATATCAATACATATGTTTTAAGATTCTTACTAGTCAGATATGTTCTTCTGCGGGAAATATGGGGTTTTGAGTCCCTTTCACTGAGGAAGGTGTAGGTCTTGTCTATTCCATAGTTGGTTTTTGGAACGGTACCTGTGCTTATATCAAACTCTGGTTTTATGCATCACCCCACCTCTCCTTCCCCCTTAAGCAGGCATAACAGTGTTTTCTAATTGTGAGACTCTGTTCTCTTTCCTAACTCAGTTCAAGTGTAGCCATGTTTACAGGATCTTCATAAGTGATATCTTATGATAAGTTTCTTTTTCTGTGTGACTTATTTCACTTAGAATCATCGTACCTGAATCCACCCATTTTGCTGCTACTGGTCTTATGACATTGATTTCCTGGCTGAGGGATATTCCATCGTACGTAAGTACCACCATTTTTTGAACCATTTTTATATTTCCTGGGATATTTAAGTTGTACCCAAGTTGAGGTCCTTGTAAGCAGTGCAGCTTTATATTTTGGGGTGGCTCTGTCTTATTGATTTTCAGTTTTCCCAAGGTATATTCCCTAGACTGGAAGTGCCCTTGGCTCTGTAGCTCTGTTGTTTACTTGTTTTAGGGAACACAATGCACTCCTCCAGAGAGGCAGTTGGCAATTTACATCCCGCCCATCAGCATAACAAGGCTCCCTGTTCTCCAGGGCCTGTCTTGCCTTTCTGGTTTTTACACATTTTGTGGATGTCCCTTTTGACCCTTGGGAAGTGATACTTCTTTGTAGTGCAGATTTGCATTGCCCGCTTTTTGCTTGGCCAAAAAGTGCGTATGCGTTTTCTCCTGAATATATTCAGGAGAAAACGCATACACCCTTTTTGGCCAAGTGCATCATTGTCGAAGTTGTGCCCCTCTTCCTGAGCTTTAAAGGCGATTCCAACGTACCTCTTGAAATCAGTTTCCTGCTATTCTGCCTCGCTTTCGAGTCCGCCTCGTTGCCTTCCCTCAACAGATTTTTGGACGATAGTTGTCCTTTATTACTCGGCCAGTTTGTGAATTGCTGTGCCCCTGAGCTACATTTTTCAACTCGTTTTTTGTGAGCTGACCGCAAGTCCAGAATTTTGGTTCAGGACCTATGCTGGTTCCCGGTGGGGGGCTGAGACTTTGGTTAATTCTTCTTCCTGCCGGGAAGTTAGAGTGATACGTGCCCGTCCAAATGCCTAACAGCTACTCTCTCATTGGTTCTCCCTCTTCCCTTTCATCCTCTGCCAAATTGGAAACCTGTGCGACCTAGGAGGTTAAAGGGGCTGTCTCTCCAAGTTGGGAGATTGATAGTAAAGCAGATGGAAAGTCAAACCGGAGCACCAGGAGAGGGACTATTCGTTGAGTTTTGGAAACCTTTCATATACACAGTGTGTCCGTTCTCTAGGTTTCCCGTACATGTTATAACTGTAGTAATATTCCCTTCAACCTGGAGTGTTGGGACCCATGGAATGGGTGCCATGCATTATTGCTTTAAATGATCTGCATTTGCTCACCCAATCTCACCAATCCTCGCAGTCCCAGGTGTCCAGCCTTATGCCACATCCAGCTGTCATTGTAGATAAGGTCATTCCAGGTTTCATCAGAGACCCTGAAGGAATTCTAAAGAATTTCCCAGTTTTTTTTGTTTTGTCTTTGAAATTCCTTTTTATAGTGGGTTTGAGCTGATTCTCGCTGCCATGTTTATGCCAGTCTAGACACACTTGATTCCCTTATGGAGACATATCAATACATAGGTTTTAAGATTCTTACTAGTCAGATATATTCCTCTGCGGGAAATATGGGGTTTTGAGTCCCTTTCACTGAGGAAGGTGTAGGTCTTGTCTATTCCATAGTTGGTTTTTGGAACGGTACCTGTGCTTATATCAAACTCTGGTTTTATGCATCACCCCACCTCTCCTTCCCCCTTAAGCAGGCATAAGAGTGTTTTCTAAATGTGAGACACTGTTCTCTTTCCTAACTCAGTTCAAGTGTAGCCATGTTTACAGGATCTTCATAAGTGATATCTTATGATAAGTTTCTTTTTCTGTGTGACTTATTTCACTTAGAATCATCGTACCTGAATCCACCCATTTTGCTGCTACTGGTCTTATGACATTGATTTCCTGGCTGAGGGATATTCCATCGTACGTAAGTACCACAATTTTTTGAACCATTTTTATATTTCCTGGGATATTTAAGGTGTACCCAAGTTGAGGTCCTTGTAAGCAGCGCAGCCCTAAATTTTGGAGTGGCTCTGTCTTATTGATTTCCAGTTTTCCCAAGGTATATTCCCTAGACTGGAAGTGCCCTTGGCTCTGTAGCTCTGTTGTTTACTTGTTTTAGGGAACACAATGCACTCCTCCAGAGAGGCAGTTGGCAATTTACATCCCGCCCATCAGCATAACAAGGCTCCCTGTTCTCCAGGGCCTGTCTTGCCTTTCTGGTTTTTAAACATTTTGTGGATGTCCCTTTTGACCGGTGGGAAATGATACTTCTTTGTAGTGCAGATTTGCATTGCCCACTTGCTTGCTTGGCCAAACAGGGCGTATGCGTTTTCTCCTGAATATATTCAGGAGAAAACGCAAACCCACTTTTTGGCCAAGTGCATCATTGTTGAAGTTGTGACCCTCTTCCTGTGCTTTAAAGGCGATTCCAACGTACCTCTTGAAATCTGTTTCCGGCTATTCTGGCTCGCTTTCAAGTCCGCCTCGTTGCCTTCCCTCAACAGATTTTTGGACGATAGTTGTCCTTTATTACTCGGCCAGTTCGTGAATTGCTGTGCCCCTGAGCTCCATTTTTCAACTCGCTTTTTGTGAGCTGACCGCAAGTCCAAAATTTTGGTTCAGGACCTATGCTGGTTCCCGGTGGGGGGCTGAGACTTTGGTTAATACTTCATCCTCCCGGGAAGTTACAGTGATATGTGCCCGTCCAAATGCCTAACAGCTACTCTCTCATTGGTTCTCCCTTTTCCCTTTCATCCTCTGCCAAATTGGAAACCTGTGTGAACCAGGAGGTTAAAGGGGCTGTCTCTCCAAGTTGGGAGATTGAGAGTAAAGCAGATGGAAAGTCAAACCGGAGCACCAGGAGAGGGACTATTCGTTGAGTTTTAGAAACCTTTCATATTCACAGTGTGTCCGTTCTCTAGGTTTCCCGTACAAGTTATAACTGTAGTAATATTCCCTACAACCTGGAGAGTTAGGACCCATGGAATGGGTGCCATGCATTATTGCTTTAAAGGGTCTGCATTTGCTCACCCAATCTCACCAATCCTCTCAGTCCCAAGTGTCCAGCCTTATGCCACATCCAGCTGTCATTGTAGATAGGGTCATTCCAGGTTTCATCAGAGACCCTGAAGGAATTGTAAAGAATTTCCCAGTTTTTTTGTTTTGTTTTTGAAATTCCTTTTTATAGTGTGTTTGAGCTGATTCTCGCTGCCATGTTTATGTCAGTCTAGACACACTTGATTCCCTTACGGAGACATATCAATACATATGTTTTAAGATTCTTACTAGTCAGATATGTTCTTCTGCGGGAAATATGGGGTTTTGAGTCCCTTTCACTGAGGAAGGTGTAGGTCTTGTCTATTCCATAGTTGGTTTTTGGAACGGTACCTGTGCTTATATCAAACTCTGGTTTTATGCATCACCCCACCTCTCCTTCCCCCTTAAGCAGGCATAACAGTGTTTTCTAATTGTGAGACTCTGTTCTCTTTCCTAACTCAGTTCAAGTGTAGCCATGTTTACAGGATCTTCATAAGTGATATCTTATGATAAGTTTCTTTTTCTGTGTGACTTATTTCACTTAGAATCATCGTACCTGAATCCACCCATTTTGCTGCTACTGGTCTTATGACATTGATTTCCTGGCTGAGGGATATTCCATCGTACGTAAGTACCACCATTTTTTGAACCATTTTTATATTTCCTGGGATATTTAAGTTGTACCCAAGTTGAGGTCCTTGTAAGCAGTGCAGCTTTATATTTTGGGGTGGCTCTGTCTTATTGATTTTCAGTTTTCCCAAGGTATATTCCCTAGACTGGAAGTGCCCTTGGCTCTGTAGCTCTGTTGTTTACTTGTTTTAGGGAGCACAATGCACTCCTCCAGAGAGGCAGTTGGCAATTTACATCCCGCCCATCAGCATAACAAGGCTCCCTGTTCTCCAGGGCCTGTCTTGCCTTTCTGGTTTTTACACATTTTGTGGATGTCCCTTTTGACCCTTGGGAAGTGATACTTCTTTGTAGTGCAGATTTGCATTGCCCGCTTTTTGCTTGGCCAAAAAGTGCGTATTTGTTTTCTCCTGAATATATTCAGGAGAAAACGCATACACCCTTTTTGGCCAAGTGCATCATTGTCGAAGTTGTGCCCCTCTTCCTGAGCTTTAAAGGCGATTCCAACGTACCTCTTGAAATCAGTTTCCTGCTATTCTGCCTCGCTTTCGAGTCCGCCTCGTTGCCTTCCCTCAACAGATTTTTGGACGATAGTTGTCCTTTATTACTCGGCCAGTTTGTGAATTGCTGTGCCCCTGAGCTACATTTTTCAACTCGTTTTTTGTGAGCTGACCGCAAGTCCAGAATTTTGGTTCAGGACCTATGCTGGTTCCCGGTGGGGGGCTGAGACTTTGGTTAATTCTTCTTCCTGCCGGGAAGTTAGAGTGATACGTGCCCGTCCAAATGCCTAACAGCTACTCTCTCATTGGTTCTCCCTCTTCCCTTTCATCCTCTGCCAAATTGGAAACCTGTGCGACCTAGGAGGTTAAAGGGGCTGTCTCTCCAAGTTGGGAGATTGATAGTAAAGCAGATGGAAAGTCAAACCGGAGCACCAGGAGAGGGACTATTCGTTGAGTTTTGGAAACCTTTCATATACACAGTGTGTCCGTTCTCTAGGTTTCCCGTACATGTTATAACTGTAGTAATATTCCCTTCAACCTGGAGTGTTGGGACCCATGGAATGGGTGCCATGCATTATTGCTTTAAATGATCTGCATTTGCTCACCCAATCTCACCAATCCTCGCAGTCCCAGGTGTCCAGCCTTATGCCACATCCAGCTGTCATTGTAGATAAGGTCATTCCAGGTTTCATCAGAGACCCTGAAGGAATTCTAAAGAATTTCCCAGTTTTTTTTGTTTTGTCTTTGAAATTCCTTTTTATAGTGGGTTTGAGCTGATTCTCGCTGCCATGTTTATGCCAGTCTAGACACACTTGATTCCCTTATGGAGACATATCAATACATAGGTTTTAAGATTCTTACTAGTCAGATATATTCCTCTGCGGGAAATATGGGGTTTTGAGTCCCTTTCACTGAGGAAGGTGTAGGTCTTGTCTATTCCATAGTTGGTTTTTGGAACGGTACCTGTGCTTATATCAAACTCTGGTTTTATGCATCACCCCACCTGACCTTCCCCCTTAAGCAGGCATAAGAGTGTTTTCTAAATGTGAGACACTGTTCTCTTTCCTAACTCAGTTCAAGTGTAGCCATGTTTACAGGATCTTCATAAGTGATATCTTATGATAAGTTTCTTTTTCTCTGTGACTTATTTCACTTAGAATCATCGTACCTGAATCCACCCATTTTGCTGCTACTGGTCTTATGACATTGATTTCATGGCTGAGGGATATTCCATCGTACGTAAGTACCACAATTTTTTGAACCATTTTTATTTTTCCTGGGATATTTAAGGTGTACCCAAGTTGAGGTCCTTGTAAGCAGTGCAGCCCTAAATTTTGGGGTGGCTGTGTCTTATTGATTTTCAGTTTTCCCCAGGTATATTCTCTAGACTGGAAGTGCCCTTGGCTCTGTAGCTCTGTTCTTTACTTGTTTTAGGGAACACAATGCACTCCTCCAGAGAGGCAGTTGGCAATTTACATCCCGCCCATCAGCATAACAAGGCTCCCTGTTCTCCAGGGCCTGTCTTGCCTTTCTGGTTTTTACACATTTTGTTGATGACCCTTTTGACCGGTGGGAAGTGATACTTCTTTGTAGTGCAGATTTGTATTGCCCGCTTGCTTGCTTGGCCAAAAAGGGCATATGCGTTTTCTCCTGAATATATTTAGGAGAAAACGCATAAGCCCTTTTTGGCCAAGTGCATCATTGTCGAAGTTGTGCCCCTCTTCCTGTGCTTTAAAGGCGATTCCGACGTACCTCTTGAAATCTGTTTCCTGCTATTCAGCCTCGCTTTCAAGTCCCCCTCCTTGCCTTCCCTCAACAGATTTTTGGACGATAGTTGTCCTTTATTACTCGGCCAGTTTGTGAATTGCTGTGCCCCTGAGCTCCATTTTTCAACTCGTTTTTGGTGAGCTGACCGCAAGTCCAAAATTTTGGTTCAGGACCTATACTGGTTCCCGGTGGGTGGCTGAGACTTTGGTTAATTCTTCTTCCTGCCGGGAAGTTAGAGTGATATGTGCCCGTCCAAATCCCTAACAGCTACTCTCTCATTGGTTCTCCCTCTTCCCTTTCATCCTCTGCCAAATTGGCAACCTGTGCGAACCAGGAGGTTAAAGGGGCTGTCTCTCCAAGCTGGGAGGTTGATAGTAAAGCAGATGGAAAGTCAAACCGGAGAACCAGGAGAGGGACTATTCGTTGAGTTTTAGAAACCGTTCGTATTCACAGTGTGTCCGTTCTCTAGGTTTCCCGAAAATGTTATAACTGTAGTAATATTCCCTTCAACCTGGAGAGTTGGGACCCATGGAATGGGTGCCATGCATTATTGCTTTAAAGGGTCTGCATTTGCTCACCCAATCTCAACAATCGTCTCATTCCCAAGTGTCCCTCCTTATGCCACATCCAGCTGTCATTGTAGATAGGGTCATTCAAGATTTCATCAGAGACCCTGAAGGAATTGTAAAGAATTTCCCAGTTTTTTTGTTTTGTTTTTGAAATTCCTTTTTATAGTGGGTTTGAGCTGATTCTCGCTGCCATGTTTATGCCAGTCTAGACACACTTGATTCCCTTATGGAGACATATCAATACATAGGTTTTAAGATTCTTACTAGGCAGATATATTCCTCTGCGGGAAATATGGGTGTTTGAGTCCCTTTCACTGAGGAATTTGTAGGTCTTCTCTATCCCATAGTTGGTTTTTGGAACGGTACCAGTGCTTATATCAAACTCTGGTTTTATGCATCACCCCACCTCTCCTTCCCCCTTAAGCAGGCATAAGTGTGTTTTCTAAATGTGAGACACTGTTCTCTTTCCTAACTCAGTTAAAGTGTAGCCATGTTTACAGGATCTTCATAAGTGATATCTTATGATAAGTTGCTTTTTCTCTGTGACTTATCTCACTTAGAATCATCGTACCTGAATCCACCCATTTTGCTGCTACTGGTTTATGACATTGATTTCATGGCTGAGGGATATTCCATCGTATGTAAGTACCACAATTTTTGAACCATTTTTATATTTCCTTTGATATTTAAGGTGTACCCAAGTTGAGGTCCTTGTAAGCAGTGCAGCACTAAATTTTGGGGTGGCTCTGTCTTATTGATTTTCAGTTTTCCCAAGGTATATTCCCTAGACTGGAAATGCCCTAGGCTCTTTAGCTCTGTTCTTTAATTTTTTTAGGGAAGACAATATACTCCTCCATAGAGGCAGTTGGCAATTTACATCCCGCCCATCAGCATAACAAGGCTCCCTTTTCCCCATGGCCTGTCTTACCTTTCTGGTTTTTACACATTTTGTGGATGTCCCTTTTGACCGGTGGGAAGTGATACTTCTTTGTAGTTCAGATTTGCATTGCCCGCTTTTTGCTTGGCCAAAAAGGGCGTATGCGTTTTCTCCTGAATATATTCAGGAGAAAACGCATACGCCCTTTTTGGCCAAGTGCATCATTGTGGAAGTTGTGCCCCTCTTCCTGTGCTTTAAAGGCGATTCCAACGTACCTCGTGATATCTGTTTCCTGCTATTCTGCCTCGCTTTCAAGTGCGCCTCGTTGCCTTTCCTCAACAGATTTTTGGACGATAGTTGTCCTTTATTAGTCGGCCAGTTTGTGAATTGCTGTGCCCTTGAGCTCCATTTTTCAACTTGTTTCTGGTGATCTGACCGCAAGTCCAAAATTTTGGTTCAGGACCTATACTGGTTCCCGGTGGGTGGCTGAGACTTTGGTTAATTCTTCTTCCTGCCGGGAAGTTAGAGTGATATGTGCCCGTCCAAATGCCTAACAGCTACTCTCTCATTGGTTCTCCCTATTCCCTTTCATCCTCTGCCAAATTGGCAACCTGTGCAAACTAGGAGGTTACTGGGGCTATCTCTCCAAGTTGGGAGGTTGATAGTAAAGCAGATGGAAAGTCAAACCAGAGCACCAGGAGAGGGACTATTCGTTGAGTTTTAGAAACCTTTCGTATTCACAGTGTGTCCGTTCTCTAGGTTTCCCGTACATGTTTTAGCTGTAGTAATATTCCCTTCAACCTGGAGAGTTGGGACCCATGGAATGGGTGCCAGGCATTTGTGCTTTAAAGGGTCTGCATTTGATCAACCAATCTCACCAATCGTCTCAGTCTCAAGTGTCCAGCCTTATGCCACATCCAGTTGTCATTGTACACAGGGTCATTACAGGTTTCATCAGAGACCCTGAAGGAATCGTAAAGAATTTCCCAGTTTTTTTGTTTTGTTTTTGAAATTCCTTTTTATAGTGGCTTTGAGCTGATTCTTGCTGCCATGCTTATGCCAGTCTAGACAAACTTGATTCCCTTATGGAGACATATCAATACATAGGTTTTAAGATTCTTACTAGTCAGATATATTCCTCTGCGGGAAATATGGGGTTTTGAGTCCCTTTCACTGAGGAAGGTGTAGGTCTTGTCTATTCCATAGTTGGTTTTTGGAACGGTACCTGTGCTTATATCAAACTCTGGTTTTATGCATAACCCCACCTCTCCTTCCCCCTTAAGCAGGCATAAGAGTGTTTTCTAAATGTGAGACACTCTTCTATTTCCTAACTCAGTTCAAGTTTAGCCATGTTTACAGGATCTTCATAAGTGATATCTTATGATAAGTTTCTTTTTCTGTGTGACTTATTTCACTTAGAATCATCGTACCTGAATCCACCCATTTTGCTGCTACTGGTCTTATGACATTGATTTCATGGCTGAGGGATATTCCATCGTACGTAAGTACCACAATATTTGGAACCATTTTTATATTTCCTGGGATATTTAAGGTGTACCCAAGTTGAGGTCCTTGTAAGCAGTGCAGCCCTAAATTTTGGGGTGGCTCTGTCTTATTGATTTTCAGTTTTCCCAAGGTATATTCCCTAGACTGGAAGTGCCCTTGGCTCTGTAGCTCTGTTGTTTACTTGTTTTAGGGAACACAATGCACTCCTCCAGAGAGGCAGTTGGCAATTTACATCCCGCCCATCAGCATAACAAGGCTCCCTGTTCTCCAGGGCCTGTCTTGCCTTTCTGGTTTTTACACATTTTGTGGATGTCCCTTTTGACCGGTGGGAAGTGATACTTCTTTGTAGTGCAGATTTGCATTGCCCGCTTGCTTGCTTGGCCAAAGAGGGCGTATGCGTTTTCTCCTGAATATATTCAGGAGAAAACGCATACGCCCTCTTTGGCCAAGTGCATCATTGTCGACGTTTTGCCATTCTTCCTGTGCTTTAAAGGCGATTCCAATGTACCTCTTGAAATCTGTTTTCTGCTATTCTGCCTCGCTTTCAAGTCCGCCTCGTTGCCTTCCCTCAACAGATTTTTGGACGATAGTTGTCCTTTATTACTCGGCCAGTTAGTGAATTGCTGTGCCCCTGAGCTCCATTTTTCAACTCGTTTTTGGTGAGCTGACCGCAAGTCCAAAATTTTGGTTCAGGACCTATACTGGTTCCCAATGGGTGGCTGAGACTTTATTTAATTCTTCTTCCTGCTGGGAAATTACAGTGACATATGCCCGTCCAAATGCCTAACAGCTACTCTCTCATTGTTTCTCCCTCTTCCCTTTCATCCTCTGCCAAATTGGAAACCTGTGCGAACCAGGAGGTTAAAGGGGCTGTCTGTCCAAGTTGGGAGGTTGATAGTAAAGCAGATGGAAAGTAAAACCGGAGCCCAGGGGAGGGTCTATTCGTTGAGTTTTAGAAACCTTTAGTATTCACAGTGTGTCCGTTCTCTAGGTTTCCCGCACATGTTATAACTGTAGTAATATTCCCCTCAACCTGGAGAGTTGGGACCCATGGAATGGGTGCCATGAATTATTGCTTTAAAGTGTCTGCATTTGCTCACCCTATCTCTCCAATCCTCTCAGTCCCAAGTGTCCCTCCTTATGCCACATCCACCTGTCATTGTAGATAGGGTCATTCCAGGTTTCATCAGAGACCCTGAAGTAATCGTAAAGAATTTCCCAGTTTTTTTGTTTTGTTTTTGAAATTCCTTTTTACAGTGGGTTTGAGCTGATTCTTGCTGCCATGTTTATGCCAGTCTAGACACACTTGATTCCCTTACAGAGACATATCAATAAATAGGTTTTAAAATTCTTACTAGTCAGATATATTCCTCTGCGGGAAATATGGGGTTTTGAGTCCCTTTCACTGAGGAAGGTGTAGGTCTTGTCTATTCCATAGTTGGTTTTTGGAACGGTACCTGTGCTTATATCAAACTCTGGTTTTATGCATCACCCCACCTCTCCTTCCCCCTTAAGCAGGCATAAGAGTGTTTTCTAAATGTGAGACACTGTTCTCTTTCCTAACTCAGTTAAAGTGTAGCCATGTTTATAGGATCTTCATAAGTGATATCTTATGATAAGTTTCTTTTTCTGTGTGACTTATTTCACTTAGAATCATCGTACCTGAATCCACCCATTTTGCTGCTACTGGTCTTATGACATTGATTTCATGGCTGAGGGATATTCCATCGTACGTAAGTACCACAATTTTTTGAACCATTTTTATATTTCCTGTGATACTTAAGGTGTATCCAAGTTGAGGTCCTTGTAAGCAGTGCAGCCCTAAATATTGGGGTGGCTCTGTCTCATTGATTTTCAGTTTTCCCAAGGTATATTCCCTAGACTGGAAGTGCCCTTGGCTCTGTAGCTCTGTTGTTTACTTGTTTTAGGGAACACAATGCACTCCTCCACAGGCAGTTGGCAATTTGCATCCCGCCCATCAGCATAACAAGGCTCCCTGTTCTCCAGGGCCTGTCTTGCCTTTCTGGTTTTTACACATTTTGTGGATGTCCCTTTTGACCGGTGGGAAGTGATACTTCTTTGTAGTGCAGATTTGCATTGCACGTTTGCTTGCTTGGCCAAAAAGGGCGTATGCGTTTTCTCCTGAATATATTCAGGAGAAAACGCATACACCCTTTTTGGCCAAGTGCATCATTGTCGAAGTTGTGCCCCTCTTCCTGTGCTTTAAAGGCGATTCCAACGTCCCTCTTGAAATCTGTTTCCTGGTATTCTGCCTCGCTTTCAAGTCTGCCTCGTTGCCTTCCCTCAACAGATTTTTGGACGATAGTTGTCTTTTATTACTCGGACCGTTGGTGAATTGCTGTGCCCCTGAGCTCCATTTTTCAACTCGTTTTTGGTGAGCGGACCGCACGTCCAAAATTTTGGTTCAGGACCTATACTGTTTCCCGGTGGGTGGCTGAGACTTTGGTTAATTCTTCTTCCTGCTGGGAAATTACAGTGATATGTGCCCGTCCAAATGCCTAACAGCTACTCTCTCATTGGTTCTCCCTCTTCCCTTTCATCCTCTGCCAAATTGGCAACCTGTGCGAACCAGGAGGTTAAAGGGGCTGTCTCTCCAAGTTGGGAGGTTGATAGTAAAGCAGATGTAAAGTCAAACCGGAGCACCAGGAGAGGGACTATTCGTTGAGTTTTAGAATCCTTTCGTATTCACAGTGTGTCCGTTCTCTAGGTTTCCCGTACATGTTATAGCTGTAGTAATATTCCCTTCAACCTGCAGAGTTAGGACCCATGGAATGGGTGCCAGGCATTTGTGTTTTAAGGGTCTGCATTTGCTCACGCAATATCACCAATCCTCTCAGTCCCAAGTGTCCAGCCTTATGCCACATCCAGCTGTCGTTGTAGATAGGGTCATTCCAGGTTTCATCAGAGACCCTGAAGGAATTGTAAAGAATTTCCCAGTTTTTTTGTTTTGTTTTTGAAATTCCTTTTTATAGTGGGATTGAGCTGATTCTCGCTGCCATGTTTATGCCAGTCTAGACACACTTGATTCCCTTATGGAGACATATTAATACATAGGTTTTAAGATTCTTACTAGTCAGATATATTCCTCTGCGGGAAATATGGGGTTTTGAGTCCCTTTCACTGAGGAAGGTGTAGGTCTTGTCTATTCCATAGTTGGTTTTTGGAACGGTACCTGTGCTTATATCAAACTCTGGTTTGATGCATCACCCCACCTCTCCTTCCCCCTTAAGCAGGCATAAGAGTGTTTTCTAAATGTGAGACACTGTTCTCTTTCCTAACTCAGTTCAAGTGTAGCCATGTTTATAGGATCTTCATAAGTGATATCTTATGATAAGTTTCTTTTTCTGTGTGACATATTTCACTTAGAATCATCGTACCTCAATCCACCCATTTTGCTGCTACTGGTCTTATGACATTGATTTCATGGCTGAGGGATATTCCATCGTACGTAAGTACCACAATTTTTTGAACCATTTTTATATATCCTGGGATATTATGGTGTACCCAAGTTGAGGTCCTTGTAAGCAGTGCAGCCCTAAATTTTGGGGTGGCTCTGTCTTATTGATTTTCAGTTTTCCCAAGGTATATTCCCTAGACTGGAAGTGCCCTTGGCTCTGTAGCTCTGTTCTTTACTTCTTTTAGGGAACACAATGCACTCCTCCAGAGAGGCAGTTGGCAATTTACATCCCGCCCATCAGCATAACAAGGCTCCCTGTTTTCCAGGGCCTGTCTTGCCTTTCTGGCTTTTACACATTTTGTGGATGTCCCTTTTGACCGGTGGGAAGTGATACTTCTTTGTAGTGCAGATTTGCATTGCCCGCTTGCTTGCTTGGCCAGAAAGGGCGTATGCGTTTTCTCCTGAATATATTCAGGAGAAAACGCATACGCCCTTTTTGGCCAAGTGCATCATTTTCGAAGTTGTGCCCCTCTTCCTGTGCTTTAAAGGCGATTCCAACGTACCTCTTGAAATCTGTTTCCTGCTATTCTGCCTCGCTTTCCAGTCCGCCCAGTTACCTTCCCTCAACATATTTTTGGACGATAGTTGTCCTCTATTACTAGGCCAGTTTGTGAATTGCTCTGCCCCTGAGCTCCATATTTCAACTCGTTTTTGGTGAGCTGACCGCAAGTCCAAAATTTTGGTTCAGGACCTATACTGGTTCCCGGTGGGTGGCTGAGACTTTGGTTAATTCTTCTTCCTGCCGGGAAGTTACAGTGATATGTGCCCGTCCAAATGCCTAACAGCTACTCTCTCATTGGTTCTCCCTCTTCCCTTTCATCCTCTGCCAAATTGGCAACCTGTGGGAACCAGGAGTTTAAAGGGGCTGTCTCTCCAAGTTGGGAGGTTGATAGTAAAGCAGATGTAAAGTCAAACCAGAGCACCAGGAGAGGGACTATTCGTTGAGTTTTAGAAACCTTTCGTATTCACAGTGTGTCCTTTCTCTAGGTTTCCCGTACATGTTATAGCTGTAGTAATATTCCCTTCAACCTGGAGAGTTGGGACCCATGGAATGGGTGCCAGGCATTTGTGCTTTAAAGGGTCTGCATTTGCTCACCCAATCTCACCAATCGTCTCAGTCCCAAGTGTCTCTCCTTATGCAAACTCCAGCTGTTGTTGTAGATAGGGTCATTCCAGGTTTCATCAGAGACCCTGAAGGAATTCTAAAGAATTTACCAGTTTTTTTTGTTTTGTTTTTGAAATTCCTTTTTATAGTGGGTTTGAGCTGATTCTCGCTGCCATGTTTATGCCAGTCTAGACACACTTGATTCCCTTACGGAGACATATCAATACATAGGTTTTAAGATTCTTACTAGTCAGATATATTCCTCTGCGGGAAATATGGGGTTTTGAGTCCCTTTCACTGAGGAAGGTGTAGGTCTTGTCTATTCCATAGTTGGTTTTTGGAACGGTACCTGTGCTTATATCAGACTCTGGTTTTATGCATCACACCACCTCTCCTTCAACCTTAAGCAGGCATAAGGGTGTTTTCTAAATATGAGACACTGTTCTCTTTCCTAACTCAGTTCAAGTGTAGCCATGTTTATAGGATCTTCATAAGTGATATCTTATGATAAGTTTCTTTTTTTGTGTGACTTATTTCACTTAGAATCATCGTACCTGAATCCACCCATTTTGCTGCTACTGGTCTTATGACATTGATTTCCTGGCTGAGGGATATTCCATCGTACGTAAGTACCACAATTTTTTGAACTATTTTTATATTTCCTGGGATACTTAAGGTGTATCCAAGTTGAGGTCCTTGTAAGCAGTGCTGCCCTAAATTTTGGGGTTGCTCTGTCTTATTGATTTTCAGTTTTCCCAAGGTATATTCCCTAGACTGGAAGTGCCCTTGGCTCTGTAGCTCTGTTCTTTACTGGTTTTAGGGAATACAATGCACTCCTCCAGAGAGGCATTTGGCAATTTACATCCCGCCCATCAGCATAACAAGGCTCCCTGTTCTGCAGGGCCTGTCTTGCCTTTCTGGTTTTTACACATTTTGTGGATGTCCCTTTTGACAGGTGGGAAGTGATACTTCTTTGTAGTGCAGATTTGCATTGCCCGCTTGCTTGCTTGGCCAAAAAGGCCGTATGCGTTTTCTCCTCAATATATTCAGGAGAAAACGCATACGCACTTTTTGGCCAAGGGCATCATTGTCGAAGTTGTGCCCCTCTTCCTGTGCTTTAAAGGCGATTCCAACATACCTCTTGAAATCTGTTTCCTGCTATTCTGCCTCGCTTTCAAGTCCGCCTCGTTTCCTTCCCTCAACAGATTTTTGGACGATAGTTGTCCTTTATTACTCGGCCAGTTTGTGAATTGCTGTGCCCCTGAGCTCCATTTTTCAACTCGTTTTTGGTGAGCTGACCGCAATACCAAAATTTTGGTTCAGGACCTATACTGGTTCCCGGTGGGTGGCTGAGACTTTGGTTAATTCTTCTTCCTGCCGGGAAATTACAGTGATATGTGCCCGTCCAAATGCCTAACAGCTACTCTCTCATTGGTTCTCCCTCTTCCCTTTCATCCTCTGCCGAATTGGAAACCTGTGCGAACCAGGAGGTTAAAGGGGCTGTCTCTCCAAGTTGGGAGGTTGATAGTAAAGCAGATGTAAAGTCAAACCGGAGCACCAAGAGAGGGACTATTCGTTGAGTTTTAGAAACCTTTCGTATTCACAGTGTGTCCGTTCTCTAGGTTTCCCGTACATGATATAGCTGTAGTAATATTCGCTTTAAACTGGAGATTTGGGACCCATGGAATGGGTGCCAGGCATTTGTGCTTTAAAGGGTCTGCATTTGCTCACCCAATCTCACCAATCTTCTCTGTCCGAAGTGTCCAGCCTTATGCCACATCCAGCTGTCGTTGTAGATAGGGTCATTCCAGGTTTCATCAGAGACCCAGAAGGAATTGTTAAAAATTTCCCAATTTTTTTGTTTTGGTTTTGAAATTCCTTTTTATAGTGGGTTTGAGCTGATTCTCGCTGCCATGTTTATGCCAGTCTAGACACACTTGATTCCCTTACGGAGACATATCAATACATAGGTTTTAAGATTCTTACTAGTCAGATATATTCCTCTGCGGGAAATATGGGGTTTTGAGTCCCTTTCACTGAGGAAGGTGTAGGTCTTGTCTATTCCATAGTTGGTTTTTGGAACGGTACCTGTGCTTATATCAAACTCTGGTTTTATGCATCACCCCACATCTCCTTCCCACTTAAGCAGGCATAAGAGTGTTTTCTAAATGTGAGACACAGTTCTCTTTCCTAACTCAGTTCAAGTGTAGCCATGTTTACAGGATCTTCATAAGTGATATCTTATGATAAGTTTCTTTTTCTGTGTGACTTATTTCACTTAGAATCATCGTACCTGAATCCACCCATTTTGCTGCTACTGGTCTTATGACATTGATTTCATGGCTGAGGGATATTCCGTCGTACGTAAGTCCCACAATTTTTTGAACCATTTTTATATTTCCTGGGATATTTAAGGTGTACCCAAGTTGAGGTCCTTGTAAGCAGTGCAGCCCTAAATTTTGGGGTGGCTCTGTCTTATTGATTTTCAGTTTTCCCAAGGTATATTCCCTAGACTGGAAGTGCCCTTGGCTCTGTAGCTCTGTTCTTTACTTGTTTTAGGGAAAACAATGCACTCCTCCAGAGAGGCAGTTGGCAATTTACATCCCGCCCATCAGCATAACAAGGCTCCCTGTTCTCCAGGGCCTGTCTTGCCTTTCTGGTTTTTACACATTTTGTGGATGTCCCTTTTGACCGGTGGGAAGTGATACTTCTTTGTAGTGCAGATTTGCATTGCCCGCTTGCTTGCTTGGCCAAAAAGGACGTATGCGTTTTCTCCTGAATATATTCAGGAGAAAACGCATACGCCCTTTTTGGCCAAGTGCATCATTGTCGAAGTTGTGCCCCTCTTCCTGTGCTTTAAAGGCGATTCCAATGTACCTCTTGAAATCTGTTTCCTGCTATTCTGCCTCGCTTTCAAGTCCGCCTCGTTGCCTTCCCTCAACATATTTTTGGACGATAGTTGTCCTTTATTACTCGGCCAGTTTGTGAATTGCTGTGTCCCTGAGCTCCATTTTTCAACTCGTTTTTGGTGAGCTGACTGCAAGTCCAAAATTTTGGTTCAGGACCTATGCTGGTTCCCGGTTGGGGCTGAGACTTTGGTTAATTATTCTTCCTGCTGGGAAGTTAGAGTGATATGTGCCCGTCCACATGCATAACAGCTAATCTCTCATTGGTTCTCCCTCTTCCCTTTCATCCTCTGCCAAATTGGAAACCTGTGTGAACCAGGAGGTTAAAGGGGCTGTCTCTCCAAGTTGGGAGGTTGATAGTAAAGCAGATGGAAATTCAAACCGGAGCACCAGGAGAGGGACTATTCATTGAGTTTTAGAAACGTTTCTTATTCACAGTGTGTCCGTTCTCTAGGTTTCCTGTACATGTTATTGCTGTAGTAATATTCCCTTCAACCTGGAGAGTTGGGACACATGGAATGGGTGCCAGGCATTTGTGCTTTAAAGGGTCTGCATTTGCTCACCCAGTCTCACCAATCCTCTTCAGTCCCAAGTGTCCAGCCTTATGCCACATCCAGCTGTCGTTGTAGATAGGGTCATTGCAGGTTTCATCAGAGACCCTGAAGGAATTGTAAAGAATTTCCCCGTTTTTTTGTTTTGTTTTTGAAATTCCTTTTTATAGTGGGTTTGAGCTGATTCTCGCTGCCATGTTTATGCCAGTCTAGACACACTTGATTCCCTTACGGAGACCTATCAATACATAGGTTTTAAGATTCTTACTAGTCAGATATATTCCTCTGCGGGAAATATGGGGTTTTGAGTCCCTTTCACTGAGGAAGGTGTAGGTCTTGTCTATTCCATAGTTGGTTTTTGGAACGGTACCTGTGCTTATATCAAGCTCTGGTTTTATGCATCACCACACCTCTCCTTCCCCCTTAAGCAGGCATAAGAGTGTTTTCTAAATGTGAGACTCTGTTCTCTTTCCTAACTCAGTTCAAGTGTAGCCATGTTTACAGGATCTTCATAAGTGATATCTTATGATAAGTTTCTTTTTCTCTGTGACTTATTTCACTTAGAATCATCGTACCTGAATCCACCCATTTTGCTGCTTCTGGTCTTATGACATTGATTTCATGGCTGAGGGATATTCCATCGTATGTAAGTACCACAATTTTTGAACCATTTTCATATTTCCTGGGATATTTAAGTTGTACCCAAGTTGAGGTCCTTGTAAGCAGTGCAGCCCTAAATTTTGGGGTGGCTCTGTCTTATTGATTTTCAGTTTTCCCAAGGTATATTCCCTAGACTGGAAATGCCCTTGGCTCTTTAGCTCTGTTCTTTACTTATTTTAGGGAACACAATATACTCCTCCATAGAGGCAGTAGGCAATTTACATCCCGCCCATCAGCATAACAAGGCTCCCTGTTTTCCAGGGCCTGTCTTGCCTTTCTGGTTTTTACACATTTTGTGGATGTCCCTTTTGACCGGTGGGAAGTGATACTACTTTGTAGTGCAGATTTGCATTGCCCGCTTTTTGCTTGGCCAAAAAGTGCGTATGCGTTTTCTCCTGAATATATTCAGGAGAAAACGCATACGCCCTTTTTGGCCAAGTGCATCATTGTCGAAGTTGTGCCCCTCTTCCTGTGCTTTAAAGGCGATTCCAACGTACCTCTTGAAATCTGTTTCCTGCTATTCTGCCTCGCTTTCAAGTCCGCCTCGTTGCCTTCCCTCAACAGATTTTTGGACGATACTTGTCCTTTATTACTCGGCCAGTTTGTGAATTGCTGTGCCCCTGAGCTCCATTTTTCAACTCGTTTTTGGTGAGCTGACCGCAAGTCCAAAATTTTGGTTCAGGACCTATACTGGTTCCCGGTGGGTGGCTGAGACTTTGGTTAATTCTTCTTCCTGCCGGGAAATTACAGTGATATGTGCCCGTCCAAATGCCTAACAGCTACTCTCTCATTGGTTCTCCCTCTTCCCTTTCATCCTCTGCCAAATTGGAAACCTGTGCGAACCAGGAGGTTAAAGGGGCTGTCTCTCCAAGCTGGGAGTTTGATAGTAAAGCAGATGGAAAGTCAAACCGGAGCACCAGGAGAGGGACTATTCGTTGACTTTTAGAAACCTTTCGTATTCACAGTGTGTCCGTTCTCTAGGTTTCCCGTACATGTTATAACTGTAGTAATATTCCCTTCAACCTGGAGAGTTGGGACCCATGGAATGGGTGCCAGGCATTATTGCTTTAAAGGGTCTGCATTTGCTCACCCAATCTCACCAATCGTCTCAGTCCCAAGTGTCCCTCCTTATGCCACATCGATCTGTCATTGTAGATAAGGTCATTCCAGGTTTCATCAGAGACCCTGAAGGAATTGTAAAGAATTTCCCAGTTTTTTTTGTTTTGTTTTTGAAATTCCTTTTTATAGTGGGTTTGAGCTGATTCTCGCTGCCATGTTTATGCCAGTCTAGACACACTTGATTCCCTTATGGAGACATATCAATACATAGGTTTTAAGATTCTTACTAGTCAGATATATTCCTCTGCGGGAAATATGGTGTTTTGAGTCCCTTTCACTGAGGAAGGTGTAGGTCTTGTCTATTCCATAGTTGGTTTTTGGAACGGTACCTGTGTTTATATCAAACTCTGGTTTTATGCATCACCCCACCTCTCCTTCCCCCTTAAGCAGGCATAAGAGTGTTTTCTAAATGTGAGACACTGTTCTCTTTCCTAACTCAGTTCAAGTGTAGCCATGTTTACAGGATCTTCATAAGTGATATCTTATGATAAGTTTCTTTTTCTGTGTGACTTATTTCACTTAGAATCATCGTACCTGAATCCACCCATTTTGCTGCTACTGGTCTTATGACATTGATTTCCTGGCTGAGGGATATTCCATCGTACGTAAGTACCACAATTTTTTGAACCATTTTTATATTTCCTGGGATATTTAAGGTGTACCCAAGTTGAGGTCCTTGTAAGCAGTGCAGCCCTAAATATTGGGGTGGCTCTGTCTTATTGATTTTCAGTTTTCCCAAGGTATATTCCCTAGACTGGAAGTGCCCTTGGCTCTGTAGCTCTTTTTGGCCAAGTGCATCATTGTCGAAGTTGTGCCCCTCTTCCTGTGCTTTAAAGGCGATTCCAACGTACCTCTTGAAATCTGTTTACTGCTATTCTGCCTCGCTTTCAAGTCCGCCTCGTTGCCTTCCCTCAACAGATTTTTGGACGATAGTTGTCCTTTATTACTCGGCCATTTTGTGAATTGCTGTGCCACTGAGCTCCATTTATCAACTCGTTTTTTGTGAGCTGACCGCAAGTCCAGAATTTTGGTTCAGGACCTATGCTGCTTCCCGGTGGGGGGCTGAGACTTTGGTTAATTCTTCTTCCTGCCGGGAAGTTAGAGTGATATGTGCCCGTCCAAATGCCTAACAGCTACTCTCTCATTGGTTCTCCCTCTTCCCTTTCATCCTCTGCCAAATTGGAAACCTGTGCGACCCAGGAGGTTAAAGGGGCTGTCTCTCCAAGTTGGGAGATTGATAGTAAAGCAGATGGAAAGCCAAACCGGAGCACCAGGAGAGGGACTATTCGTTGAGTTTTAGAAACCTTTCATATTCACAGTGTGTCCGTTCTCTAGGTTTCCCGTACATGTTATAACTGTAGTAATATTCCCTTTAACCTGGAGAGTTGGGAACCATGGAAAGGGTGCCATGCATTATTGCTTTAAAGGGTCTGCATTTGCTCACCCAATCTCACCAATCCTCTCAACCCCAGGTGACCAGGCTTATGCCACATCCAGCTGTCATTTTAGATAGGGTCATTCCAGGTTTCATCAGAGACCCTGAAGGAATTGTAAAGAATTTCCCAGTTTTTTTGTTTTGTTTTTGAAATTCCTTTTTATAGTGGGTTTGAGCTGATTCTCGCTGCCATGTTTATGCCAGTCTAGACATACTTGATTCCCTTACGGAGACATATCAATACATAGGTTTTAAGATTCTTACTAGTAAGATATATTCCTCTGCGGGAAATATGGGGTTTTGAGTCCCTTTCACTGAGGAAGGTGTAGGTCTTGTCTATTCCATAGTTGGTTTTTGGAACGGTACCTGTGCTTATATCAAACTCTGGTTTTATGCATCACCCCACCTCTCCTTCCCCCTTAAGCAGGCATAAGAGTGTTTTCTTAATATGAGACAATGTCTTCTTTCCTAACTCAGTTCAAGTGTAGCCATGTTTACAGGATCTTCATAAGTGATATCTTATGATAAGTTTCTTTTTCTGTGTGACTTATTTCACTTAGAATCATCGTACCTGAATCCACCCATTTTGCTGCTACTGGTCTCATGACATTGATTTCCTGGCTGAGGGATATTCCATCGTACGTAAGTACCACAATTTTTTGAACCATTTTTATATTTCCTGGGATATTTAAGGTGTACCCAAGTTGAGGTCCTTGTAAGCAGTGCAGCCCTAAATATTGGGGTGGCTCTGTCTTATTGATTTTCAGTTTTCCCAAGGTATATTCCCTAGACTGGAAGTGCCCTTGGCTCTGTAGCTCTTTTTGGCCAAGTGCATCATTGTCGAAGTTGTGCCCCTCTTCCTGTGCTTTAAAGGCGATTCCAACGTACCTCTTGAAATCTGTTCACTGCTATTCTGCCTCGCTTTCAAGTCCGCCTCGTTGCCTTCCCTCAACAGATTTTTGGACGATACTTGTCCTTTATTACTCGGCCAGTTTGTGAATTGCTGTGCCCCTGAGCTCCATTTTTCAACTCGTTTTTGGTGAGCTGACCGCAAGTCCAAAATTTTGGTTCAGGACCTATACTGGTTCCCGGTGGGTGGTTGAGACTTTGGTTAATACTTCTTCCTGCCGGGAAATTACAGTGATATGTGCCCGTCCAAATGCCTAACAGCTACTCTCTCATTGGTTCTCCCTCTTCCCTTTCATCCTCTGCCAAATTGTAAACCTGTGCGAACCAGGAGGTTAAAGGGGCTGTCTCTCCAAGCTGGGAGTTTGATAGTAAAGCAGATGGAAAGTCAAACCGGAGCACCAGGAGAGGGACTATTCGTTGACTTTTAGAAACCTTTCGTATTCACAGTGTGTCCGTTCTCTAGGTTTCCCGTACATGTTATAACTGTAGTAATATTCCCTTCAACCTGGAGAGTTGGGACACATGGAATGGGTGCCAGGCATTATTGCTTTAAAGGGTCTGCATTTGCTCACCCAATCTCACCAATCGTCTCAGTCCCAAGTGTCCAGCCTTATGCCACATCGATCTGTCATTGTAGATAAGGTCATTCCAGGTTTCATCAGAGACCCTGAAGGAATTGTAAAGAATTTCCCAGTTTTTTTTGTTTTGTTTTTGAAATTCCTTTTTATAGTGGGTTTGAGCTGATTCTCGCTGCCATGTTTATGCCAGTCTAGACACACTTGATTCCCTTATGGAGACATATCAATACATAGGTTTTAAGATTCTTACTAGTCAGATATATTCCTCTGCGGGAAATATGGTGTTTTGAGTCCCTTTCACTGAGGAAGGTGTAGGTCTTGTCTATTCCATAGTTGGTTTTTGGAACGGTACCTGTGTTTATATCAAACTCTGGTTTTATGCATCACCCCACCTCTCCTTCCCCCTTAAGCAGGCATAAGAGTGTTTTCTAAATGTGAGACACTGTTCTCTTTCCTAACTCAGTTCAAGTGTAGCCATGTTTACAGGAACTTCATAAGTGATATCTTATGATAAGTTTCTTTTTCTGTGTGACTTATTTCACTTAGAATCATCGTACCTGAATCCACCCATTTTGCTGCTACTGGTCTTATGACATTGATTTCCTGGCTGAGGGATATTCCATCGTACGTAAGTACCACAATTTTTTGAACCATTTTTATATTTCCTGGGATATTTAAGGTGTACCCAAGTTGAGGTCCTTGTAAGCAGTGCAGCCCTAAATATTGGGGTGGCTCTGTCTTATTGATTTTCAGTTTTCCCAAGGTATATTCCCTAGACTGGAAGTGCCCTTGGCTCTGTAGCTCTTTTTGGCCAAGTGCATCATTGTCGAAGTTGTGCCCCTCTTCCTGTGCTTTAAAGGCGATTCCAACGTACCTCTTGAAATCTGTTTACTGCTATTCTGCCTCGCTTTCAAGTCCGCCTCGTTGCCTTCCCTCAACAGATTTTTGGACGATACTTGTCCTTTATTACTCGGCCAGTTTGTGAATTGCTGTGCCCCTGAGCTCCATTTTTCAACTCGTTTTTGGTGAGCTGACCGCAAGTCCAAAATTTTGGTTCAGGACCTATACTGGTTCCCGGTCGGTGGCTGAGACTTTGGTTAATTCTTCTTCCTGCCGGGAAATTACAGTGATATGTGCCCGTCCAAATGCTTAACAGCTACTCTCTCATTGGTTCTCCCTCTTCCCTTTCATCCTCTCCCAAATTGGAAAACTGTGCGAACCAGGAGGTTAAAGGGGCTGTCTCTCCAAGCTGGGAGTTTGATAGTAAAGCAGATGGAAAGTCAAACCGGAGCACCAGGAGAGGGACTATTCGTTGACTTTTAGAAACCTTTCGTATTCACAGTGTGTCCGTTCTCTAGGTTTCCCGTACATGTTATAGCTTTAGTAATATTCACTTCAACCTGGAGAGTTGGGACCCATGGAATGGGTGCCAGGCATTTGTGCTTTAAAGGGACTGCATTTGCTCACCAAATCTCCCCAATCGTCTCATTCCCAAGTGTCCCTCCTTATGCCACATCCATCTGTCATTGTAGATAGGGTCATTGCAGGTTTCATCAGAGACCCTGAAGGAATTGTAAAGAATTTCCCAGTTTTTTTGTTTTGTTTTTGAAATTCCTTTTTATAGTGGGTTTGAGCTGATTCTCGCTGCCATGTTTATGCCAGTCTAGACACACTTGATTCCCTTACGGAGACCTATCAATACATAGGTTTTAAGATTCTTACTAGTCAGATATATTCCTCTGCGGGAAATATGGGGTTTTGAGTCCCTTTCACTGAGGAAGGTGTGGGTCTTGTCTATTCCATATTTGGTTTTTGGAACGGTACCTGTGCTTATATCAAACTCTGGTTTTATGCATCACCCCACCTCTCCTTCCCCCTTAAGCAGGCATAAGAGTGTTTTCTAAATGTGAGACTCTGTTCTCTTTCCTAACTCAGTTCAAGTGTAGCCATGTTTACAGGATCTTCATAAGTGATATCTTATGATAAGTTTCTTTTTCTCTGTGACTTATTTCACTTAGAATCATCGTACCTGAATCCACCCATTTTGCTGCTTCTGGTCTTATGACATTGATTTCATGGCTGAGGGATATTCCATCGTATGTAAGTACCACAATTTTTGAACCATTTTCATATTTCCTGGGATATTTAAGGTGTACCCAAGTTGAGGTCCTTGTAAGCAGTGCAGCCCTAAATTTTGGGGTGGCTCTGTCTTATTGATTTTCAGTTTTCCCAAGGTATATTCCCTAGACTGGAAATGCCCTTGGCTCTTTAGCTCTGTTCTTTACTTATTTTAGGGAACACAATATACTCCTCCATAGAGGCAGTAGGCAATTTACATCCCGCCCATCAGCATAACAAGGCTCCCTGTTCTCCAGGGCCTGTCTTGCCTTTCTGGTTTTTACACATTTTGTGGATGTCCCTTTTGACCGGTGGGAAGTGATACTTCTTTGTAGTGCAGATTTGCATTGCCCGCTTTTTGCTTGGCCAAAAAGGGCGTATGCGTTTTCTCCTGAATATATTCAGGAGAAAACGCATACGCACTTTTTGGCCAAGTGCATCATTGTCGAAGTTGTGCCCCTCTTCCTGTGCTTTAAAGGCGATTCCGACGTACCTCTTGAAATCTGTTTCCTGCTATTCTGCCTCGCTTTCAAGTCCGCCTCGTTGCCTTCCCTCAACAGATTTTTGGACGATAGTTGTCCTTTATTACTCGGCCAGTTTGTGAATTGCTGTGCCCCTGAGCTCCATTTTTCAACTCGTTTTTGGTGAGCTGACCGCAAGTCCAAAATTTTGGTTCAGGACCTATACTTGTTCCCGGTCGGTGGCTGAGACTTTGGTTAATTCTTCTTCCTGCCGGGAAATTACAGTGATATGTGCCCGTCCAAATGCTTAACAGCTACTCTCTCATTGGTTCTCCCTCTTCCCTTTCATCCTCTGCCAAATTGGTAACCTGTGCGAACCAGGAGGTTAAAGGGGCTGTCTCTCCAAGCTGGGAGTTTGATAGTAAAGCAGATGGAAAGTCAAACCGGAGCACCAGGAGAGGGACTATTCGTTGACTTTTAGAAACCTTTCGTATTCACAGTGTGTCCGTTCTCTAGGTTTCCCGTACATGTTATAGCTTTAGTAATATTCACTTCAACCTGGAGAGTTGGGACCCATGGAATGGGTGCCAGGCATTTGTGCTTTAAAGGGTCTGCATTTGCTCACCAAATCTCCCCAATCGTCTCAGTCCCAAGTGTGCAGCCTTATGCCACATCCAGCTGTCGTTGTAGATAGGGTCATTGCAGGTTTCATCAGAGACCCTGAAGGAATTGTAAAGAATTTCCCAGTTTTTTTGTTTTGTTTTTGAAATTCCTTTTTATAGTGGGTTTGAGCTGATTCTCGCTGCCATGTTTATGCCAGTCTAGACACACTTGATTCCCTTACGGAGACCTATCAATACATAGGTTTTAAGATTCTTACTAGTCAGATATATTCCTCTGCGGGAAATATGGGGTTTTGAGTCCCTTTCACTGAGGAAGGTGTAGGTCTTGTCTTTTCCATATTTGGTTTTTGGAACGGTACCTGTGCTTATATCAAACTCTGTTTTTTTTTTTTTTTTTTTTTTTTTTTATTAGTTTCTGCTTTATAACAAAGTGAATCAGTCATACATATACATCTGTTCCCACATCCCCTCCCTCATGCATCTCCCTCCCTCCCACCCTCCCCATCCCACCCCTCCAGGCGGTCACAAAGCACCGAGCTGATCTCCCTGTGCTCTGCGGCTGCTTCCCACTATCTATCTACCTTACGTTTGGTAGTGTATATATGTCCATGCCTCTCTTTCCCTTTGCCACAGCTTACCCTTCCCCTTCCCCATATCCTCAAGTCCATTCTCAAGTAGGTCTGTGTCTTTATTCCCGTTTTACCCCTAGGTTCTTCATGACATTTTTTTTTTAATTCCATATATATGTGTTAGCATACGGTATTTGTCTTTCTCTTTGTGACTTACTTCACTCTGTATGACAGACTCTAGGTCTATCCACCTCATTACAAATAGCTCAGTTTCGTTTCTTTTTATGGCTGAGTAATATTCCATTGTATATATGTGCCACATCTTCTTTATCCATTCATCCGATGATGGACACTTAGGTTGTTTCCAGCTCCGGGCTATTGTGAATAGAGCTGCAATGAACATTTTGGTACATGTCTCTTTTTGAATTATGGTTTTCTCAGGGTATATGCCTAGTAGTGGGATTGCTGGGTCATATGGTAGTTCTATTTTTAGTTTTTTAAGGAACCTCCATACTGTTCTCCATAGTGGCTGTACCAATTCACATTCCCACCAGCAGTGCAAGAGTGTTCCCTTTTCTCCACACCCTCTCCAGCATTTATTGTTTCTAGATTTCTTGATGATGGCCATTCTGACTGGTGTGAGATGATATCTCATTGTAGTTTTGATTTGCATTTCTCTAATGATTAATGATGTTGAGCATTCTTTCATGTGTTTGTTGGCAGTCTGTATATCTTCTGTGGAGAAATGCCTATTTAAGTCTTCTGCCCATTTTTGGATTGGGTTGTTTGTTTTTTTGCTCTTGAGCTGCATGAGCTGTTTATAAATTTTGGAGATTAATCCTTTGTCAGTTGCTTCATTTGCAAATATTTTCTCCCATTCTGAGGGTTGTCTTTTGGTCTTGTTTATGGTTTCCTTTGCTGTGCAAAAGCTTTGAAGTTTCATTAGGTCCCATTTGTTTATCTTTGTTTTTAGTTCCATTTCTCTAGGAGGTGGGTCCAAAAGGATCTTGCTGTGATTTATGTCATAGAGTGTTCTACCTATGTTTTCCTCTAAGAGTTTGATAGTTTCTGGCCTTACATTTAGGTCTTTAATCCATTTTGAGCTTATTTTTGTGTATGGTGTTAGGGAATGATCTAATCTCATACTTTTACATGTCCCTGTCCAGTTTTCCAAGCACCACTTATTGAAGAGGCTGTCCTTTCTCCACTGTACATTCCTGCCTCCTTTATCAAAGATAAGTTGGCCATATGTGCGTGGGTTTATCTCTGGGCTTTCTATCCTGATCCACTGATCTATCTTTCTGTTTTTATGCCAGTACCACACTGTCTTAATTACTGTAGCTTTGTAGTATAGTCTGAAGTCAGGCAGCCTGATTCCTCCAGCTCCGTTTTTCGTTCTCAAGATTGCTTTGGCTATTCGGGGTCTTTTGTTTTTCCAAACAAATTTTGAAATTTTTTGTTCTACTTCTGTGAAAAATGCCAGTGGTAGTTTGATAGGGATTGCATTGAATCTGTAGATTGCTTTGGGTAGTAGAGTCATTTTCACAATATTGATTCTTCCAATCCAGGAGCATGGTATATCTCTCCATCTATTTATATCATCTTTAATTTCTTTCATCAGTGTCTTATACTTTTCTGCATACAGGTCTTTTGTCTCCTTAGGTAGGTTTATTCCTAGATATTTTATTCTTTTTGTTGCAATGGTAAATGGGAGTGTTTTCTTGATTTCATTTTCAGATTTTTCATCATTAGTGTACAGGAATGCCAGAGATTTCTGTGCATTAATTTTGTATCCTGCTACTTTACCAAATTCATTGATTAGCTCTAGTAGTTTTTCGGTAGCATCTTTAGGATTCTCTATGTATAGTATCATGTCATCTGCAAACAGTGACAGCTTTACTTCTTCTTTTCCAATTTGGATTCCTTTTATTTCCTTTTCTTCTCTGATTGCTGTGGCTAAAACTTCCAAAACTAGGTTGAATAAGAGTGGTGAGAGTGGGCAGCCTTGTCTTGTTCCTGATCTTAGTGGAAATGGTTTCAGTTTTTCACCATTGAGGACAATGTTGGCTGTGGGTTTGTCATATATGGCCTTTATTATGTTGAGGAAAGTTCCCTCTATGCCTACTTTCTGCAGGGTTTTTATCATAAATGGGTGTTGAATTTTGTCGAAAGCTTTCTCTGCATCTATTGAGATGATCATATGGTTTTTCTCCTTCAACTTGTTAATATGGTGTATCACATTGATTGATTTGCGTATATTGAAGAATCCTTGCATTCCTGGAATAAACCCCACTTGATCATGGTGTATGATCCTTTTAATGTGCTGTTGGATTCTGTTTGCTAGTATTTTGTTGAGGATTTTTGCATCTATGTTCATCAGTGATATTGGCCTGTAGTTTTCTTTCTTTGTGACATCCTTGCCTGGTTTTGGTATCAAGGTGATGGTGGCCTCGTAGAATGAGTTTGGGAGTGTTCCTTCCTCTGAAATTGTTTGGAAGAGTTTGAGAAGGATGGGTGTTAGCTCTTCTCTAAATGTTTGATAGAATTCGCCTGTGAAGCCATCTGGTCCTGGGGTTTTGTTTGATGGAAGATTTTTAATCACAGTTTCAATTTCAGTGCTTGTGATTGGTCTGTTCATATTTTCTATTTCTTCCTGAGTCAGTCTTGGTAGGTTGTGCATTTCTAAGAATTTGTCCATTTCTTCCAAGTTGTCCATTTTATTGGCATAGAGTTGCTTATAGTAATCTCTCATGATCTTTTGTATTTCTGCAGTGTCAGTTGTTACTTCTCCTTTTTCATTTCTAATTCTACTGATTTGAGTCTTCTCCCTTCTTTTCTTGATGAGTCTGGCTAATGGTTTGTCAATTTTGTTTATCTTCTCAAAGAACCAGCTTTTAGTTTGGTTGATCTTTGCTATCGTTTCCTTCATTTCTTTTTCATTTATTTCTGATCTGATCTTTATGATTTCTTTCCTTCTGCTAACTTTGGGGGTTTTTTGTTCTTCTTTCTCTAATTGCTTTAGGTGCAGGGTCAGGTTGTTTACTCGAAATGTTTCCTGTTTCTTAAGGTGGGATTGTATTGCTATAAACTTCCCCCTTAGAACTGCTTTTGCTGCGTCCCATAGGTTTTGGGTCGTCATGTCTCCATTGTCATTTGTTTCTAAGTATTTCTTAATTTCCTCTTTGATTTCTTCAGTGATCACTTCATTATTGAGTAGTGTATTGTTTAGCCTCCATGTGTTTGTATTTTTTACAGATCTTTTCCTGTAATTGACGTCGAGTCTCATAGCATTGTGGTCGGAAAAGATACTTGATACAATTTCAATTTTCTTAAATTTACCAAGGCTTGATTTGTGACCCAAGATATGATCTATCCTGGAGAATGTTCCATGAGCACTTGAGAAAAATGTGTATTCTGTTGTTTTTGGGTGGAATGTCCTATAAATATCAATTAAGTCCATCTTGTTTAATGTATCATTTAAAGCTTGTGTTTCCTTATTTATTTTCATTTTGGATGATCTGTCCTTTGGTGAAAGTGGGGTGTTAAAGTCCCCTACTCTGATTGTGTTACTGTCGATTTCCCCTTTTATGGCTGTTAGTATTTGCCTTATGTATTGAGGTGCTCCTATGTTGGGTGCATAAATATTTACAATTGTTATATCTTCTTCTTGGATCGATCCCTTTATCGTTATGTAGTGTCCTTCTTTGTCTCTTCTAATAGTCTTTATTTTAAAGTCTATTTTGTCTGATATAAGAATTGCTACTCCAGCTTTCTTTTGATTTCCATTTGCATGGAATATCTTTTTCCATCCCCTTACTTTCAATCTGTATGTGTCTCTAGGTCTGAAGTGGGTCTCTTGTAGACAGCATATATATGGGTCTTGTTTTTGTATCCATTCAGCCACTCTGTGTCTTTTGGTGGGAGCATTTAGTCCATTTACATTTAAGGTAATTATTGATATGTATGTTTCTATTCCCATTTCCGTAATTGCTTTGGGTTCGTTATTGTAGGAATATTCCTTCTGTTGTGTTTCTTGCCTAGAGAAGTTCCTTTAGCATTTGCTGTAAAGCTGGTTTGGTGGTGCTGAACTCTCTCAGCTTTTGCTTGTCTGTAAACGTTTTAATTTCTCCATCAAATCTGAATGAGATCCTTGCTGGGTAGAGTAATCTTGGTTGCAGGTTTCTCTCCTTCATCACTTTAATTATGTCCTGCCACTCCCTTCTGGCTTGTAGAGTTTCTGCTGAGAGATCAGCTGTTAACCTGATGGGGATTCCCTTGTGTGTTATTTGTTGTTTTTCCCTTGCTGCTTTTAATATGATTTCTTTGTGTTTAATTTTTGACAGTTTGATTAATATGTGTCTTGGCGTATTTCTCCTTGGATTTATTCTGTATGGGACTCTCTGTGCCTCCTGGACTTGATTAACTATTTCCTTTCCCATATTAGGGAAGTTTTCAACTATAATCTCTTCAAATATTTTCTCAGTCCCTTTCTTTTTCTCTTCTTCTTCTGGAACCCCTATAATTCGAATGTTGGTGCGTTTAATGTTGTCCCAGAGGTCTCTGAGACTGTCCTCTGTTCTTTTCATTCTTTTTTCTTTATTTTTCTCTGCATCAGTTATTTCCACTATTTTATCTTCCACCTCACTTATCCGTTCTTCTGCCTCAGTTATTCTGCTATTGATCCCATCTAGAGTATTTTTCATTTCATTTATTGTGTTTTTAATCGATGCTTGATTCATCTTTAGTTCTTCTAGGTCCTTGTTAACTGTTTCTTGCATATTGTCTATTCTATTTCCAAGATTTTGGATCTGGGAAATAGAATCTTGGATCAGCTTTACTATCATTATTCTGAATTCTTTTTCAGGTAGACTGCCTATTACCTCTTCATTTGTTAGGTCTGGTAGGTTTTTATCTTGCTCCTTCACCTGCTGTGTGTTTTTCTGCTTTCTCATTTTGCTTATGTTACTGTGTTTGGGGTCTCCTTTTTGCAGGCTGCAGATTCGTAGTTCCCGTTGTTTTTGGTGTCTGTCCCCCGTGGCTAAGGTTGTTTCAGTAGGTTGTGTAGGCTTCCTGGTGGGGGGGACTAATGCCTGTGTTCTGGTGGTTGAAGCTCGATCTTGTCTTTCTGGTGGACAGGTCCACGTCTGGTGGTGTGTTTTGGGGTGCCTGTGGCCTTATTATGTTTTTAGGTATCCTCTCTGCTAATGGGTGGGGTTGTGTTCCTGCCTTGCTAGTTGCTTGGCATAGGGTGACCAGCACTGTAGCTTGCTGGTCGTTGACTGAAGCTGGGTGCTGGTGTTGAGATGGAGATCCCTGGGAGATTTTCGCTGCTTGATATTATGTGGAGCTGGGAGGTCTCTTGTGGAACCGTGTCCTGAAGTTGGCTCTCCCACTTCAGAGGCACAGCACTGACTCCTGGCTGCAGCACCAAGAGCCTTTCATCCACCCAGCTCAGAATAACAGTGAGAAAAAGTAGAAAGAAATAATTAGTAGAAGAAAGAAAGAGAGATTGAAAGAAAGGAAGAAGGGAAGTAAGGAAGGAAGGAATAAAGAAAGAAAGGAGGGAGGGAGGAAGGATGGAAAGAAAGGAAAGAAAGGAGGGAGGGAGGGAGGAATGAAAGCAAAAGGAAGAGTGAATGGAAGAAGAGAGGGAGGGAGGGAGGAAGGAAAGAAAGAAAGAAAGACAGGAGGGAGGGAGGGAGGGAGGAAGGAAAGAAAAAGAAAGTGGAAAGAAGAAGGGTGGGAGGGAGGGAGGGATGGAGGTAAGAAAAAGAAAGAAGGAAAGGAGGAGCGGAGGGAGAGAGGGAGGAAGGGAAGGGAGGAAAAAAAGAAAGAGCAGGTAAAGTAAAATAGAATAAAGTATGAAATATAGTAGCGTTATTAAAATTAAAAAGTAATTATTGATAAAAAACACGGACCGAAAGAACCCTGGGACATATGGTGGAAGCAAAGCTATACAGAGAGAATCTTACACAGAAGATTACACATACACATTCACAAAAAGAGAGCAGGGGGAAAAATCAAAAATCTTGCTCTCCAAGTCCACCTCCTCGATTTGGGATAATTCGTTGTAAAAAGAGGAAAAGGGTGAAAAGTCTGAAATCTTGCTAAGTCCACCTCCTTAATTTGAGATAATTCGTTGTAAAAAGAGGAAAAAAAAAAGGGGGGAAGTCTTAAATCTTGTCCTCAAGGTCCACTTCCTCAATTGGGGATGATTCGCTGTCCATTCATGCACTCCACAGACGCAGGGCACATCAAATGGACCGTGGAGCTTTAATCCGCTGCCTCGGAGGCTGCACAGAGAGATTTCCCTGTCTCTGCTCTCACAGCTCCCGGGTCTCAGCCTTGGACCTGGCCCCGCCTCTGCGCATAGGTCGCCGGAGGGCGTCCGTTCTTCGCTCAGACAGGACGGGTTTAAAGGAGCCGCTGATTCGGGGGCTCTGGCTCACTCAGGCAGAGGGGCGGGAGGGGAATGCCCTCTCCTCGCGCACCAGGCAACAAAAGGGAAAAAAGTCTCTTGCCTCTCCGGTAGCTCCAGACCCTTTCCCCGGACTCCCTCCGGGCTAGCACTAACCCCTTCAGGGTCTCTTCCTGCCGCCAGCCCCAGACCTCTCCCTGAGCTCCGACTGAAAGCCGATACCCGAGCCTCAGGTCCCAGCCCCGCCCGCCCTGGCGGCCGAGCAGACAAGTCTCTCGGGCTGGTGTGTGCCTGAGGGCACCAATCCTCTGTGCCAAAATCTCTCCGCTTTGCCCTCCACACCCCTGTTGCTGTGCTCTCCTCTGCTACTCCGAAGCTTTCCCCCTCCGCCACCTGCAGTCTCCGCCCTCGAAGGGGCTTGTAGTGTGTAGAAACCTTCCCTCCTTCACGGCTCCCTCCCACTGGTGCAGCTCCCGTCCATATCCTATTGTCTCTGTTTATTCTTTTTTTTCTTTTGACCTACCCAGGTATGTGGGGAGTTTCTTGCCTTTTGGGGGGTCTGAGGTCTTCTGTCAGCGTTCAGTAGGTATTCTGTTGGAGTTGTTCCACGTGTAGATGAATTTCTGATGTATCTGTGGGGAGGAAGGTGATCTCCGCGTCTTACTCTTCTGCCATCTTCCTCTGGCTCAAACTCTGGTTTTATGCATCACCCCACCTCTCCTTCCCCCTTAAGCAGGCATAAGAGTGTTTTCTAAATGTGAGACTCTGTTCTCTTTCCTAACTCAGTTCAAGTGTAGCCATGTTTACAGGATCTTCATAAGTGATATCTTATGATAAGTTTCTTTTTCTCTGTGACTTATTTCACTTAGAATCATCGTACCTGAATCCACCCATTTTGCTGCTTCTGGTCTTATGACATTGATTTCATGGCTGAGGGATATTCAATCGTATGTAAGTACCACAATTTTTGAACCATTTTCATATTTCCTGGGATATTTAAGGTGTACCCAAGTTGAGGTCCTTGTAAGCAGTGCAGCCCTAAATTTTGGGGTGGATCTCTCTTATTGATTTTCAGTTTTCCCAAGGTATATTCCCTAGACTGGAAATGCCCTTGGCTCTTTAGCTCTGTTCTTTACTTATTTTAGGGAACACAATATACTCCTCCATAGAGGCAGTAGGCAATTTACATCCCGCCCATCAGCATAACAAGGCTCCCTGTTCTCCAGGGCCTGTCTTGCCTTTCTGGTTTTTACACATTTTGTGGATGTCCCTTTTGACCGGTGGGAAGTGATACTACTTTGCAGTGCACATTTGCAATGCCTGCTTTTTGCTTGGCCAAAAAGGGCGTATGCGTTTTTTCCTGAATATATTCAGGAGAAAACGCATACGCCCTTTTTGGCCAAGTGCATCATTGTCGAAGTTGTGCCCCTCTTCCTGTGCTTTAAAGGCGATTCCAACGTACCTCTTGATATCTGTTTCCTGCTATTCTGCCTCGCTTTCAAGTCTGCCTCGTTGCCTTCCCTCAACAGATTTTTGGACGATAGTTGTCCTTTATTACTCGGCCAGTTTGTGAATTGCTGTGCCACTGAGCTCCATTTTTCAACTCGTTTTTTGTGAGCTGACCGCAAGTCCAGAATTTTGGTTCAGGACCTATGCTGCTTCCCAGTGGGGGGCTGAGACTTTGGTTAATTCTTCTTCCTGCCGGGAAGTTAGAGTGATATGTGCCCGTCCAAATGCCTAACAGCTACTCTCTCATTGGTTCTCCCTCTTCCCTTTCATCCTCTGCCAAATTGGAAACCTGTGCGAACCAGGAGGTTAAAGGGGCTGTCTCTCCAAGTTGGGAGATTGATAGTAAAGCAGACGGAAAGCCAAACCGGAGCACCAGGAGAGGGACTATTCGTTGAGTTTTAGAAACCTTTCATATTCACAGTGTGTCCGTTCTCTAGGTTTCCCGTACATGTTATAACTGTAGTAATATTCCCATCAACCTGGAGAGTTGGGACCCATGGAATGGGTGCCATGCATTATTGCTTTAAAGGGTCTGCATTTGCTCACCCAATCTCACCAATCCTCTCAGTCCCAAGTGTCCAGCCTTATGCCACAGCCAGCTGTTGTTGTAGATAGGGTCATTCCAGGTTTCATCAGAGACCCTGAAGGAATTGTAAAGAATTGCCCAGTTTTTTTGTTTTGTTTTTGAAATTCCTTTTTATAGTGGGTTTGAGCTGATTCTCGCTGCCATGTTTATGCCAGTCTAGACATACTTGATTCCCTTACGGAGACATATCAATACATAGGTTTTAAGATTCTTACTAGTCAGATATATTCCTCTGCGGGAAATATGGGGTTTTGAGTCCCTTTCACTGAGGAAGGTGTAGGTCTTGTCTATTCCATAGTTGGTTTTTGGAACGGTACCTGTGCTTATATCAAACTCTGGTTTTATGCATCACCCCACCTCTCCTTCCCCCTTAAGCAGGCATAAGAGTGTTTTCTTAATATGAGACAATGTCTTCTTTCCTAACTCAGTTCAAGTGTAGCCATGTTTACAGGATCTTCATAAGTGATATCTTATGATAAGTTTCTTTTTCTCTGTGACTTATTTCACTTAGAATCATCGTACCTGAATCCACCCATTTTGCTGCTTCTGGTCTTATGACATTGATTTCATGGCTGAGGGATATTCAATCGTATGTAAGTACCACAATTTTTGAACCATTTTCATATTTCCTGGGATATTTAAGCTGTACCGAAGTTGAGGTCCTTGTAAGCAGTGCAGCCCTAAATTTTGGGGTGGCTCTGTCTTATTGATTTTCAGTTTTCCCAAGGTATATTCCCTAGACTGGAAATGCCCTTGGCTCTTTAGCTCTGTTCTTTACTTATTTTAGGGAACACAATATACTCCTCCATAGAGGCAGTAGGCAATTTACATCCCGCCCATCAGCATAACAAGGCTCCCTGTTCTCCAGGGCCTGTCTTGCCTTTCTGGTTTTTACACATTTTGTGGATGTCCCTTTTGACTGGTGGGAAGTGATACTACTTTGTAGTGCAGATTTGCATTGCCCGCTTTTTGCTTGGCCAAAAAGGGCGTATGCGTTTTCTCCTGAATATATTCAGGAGAAAACGCATACGCCCTTTTTGGCCAAGTGCATCATTGTCGAAGTTGTGCCCCTCTTCCTGTGCTTTAAAGGTGATTCCAACGTACCTCTTGAAATCTGTTTCCTGCTATTCTGCCTCGTTTTCAAGTCCGCCTCGTTGCCTTCCCTCAACAGATTTTTGGACGATAGTTGTCCTTTATTACTCGGCCAGTTTGTGAATTGCTGTGCCCCTGAGCTCCATTTTTCAACTCGTTTTTTGTGAGCTGACCGCAAGTCCAGAATTTTGGTTCAGGACCTATGCTGCTTCCCGGTGGGGGGCTGAGACTTTGGTTAATTCTTCTTCCTGCCTGGAAGTTAGAGTGATATGTGCCCGTCCAAATGCCTAACAGCTACTCTCTCATTGGTTCTCCCTCTTCCCTTTCATCCTCTGCCAAATTGGAAACCTGTGCGACCCAGGAGGTTAAAGGGGCTGTCTCTCCAAGTTGGGAGATTGATAGTAAAGCAGATGGAAAGCCAAACCGGAGCACCAGTAGAGGGACTATTCGTTGAGTTTTAGAAACCTTTCATATTCACAGTGTGTCCGTTCTCTAGGTTTCCCGTACATGTTATAACTGTAGTAATATTCCCATCAACCTGGAGAGTTGGGACCCATGGAATGGGTGCCATGCATTATTGCTTTAAAGGGTCTGCATTTGCTCACCCAATCTCACCAATCCTCTCAGCCCCAGGTGTCCAGGCTTATGCCACATCCAGCTGTCATTGTAGATAGGGTCATTCCAGGTTTCATCAGAGACCCTGAAGGAATTGGAAAGAATTTCCCAGTTTTTTTGTTTTGTTTTTGAAATTCCTTTTTATAGTGGGTTTGAGCTGATTCTCGCTGCCATGTTTATGCCCGTCTAGACATACTTGATTCCCTTACGGAGACATATCAATACATAGGTTTTAAGATTCTTACTAGTCAGATATATTCCTCTGCGGGAAATATGGGGCTTTGAGTCCCTTTCACTGAGGAAGGTGTAGGTCTTGTCTATTCCATAGTTGGTTTTTGGAACGGTACCTGTGCTTATATCAAACTCTGGTTTTATGCATCACCCCACCTCTCCTTCCCCCTTAAGCAGGCATAAGAGTGTTTTCTTAATATGAGACAATGTCTTCTTTCCTAACTCAGTTCAAGTGTATCCATGTTTACAGGATCTTCATAAGTGATATCTTATGATAAGTTTCTTTTTCTGTGTGACTTATTTCACTTAGAATCATCGTACCTGAATCCACCCATTTTGCTGCTACTGGTTTATGACATTCATTTCATGGCTGAAGTATATTCCGCCCAAATGCCTAACAGCTACTCTCTCATTGCTTCTCCCTCTTCCCTTTCATCCTCTGCCAAATTGGAAACCTGTGCGACCAGGAGGTTAAAGGGTCTGTCTCTCCAAGTTGGGAGATTGATAGTAAAGCAGATGGAAAGTCAAACCGGAGCACCAGGAGAGGGACTATTCGTTCAGTTTTAGAAACCTTTCGTATTCACAGTGTGTCCGTTCTCTAGGTTTCCCGTACATGTTATAGCTGTAGTAATATTCCCTTCAACCTAGAGAGTTGTGACCCATGGAATGGGTACCAGGCATTATTGCTTTAAAGGGTCTGCATTTGCTCACCCACTCTCACCAATCCTCTCAGTCCCAAGTGTCCCTCCTTATGCCACATCCAGCTGTTGTTGTAGATAGGGTCATTCCAGGTTTCATCAGAGACCCTGAAGGAATTGTAAAGAATTTCCCAGTTTTTTTGTTTCGTTTTTGAAATTCCTTGTTATAGTGGGTTTGAGCTGATTCTCACTGCCATATTTATGCCAGTCTAGACACACTTGATTCCCTTACGGAGACATATCAATACATAGGTTTTAAGATTCTTACTAGTCAGATATATTCCTCTGCGGGAAATATGGGGTTTTGAGTCCCTTTCACTGAGGAAGGTGTAGGTCTTGTCTATTCCATAGTTGGTTTTTGGAACGGTACCTGTGTTTATATCAAACTCTGGTTTTATGCATCACCCCACCTCTCCTTCCCCCTTAAGCAGGCATAAGAGTGTTTTCTAAATGGGAGACACTGTTCTCTTTCCTAACTCAGTTCAAGTGTAGCCATGTTTACAGGATCTTCATAAGTGATATCTTATGATAAGTTTCTTTTTCTGTGTGACTTATTTCACTTAGAATCATCGTACCTGAATCAACCCATTTTGCTGCTACTGGTCTTATGACATTGATTTCCTGGCTGAGGGATATTCCATCGTACGTAAGTACCACAATTTTTTGAACCATTTTTATATTTCCTAGGATATTTAAGGTGTACCCAAGTTGAGGTCCTTGTAAGCAGTGCAGCCCTAAATATTGGGGTGGCTCTGTCTTATTGATTTTCAGTTTTCCCAAGGTATATTCCCTAGACTGGAAGTGCCCTTGGCTCTGTAGCTCTGTTCTTTACTTGTTTTAGGGAACACAATGTACTACTCCAGAGAGGCAGTTGGCAATTTACATCCCGCCCATCAGCCTAACAAGGCTCCCTGTTCTCCAGGGCCTGTCTTGCCTTTCTGGTTTTTACACATTTTGTGGATGTCCGTTTTGACCGGTGGGAAGTGATACTTCTTTGTAGTGCAGATTTGCATTGCCCGCTTGCTTGCTTTCCCAAAAGGGGCGTATGCGTTTTCTCCTGAATATATTCAGGAGAAAACGCATACGCCCTTTTTGGCCAAGTGCATCATTGTCGAAGTTGTGCCCCTCTTCCTGTGCTTTAAAGTCGAATCCAATGTACCTCGTGAAATCTGTTTCCTGCTATTCTGCCTCGCTTTCAAGTCCGCCTCGTTGCCTTCCCTAAACAGATTTTTGGACGATAGTTGTCCTTTATTAGTCGGCCAGTTTGTGAATTGCTTTGCCACTGAGCTCCATTTTTCAACTCGTTTTTGGTGATCTGACCGCAAGTCCAACATTTTGGTTCAGGACCTATACTGGTTCCCGGTGGGTGGCTGAGACTTTGGTTAATTCTTCTTCCTGCCGGGAAGTTAGAGTGATATGTGCCCGTCCAAATGCCTAACAGCTACTCTCTCATTGGTTCTCCCTATTCCCTTTCATCCTCTGCCAAATTGGCAACCTGTGCAAACTAGGAGGTTACAGGGGCTATCTCTCCAAGTTGGGAGGTTGATAGTAAAGCAGATGGAAAGTCAAACCGGAGCACCAGGAGAGGGACTATTCGTTGAGTTTTAGATACCTTTCGTATTCACACTGTGTCCGTTCTCTAGGTTTCCAGTACATGTTATAGCTGTAGTAATATTCCCTTCAACCTGGAGAGTTGGGACCCATGGAATGGGTGCCAGGCATTTGTGCTTTAAAGGGTCTGCATTTGATCAACCAATCTCAACAATCGTCTCAGTCCCAAGTGTCCAGCCTTATGCCACATCCAGTTGTCATTGTATATAGGGTCATTATAGGTTTCATAAGAGACCCTGAAGGAATTGTAAAGAATTTCCCAGTTTTTTTGTTTTGTTTTTGAAATTCCTTTTTATAGTGGCTTTGAGCTGATTCTCGCTGCCTTGCTTATGCCAGTCTAAACACACTCTATTCCCTTACGGAGACATATCAATACATAGGTTTTAAGATTCTTACTAGCCAGATATATTCCTCTGCGGGATATATGGTGTTTTGAGTCCCTTTCACTGAGGAAGGTGTAGGTCTTGTCTATTCCATAGTTGGTTTTTGGAACGGTACCTGTGCTTATATCAAACTCTGGTTTTATGCATAACCCCACCTCTCCTTCCCCCTTAAGCAGGCATAAGAGTGTTTTCTAAATGTGAGACACTCTTCTCTTTCCTAACTCAGTTCAAGTGTAGCCATGTTTACAGGATCTTCATAAGTGATATCTAATGATAAGTTTCTTTTTCTGTGTGACTTATTTCACTTAGAAACATCGTACCTGAATCCACCCATTTTGCTGCTCCTGGTCTTATGACATTGATTTCATGGCTGAGGGATATTCCAGCGTACGTAAGTACCACAATTTTTTGAACCATTTTTATATTTCCTGGGATATTTAAGGTGTACCCAAGTTGAGGTCCTTGTAAGCAGTGCAGCCCTAAATTTTGGGGTGGCTCTGTCTTATTGATTTTCAGTTTTCCCAAGGTATATTCCCTAGACTGGAAGTGCCCTTGTCTCTGTAGCTCTGTTCTTTACTTGTTTTAGGGAACACAAAGCACTCCTCCAGAGAGGCAGTTGGCAATTTACATCCCGCCCATCAGCATAACAAGGCTCCCTGTTCTCCAGGGCCTGTCTTGCCTTTCTGGTTTTTACACATTTTGTGGATGTCCCTTTTGACCGGTGGGAAGTGATACTTCTTTGTAGTGCAGATTTGCATTGCCCGCTTGCTTGCTTGGCCAAAAAGGGCGTATGCGTTTTCTCCTGAATATATTCAGGAGAAAACGCATACGCCCTTTTTGGCCAAGTGCATCATTGTCGAAGTTGTGCCCTTCTTCCTGTGCTTTAAAGGTGATTCCAACGTCCCTCTTGAAATCTGTTTCCTGCTATTCTGCCTCGCTTTCAAGTCTGCCTCATTGCCTTCCCTCAACAGATTTTTGGACGATAGTTGTCCTTTATTACTCGGCCAGTTTGTGAATTGCTGTGCCCCTGAGCTCCATTTTTCAACTCGTTTTTGGTGAGCTGACCGCACGTCCAAAATTTTGGTTCAGGACCTATACTGTTTCCAGGTGGGTGGCTGAGACTTTGGTTAATTCTTCTTCCTGCCGGGAAATTACAGTGATATGTGCCCGTCCAAATGCCTAACAGCTACTCTCTCATTGGTTCTCCCTCTTCCCTTTCATCCTCTGCCCAATTGGAAACCTGTGCGAACCAGGAGGTTAAAGGGGCTGTCTCTCCAAGTTGGGAGGTTGATAGTAAAGCAGATGTAAAGTCAAACCGGAGCACCAGGAGAGGGACTATTCGTTGAGTTTTAGAAACCTGTCGTATTCACAGTGTGTCCGTTTTCTAGGTTTCCCGTACATGTTATAGCTGTAGTAATATTCCCTTCAACCTGGAGAGTTGGGACCCATGGAATGGGTGCCAGGCATTTGTGCTTTAAAGGGTCTGCATTTGCTGACCCAATCTCACCAATCGTCTCAGTCCCAAGTGTCCCTCCTTATGCCACATCAAGCTGTCGTTGTAGATAGGGTCATTCCAGGTTTCATCAGAGACCCTGAAGGAATTCTAAAGAATTTCCTACTTTTTTTGTTTTGTTTTTGAAATTCCTTTTTATAGTGGGTTTGAGCTGATTCTCGCTGCCATGTTTATGCCAGTCTAGACACACTTGATTCCCTTACGGAGACATATCAATACATAGGTTTTAAGATTCTTACTAGTCAGATATATTCCTCTGCGGGAAATATGGTGTTTTGAGTCCCTTTCACTGAGGAAGGTGTAGGTCTTGTCTATTCCATAGTTGGTTTTTGGAACGCTACCTGTGCTTATATCAAACTCTGGTTTTATGCATCACCCCACCTCTCCTTCCCCCTTAAGCAGGCATAAGAGTGTTTTCTAAATATAAGACACTGTTCTCTTTCCTAACTCAGTTCAAGTGTAGCCATGTTTATAGGATCTTCATAAGTGATATCTTATGATAAGTTTCTTTTTCTGTGTGACTTATTTCACTTAGAATCATCGTACCTGAATCCACCCATTTTGCTGCTACTGGTCTTATGACATTGATTTCATGGCTGAGGGATATTCCATCGTACGTAAGTACCACAATTTTTTGAACCATTTTTATATTTCCTGTGATACTTAAGGTGTATCCAAGTTGAGGTCCTTGTAAGCAGTGCAGCCCTAAATTTTGGGGTGGCTCTGTCTTATTGATTTTCAGTTTTCCCAAGGTATATTCCCTAGACTGGAAGTGTTCTTAGCTCTGTAGCTCTGTTCTTTACATGATTTTGGGAACACAATGCACTCCTCCAGAGAGGCAGTTGGCAATTTACATCCCGCCCATCAGCATAACAAGGCTCCCTGTTCTCCAGGGCATGTCTTTCCTTTCTGGTTTTTACACATTTTGTGGATGTCCGTTTTGACCGGTGGGAAGTGACACTTCTTTGTAGTGCAGATTTGCATTGCCCGCTTGCTTGCTTGGCCAAAAAGGGCGTATGCGTTTTCTCCTGAATATATTCAGGAGAAAACGCATACGCCCTTTTTGGCCAAGTGCATCATTGTCGAAGTTGTGCCCCTCTTCCTGTGCTTTAAAGGCGATTCCAACGTACCTCTTGAAATCTGTTTCCTGCTATTCTGCCTCACTTTCAAGTCCACCTCGTTGCCTTTCCTCAACAGATTTTTGTACGATAGTTGTCCTTTATTACTCGGCCAGTTTGTGAATTGCTGTGCCCCTGAGCTCCATTTTTCAACTCATTTTTGGTGTGCTGACCGCAAGTCCAAAATTTTGGTTCAGGACCTATACTGGTTTCCGGTGGGTGGCTGAGACTTTGGTTAATTCTTCTTCCTGCCGGGAAATTACAGTGATATGTGCCCGTCAAAATACCTAACAGCTACTCTCTCATTGGTTCTCCCTCTTCCGTTTCATCCTCTGCCAATTTGGCAACCTGTGCGAACCAGGAAGTTAAAGGGGCTGTCTCTCCAAGTTGGGAGGTTGATAGTAAAGCAGATGTAAAGTCAAACCAGAGCACCAGGAGAGGGACTATTCGTTGAGTTTTAGAAACATTTCGTATTCACAGTGTGTCCTTTCTCTAGGTTTCCCGTACATGTTATAGCTGTAGTAATATTCCCTACAACCTGGAGAGTTGGGACCCATGGAATGGGTGCCAGGCATTTGGGCTTTAAAGGGTCTGCATTTGCTCACCCAATCTCACCAATCCTCTCAGTCCCAAGTGTCCCTCCTTATGCCACATCCAGCTGTTGTTGTAGATAGGGTCATTCCAGGTTTCATCAGAGACCCTGAAGGAATTGTAAAGAATTTCCTAGTTTTTTTTTGTTTTGTTTTTGAAATTCTTTTTATAGTGGGTTTGAGCTGATTCTCGCTGCCATGTTTATGCCAGGCTAGACATACTTGATTCCCTTACGGAGACATATCAATACATAGGTTTTAAGATTCTTACTAGTCAGATATATTCCTCTGCGGGAAATATGGGGTTTTGAGTCCCTTTCACTGAGGAAGGTGTAGGTCTTGTCTATTCCATAGTTGGTTTTTGGAACGGTACCTTTGCTTATATCAAACTCTGGTTTTATGCATCACCCCACCTCTCCTTCCTCCTTAAGCAGGCATAAGAGTGTTTTCTAAATATGAGACACTGTTCTCTTTCCTAACTCAGTTCAAGTGTAGCCATGTTTATAGGATCTTCATAAGTGATATCTTATGATAAGTTTCTTTTTTTGTGTGACGTATTTCACTTAGAATCATCGTACCTGAATCCACCCATTTTGCTGCTACTGGTCTTATGACTTTGATTTCATGGCTGAGGAATATTCCATCGTACCTAAGTAGCACAATTTTTTGAACCATTTTTATATTTCCTGGAATACTTAAGGTGTATCCAAGTTGAGGTCCTTGTAAGCAGTGCAGCCCTAAATTTTGGGGTGGCTCTGTCTCATTGATTTTCAGTTTTCCCAAGGTATATTCCCTAGACTGGAAGTGCCCTTGGCTCTGTAGCTCAGTTCTTTACTTGTTTTAGGGAACACAATGCAGTCCTCCAGAGAGGCAGTTGGCAATTTACATCCCGCCCATCAGCATAACAAGGCTCCCTGTTCTCCAGGGCCTGTCTTGCCTTTCTGGTTTTTACACATTTTGTGGATGTCCTTTTGACCGGTGGGAAGTGATACTTCTTTGTAGTGCAGATTTGCATTGCCCGCTTGCTTGCTTGGCCAAAAAGGCCGTATGCGTTTTCTCCTGAATATATTCAGGAGAAAACGCATACGCCCTTTTTGGCCAAGTGCATCATTGTCGAAGTTGTGCCCCTCTTCCTGTGCTTTAAAGGCGATTCCAACGTACCTCTTGAAATCTGTTTCCTGCTATTCTGCCTCGCTTTCAAGTCCACCGCGTTGCCTTTCCTCAACAGATTTTTGGACGATAGTTGTCCTTTATTACTCGGCCAGTTTGTGAATTGCTGTGCCCCTGAGCTCCATTTTTCAACTCATTTTTGGTGAGCTGACCGCAAGTCCAAAATTTTGGTTCAGGACCTATACTGGTTCCCGGTGGGTGGCTGAGACTTTGGTTAATTCTTCTTCCTGCCGGGAAATTACAGTGATATGTTCCCGTCAAAATGCCTAACAGCTACTCTCTCATTGGATCTCCCTCTTCCGTTTCATCATCTGCCAAATTGGCAACGTGTGAAAACCAGGAAGTTAAAGGGGCTGTCTCTCCAAGTTGGGAGGTTGATAGTAAAGCAGATGTAAAGTCAAACCAGAGCACCAGGAGAGGGACTATTCGTTGAGTTATAGAAACCTTTCGTATTCACAGTGTGTCCTTTCTCTAGGTTTCCCGTACATGTTATAGCTGTAGTAATATTCCCTTCAACCTGGAGAGTTGGGACCCACGGAATGGGTGCCATGCATTATTGCTTTAAAGGGTCTGCATTTGCTCACCCAATCTCACCAATCCTCTCAGTCCCAAGTGTCCCTCCTTATGCCACATCCAGCTGTCGTTGTAGATAGGGTCATTCCAGGTTTCATCAGGGACCCTGAAGGAATTGTAAAGAATTTCCCAGTTTTTTTGTTTTGCATTTGAAATTCCTTTTTATAGTGGGTTTGAGCTGATTCTCGCTGCCATGTTTATGCCAGTCTAGACACACTTGATTCCCTTACGGAGACATATCAATACATAGGTTTTAAGATTCTTACTAGTCAGATATATTCCTCTGCGGGAAATATGGTGTTTTGAGTCCCTTTCACTGAGGAAGGTGTAGGTCTTGTCTATTCCATAGTTGGTTTTTGGAATGGTACCTGTGCTTATTTCAAACTCTGGTTTTATGCATCACCCCACCTCTCCTTCCCCCTTAAGCAGGCATAAGAGTGTTTTCTAAATATAAGACATTGTTCTCTTTCCTAACTCAGTTCAAGTGTAGCCATGTTTATAGGATCTTCATAAGTGATATCTTATGAAAAGTTTCTTTTTCTGTGTGACTTATTTCACTTAGAATCATCGTACCTGAATCCACCCATTTTGCTGCTACAGGTCTTATGACATTGAGTTCATGGCTGAGGGATATTCCATCGTACGTAAGTACCACAATTTTTTGAACCATTTTTATATTTCCTGGGATACTTAATGTGTATCCAAGTTGAGGTCCTTGTAAGCAGTGCAGCCCTAAATTTTGGGGTGGCTCTGTCTTATTGATTTTCAGTTTTCCCAAGGTATATTCCCTAGACTGGAAGTGCCCTTAGCTCTGTAGCTCTGTTCTTTACTTGATTTAGGGAACACAATGCACTCCTCCAGAGAGGCAGTTGGCAATTTACATCCCGCCCATCAGCATAACAAGGCTCCCTGTTCTCCAGGGCCTGTCTTTCCTTTCTGGTTTTTACACATTTTGTGGATGTCCCTTTTGACCGGTGGGAAGTGACACTTGTTTGTAGTGCAGATTTGCATTGCCCGCTTGCTTGATGGCCAAAAGGGGCGTATGCGTGTTCTCCTGAATATATTCAGGAGAAAACGCATACGCCCTTTTTGGCCAAGTGCATCATTGTCGAAGTTGTGCCCCTCTTCCTGTGCTTTAAAGGCGATTCCAACATACCTCTGGAAATCTGTTTCCTGCTATTCTGCCTCGCTTTCAAGTCCACCTCGTTGCCTTTCCTCAACAGATTTTTGGACGATAGTTGTCCTTTATTACTCGGCCAGTTTGTGAATTGCTGTGCCCCTGAGCTCCATTTTTCAACTCGTTTTTGGTGAGCTGACCGCAAGTCCAAAATTTTGGTTCAGGATCTATACTGGTTCCCGATGGGTGGCTGAGACTTTGGTTAATACTTCTTCCTGCCGGGAAATTACAGTGATATGTGCCCGTCCAAATGCCTAACAGCTACTCTCTCATTGGTTCTCCCTCTTCCCTTTCATCCTCTGCCAAATTGGCAACCTGTGCGAGCCAGGAGGTTAAAGGGGCTGTCTCTCCAAGTTGGGAGGTTGATAGTAAAGCAGATGGAAAGTCAAACCGGAGCACCAGGAGAGGGACTATTCGTTGAGTTTTAGAAACCTTTCGTATTTACAGTGTGTCCGTTCTCTAGGTTTCCCGTACATGTTATAACTGTAGTAATATTCCCTTCAACCTGGAGATTTGGGACCCATGGAATGGGTGCCATGCATTATTGCTTTAAAGGGTCTGCATTTGCTCACCAAATCTCACCAATTCTCTCATTCCCTAGTGTCCCTCCTTATGCCACATCCAGCTGTCATTGTAGATAGGATCATTGCAGGTTTCAACAGAGACCCTGAAGGAATTGTAAAGAATTTCCCAGTTTTTTTGTTTTGTTTTTGAAATTCCTTTTTACAGTGGGTTTCAGCTGATTCTCGCTGCCATGTTTATGCCAGTCTAGAAACACTTGTTTCCCTTACGGAGACATATCAATACATAGGTTTTAATATTCTTAATAGTCAGATATATTCCTCTGCGGGAAATATGGGGTTTTGAGTCCCTTTCACTGAGCAAGGTGTAGGTCTTGTCTATTCCATAGTTGGTTTTTGGAACGGTACCTGTGCTTATATCAAACTCTGGTTTTATGCATCACCCCACCTCTCCTTCCCCCTTAAGCAGGCATAAGAGTGTTTTCTAAATGTGAGACACTGTTCTCTTTCCTAACTCAGTTCAAGTGTAGCCATGTTTATAGGATCTTCTTAAGTGATATCTTATGATAAGTTTCTTTTTCTGTGTGACTTATTTCACTTAGAATCATCGTACCTGAATCCACTCATTTTGCTGCTACTGGTCTTATGATATTGATTTCATGGCTGAGGGTTATTCCATCGTACGTAAGTACCACAATTTTTTGAACAATTTTTATATTTCCTGGGATACTTAAGGTGTATCCAAGTTGAGGTCCTTGTATGCAGTGCAGCCCTAAATTTTGGGGTGGCTCTGTCTTATTGATTTTCAGTTTTCCCAAGGTATATTCCCTAGACTGGAAGTGCCCTTGGCTCTGTAGCTCTGTTCTTTACTTGTTTGAGGGAACACAATGCACTCCTCCAGAGAGGCAGTTGGCAATTTACATCCCGCCCATCAGCATAACAAGGCTCCCTGTTCTCCAGGGCCTGTCTTGCCTTTCTGGTTTTTACACATTTTGTGGATGTCCCTTTTGACCGGTGGGAAGTGATACTTCTTTGTAGTGCAGATTTGCATTGCCCGCTTGCTTGCTTGGCCAAAAAGGGCGTATGCGTTTTCTCCTGAATATATTCAGGAGAAAACGCATACGCCCTTTTTGGCCAAGTGCATCATTGTCGAAGTTGTGCCCCTCTTCCTGTGCTTTAAAGGCGATTCCAACATACCTCTTGAAATCTGTTTCCTGCTATTCTGCCTCGCTTTCAAGTCCGCCTCGTTGCCTTCCCTCAACAGATTTTTGGACGATAGTTGTCCTTTATTACTCGGCCAGTTTGTGAATTGCTGTGCATCTGAGCTCCATTTTTCAACTCCTTTTTGGTGAGCTGACTGCAAGTCCAAAATTTTGGTTCAGGACCTATACTGGTTCCCGGTGGGTGGCTGAGACTTTGGTTAATTCTTCTTCCTGCCGGGAAATTACAGTGATATGTGTCCATCCAAATGCCTAACAGCTACTCTCTCATTGGTTCTCCCTCTTCCGTTTCATCCTCTGCCAAATTGGCAACCTGTGAGAACCAGGAGGTTAAAGGGGCTGTCTCTCCAAGTTGGGAGGTTGATAGTAAAGCAGATGTAAAATCAAACCGGAGCACCAGGAGAGGGACTATTCGTTGAGTTATAAAAAGCTTTCGTATTCACTGTGTGTCCATTCTCTAGGATTCCCGTACATGTTATAGCTGTGGTAATATTCCCTTCAGCCTGGAGAGTTGGGACCCATGGAATGGGTGCCAGGCATTTGTGCTTTAAAGGGTCTGCATTTGCTAACCCAATCTCACCAATCGTCTCAGTCCCAAGTGTCCCTCCTTATGCCACATCCAGCTGTCATTGTAGATAGGGTCATTCCAGGTTTCATCAGAGACCCTGAAGGAATTGTAAAGACTTTACAAGTTTTTTTGTTTTGTTTTTGAAATTCCTTTTTATAGTGGGTTTGAGCTGATTCTCGCTGCCATGTTTATGCCAGTCTAGACACACTTGATTCCCTTACGGAGACATATCAATACATAGGTTTTAAGATTCTTACTAGTCAGATATATTCCTCTGCGGGAAATATGGTGTTTTGAGTCCCTTTCACTGAGGAAGGTGTAGGTCTTCTCTATTCCATAGTTGGTTTTTGGAACGGTACCTGTGCTTATATCAAACTCTGGTTTTATGCATCACCCCACCTCTCCTTCCCCCTTAAGCAGGCATAAGAGTGTTTTCTAAATGTGAGACACTGTTCTCTTTCCTAACTCAGTTCAAGTGTAGCCATGTTTATAGGATCTTCATAAGTGATATCTTATGATAAGTTTCATTTTCTGTGTGACTTATTTCACTTAGAATCATCGTACCTGAATCCACCCATTTTGCTGCTAATGGTCTTATGACATTGATTTCATGGCTGAGGGATATTCCATCGTACGTAAGTACCACAATTTTTTGAACCATTTTTACATTTCCTGGGATACTTAAGGGGTATCCAAGTTGAGGTCCTTGTAAGCAGTGCAGCCCTAAATGTTGGGGTGGCTCTGTCTTATTGATTTTCATTTTTCCCTAAAGTATATTCCCTAGACTGGAAGTGCCCTTGGCTCTGTAGCTCTGTTCTTTACTTGTTTTAGGGAACACAATGCACTCCTCCAGAGAGGCAGTTGGCAATTTACATCCCGCCCATCAGCATAACAAGGCTCCCTGTTCTCCAGGGCCTGTCTTGCCTTTCTGGTTTTTACACATTTTGTGGAGGTCCCTTTTGACCGGTGGGAAGTGATACTTCATTTTAGTGCAGTTTTGCATTGCCGGCTTGCTAGCTTGGCCAAAAAGGGCGTATGCGTTTTCTCCTGAATATATTCAGGAGAAAACGCATACGCCCTTTTTGGCCAAGTGCATCATTGTCGAAGTTGTGCCCCTCTTCATGTGCTTTAAAGGCGATTCCAACGTACCTCTTGAAATCTGTTTCCTGCTATTCTGCCTCGCTTTCAAGTCCGCCTCGTTTCCTTCCCTCAACAGATTTTTGGACGATAGTTGTCCTTATTACTCGGCCAGTTTGTGAATTGCTGTGCCCCTGAGCTCCATTTTTCAACTCATTTTTGGTGAGCTGACCGCAAGTCCAAAATTTTGGTTCAGGACCTATACTGGTTCCCGGTGGGTGGCTGAGACTTTGGTTAATTCTTCTTCCTGCCAGGAAATTACAGTGATATGTGCCCGTCCAAATGCCTAACAGCTACTCTCTCATTGGTTCTCCCTCTTCCCTTTCATCCTCTGCCAAATTGGCAACCTGTGTGAACCAGGAGGTTAAGGGGCTGTCTCTCCAAGTTGGGAGGTTGATAGTAAAGCAGATGTAAAGTCAAACCGGAGCACCAGAAGAGGGACTATTCGTTGAGTTTTAGAAACCTTTCGTATTCACAGTGTGTCCGTTCTCTAGGTTTCCCGTACATGTTATAACTGTGGTAATATTCCCTTCAACCTGGAGAGTTCGGACCCATGGAATGGGTGCCAGGCGTTTGTGCTTTAAAGGGTCTGCATTTGCTCACCCAATCTCACCAATCCTCTCAGTCCCAAGTGTCAAGCCTTATGCCACATCCAGCTGTCATTGTAGATAGGGTCATTCCAGGTTTCATCAGAGACCCTAAGGAATTGTAAAGAATTTCCCAGTTTTTTTGGTTTGTTTTTGAAATTTCTTTTTATAGTGGGTTTGAGCTGATTCTCGCTGCCATGTTTATGCCAGTCTAGACACACTTGATTCCCTTACGGAGACATATCAATAAATAGGTTTTAAGATTCTTACTAGTCAGATATATTCCTCTACGGGAAATATGGTGTTTTGAGTCCCTATCAATGAGGAAGGTGTAGGTCTTGTCTATTCCATAGTTGGTTTTTGGAACGGTACCTGTGCTTATTTCAAACTCTGGTTTTATGCATCACCCCACCTCTCCTTCCCCCTTAAGCAGGCATAAGTGTGTTTTGTAAATGTGAGACACTGTTCTCTTTCCTAACTCAGTTCAAGTGTAGCCATGTTTCCAGGATCTTCATAAGTAATATCTTATGATAAGTTTCATTTTCTGTGTGACTTATTTCACTTAGAATCATCGTACCTGAATCCACCCATTTTGCTGCTACTGGTCTTATGACATTGATTTCATGGCTGAGGGATAGTCCATCGTACGTAAGTACCACAATTTTTTGAACTATTTTTATATTTCCTGGGATACTTAAGGTGTATCCAAGTTGAGGTCCTTGTAAGGAGGGCAGCCCTAAATTTTGGGGTGGCTCTGTCTTATTGATTTTCAGTTTTCCCAAGGTATATTCCCTAGACTGGAAGTGCCCTTGGCTCTGTAGCTCTGTTGTTTACTTGTTTTAGGGAACACAATGCACTCCTCCAGAGAGGCAGTTGGCAATTTACATCCCGCCCATCAGCATAACAAGGCTCCCTGTTCTCCAGGGCCTGTCTTGCCTTTCTGGTTTTTACACATTTTGTGGATGTCCCTTTTGACCGGTGGGAAGTGATACTTCTTTGTAGTGCAGATTTGCATTGCCCGCTTGCTTGCTTGGCCAAAAAGGGCGTATGCGTTTTCTCCTGAATATATTCAGGAGAAAACGCATACGCCCTTTTTGGCCAAGTGCATCATTGTCGAAGTTGTGCCCCTCTTCCTGTGCTTTAAAGGCGATTCCAACGTACCTCTTAAAATCTGTTTCCTGCTATTCTGCCTCGCTTTCAAGTCCGCCTTGATGCCTTTCCTCAACAGATTTTTGGACGATAGCTGTCCTTTATTACTCGGCCAGTTTGTGAACTGCTGTGCCCCTGAGCTCCAATTTTCAACTCGTTTTTGGTGAGCTGACCGCAAGTTCAAAATTTTGGTTCAGGACCTATACTGGTTCCCGGGGGGTGGCTGAGACTTTGGTTAATTCTTCTTCCTGCCGGGAAATTACAGTGATATGTGCCCGTCCAAATGCCTAACAGCTACTCTCTCATTGGTTCTCCCTCTTCCCTTTCATCCTCTGCCAAATTGGCAACCTGTGCGAGCCAGGAGGTTAAAGGGGCTGTCTCTCCAAGTTGGGAGGTTGATAGTAAAGCAGATGGAAAGTCAAGCCGGAGCACCAGGAGAGGGACTATTCGTTGAGTTTTAGAAACCTTTCGTATTCACAGTGTGTCCGTTCTCTAGGTTTCCCGTACATGTTATAGCTGTAGTAATATTCCCTTCAACCTGGAGAGTTGGGACCCATGGAATGGGTGCCATGCATTATTGCTTTAAAGGGTCTGAATTTGCTCACCCAATCTCACCAATCCTCTCATTCCCAAGTGTCCAGCCTTATGCCACATCCAGCTGTCGTTGTACATAGGGTCATTCCAGGTTTCATCAGAGACCCTGAAGGAATTGTAAAGAATTTCCCAGTTTTTTTGTTTTGTTTTTGAAATTCCTTTTTATAGTGGGTTTGAGCTGATTCTCGCTGCCATGTTTATGCCTGTCTAGACACACTTGATTCCCTTACGGAGACATATAAATACATAGGTTTTAAGATTATTACTAGTCAGATATATTCCTCTGCGGGAAATATGGTGTTTTGAGTCCCTTTCACTGAGGAAGGTGTAGGTCTTGTGTATTCCATAGTTGGTTTTTGGTACGGTACCTGTGCTTATATCAAATTCCGGTTTTATGCATCACCCCACCTCTCCTTCCCCCTGAAGCAGGCATAAGAGTTTTTTCTAAATATGAGACACTGTTCTCTTTCCTAACTCAGTTCAAGTGTAGCCATGTTTCCAGGATCTTCATAAGTGATATCTTATGATAAGTTTCTTTTTCTCTGTGACTTATTTCACTTAGAATCATCGTACCTGAATCAACCCATTTTGCTGCTACTCGTCTTATGACATTGATTTCCTGGCTGAGGGATATTCCATCGTATGTAAGTACCACAATTTTTTGAACCATTTTTATATTTCCTTGGATACTTAGGTGTACCCAAGTTGAGGTCCTTGTAAGCAGTACAGCCCTAAATTTTGGGGTGGCTCTGTCTTATTGATTTTCAGTTTTCCCAAGGTATATTCCCTAGACTGGAAGTGCCCTTGGTTCTGTAGCTCTGTTGTTTACTTGTTTTAGGGAACACAATGCACTCCTCCAGAGAGGCAGTTGGCAATTTACATCCCGCCCATCAGCATAACAAGGCTCCCTGTTCTCCAGGGCCTGTCTTGCCTTTCTGGCTTTTACACATTTTGTGGATGTCCCTTTTGACCGGTGGGAAGTGATACTTCTTTGTAGTGCAGATTTGCATTGCCCTCTTGCTTGCTTGGCCATAAAGGGCGTATCCGTTTTCTCCTGAATATATTCAGGAGAAAACGCATATGCCCTTTTTAGCCAAGTGCATCATTGTCGAAGTTGTGCCCCTCATCCTGTGCTTTAAAGGTGATTCCAACGTACCTCTTAAAATCTGTTTCCTGCTATTCTGCCTCGCTTTCAAGTCCGCCTTGATGCCTTTCCTCAACAGATTTTTGGACGATAGCTGTCCTTTATTACTCGGCCAGTTTGTGAATTGCTGTGCCGCTGAGCTCCAATTTTCAACTCGTTTTTGGTGAGCTGACCGCAAGTTCAAAATTTTGGTTCAGGACCTATACTGGTTCCCGGTGGGTGGCTGAGACTTTGGTTAATTCTTCTTCCTGCCGGGAAATTACAGTGATATGTGCCCGTCCAAATGCCTAACAGCTACTCTCTCATTGGTTCTCCCTCTTCCCTTTCATCCTCTGCCAAATTGGCAACCTGTGCGAGCCAGGAGGTTAAAGGGGCTGTCTCTCCAAGTTGGGAGGTTGATAGTAAAGCAGATGGAAAGTCAAACCGGAGCACCAGGAGAGGGACTATTCGTTGAGTTTTAGAAACCTTTCGTATTCACAGTGTGTCCGTTCTCTAGGTTTCCCGCACATGTTATAGCTGTAGTAATATTCCCTTCAACCTGGAGAGTTGGGACCCATGGAATGGGTGCCATGCATTATTGCTTTAAAGGGTCTGCATTTGCTCACCCAATCTCACCAATCCTCTCAGTCCGAAGTGTCCAGCCTTATGCCACATCCAGCTGTTGTTGTAGATAGGGTCATTCCAGGTTTCATCAGAGACCCTGAAGGAATTGTAAAGAATTTCCCAGTTTTTTTGTTTTGTTTTTGAAATTCCTTTTTATAGTGGGTTTGAGCTGATTCTCGCTGCCATGTTTATGCCTGTCTAGACACACTTGATTCCCTTACGGAGACATATCAATACATAGGTTTTAAGATTATTACTAGTCAGATATATTCCTCTGCGGGAAATATGGTGTTTTGAGTCCCTTTCACTGAGGAAGGTGTAGGTCTTGTGTATTCCATAGTTGGTTTTTGGAACGGTACCTGTGCTTATATCAAACTCCGGTTTTATGCATCACCCCACCTCTCCTTCCCCCTGAAGCAGGCATAAGAGTGTTTTCTAAATATGAGACACTGTTCTCTTTCCTAACTCAGTTCAAGTGTAGCCATGTTTCCAGGATCTTCATAAGTGATATCTTATGATAAGTTTCTTTTTCTCTGTGACTTATTTCACTTAGAATCATCGTACCTGAATCAACCCATTTTGCTGCTACTCGTCTTATGACATTGATTTCCTGGCTGAGGGATATTCCATCGTATGTAAGTACCACAATTTTTTGAACCATTTTTATATTTCCTTGGATACTTAGGTGTACCCAAGTTGAGGTCCTTGTAAGCAGTACAGCCCTAAATTTTGGGGTGGCTCTGTCTTATTGATTTTCAGTTTTCCCAAGGTATATTCCCTAGACTGGAAGTGCCCTTGGTTCTGTAGCTCTGTTGTTTACTTGTTTTAGGGAACACAATGCACTCCTCCAGAGAGGCAGTTGGCAATTTACATCCCGCCCATCAGCATAACAAGGCTCCCTGTTCTCCAGGGCCTGTCTTGCCTTTCTGGCTTTTACACATTTTGTGGATGTCCCTTTTGACCGGTGGGAAGTGATACTTCTTTGTAGTGCAGATTTGCATTGCCCTCTTGCTTGCTTGGCCATAAAGGGCGTATCCGTTTTCTCCTGAATATATTCAGGAGAAAACGCATATGCCCTTTTTAGCCAAGTGCATCATTGTCGAAGTTGTGCCCCTCATCCTATGCTTTAAAGGTGATTCCAACGTACCTCTTAAAATCTGTTTCCTGCTATTCTGCCTCGCTTTCAAGTCCGCCTTGATGCCTTTCCTCAACAGATTTTTGGACGATAGCTGTCCTTTATTACTCGGCCAGTTTGTGAATTGCTGTGCCGCTGAGCTCCAATTTTCAACTCGTTTTTGGTGAGCTGACCGCAAGTTCAAAATTTTGGTTCAGGACCTATACTGGTTCCCGGTGGGTGGCTGAGACTTTGGTTAATTCTTCTTCCTGCCGGGAAATTACAGTGATATGTGCCCGTCCAAATGCCTAACAGCTACTCTCTCATTGGTTCTCCCTCTTCCCTTTCATCCTCTGCCAAATTGGCAACCTGTGCGAGCCAGGAGGTTAAAGGGGCTGTCTCTCCAAGTTGGGAGGTTGATAGTAAAGCAGATGGAAAGTCAAACCGGAGCACCAGGAGAGGGACTATTCGTTGAGTTTTAGAAACCTTTCGTATTCACAGTGTGTCCGTTCTCTAGGTTTCCCGCACATGTTATAGCTGTAGTAATATTCCCTTCAACCTGGAGAGTTGGGACCCATGGAATGGGTGCCATGCATTATTGCTTTAAAGGGTCTGCATTTGCTCACCCAATCTCACCAATCCTCTCAGTCCGAAGTGTCCAGCCTTATGCCACATCCAGCTGTTGTTGTAGATAGGGTCATTCCAGGTTTCATCAGAGACCCTGAAGGAATTGTAAAGAATTTCCCAGTTTTTTTGTTTTGTTTTTGAAATTCCTTTTTATAGTGGGTTTGAGCTGATTCTCGCTGCCATGTTTATGCCTGTCTAGACACACTTGATTCCCTTACGGAGACATATCAATACATAGGTTTTAAGATTATTACTAGTCAGATATATTCCTCTGCGGGAAATATGGTGTTTTGAATCCCTTTCACTGAGGAAGGTGTAGGTCTTGTGTATTCCATAGTTGGTTTTTGGAACGGTACCTGTGCTTATATCAAACTCCGGTTTTATGCATCACCCCACCTCTCCTTCCCCCTGAAGCAGGCATAAGAGTGTTTTCTAAATATGAGACACTGTTCTCTTTCCTAACTCAGTTCAAGTGTAGCCATGTTTACAGGATCTTCATAAGTGATATCTTATGATAAGTTTCTTTTTCTCTGTGACTTATTTCACTTAGAATCATCGTACCTGAATCAACCCATTTTGCTGCTACTCGTCTTATGACATCGATTTCCTGGCTGAGGGATATTCCATCGTACGTAAGTACCACAATTTTTTGAACCATTTTTATATTTCCTGGGATACTTAAGGTGCATCCTAGTTGAGGTCCCTGTAAGCAGTGCAGCCCTAAATTTTTGGGTGGCTCTGTCTTATTGATTTTCAGTTTTCCCAAGGTATATTCCCTAGACTGGAAGTGCCCTTGGCTCTGTAGCTCTGTTCTTTACTTGTTTTAGGGAACACAATGCACTCCTCCAGAGAGGAAGTTGGCAATTTACATCCCGCCCATCAGCATAACAAGGCTCCCTGTTCTCCAGGGCCTGTCTTGCCTTTCTGGTTTTTACACATTTTGTGGATGTCCATTTTGACCGGTGGGAAGTGATACTTCTTTTTAGTGCAGATTTGCATTGCCCGCTTGCTTGCTTGACCAAAAAGGGCGTATGCGTTTTCTCCTGAATATATTCAGGAGGAAACGCATACACCCTTTTTGGCCAAGTGCATCATTGTCGAAGTTGTGCCCCTCTTCCTGTGCTTTAAAGGCGATTCCAATGTACCTCTTGAAATCTGTTTCCTGCTATTCTGCCTCGCTTTCAAGTCCGCCTTGTTGCCTTCCCTCAACAGATTTTTGGACGATAGTTGTCCTTTATTACTTGGCCAGTTTGTGAATTGCTGTTCCCCTTAGCTCCATTTTTCAACTCGTTTTTGGTGAGCTGACCGCAAGTCCAAAATTTTGGTTCAGGACCTATACTTGTTCCCAGTGAGTGGCTGAGACTTTGGTTAATTCTTCTTCCTGCCGGGAAATTACAGTGATATGTGCCCGTAAAAATGCCTAACATCTACTCTCTCATTGGTTCTCCCTCTTCCCTTTCATCCTCTGCCAATTTGGGAACCTGTGCGAACCTGGAGGTTAAAGGGGCTGTCTCTCCAAGTTGTGAGGTTGATAGTAAAACAGATGGAAAGTCAAACCTGAGCACCAGGAAAGGGGCTATTCGTTGAGTTTTAGAAACCTTTCGTATTCACAGTGTGTCCGTTCTCTAGGTTTCCCGTACATGTTATAGCTGTAGTAATATTCCCTTCAACCTGGAGAGTTGGGACCCAAGGAATGGGTGCCAGGCATTTGTGATTTAAAGGGTCTGCATTTGCTCACCCAATCTCACCAATCGTCTCAGTCCCAAGTGTCCCTCCTTATGCCACATCCAGCTGTCATTGTAGATAGGGACATTCGAGGTTTCATCAGAGACCCTGAAGGAATTGTAAAGAATTTCCCAGTTTTTTTTTTTTTGTTTGTTTTTGAAATTCATTTTATAGTGGGTTTGAGCTGATTCTCGCTGCCATGTTTATGCCAGTCTAGACACACTTGATTCCCTTACGGAGACATATCAATACATAGGTTTTAAGTTTCTTACTAGTCAGATATATTCCTCTGCGGGAAATAATGGGGTTATGAGTCCCTTTCACTGAGGATGGTGTACGTCTTGTCTATTCCATAGTTGGTTTTTTGTACGGTACCTGTGCTTATATCAAACTCTGGTTTTATGCATCACCCCACCTCTCCTTCCCCCTTAAGCAGGCATAAGAGTGTTTTCTAAATGTGAGACACTGTTCTCCTTCCTAACTCAGTTCAAGTGTAGCCATGTTTACAGGAAGTTCATTAGTGATATCTTATGATAAGTTTCTTTTTCTGTGTGACTTATTTCACTTAGAATCATCGTACCTGAATCCACCCATTTTGCTGCTACTGGTCTTATGACATTGATTTAATGGCTGAGGGATATTCCATCGTACGTAAGTACCACAATTTTTTGAACCATTTTTATATATCCTGGGATATTTAAGGTGTACCCAAGTTGAGGTCCTTGTAAGCAGTGCAGCCCTAAATTTTGGGGTGGCTCTGTCTTATTGATTTTCAGTTTTCCCAAGGTATATTCCCTAGACTGGAAGTGCCCTTGGCTCTGTAGCTCTGTTCTTTACTTGTTTAGGGAACACAATGTACTCCTCCAGAGAGGCAGTTGGCAATTTACATCCCGCCCATCAGCATAACAAGGCTCCCTGTTCTCCAGGGCCTGTCTTGCCTTTCTGGTTTTTACACATTTTGTGGATGTCCCTTTTGACCGGTGGGAACTGATACTTCTTTGTAGTGCAGATTTGCATTGCCCGCTTGCTTGCTTGGCCAAAAAGGGCGTATGCGTTTTCTCCTGAATATATTCAGGTGAAAACGCATACGCCCTTTTTGGCCAAGTGCATCATTGTCGAAGTTGTGCCCCTCTTCCTGTGCTTTAAAGGCGATTCCAACGTACCTCTTGAAATCTGTTTCCTGCTATTCTGCCTCGCTTTCAAGTCCGCCTCGTTGCCTTCCCTCAACAGATTTTTGGACGATACTTGTCCTTTATTACTCGGCTAGTTTGTGAATTGCTGTGCCCCTGAGCTCCATTTTTCAACTCGTTTATGGTGAGCTGACCGCAAGTCCAAAATTTTGGTTCAGGAACAATACTTGTTCACGGTGGGTGGCGGAGACTTTGGTTAATTCTTCTTCCTGCCGGGAAATTACAGTGATAAGTGCCCGTCCAAATGCCTAACAGCCACTCTCTCATTGGTTCTCCCTCTTTCCTTTCATCGTCTGCCAACTTGGGAACCTGTGCGAACCTGGAGGTTAAAGGGGCTGTGTCTCCAAGTTGTGAGGTTGATAGTAAAGCAGATGGAAAGTCAAACCGGAGCACCAGGAGAGGGACTATTCGTTGAGTTTTAGAAACCTTTTGCATTCACAGTGTGTCCGTTCTCTAGGTTTCCCGTACATGTTATAGCTGTAGTAATATTCCCTTCAACCTGGAGAGTTGGGACCCATGGAATGGGTGCCAGGCATTTGTGCTTTAAAGGGTCTGCATTTTCTCACCCAATCTCACCAATCCTCTCAGTCCCAAGTGTCCAGCCTTATGCCACATCCAGCTGTCGTTGTAGATAGGGTCATTCCAGGTTTCATCAGAGACCCTGAAGGAATTGTAAAGAATTTCCCAGTTTTTTTGTTTTGTTTTTGAAATTCCTTTTTATAGTGGGTTTGAGCTGATTCTCGCTGCCATGTTTATGCCAGTCTAGACACACTTGATTCCCTTACGGAGACATATCAATACATAGGTTTTAAGATTCTTACTAGTCAGATATATTCCTCTGCGGGAAATATGGGGTTTTGAGTCCCTTTCACTGAGGAAGGTGTAGGTCTTGTCTATTCCATAGTTGGTTTTTGGAACGGTACCTGTGCTTATATCAAACTCTGGTTTTATGTATCACCCCACCTCTCCTTCCCCCTTAAGCAGGCATAAGAGTTTTTTCTAAATGTGAGACACTGTTCTCTTTCCTACCTCAGTTCAAGTGTAGCCATGTTTACAGGATCTTCATAAGTGATATCTTATGATAAGTTTCTTTTTCTCTGTGCCTTATTTCACTTAGAATCATCGTACCTGAATCCACCCATTTTGCTGCTACTAGTCTTATGACATTGATTTCATGGCTGAGGGATATTCCATCGTACGTAAGTACCACAATTTTTTGAACCATTTTTATATTTCCTGGGATACTTAATGTGTATCCAAGTTGAGGTCCTTGTAAGCAGTGCAGCCCTAAATTTTGGGGTGGCTCTGTCTTATTGATTTTCAGTTTTCCCAAGGTATATTCCCTAGACTGGAAGTGCCCTTAGCTCTGTAGCTCTGTTCTTTACTTGATTTAGGGAACACAATGCACTCCTCCAGAGAGGCAGTTGGCAATTTACATCCCGCCCATCAGCATAACAAGGCTCCCTGTTCTCCAGGGCCTGTCTTTCCTTTCTGGTTTTTACACATTTTGTGGATGTCCCTTTTGACCGGTGGGAAGTGACACTTGTTTGTAGTGCAGATTTGCATTGCCCGCTTGCTTGATGGCCAAAATGGGCGTATGCGTGTTCTCCTGAATATATTCAGGAGAAAACGCATACGCCCTTTTTGGCCAAGTGCATCATTGTCGAAGTTGTGCCCCTCTTCCTGTGCTTTAAAGGCGATTCCAACATACCTCTGGAAATCTGTTTCCTGCTATTCTGCCTCGCTTTCAAGTCCACCTCGTTGCCTTTCCTCAACAGATTTTTGGACGATAGTTGTCCTTTATTACTCGGCCAGTTTGTGAATTGCTGTGCCCCTGAGCTCCATTTTTCAACTCGTTTTTGGTGAGCTGACCGCAAGTCCAAAATTTTGGTTCAGGATCTATACTGGTTCCCGGTGGGTGGCTGAGACTTTGGTTAATACTTCTTCCTGCCGGGAAATTACAGTGATATGTGCCCGTCCAAATGCCTAACAGCTACTCTCTCATTGGTTCTCCCTCTTCCCTTTCATCCTCTGCCAAATTGGCAACCTGTGCGAGCCAGGAGGTTAAAGGGGCTGTCTCTCCAAGTTGGGAGGTTGATAGTAAAGCAGATGGAAAGTCAAACCGGAGCACCAGGAGAGGGACTATTCGTTGAGTTTTAGAAACCTTTCGTATTTACAGTGTGTCCGTTCTCTAGGTTTCCCGTACATGTTATAACTGTAGTAATATTCCCTTCAACCTGGAGATTTGGGACCCATGGAATGGGTGCCATGCATTATTGCTTTAAAGGGTCTGCATTTGCTCACCAAATCTCACCAATTCTCTCATTCCCAAGTGTCCCTCCTTATGCCACATCCAGCTGTCATTGTAGATAGGATCATTGCAGGTTTCAACAGAGACCCTGAAGGAATTGTAAAGAATTTCCCAGTTTTTTTGTTTTGTTTTTGAAATTCCTTTTTACAGTGGGTTTCAGCTGATTCTCGCTGCCATGTTTATGCCAGTCTAGAAACACTTGTTTCCCTTACGGAGACATATCAATACATAGGTTTTAATATTCTTAATAGTCAGATATATTCCTCTGCGGGAAATATGGGGTTTTGAGTCCCTTTCACTGAGCAAGGTGTAGGTCTTGTCTATTCCATAGTTGGTTTTTGGAACGGTACCTGTGCTTATATCAAACTCTGGTTTTATGCATCACCCCACCTCTCCTTCACCCTTAAGCAGGCATAAGAGTGTTTTCTAAATGTGAGACACTGTTCTCTTTCCTAACTCAGTTCAAGTGTAGCCATGTTTATAGGATCTTCTTAAGTGATATCTTATGATAAGTTTCTTTTTCTGTGTGACTTATTTCACTTAGAATCATCGTACCTGAATCCACTCATTTTGCTGCTACTGGTCTTATGATATTGATTTCATGGCTGAGGGTTATTCCATCGTACGTAAGTACCACAATTTTTTGAACAATTTTTATATTTCCTGGGATACTTAAGGTGTATCCAAGTTGAGGTCCTTGTATGCAGTGCAGCCCTAAATTTTGAGGTGGCTCTGTCTTATTGATTTTCAGTTTTCCCAAGGTATATTCCCTAGACTGGAAGTGCCCTTGGCTCTGTAGCTCTGTTCTTTACTTGTTTGAGGGAACACAATGCACTCCTCCAGAGAGGCAGTTGGCAATTTACATCCCGCCCATCAGCATAACAAGGCTCCCTGTTCTCCAGGGCCTGTCTTGCCTTTCTGGTTTTTACACATTTTGTGGATGTCCCTTTTGACCGGTGGGAAGTGATACTTCTTTGTAGTGCAGATTTGCATTGCCCGCTTGCTTGCTTGGCCAAAAAGGGCGTATGCGTTTTCTCCTGAATATATTCAGGAGAAAACGCATACGCCCTTTTTGGCCAAGTGCATCATTGTCGAAGTTGTGCCCCTCTTCCTGTGCTTTAAAGGCGATTCCAACATACCTCTTGAAATCTGTTTCCTGCTATTCTGCCTCGCTTTCAAGTCCGCCTCGTTGCCTTCCCTCAACAGATTTTTGGACGATAGTTGTCCTTTATTACTCGGCCAGTTTGTGAATTGCTGTGCATCTGAGCTCCATTTTTCAACTCCTTTTTGGTGAGCTGACTGCAAGTCCAAAATTTTGGTTCAGGACCTATACTGGTTCCCGGTGGGTGGCTGAGACTTTGGTTAATTCTTCTTCCTGCCGGGAAATTACAGTGATATGTGTCCATCCAAATGCCTAACAGCTACTCTCTCATTGGTTCTCCCTCTTCCGTTTCATCCTCTGCCAAATTGGCAACCTGTGAGAACCAGGAGGTTAAAGGGGCTGTCTCTCCAAGTTGGGAGGTTGATAGTAAAGCAGATGTAAAATCAAACCGGAGCACCAGGAGAGGGACTATTCGTTGAGTTATAAAAAGCTTTCGTATTCACTGTGTGTCCATTCTCTAGGATTCCCGTACATGTTATAGCTGTGGTAATATTCCCTTCAGCCTGGAGAGTTGGGACCCATGGAATGGGTGCCAGGCATTTGTGCTTTAAAGGGTCTGCATTTGCTAACCCAATCTCACCAATCGTCTCAGTCCCAAGTGTCCCTCCTTATGCCACATCCAGCTGTCATTGTAGATAGGGTCATTCCAGGTTTCATCAGAGACCCTGAAGGAATTGTAAAGACTTTACAAGTTTTTTTGTTTTGTTTTTGAAATTCCTTTTTATAGTGGGTTTGAGCTGATTCTCGCTGCCATGTTTATGCCAGTCTAGACACACTTGATTCCCTTACGGAGACATATCAATACATAGGTTTTAAGATTCTTACTAGTCAGATATATTCCTCTGCGGGAAATATGGTGTTTTGAGTCCCTTTCACTGAGGAAGGTGTAGGTCTTCTCTATTCCATAGTTGGTTTTTGGAACGGTACCTGTGCTTATATCAAACTCTGGTTTTATGCATCACCCCACCTCTCCTTCCCCCTTAAGCAGGCATAAGAGTGTTTTCTAAATGTGAGACACTGTTCTCTTTCCTAACTCAGTTCAAGTGTAGCCATGTTTATAGGATCTTCATAAGTGATATCTTATGATAAGTTTCATTTTCTGTGTGACTTATTTCACTTAGAATCATCGTACCTGAATCCACCCATTTTGCTGCTAATGGTCTTATGACATTGATTTCATGGCTGGGGGATATTCCATCGTACGTAAGTACCACAATTTTTTGAACCATTTTTACATTTCCTGGGATACTTAAGGGGTATCCAAGTTGAGGTCCTTGTAAGCAGTGCAGCCCTAAATGTTGGGGTGGCTCTGTCTTATTGATTTTCATTTTTCCCTAAAGTATATTCCCTAGACTGGAAGTGCCCTTGGCTCTGTAGCTCTGTTCTTTACTTGTTTTAGGGAACACAATGCACTCCTCCAGAGAGGCAGTTGGCAATTTACATCCCGCCCATCAGCATAACAAGGCTCCCTGTTCTCCAGGGCCTGTCTTGCCTTTCTGGTTTTTACACATTTTGTGGAGGTCCCTTTTGACCGGTGGGAAGTGATACTTCATTTTAGTGCAGTTTTGCATTGCCGGCTTGCTAGCTTGGCCAAAAAGGGCATATGCGTTTTCTCCTGAATATATTCAGGAGAAAACGCATACGCCCTTTTTGGCCAAGTGCATCATTGTCGAAGTTGTGCCCCTCTTCATGTGCTTTAAAGGCGATTCCAACGTACCTCTTGAAATCTGTTTCCTGCTATTCTGCCTCGCTTTCAAGTCCGCCTCGTTTCCTTCCCTCAACAGATTTTTGGACGATAGTTGTCCTTATTACTCGGCCAGTTTGTGAATTGCTGTGCCCCTGAGCTCCATTTTTCAACTCGTTTTTGGTGAGCTGACCGCAAGTCCAAAATTTTGGTTCAGGACCTATACTGGTTCCCGGTGGGTGGCTGAGACTTTGGTTAATTCTTCTTCCTGCCAGGAAATTACAGTGATATGTGCCCGTCCAAATGCCTAACAGCTACTCTCTCATTGGTTCTCCCTCTTCCCTTTCATCCTCTGCCAAATTGGCAACCTGTGTGAACCAGGAGGTTAAGGGGCTGTCTCTCCAAGTTGGGAGGTTGATAGTAAAGCAGATGTAAAGTCAAACCGGAGCACCAGAAGAGGGACTATTCGTTGAGTTTTAGAAACCTTTCGTATTCACAGTGTGTCCGTTCTCTAGGTTTCCCGTACATGTTATAACTGTGGTAATATTCCCTTCAACCTGGAGAGTTCGGACCCATGGAATGGGTGCCAGGCGTTTGTGCTTTAAAGGGTCTGCATTTGCTCACCCAATCTCACCAATCCTCTCAGTCCCAAGTGTCAAGCCTTATGCCACATCCAGCTGTCATTGTAGATAGGGTCATTCCAGGTTTCATCAGAGACCCTAAGGAATTGTAAAGAATTTCCCAGTTTTTTTGGTTTGTTTTTGAAATTTCTTTTTATAGTGGGTTTGAGCTGATTCTCGCTGCCATGTTTATGCCAGTCTAGACACACTTGATTCCCTTACGGAGACATATCAATAAATAGGTTTTAAGATTCTTACTAGTCAGATATATTCCTCTACGGGAAATATGGAGTTTTGAGTCCCTATCAATGAGGAAGGTGTAGGTCTTGTCTATTCCATAGTTGGTTTTTGGAACGGTACCTGTGCTTATTTCAAACTCTGGTTTTATGCATCACCCCACCTCTCCTTCCCCCTTAAGCAGGCATAAGTGTGTTTTGTAAATGTGAGACACTGTTCTCTTTCCTAACTCAGTTCAAGTGTAGCCATGTTTCCAGGATCTTCATAAGTAATATCTTATGATAAGTTTCATTTTCTGTGTGACTTATTTCACTTAGAATCATCGTACCTGAATCCACCCATTTTGCTGCTACTGGTCTTATGACATTGATTTCATGGCTGAGGGATAGTCCATCGTACGTAAGTACCACAATTTTTTGAACTATTTTTATATTTCCTGGGATACTTAAGGTGTATCCAAGTTGAGGTCCTTGTAAGGAGGGCAGCCCTAAATTTTGGGGTGGCTCTGTCTTATTGATTTTCAGTTTTCCCAAGGTATATTCCCTAGACTGGAAGTGCCCTTGGCTCTGTAGCTCTGTTGTTTACTTGTTTTAGGGAACACAATGCACTCCTCCAGAGAGGCAGTTGGCAATTTACATCCCGCCCATCAGCATAACAAGGCTCCCTGTTCTCCAGGGCCTGTCTTGCCTTTCTGGTTTTTACACATTTTGTGGATGTCCCTTTTGACCGGTGGGAAGTGATACTTCTTTGTAGTGCAGATTTGCATTGCCCGCTTGCTTGCTTGGCCAAAAAGGGCGTATGCGTTTTCTCCTGAATATATTCAGGAGAAAACGCATACGCCCTTTTTGGCCAAGTGCATCATTGTCGAAGTTGTGCCCCTCTTCCTGTGCTTTAAAGGCGATTCCAACGTACCTCTTAAAATCTGTTTCCTGCTATTCTGCCTCGCTTTCAAGTCCGCCTTGATGCCTTTCCTCAACAGATTTTTGGACGATAGCTGTCCTTTATTACTCGGCCAGTTTGTGAACTGCTGTGCCCCTGAGCTCCAATTTTCAACTCGTTTTTGGTGAGCTGACCGCAAGTTCAAAATTTTGGTTCAGGACCTATACTGGTTCCCGGGGGGTGGCTGAGACTTTGGTTAATTCTTCTTCCTGCCGGGAAATTACAGTGATATGTGCCCGTCCAAATGCCTAACAGCTACTCTCTCATTGGTTCTCCCTCTTCCCTTTCATCCTCTGCCAAATTGGCAACCTGTGCGAGCCAGGAGGTTAAAGGGGCTGTCTCTCCAAGTTTGGAGGTTGATAGTAGAGCAGATGGAAAGTCAAGCCGGAGCACCAGGAGAGGGACTATTCGTTGAGTTTTAGAAACCTTTCGTATTCACAGTGTGTCCGTTCTCTAGGTTTCCCGTACATGTTATAGCTGTAGTAATATTCCCTTCAACCTGGAGAGTTGGGACCCATGGAATGGGTGCCATGCATTATTGCTTTAAAGGGTCTGAATTTGCTCACCCAATCTCACCAATCCTCTCATTCCCAAGTGTCCAGCCTTATGCCACATCCAGCTGTCGTTGTACATAGGGTCATTCCAGGTTTCATCAGAGACCCTGAAGGAATTGTAAAGAATTTCCCAGTTTTTTTGTTTTGTTTTTGAAATTCCTTTTTATAGTGGGTTTGAGCTGATTCTCGCTGCCATGTTTATGCCTGTCTAGACACACTTGATTCCCTTACGGAGACATATAAATACATAGGTTTTAAGATTATTACTAGTCAGATATATTCCTCTGCGGGAAATATGGTGTTTTGAGTCCCTTTCACTGAGGAAGGTGTAGGTCTTGTGTATTCCATAGTTGGTTTTTGGTACGGTACCTGTGCTTATATCAAATTCCGGTTTTATGCATCACCCCACCTCTCCTTCCCCCTGAAGCAGGCATAAGAGTTTTTTCTAAATATGAGACACTGTTCTCTTTCCTAACTCAGTTCAAGTGTAGCCATGTTTCCAGGATCTTCATAAGTGATATCTTATGATAAGTTTCTTTTTCTCTGTGACTTATTTCACTTAGAATCATCGTACCTGAATCAACCCATTTTGCTGCTACTCGTCTTATGACATTGATTTCCTGGCTGAGGGATATTCCATCGTATGTAAGTACCACAATTTTTTGAACCATTTTTATATTTCCTTGGATACTTAGGTGTACCCAAGTTGAGGTCCTTGTAAGCAGTACAGCCCTTAATTTTTGGGTGGCTCTGTCTTATTGATTTTCAGTTTTCCCAAGGTATATTCCCTAGACTGGAAGTGCCCTTGGCTCTGTAGCTCTGTTCTTTACTTGTTTTAGGGAACACAATGCACTCCTCCAGAGAGGAAGTTGGCAATTTACATCCCGCCCATCAGCATAACAAGGCTCCCTGTTCTCCAGGGCCTGTCTTGCCTTTCTGGTTTTTACACATTTTGTGGATGTCCATTTTGACCGGTGGGAAGTGATACTTCTTTTTAGTGCAGATTTGCATTGCCCGCTTGCTTGCTTGACCAAAAAGGGCGTATGCGTTTTCTCCTGAATATATTCAGGAGGAAACGCATACACCCTTTTTGGCCAAGTGCATCATTGTCGAAGTTGTGCCCCTCTTCCTGTGCTTTAAAGGCGATTCCAATGTACCTCTTGAAATCTGTTTCCTGCTATTCTGCCTCGCTTTCAAGTCCGCCTTGTTGCCTTCCCTCAACAGATTTTTGGACGATAGTTGTCCTTTATTACTTGGCCAGTTTGTGAATTGCTGTTCCCCTTAGCTCCATTTTTCAACTCGTTTTTGGTGAGCTGACCGCAAGTCCAAAATTTTGGTTCAGGACCTATACTTGTTCCCAGTGAGTGGCTGAGACTTTGGTTAATTCTTCTTCCTGCCGGGAAATTACAGTGATATGTGCCCGTAAAAATGCCTAACATCTACTCTCTCATTGGTTCTCCCTCTTCCCTTTCATCCTCTGCCAATTTGGGAACCTGTGCGAACCTGGAGGTTAAAGGGGCTGTCTCTCCAAGTTGTGAGGTTGATAGTAAAACAGATGGAAAGTCAAACCTGAGCACCAGGAAAGGGGCTATTCGTTGAGTTTTAGAAACCTTTCGTATTCACAGTGTGTCCGTTCTCTAGGTTTCCCGTACATGTTATAGCTGTAGTAATATTCCCTTCAACCTGGAGAGTTGGGACCCAAGGAATGGGTGCCAGGCATTTGTGATTTAAAGGGTCTGCATTTGCTCACCCAATCTCACCAATCGTCTCAGTCCCAAGTGTCCCTCCTTATGCCACATCCAGCTGTCATTGTAGATAGGGACATTCGAGGTTTCATCAGAGACCCTGAAGGAATTGTAAAGAATTTCCCAGTTTTTTTTTTTTTGTTTGTTTTTGAAATTCATTTTATAGTGGGTTTGAGCTGATTCTCGCTGCCATGTTTATGCCAGTCTAGACACACTTGATTCCCTTACGGAGACATATCAATACATAGGTTTTAAGTTTCTTACTAGTCAGATATATTCCTCTGCGGGAAATAATGGGGTTATGAGTCCCTTTCACTGAGGATGGTGTACGTCTTGTCTATTCCATAGTTGGTTTTTTGTACGGTACCTGTGCTTATATCAAACTCTGGTTTTATGCATCACCCCACCTCTCCTTCCCCCTTAAGCAGGCATAAGAGTGTTTTCTAAATGTGAGACACTGTTCTCCTTCCTAACTCAGTTCAAGTGTAGCCATGTTTACAGGAAGTTCATAAGTGATATCTTATGATAAGTTTCTTTTTCTGTGTGACTTATTTCACTTAGAATCATCGTACCTGAATCCACCCATTTTGCTGCTACTGGTCTTATGACATTGATTTAATGGCTGAGGGATATTCCATCGTACGTAAGTACCACAATTTTTTGAACCATTTTTATATATCCTGGGATATTTAAGGTGTACCCAAGTTGAGGTCCTTGTAAGCAGTGCAGCCCTAAATTTTGGGGTGGCTCTGTCTTATTGATTTTCAGTTTTCCCAAGGTATATTCCCTAGACTGGAAGTGCCCTTGGCTCTGTAGCTCTGTTCTTTACTTGTTTAGGGAACACAATGTACTCCTCCAGAGAGGCAGTTGGCAATTTACATCCCGCCCATCAGCATAACAAGGCTCCCTGTTCTCCAGGGCCTGTCTTGCCTTTCTGGTTTTTACACATTTTGTGGATGTCCCTTTTGACCGGTGGGAACTGATACTTCTTTGTAGTGCAGATTTGCATTGCCCGCTTGCTTGCTTGGCCAAAAAGGGCGTATGCGTTTTCTCCTGAATATATTCAGGTGAAAACGCATACGCCCTTTTTGGCCAAGTGCATCATTGTCGAAGTTGTGCCCCTCTTCCTGTGCTTTAAAGGCGATTCCAACGTACCTCTTGAAATCTGTTTCCTGCTATTCTGCCTCGCTTTCAAGTCCGCCTCGTTGCCTTCCCTCAACAGATTTTTGGACGATACTTGTCCTTTATTACTCGGCTAGTTTGTGAATTGCTGTGCCCCTGAGCTCCATTTTTCAACTCGTTTATGGTGAGCTGACCGCAAGTCCAAAATTTTGGTTCAGGAACAATACTTGTTCACGGTGGGTGGCGGAGACTTTGGTTAATTCTTCTTCCTGCCGGGAAATTACAGTGATAAGTGCCCGTCCAAATGCCTAACAGCCACTCTCTCATTGGTTCTCCCTCTTTCCTTTCATCGTCTGCCAACTTGGGAACCTGTGCGAACCTGGAGGTTAAAGGGGCTGTGTCTCCAAGTTGTGAGGTTGATAGTAAAGCAGATGGAAAGTCAAACCGGAGCACCAGGAGAGGGACTATTCGTTGAGTTTTAGAAACCTTTTGCATTCACAGTGTGTCCGTTCTCTAGGTTTCCCGTACATGTTATAGCTGTAGTAATATTCCCTTCAACCTGGAGAGTTGGGACCCATGGAATGGGTGCCAGGCATTTGTGCTTTAAAGGGTCTGCATTTTCTCACCCAATCTCACCAATCCTCTCAGTCCCAAGTGTCCAGCCTTATGCCACATCCAGCTGTCGTTGTAGATAGGGTCATTCCAGGTTTCATCAGAGACCCTGAAGGAATTGTAAAGAATTTCCCAGTTTTTTTTGTTTTGTTTTTGAAATTCCTTTTTATAGTGGGTTTGAGCTGATTCTCGCTGCCATGTTTATGCCAGTCTAGACACACTTGATTCCCTTACGGAGACATATCAATACATAGGTTTTAAGATTCTTACTAGTCAGATATATTCCTCTGCGGGAAATATGGGGTTTTGAGTCCCTTTCACTGAGGAAGGTGTAGGTCTTGTCTATTCCATAGTTGGTTTTTGGAACGGTACCTGTGCTTATATCAAACTCTGGTTTTATGTATCACCCCACCTCTCCTTCCCCCTTAAGCAGGCATAAGAGTTTTTTCTAAATGTGAGACACTGTTCTCTTTCCTACCTCAGTTCAAGTGTAGCCATGTTTACAGGATCTTCATAAGTGATATCTTATGATAAGTTTCTTTTTCTCTGTGCCTTATTTCACTTAGAATCATCGTACCTGAATCCACCCATTTTGCTGCTACTAGTCTTATGACATTGATTTCATGGCTGAGGGATATTCCATCGTACGTAAGTACCACAATTTTTTGAACCATTTTTATATATCCTGGGATATTTAAGGTGTACCCAAGTTGAGGTCCTTGTAAGCAGTGCAGCCCTAAATTTTGGGGTGGCTCTGTCTTATTGATTTTCAGTTTTCCCAAGGTATATTCCCTAGACTGGAAGTGCCCTTGGCGCTGTAGCTCTTTTCTTTACTTGTTTTAGCAAAAACAATGTACTCCTCCAGAGAGGCAGTTGGCAATTTACGTCCCTCCCATCAGCATAACAAGGCTCCCTGTTCTCCAGGGCCTGTCTTGCCTTTCTGGTTTTTACATATTTTGTGCATGTCCCCTTTGACCGGTGGGAAGTGATACTTCTTTGTAGTGCAGATTTGCATTGCCTGCTTTCTTGCTTGGCCAAAAAGGGCGTATGCGTTTTCTCCTGAATATATTCAGGAGAAAACGCATACGCCCTTTTTGGCCAAGTGCATCATTGTCGAAGTTGTGCCCCTCTTCCTGTGCTTTAAAGGCGATTCCAACGTACCTCTTGAAATCAGTTTCCTGCTATTCTGCCTCGCTTTCAAGTCCGCCTCGCTGCCTTCCCTCAACAGATTTTTGGACAATAGTTGTCCTTTATTACTCGGTCAGTTTGTGAATTGCTGTGCCGCTGAGCTCCATTTTTCAACACGTTTTTGGTGAGCGGCCCGCAAGTCCAAAATTTTGGTTCAGGACTTATACTGGTTCCCAGTGGGTGGCTGAGGCTTTGGTTAATAATTCTTTCTGCCGGGAAGTTAGAGTGATATGTGCCCATCCAAATGCCTAACAGCTACTTTCTCATTGGTTCTCCCTCTTCCCTTTCATCCTCTGCCAAATTGGAAACCTCTGCGAACCAGGAGGTTAAAGGGGCTGTCTGTCCAAGTTGTGAGATTGATAGTAAAGCAGATGGAAAGTCAAACTTGAGCACCAGGAGAGGGACTATTCGTTGAGTTTTAGAAACCTTTCGTATTCACAGTGTGTCTGTTCTCTAGGTTTCATGTACATGTTAAAACTGTAGTAATATTCCCTTCAACCTGGAGTGTTGAAAACCATGAAATGGGTGCCATGCATTATTGCTTTAAAGGGTCTGCATTTGCTCACCCAATCTCATCAATCCTCTCAGTCCCAAGTGTCCCTCCATGTGCCACACCCAGCTGTCATTGTAGATAGGGTCATTCCATGTTTCATCAGAGACCCTGAAGGAATTGTAAAGAATTTCAAAGTTTTATTGTTTTGTTTTTGAAATTCCTTTTTATAGTGGGTTTGAGCTGATTCTCGCTGCCATGTTTATGCCAGTCTAGACACACTTGATTCCCTTACGGAGACATATCAATACATAGGTTTTAAGATTCTTACTAGTCCGATATATTCCTCTGCGGGAAATATGGGGTTTTGAGTCCCTTTCACTGAGGAAGTTGTAGGTCTTGTCTATTCCATAGTTGGTTTTTGGAACGGTACCTGTGCTTATATCAAACTCTGGTTTTATGCATCACCCCACCTCTCCTTCCCCCTTAAGCAGGCATAAAAGTGTTTTCTCAATTTGAGACACTGTTCTCTTTCCTAACTCAGTTCAAGTGTAGCCATGTTTACAGGATCTTCATAAGTGATATCTTATGATAAGTTTCTTTTTCTGTGTGACTTATTTCACTTAGAATCATCGTACCTGAATCCACTCATTTGCTGCTACTGGTCTTATGACACTGATTTCATGGCTGAGGGATATTCCATCGTACGTAAGTACCACAATTTTTTGAACCATTTTTATATTTCCTGGGATATTTAATGTGTACCCAAGTTGAGGTTCTTGTAAGCAGTGCAGCCCTAAATTTTGAGGTGGCTCTTTCTTATTGATATTCAGTTTTCCCAAGGTATATTCCCTAGACTGGAAGTGCCCTTGGCTCTGTAGCTCTGTTGCTTACTTGTTTTAGACCACACAATGCATTCCTCCAGAGAGGCAGTTGACAATTTACATCCCGCCCAATACCATAACAAGGCTCCCTGTTCCCCAGGGCCTGTCTTGCCTTTCTGGATTTTACACATTTTGTGGCTGTCCCTTTTGACCAGTGGGGAGGGATACTTCTTTGAGTGCAGATTTGCATTGCCCGCTTACTTGCTTGGCCAAAAAGGGCGTATGCGTTTTCTCCTGAATATATTCAGGAGAAAACACATACGCCCTTTTTGGCCAAGTGCATTATTGTCGAAGTTGTGCCTCTCTTCCTTTGCTTTAAAGGGGATTCCGATGTACCTCTTGAAATCTGTTTCCTGCTATTCTGCCTGCCTTTCAAATACGCCTCGTTTCCTTCCCTCAACAGATTTTTGGACGAGAGTTGTCCTTTATTACTCTGCCAGTTTTTGAATTGCTGTGCCCCTGAGCTCCATTTTTCAACTCGTTTTTTGTGAGCTGAACGGAAGTCCACAATTTTGGTTCAGGACCTATACTGGTTCCCGGTGGGTGCCTGAGACTTTTGTTAATTCTTCTTCCTGCCGGGAAATTAGAGTGATATATGCCCGTCCAAATGCCTAAGGGCTACTCTCTCATTGGTTCTCCCTCTTCCCTTTCATCCTCTGCCAAATTGGCAACCTGTGCGAACCAGCAGGTTAAAGGGGCTGTCTCTTCAAGTTGGGAGACTGATAATAAAGGAGTTGGAAAGTCAAACCGGTGCACCAGGAGAGGGTCTATTCTTTGAGTTTTAGAAACCTTTTGTATTCACAGTGTATCCGTTCTCTAGGTTTCCCGTACATGTTATAGCTGTAGTAATAGTTCCTTCAACCTGGAGAGTTGGGACCCATGGAATGGGTGCCACATATTATTGTTTTAAAGTGTCTGCATTTGCTCACCCAATCTCACCAATCCTCTCAGTCCCATGTGTCCAGCCTTATGCCACATCCAGCTGTCGTTGTTGATAGGGTCATTCCAGGTTTCATCAGAGACCCTGAAGGAATTGTAAAGAATTTCCCTGTTTTTTGTTTTGTTTTTGAATTTCCTTTTCTAGTGGGTTTGAGCTGATTCTCGCTGCCATGTTTATGCCAGTCTAGACACACTTGATTCCCTTACGGAGACATATCAATACATAGATTTTAATATTTTTACTTGTAAGATATATTCCTCTGCGTGAAATATGGGGTTTTGAGTCCCGTTCACAGAGGAAGTAGTAGGTCTTGTCTATTCTGTATTTGGATTATGGAACCGTACCTTTGCTAATATCAAAATCTGGTTTTATTCACCACCCCACCTCTGCTTTCCCCTTAAGCATGCATAAGAGTGTTTTCTATATATGAGACTCTGTTCCCTTTCCTAATTCATTCCATGTGTAGCCATGCTTATATACCCTTCATAAGTGATATCTTATTATAAGTTTCTTTTTCTGTGTGATTTTTTCAGTTAGAATCATCGTACATGTATCACTTCATTATGCTGATACTGGCCTTATGACATTGACTTCATGGCTGAGGGATATTCCATCATATGTATGTACCACAATTTCTTTACCATTTTTGTCTTTCCTGGGATATATAAGGTGTCCCGAAGTCGAGGTTCTTGTAAGCAGTGCTGCCATAAATTTTGGGGTGGCTGTGTCTTATTGATTTTCAATTTTCCCAAGGTATATTCCCGTGACTGGAAGTGCCTTAGGTTGTGAAGCACTGCTGTTTACTTCTTTTTGGGAACACAGTGCACTCCTTCAGAGTGGCTGTTGGCAATTTACATCCCACCCATCCGCATAACAAGGCTCCCTCTTCTCCAGATCCTGTCTTGCCTTTCTTGTTTTTACACATTTTACGGATATCCCTTTTGACCGGTTGGAAGTGATACCTCTTTGTAGTGCAGATTTGCATTGTGCGGTTGCTTGGTTGGCCAAAATGGGCGCATGTGTTTTCTCCTGAATATATTCAGGAGAAAACACATGCGCCCTTTATGGACAATTCCATAATTGTCGAAGTTTTGATGCTTTTCCTGTGTTTAAAGGTGATTCCAATGTACTTCTGGAAATCTGTTTCGTGCACTTCTGCCTCATTTTCAAGTCCGCCTCATGGCTTTCTCTCAACAGATTTTTGGAAGAGAGTAGTCCTTTATAACTCTGCAAGTTAGTGAATTGCTGTGCCCCTGAGCTCCATTTTTCAACTCACGTTATTGTGGGCTGACTTCCAATCCACAATTTTGCTTCAGGACCTATACTGGTTCCATTGGGGAGGCTGGCACAGAGTTTGTTAATTCTTCTTCGTGACGGGAATTTAGAGTGACATGTGGCCATCCAAATGCCTACAGCTACTCTCTAATTGTTTCTCCCTCTTCCCTTATATCCTCTGCAAAACGTGCCAACTGTGCGAACCAGGAGGTTAAAGGTGCTGACTCTCCAATTTGGGAGATTGATACTAAAGCAGTTGGAATATCAAACTGGTGCACAAGGAGAGAAAAAAAATTATTAGAGTTTTAGAAACCTTTCACCATCACATGGTGTCCATTCTCTAGGTTTCCCATACATGTTATAACTGTAGTGATATTCCCTTCTACCTGGAGAGTTGGGAACAATGGAATGGGTGCCAGGTATTATTGCTTTAAACGGTCTGCATTTTCTCACCCAATCTCACCAATCCTCTCAGTCCCAAGTGACCATCCTTATGCCACATCCAGCTGTCATTGTAGATAGTGTCATTCTAAGTTTCATCAGAACCCCTGAAGGTATTGTGTAAGAATTTCACTGTTTATTTGTTTTGTTTTGAAATTCATTTTTTTTAGTGGGTTTGAGCTGATTCTCACTGCCGTGTTTATGTCGTTCTAGACACACTTGGTTACCTTATGGAGACATATCAATACATGGGTTTTAAGATTCTTACTAGTCAGATATACTACTCTGCGGGGAATAGGGGTGTTGAGCCCCATTCAGTGAGGAAAGAGTTGGTCTTGTCTATTCTGTATTTGGATTATGCAACCGTACCTGTGCTAATATCAAACTCTGGTTTTATGCATCACCCCACCTCTCCTTTCCTCTTGAGCAGGCATAAGAGTGTTTTCTAAATGTGAGACTCTTCTCTTTCCTAATTCAGTTCATGTGTATGCCATGTTTACAAGACCTTCATAAGTGATATCTTATGATAAGTTTCTTTTTCTGTGTGACTTATTTCAGTTAGAATCATCGTACATGAATCCACTCATCATGCTGCTACTGGCCTTATGACATTGATTTCATGGCTGAGGGATATTCCATCGTACCTATGTACCACAATTTCTTTACTATTTTTGTCTTTCCTGGGATATTTAAGGTGTCCCGAAGTCGAGGTTCTTGTAAGCAGTGCTGCCCTATATTTTGGGTTGGCTGTGTCTTATTGATTTTCAATTTTCCCAAGGTATATTCCCATGACTGGAAGTGCCTTAGGTTGTGAAACTCTGTTGTTTAATTCTTTTAGGGAACACAATGCACTCCTCCAGAGTGGCTGTTGGCAATCTACATCCCACCCATCAGCATAACAAGGCTCCCTGTTCTCCAGAGCCCCTCTTGCCTTTCTGGTTTTTACACATTTTACGGATATCCCTTTTGACTGGTGGGAAGTGATACTTCTTTGTAGTGCAGATTTGCATTGTGCGGTTGCTTGGTTGGCCAAAATGGGTGTATGCGTTTTCTCCTGAATATATTCAGGAGAAAATGCATGCGCCCTTTATGGACTATTCCATAATTGTCGAAGTTGTGATGCTTTTCCTGTGTTTAAAGGCGATTCCAATGTACTTCTGGAAATCTGTTTCGTGCAAATCTCCCTCATTTTCAAGTCCGCCTCATGGCTTTTCCTCAACAGATTTTTGAAAGAGAGTAATCCTGTATAACTCTGCAAGTTAGTGAATTGCTGTGCCCCTGAGCTCCATTTTTCAACTTGTGTTTTTGTGAGCTGACCGCAAACCCACAATTTTGCTTCAGGACCTATACTAGTTATGGGGGTGGGGCAGGCTGAGAGTTTGGTTAATTCTTCTTCGTGACGGGAAATTAGAGTGACATGTGGCCGTCCAAATGCCTACAGCTATTCTCTCATTGGTTCTCCCTCTTCCCTTATATCCTTTGCACAATGTGCCAACTGTGCGAACCAGGAGGTTATAGGGGCTGACTCTCCAAGTTGGGAGATTGATATTAAAGCAGTTGGAATGTCAAGCTGCAGCATATGGAGAGAAAAAAATTAGTAGAGTTTTAGAAACCTTTCACCATCAGAGGGTGTCCATTCTCTAGGTTTCCCATACATGTTATAACTGTAGTGATATTCCCTTCTACCTGGAGAGTTGGGAACCATTTAATCAGTGGCAGGCATTATTGCTTTAAAGCGTCTGCATTTTCACACCCAATCTCACCAATCCTCTCAGTCCCAAGTGAACAGCCTTATGCCACATCCAGCTGTTGTTGTAGATAGGGTCATTCCAAGTTTCATCAGAACCCCTGAAGGTATTGTGTAAGAATTTCACTGTTTCTTTGTTTTGTTTTGAAATTCCTTTTTATAGTGGGTTTGAGCTGATTCTCACTGCCGTGTTTATGTCATTCTAGACACACTTGGTTCCCTTATGGAGACATATCAATACATAGGTTTTAAGATCCTTACTAGTCAGATATATTTCTCTGTGGGGAATAGGGGTGTTGAGTCCCATTCACTGAGGAAGGAGTCGGGCTTGTCTCTTCTGTATTTGGATTATGGAACGGTACCTGTGTTAATATCAAACTCTGGTTTTGTGAGTCTCCCCACCTCTCCTTCCCCCTTAAGCAAGCATAAGAGTGTTTTCTAAATCTGAGACTCTGTTCTCTTTCCTAATTCAGTTCATATGTAGCCAGGTTTACATTCCCTTCATAAATGATATCTTATATCAGAATGCACCATGGCCCTTTTCATAATAATGCTCCATGACCCCTGTCATCACAATGCTCCATTCCCTGGTTATCACAATGCTCCATGTCCCTTGTCATAACAATTCTCCACGTACTTGTCATCACAATGCTACATGACACTTCTCATCACAAAATTACATGCTCGTTTCATCACAATTCTCCATGCACTCGTCATTGCAATGTTCCATGACCCCTGTCATAGCAAGCTCCAAGTGTTTGTCATCACAATGCTTCCCGACTTTATCATCAAAATTCTCAATGGCACTTTTCATCACAATGTTCCGTACCCTTGTCATCACAATGCTCCATGTCCTTGTCATCATAATGCTCCATGACCCCTGTCATCACAATGCTCCCTGACACCTGTCATCACAATGCTTCATGCCCCTTGTCATTACAGTGCTCCATGATTCTCGTCATCACAATTACCCAAGGTCTTCTCATCACAATGCTCCACGGTTTTGCCATCACAATGCTCCATGCCCTGGTCATCTCAAAGCTCAATGTCCCTTGTCCTCACAATTCTCCACGTCCTTGTCATCACAATGCTCCATGGCACTTCTCATCACAATGTTATATGCTCTTGTCATAACAATACTCCATGCACTTGTCATCGCAATGCTCCATGACCCCTGTCATAGGAAGCTCCATGCGCTTGTCATCACAATGTTTCACGACATGGACATTAAAATTATCAATGGCCCTTGTCATCTCAATGCTCCATGCGCTTATCATCACAATGCTCCTTTACCTTTGTCACAACAATCCTCCATGACACTTGGCATCACAATGCTCCGTGCTATTGTCATCACAATGGAACATGACATATGTCATCACAATGCTCCCTGACACCTGTCTTCACAATACTCCATGACCTTGTCATCACAATGCTCCATGCCCTTGTCATCACAATGTGCCATGCCCACTGTCATCAAAATAATCCATGAAACTTGTCAGACCAAAGCTCCATGCCACCTTTCATCACAATGCTCCATGAACCCTGTCATCACAATGCACCATGCCCATCATCATAATGCTTCATGCTCTTGTCATCACAATGAAATCAAAATGCTCCATGACCTCTGTCATCACAATGCTCCAAACCCTTGTGATCACAATGTTCCATAACACTTGTCATCACAATACCCCATGACGCTACTCATCACAATTATCCATGGACTTCTCATCACAATGCCCCATGACATTTGTCATCACAATGCGCAATACACATGTCATCACAATGCTCCCTGACTCTTGCCATCAGTATGCTCCCTGAACCCTTTCATGACAAGGCTCCATGCCTTTTTCATCACAATGATCCATGCCATTTTCATCACAATGCTCCAAGACCCCTGTAATCACAATGCTCCATGCCCTTGTCATCACAAAGCTCCATGATGCATGTCATCAGAATGCTCCATGGCCTTCTCATCACAATGCTCCATGCCCTTGTCATCACAATGCTCCAAGACCTCTGTAATCACAATGGTCCATGCCCCTTTTCATCAGAATGCTCCATGAGACTTGTCATCACAAGGCTCCATGGTCTTCTCATCACAATGCTCCAGAACATTGTCATCAAAATGCCCCATTCCCTTATCATCACAATGCTCCATGACCCCTGTCATCACAATACTCCATGAACATTTTCAGCCCAATGCTCCATGACCTTCTCATCACAATGCTCCATGACCAATATCATCACAATTCTCCATGACCACAGTCATCACAACGCTCAATATCACCTGGCAACACAATGATCCGGGACTCTTGTCATCACAATGCTCCATTCCCTAGTCATCACAATGCTCCATGACCCCTGTCATCACAATACTCCATGAACATTTTCAGCCCAATGCTCCATGACACTTGTCATCACAATGATGCATGCCCTTGTCATCCCAATGCTCCATGACCCCTGTAATCACAATGCTCCGTGACGCTTGTCATCAGAGTGCTCCATGACACCTGTCATCACAATGCTCCATGCCTTTGTCAGCAAAATGCTGCATGACCTTGTCATTACAATGTTCTATGCACTTGTCATCACAATACTCCATTACCATTGCCATCACAATCCTCCATGAACCTTGGGATCACATTGCTCCATGCCCTTGTCATCACAATGCTCCATGCTCCTTGAAATCAAAATGATCCATGACCTCTGTCATCACAATACTCCAAACCCTTGTGATCACAATGTTCCATAACACTTGTCATCACAATGCTCCATGATGCCTGTCATCACAATACTCCATGCCCTTTTCATCACAATGCTCCATGACCTTTGTCATCACAATTCTCGATACACTTGTCATCACAATGCTCCCTGACACTTGTCGTCAGAATGCTCCTTGAACCCTGTCACAAAAAGGCTCCATGCATTTTTCATCAAAATGCACCATGCCATTTTCAACACAATGCTCCTTGCCATTGTCATCAAAATACTCCATAAGCTTGTCATCAGAATGTTCCATGTCCCTTGTCACCACAATTTTCCATGCACTTGTCAGCACAATGCTCCCTGACCCTTGTCATCACAATGCTCCAAGCCATTGTCATCACAATGCTCCATTACCTTTGTCATCAGAATCCTCCATGACACTTGGCATCACAATGCTCCATGGCATTGTCATCACAATGGGACATTACATATGTCATCACAATGCTCCCTGACACCTGTCTTCACAATAATGAATGACCTGGTCATCACAATGCTCCATGCCCTTGTCATCACAATGTGCCGTTCCAACTGTCATCGCAATAAGCCATGAAACTTATTAGACCAATGCTCCATGCCCTTGTCATCACAATGCCCCATGCTCTTGTTATCACAATGCTCCATGACCCCTGTCATCACAAGGCTCCGTGACTCCAGTCATCACAAGGCTTCATGACATTTGTCATCACAGTGGTCCATGCCCTTGTCATCAACAGTCTCTGTGACCTTTTTAACCACAATGCTTCATGAACTTTTCATCACAATGCCCTTTGACCCTTGTCTTCACAATGCTCTATGCCTTTCTCAGCACAATGCTCCATGACCCTTGTCATCACAATGCTCCATGCGCTTGTCAGCACAATGCTCCATGACCCATGTCATCACAATGCACCATGCGCTTGTCGTCACAGTGCTCCACAATCTTGTCATCACAATGCTCCATAAACCTTGTCATCACAATGCTCCATGCACTTCAAATCAAAATGCTCTCTCACCACTGATATCACAATGTTACATCACTATTCATCACAATACTCCCTCAACCCTGTCATCACAATGTTCCATGACTCCTATCATCACAATGCTACATGCACTTATCATCACAATGTTTGATGATCCCTGACATCACAATGTTCCATAACCCCTGTCATCAAAATGCTCCATGACCCTTTTCATCAAAATGCTCCATGACCCCTAACATCACAATGTTACATAACGCCTCTCATCAAAATGTTCCATGACCTTTTTCATCAAATTGGTCCATGACAATGTCATCACAATGCTCCCTGCCCTTCTCATCACAAAGCCCCACGCCCTTGTCATCAAATGTTCCATGACCTTTGTCATCACAAAGCTCCATGACCCTTGGCATCACAATGCTCCATGCCATTGTCATCACAATACTCCATGAAACCTCTCATCACATTGTTCCATGCAATTGTCATCAAAAAGCTCCATGGTGCTTGTCATCACACTGCTCGATGCCCTTCTCATCACAATGCTCCATGCCCTTGTCATTAAAATCCTCCATGACCCATGGATCACTGTGTTCCGTGTCCTTGTCATCACAATGCTCCATGCCCACTCTCATCACAATAATCCATGAAACTTTTCAGACAAATGTTCCATGCCCTTGTCATCACAATGCTCCATTACCCCTGTCATAACAATGCTCCATGACCCCTGCCATCACAACGTTCCACGGCCTTGTCATCACAAGGCTCCATGACCCTTGTCATCACAATGCTCCAAGACCCCTGTAATCACAGTGCTACATGCCCTTGTCATCACAAAGCTCCATGATGCATGTCATCAGAATGCTCCATGCCCTTGCCATCACAATGCTCCATTACACCTGTGATAACAATGCTCCATGACCCCTGCCATCACGATGTTCCATGGCCTTGTCATCACAAGGCTCCATGACCCTTCTCATCACAATGCTCCAAGACACCTGTAATCACAATGCTCCATGTCCCTTTTTATCTCAATGATGCATGAACCCTGTCATCACAATGCACCATGCCCATCATCATAATGCTTCAGGCTATTGTCATCACAATGAAATCAAAATGCTCCATGACCTCTGTCATAACACTGCTCCAAACCCTTGTGATCACAATATTCCATAACACTTGTCATCACAATGCCCCATGACGCTCGTCATCACAATTATCTATGGTCTTCTCTTCACAATGCTCCATGACCTTTGTCATCACAATGCTCAATACACTTGTCATCAAAATGCTCCCTGACACTTGTTCTCTGTATGCTCCTTGAACCCTGTCATGACAAGGCTCCATGCCTTTTTCATCACAATGATCCATGCCTTTTTCATCACAATGCTCCAAGACGCCTGTAATTACAATGCTCCATGCCCTTGTCATCACAAAGCTCAATGACGCATGTCATCAGACTGCTCCTTGGCCTTCTCATCACAATGCTCCATGCCCTTGTCATCACAATTTTCCAAGACACTCTAATCACAATGCTCCATGACCCTTTTCATCAGTATGCTCCATGAGACTTGTCTCACAAGGCTCCATGGTTTTCTCATCATAATGCTCCAGCACCTTGTCATCACAATGCTTCACGACCTTGTCATGAAATTTTTCAATGGCCCTTGTCATCATAATGCTCCAAGCCCTAGTCATCACAATGCTCCATTATATTTGTCATCACAATCCTCCATTACATTTGGCATCACAATGCTCCATGCCATTGTCATCGCAATGGACCAGGACATATGTCATCACAATGCTCCCTGACACCTGTCTTCACAATACTCCATGACCTTCTCATCACAATGCCGCATGCCCTTGTCATCACAATGCCCTATGCCCACTGTCATCACAATAATCTATTAAACTTGTCAGACCAATGCTCCATGCCCCTGTCATCACAATGCTCCATGCCCTTGTCATCACAATGCTCCATGACCCTTGTCATCACAATGCTCTGTGACTCCAGTCATCACAATGCTTCATAACATTTGTCATCACAGTGGTCCATGCCCACATCATCACAAGGCTCTGTGACCTTTGTAACCACAATACTCCATGAACTTTTCGTCACAATGCTCCGTGACCCTTGTCATCACAATGCTCCATGCCTTTGTCAGAACAATGCTGCATGACCCTTGTCATCACAATGTGCCACGTGATTTTCATCACAACGGTCCACAACCTTGTCATCGTAATGCGCCATAAACCTTGTAATCACAATGCTCCATGCACTTCTCATCAAAATGCTCTCTCAACAGAGATATCACAATGTTCCATCACTAGTCATCACAATACTCTCTCACCCCTGTAATCACAATGTTCCATGACCCCTGTCATCACAATGCTACATCCCCTTATCATCACAATGTTCCATGACCCCTGACATCACAATGTTCCATAACCCCTGTCATCAAAATGCTCCATGACCCTTTTCATCCCAAAGCTCCATGACCCCTGACATGACAATGTTCTATAACCCCTGTCATCAAAATGTTCCATTACACTTTTCATCAAATTGCTGCATGACCCTGTCATCAAAATGCTCCCTGCCCTTCTCATCACAATGCACCACGCCCTTGACATCAAAATGCTCCATGACTTTTGTCATCACAAAGCTCCATAACCCTTGGAATCACAATGTTCCATGAACCCTCTCATCACATTGTTCCATGCCCTTGTCATCACAAAGCTCCATGACGCTTGTCAAAACAATGTTCGATGCCCTTCTCATCACAATGCTCCATGCCCTTGTCATTACAATCCTCCATGACCCATGGATCACAGTGTTCCGTGACCTTGTCATCACAATGCTCCATGCCCACTCTCATCACAATAATCCATGAAACTTTTCAGACCAATGCTCCATGCCCTTCTCATCACAATGCTCCATTACCCCTGTCATAACAATGCTCCATGACCCCTGCCATCACAATGTTCCACACCATTGTCATCACAAGGCTCCATGACCCTTGTCATCACAATGCTCCAAGACCCCTGTAATCACAATGCTCCATGCCCTTGTCATCACAAAGCTCAATGACGCATGTCATCAGAATGCTCCATGGCCTTCTCATCACAATGCTCCTTGCCCTTGTCATCACAATGCTCCAAGACACCTGCAATCACAATGCGCCATGCCCCTTTTCATCTCAATGCTCCATGAACGCTGTCATCACAATGCACCATGCCCATCACCATAATGCTTCAGGCTATTGTCATCTCAATGAAATCTAAATGCTCCATGACCTCTGTCATCACAATGCTCCAAACCCTTGTGATCACAATGTTCCATAAAACTTATCATCACAACACCCCATGACGCTCATCATCAAAATTATCCATGGTCTTCTCATCACAATGCTCCATGAACTTTGTCATCACAATGCTCAATACACTTGTCATCACAATGCTCCGTGACACTTGTCGTCAGTATGCTCCTAGAACCCTGTCATGACAAGGCTCCATGCCTTTTTCATAACAATGATCCATGCAATTTTCATCACAATACTCCATGCCCTTGTCAGCACAAAGCTCCATGACGCATGTCATCAGAATGCTCCATGGCCTTCTCATCACAATACTCCATGCCCTTGTCATCACAATGCTCCATGCCCCTTTTCATCAGAATGTTCCATGAGAATTGTCATCACAAGGCTCCATGGACTTCCCATCACAATGCTCCAGGACCTTGTCATCACAGTGCTCAATTCCCTTCTCATTACAATGCTCCATGACCCCTGTCATCACAATAATCCATGAACATTTTCAGCCCAATGCTTCATGACCTTCTCATCACAATGCTCCATGACCCATATCATCACAATCCTCCATGACCACTGTCATCACAACACTCCATGACCCCTGACAACACAATGATCCGGGACTCTTGTCATCACAATGCTCCATTCCCTTGTCATCACAATGCTCCATGAACATTTTCAGCCCAATGCTCCATGACACTTGTCATCACAATGATCCATGCCCTTGTCATCCCAATGCTCCATGACCCCTGTAATCACAATGCTCTGTGACGCTTATCATCACAGTGCTCCATGACCCTTATCATCACAATTCTCCATGCCTGTGTCATCAAAATCCTACATGACCTTGTCATCACAATGCTCCATGAGCTTGTCATCACAATACTCCATTACCATTTTCATCACAATCCTCCATGAACCTTGGGATCACATTGCTCCATGCCCTTGTCATCACAATGCTCCATGCTCCTTGAAATCAAAATGGTCCATGACCTCTGTCATCACAATGCTCCAACCCCTTGTGATCACAATGTTCCATAACACTTGTCATCACAACACTCCATGATGACTGTCATGACAATACTACACGCACTTGTCGTCACAATGCTCCATGACCTTTGTCATCACAATTCTCAATACACTTGTCATCACAATGGTCCCTGACACTTGTCGTCAGAATACTCCTTGAACACTGTCATGAAAATGCTCCATGCCTTTTTCATAAGAATGCTCCATGCCCTTTTCATCACAACGCTCCATGTCATTGTCATCACAATACTCCACAAGCTTGTCATCAGAATGCTCCCTGATCATTGTCTTCAGAATGCTCCATGACCCCTGTCATCAAAATGCTCCATACCCCTTGTCATTACAGTGTTCCATGACGCTCGTCATCACAATTATCCATGGTCTTCTCATCACAATACTCCATGGTCTTGCCATCACAATGCTCCATGCCTTGGTCATCACGATGCTCCATGTCCTAGGTCATCACGATGCTCCATGTCCTCAGTCATCACAATGCTCCATGACGCCTGTCATCACAATGCTCCATACCCCTTGTCATTACAGTGCTCCATGACGCTCGTCATCACAATTATCCATGGTCTTCTCATCACAATGCTCCACGGTCTTGCCATCACAATGCTCTATGCCCTGGTCATCACAATGCTCCATGTCCCCTGTCATCACAATTCTCCACGTTCTTGGCATCACTATGCTCCATGATACTTCTCATCACAGTGTTACATGTTTTGTCATCACAATTCTCTATGCACTTGTCATTGTAATGCTCCATGACCCCTGTCATAGCAAGCTCCATGTGATTGTCATCACAATGCTTCATGAACATGTCATCAAAATTCTCAATGGCCCTTGTTATCACAATGTGCCATGACCCTTGTCATCACAATGCTCCAAGCCCTTGTCATCAAAATGCTCCATTACCTTTGTCATCACAATCCTCCATGACACTTGGCATCACAATGCTCCATTCCATTGTCATTGCAATAGACCATGACATATGTCATCACAATGCTCCCTGACACCCTTCTTCACAATACTCCATGACCTTCTCATCACAATGCTCCATGCCCTTGTCATCACAATGTGCCATGCCCACTGTCATCACAATAATCCCTGAAACTTGTCAAACCAATGCAACATGCCCCTGTCATCACAATGCTCCATGCCCTTTCATCACAATGCTCTATGACCCCTGTCATCACAATGCTCCGTGACTCCAGTCATCACAATGCTTCATGACCTTTGTCATCACAATGGTCCATGCCCTCGTCATCACAAGGCTCTGTAACCTTTGTGACCACAACACTCCATGAACATTTCATCACAATGCTCGGTGACCCTTGTCATCACAATGCTCCATGCCTTTGTCAGCACATTACTCCATGACACATGGCATCAAATGTGCCATGCGCTTGTCATCACAATGCTCCACATCGTTGTCATCACAATGCTCCATAAACCTTGTCTTCACAATGCTCCATGCGTTTGTCAGCACAATGTTCCATGACCCATGTCATCACAATGTGCCCTGCGTTTCTCATCACAATGCTCCACAGCCTTGTCATCACAATGCTCCATGAACCTCTCATCAAAATGCTCTCTCACCACTGATATCACAATGTTCCATCACTAGTCAACACAATACTCCCTCCACCCTGTCATCCCAATGTTCCATGACCCTTGTCACAACAATGCTACATGCTCTTATCATCACAATGCTCCATGACCCCTGACATCACAATGTTCCATAACCCCTGTCATCACAATGCTCCATGACCCTTTTCATCACAATGCTCCATGACCCCTAACATCACAATGTTCCATAAACACTGTCATCAAAATATTCCATGACCCTTTTCATCCAATTGCTCCATGACCCTGTCATCACAATGCTCCCTGCCCTTCTCATCACAATGCACCACGCCCTTGTCATCAAAATGCTCCATGGCCTATGTCATCACAAAGCTCCATGACCCTTGGAATCACAATGCTCCATGCCATTGTCATCACAAAGCTCCATGAAACCTCTCATCACATTGCTCCATGCCGTTGTCATCACAAAGCTCCATGACGCTTGTCATCACAATGCTCCATGCCCTTGTCATTGCAATCCTCCATGACACATGTATCACTGTGTTCCGTGCCCTTGTCATCACAATGCTCCATGCTCACTCTCATCACAATAATCCATGAAACTTTTCAGACCAATGCTCCATGCCCTTGTCATCACAATGCTCCCTTACACCTGTCATAACAATGCTCCATGACCCCTGCCATCACAATGTTCTACGGCCTTGTCATCACAAGACTCCATGGCCCTTGTCATCACAATGCTCCAAGACCCCTGTAATCACAATGCTCCATGCCCATGTCATCACAAAGCTCCCTGACGCATGTCATCAGAATGCTCCATGGCCTTCTCATCACAATACTCCATGCCCTTGTCATCACAATGCTCCAAGACCCTTGTTATTACAATGATCCATGCCTCTTTTCATCTCAATGCTCCATGAACCCTGTCATCACAATGCACCATGCCCATCATCATAATGCTTCATGCTATTTTCATCACAATGAAATCAAAATTCTCCATGACCTCTCTCATCACAATGCTCCAAACCCTTGTGATCACAATGTTCCATAACACTTGTCATCACAACGCCCCATGACGTTGGTCATCACAATTATCCATGGACTTCTCATCACAATGCTCCATGACCTTTGTAATCACAATTCTCAATACACTTGTCATCACAATGCTCCCTGATACTTGTCATCAGTTTGCTCATTGAAACCTGTCATGACAAGTCTCCATGCCTTTTTCATCACAATGATACATGCCCTTTTCATCACAATGCTCCATGCCATTGTCATCACAATACTCCACAAGCTTGTCATCAGAATGCTCCGTGACACTTTTCATCTCAATGATCCATGACCCCTGTCATCACAATGCTCCATGACACCTGTCATCACAATGCTCCATGCCCCTTGTCATTACAGTGCTCCATGATATTCGTCATCACAATTATCCATGGTCTTCTCATCACAGTGCTCCACGGTCTTGCCATCACAATGCTCCATGCCCTGGTCATCACAATGCTCCATGTCCCCAGTCATCACAATGCTCCATGACCCTGTCATCACAATGCTCCATACCGCTTGTCATTACAGTGCTCCATGACACTCGTAATCACAATTGTCCATGGTCTTCTCATCACAATGCTCCACGCCCTTGTCATCAAAATGCTCCATGACCCTTGTCATCACAATGCTCCATGACCACTGTCATAACAATGCTCCATGACCCCTGTCATCACAAGGCTCCATACCACTTGTCATTACAGTGCTCCATGACGCTCCTCATCACAATTATCCATGGTCTTCTCATCACAATGTTCCACGGTCTTGCCATCACAGTGCTCCATGCCTTGGGCATCACAATGCTCCATGTCCCCGGTCATCACAATGCTCCATGACCACTGTCATCACAATGCTCTATACCCCTTGTCATTACAGTGCTCCATGACCCTCGTCATCACAATTATCCATGGTCTTCTCATCACAGTGCTCCACGATCTTCCCATCACAAGGCTCCATGCCCGGGTCATCACAATGCTCCATGTCCCCTGTCATCACAATTCTCCACGATCTTGGCATCACTATGCTCCATGACACTTCTCATCACAGTGTTACCTGCTTTGTCATCACAATTCTCTATGCACTTGTCATCGCAATGCTCCATGACCCCGTCATAGCAAGCTCCATGTGCTTGTCATCACAATACTCTATGGCCTTGTCGTCACAATTCTCCATGACCTTTGTCATCACAATGCTCCCTGACACTTGTCGTCAGAATGCTCCCTGAAAACTGTCATGAAAAGGCTCCATGTCTTTTTCATCACAATGCCCCATGCCATTTTCATCAAAATGCTCCATGTCATTGTCATCAAAATACTCCACAAGCTTGTCATCAGAATGTTCCATGAACCTTGTCATCACAATGCTCCATGACCCATGTTATCACAATGCTCCATACCCCTTATCATTACAGTGCTCCATGACGCTCATCATCACAATTATCCATGGTCTTCTCATCACAATGCTCCACGGTCTTGCCATCACAATACTCCATGCCCTGGTCATCACAATGCTCCATGTCCCCTGTCATCACAATTCTCCACGTTCTTGGCATCACTGTGCTCCATGATGCTTTTCATCACAGTGTTACATGCTTTGTCATCACAATTCTATATGCACTTGTCATCGCAATGCTCCATGATCCCTGTAACAGCAAGCTCCATGTGATTGTCAACACAATGCTTCATGAACATGTCATCAAAATTCTCAATGGCCCTTGTTATCACAATGCTCCATGACCCTTGTCATCACAATGCCCCAAGCGCTTGTCATCAAAATGCTCCATTACCTTTGTCATCACAATCCTCCATGACACTTGGCATCACAATGCTCCATTCCATTGTCATCGCAATGGACCACGACATATGTCATCACAATGCTCCCTGACACCCTTCTTCACAATACTCCATGACCTTCTCATCACAATGCTCCATGTCCTTGTCATCACAATGCGCCATGCCCACTGTCATCACAATAATCCCTGAAACTTGTCAAACCAATGCAACATGCCCCTGTCATCACAATGCTCCATGCCCTTTCATCACAATGCTCTATGACCCCTGTCATCACAATGCTCCGTGACTCCAGTCATCACAATGCTTCATGACCTTTGTCATCACAATGGTCCATGCCCTCGTCATCACAAGGCTCTGTGACCTTTGTCACCACAGCGCTCCATGAACATTTCATCACAATGCTCGGTGACCCCTGTCCTCCCAATGCTCAATGTCTTTTTTAGCACAATACTCCATGACCCATGGCATCACAATGTGCCATGCACTTGTCATCACAATGCTCCACATCTTTGTCATCACAATGCTCCATAAACCTTGTCATCACACTGCTCCATGCACTTCTCATCAAAATGCTCTCTCACCACTGATATCACAATGTTCCATCACTAGTCAACACAATACTCCCTCAGCCCTGTCATCACAATATTCCATGACCCTTGTCACAACAATGCTACATGCCTTTATCATCACAATGCTCCATTCCCCTGACATCACAATGTTCCATAACCCCTGTCATCACAATGCTCCCTGCCCTTCACAACAGAATGCACCACACCCTTGTCATCAAAATGCTCCATGACCTTTGTTATCACAGAGCTCAATGACCCTTGTCATCAAAATGTTGCATGCCATTGTCATCACAATGCTCCATGAACCCTCTCATCACATTGTTCCATGCCCTTGTCATCACAGGCTCCATGATGCTTTTCATCACAATGCTCGATGCCATTCTTATCACAATGCTCCATGCGCTTCTCATTACAATCCTCCATGACCCATGTATCACAGTGTTCCATGCCCTTGTCATCACAATGCTCCTTGCCCCCTCTCATCACAATAATCCATGAAACTTTTCAGACCAATGCTCCATGCCCTTGTCATCACAATGCTCCATTACCCCTGTCATAACAATGCTCCATGACCCCTGCCATCACAATGTTCCACAGCCTTGTCATCACAAGGCTCCATGACCCTTGTCATCACAATGCTCCAAGACCCCTGTAATCACAATGCACCATGCCCTTGTCATCACAAAGCTCCATGACGCATGTCAACAGAATGCTCCATGGCCTTCTCATTCACGATGTTCCATGCCTTTGTCATCACAATGCTCCAAGACTCCTGTAATCGCAATGCTCCATGCCCCTTTTCATCTCAATGCTCCATGAACCCTGTCATCACAATGCACCATGCCCATCATCATAATGCTTCAGGCTATTGTCATCACAATGAAACCAAAATGCTCCATGACCTCTGTCATCAAAATGCTCCAAATCCTTGTGATCAATATGTTCCATAACACTTATCATCACAACGCCCCATGACGCTCGTCATCACAATTATCCATGGTCTTCTCATCACAATGCTCCATGACCTTTGTCATCACAATACTCAATACCCTTGTCATCACAATGCTCCCTGACACTTGTTGTCAGTTTGCTCCTTGAACCCTGTCATGACAAGGCTCCATGCCTTTTTCATCACAATGATCCATGCCCTTTTCATCACAGTGCTCCAAAACCGCTGTAATCACAATGCTCCATGCCCTTGTCATCACAAAGCTCCATGATGCATGTCATCAGAACGCTCCATGGCCTTCTCATCCCAATGTTCCATGCCCTTGTCATCACAATGCTCCAAGACCCCTGTAATCACAATGCTCCAAGTCCCTTTTCCTCAGAATGCTCCATGAGACTTGTCATCACAAGGCTCCATGGTCTTCTCATCACAGTGCTCCAGTACCTTGTCATCACAATGCTCCATGACCCCTGTCATCACAGTACTCCATGGACATTTTCAGCCCAATGCTCCATGACCTTCTCATCACAATGCGCCATGACCCCTGTCATCACAATGCTCCATGACCACTGTCATCACAACGCTCCATGAACCCTGACAACACAATGATCCGGGACTCTTGTCATTAAAATGCTCCATGACCATTGTCATCACAGTGATCCATGCGCTTGTCATCCCAAGGCTCCATGACCCCTGTAATCACTATGCTCCGTGATGCTTGTCATCACAGTGCTCCATGAACCTTGTCATCATAATGCTCCTTGCCTTTGTCAACAAAATGGTACATAATCTTCTCATCACAATTCTCCATGAGCTTGTCATCACAATCCTCCATGACCATTGGGATCACATTGCTTCATGCCCTTGCCATCTCTCTCTTGCCTTTCTGGTTTTTACAGATATTCGGATGTCCCTTTTGACCGGTGGTAAGTGACAATTCTTTGTAGTGTGGATTTGTATTGCGCGCTTGCTTGATTGGCCAAAAAGGGTGTATGCGTTTTCTTCTGAATATATTCAGGAGAAAAGGCATACGCCCTTTTTGGCCAAGTGCATCTCTGTCCAAGTTGGGATGCTTTTCCTGTGCTTTAAAGGTGATTCCAATTTACCTCTTGAAATATGTTTTGTGCAATTCTGGCTCATTTTCAAGGCCGCTTCTTTGCCTTCCCTCAACAGATTTTTGGAAGAGAGTAGTCCTTTATAAGTCTGCAGGTTTGTGAATTGCTGTGCCCCTGAGCTCCAATTTTCAAATCCCATATTTGTGAGCTGGCCGCAAATCCACAATTTTGCTTCAGGACCTATACTGGTTCCAGGGGTGGCTATATTGGTTCCCTGTGGGTGGCTGAGGCTTTGGTTAATTCTTCTTCCTGCCGGGAAATTAGAGTGACATGTGCCCGTCCAAATGCCTACATCTACTCTCTGATTGGTTCTCCCTCTTCCCTTTCATCCTCTGCACAATTAGCAAACTGTGCGAACCAGGAGGTTATAGGGGCTGACTCTCCTAAGTTGGGAGATTGATAGTAAAGCAGTTGGAATGCCAAAGTGGAGCACAAGGAGAGGAAAAATTAGGAGAGTTTTAGAAACCTTTCGCCATCACAGGGTGTCCATTTTCTAGGTTTCCCATACATGTTATAATTGTAGTGATATTCCCTTCTACCTGGAGATTTGGGACACATGGAATGGTGGCATGCATTACTACTTTAAAAGGTCTGCACTTTCTCTCCCAATCTCACCAGTCCTCTCAGTCCCAAGTGTCCAGCCTTATGTCTCATCCAGCTGTCTTTGCAGATAGGGTCATTCCAGGTTTCATCAGAAACCCTGAAGGAATTGTGTAAGAATTTCGCTGTTTTTTGGGGTTTTTTTGAAATTCATTTATATAATGGGGTTGAGCTGATTTTCACTGACGTGTTTATGCCAGTCTAGACACAATTGATTCCCTTACGGAGACATATCAATACATAGGTTTTAAGATTCTTAGTAGTCAGATATATTCCTCTGTGGGGCATAGGGGTGTTGAGTCCCGTTCACTGAGGAAGGTGTAGGTCTTGTCTATTCTGTATTTAGTTTATGGAATGGTACCTGTGCTAATATCAAACTCTGGTTTTATGCATCACCCCATCTCTCCTTTCCCCTGAAGCAGGCATAAGAGATTTTTGCTAAATGTGAGACTCTGTTCTCTTTCCTAATTCAGTTCATGTGTTGTGATATTGACATTCCCTCTATAAGTGATATCTTATGATAAGATTCTTTTTCTGTGTGACTAATTTCCCTTAAAATCATCATACCTAAATCCACTCATTATGCTGCTACTGGCCTTATATACATTGATTTCACGTCTGAGTGATATTCCGTTGTACAAAATTACCACAAGTTCTTTATGCATTTCTCTTTTTCCTGGGATATTTTAGGTGTACCAAAGTTGAGGTTCTTGTATGCAGAGCAGCCCTAAACTTTGGGGTGCCTGTGTCTTATTGACATTTAGTCTTCCCAAGTTATATGTCCATGAGTTGAAGTCCCCTTGCTCCGGGGCTTTGTATTTTAGATGTTTTAAAAACAGCATACACTTCTTCAGAGTGGCTCTTGGATATTTATACCCCACCCATCAGCGTGACTAGGCTCCCTGTTTTCCATGGCCTCTCCTGCATTTCTGGTTTGTACACATTTTTTGGATGGCCTTTCTGAGCAGTGGAACTTGAGACTTCTTTGTTGTGCGGATTTGCATTTCCCTCTTGCTTGGTTGGCCAAAAACTCTGCATGTGTTTTTTTCCTGAAGATATTCATGAAAAAAACGCATACACCCTTTTGCCCAACCGCATCATTTTAGAAATTCTGCTGCTTTTCATATGCTTTAAATGTGAGTACAATCTACCTTTTGAAATCTGTTTCCTGCAATTCTGCCTCTCATTCAGATCCTCTTCGTTACCTTACCTGAATATATTTTTGGACGTTGGTTATCATTTATATCTTTGCAGGTCTTTGAATTGTCTGCTCCTGAGCTCCATTTTGCAACTCGCTTTTTTTGTGAGCTGGCCGCCAAACCATTGGATTACTTCTGGCCCTATTCTGGTTCTGGGGAGGCAGGCTGAGCCTTTGTTTAATTCTTCTTCCTGATGGGAAATTAGAGTGACATGTGCCTGCCAAAAATCCTACAGCTAATCTCTCATTGGTTCCCCCTCTTCCCATTTATCCTCTGCACAAATTGCAAACTGTGTGAAACAGGAGGTTAAAGGTGCTGATTCTCCAAGTGGGGAGATTGTTAGTAATGTGGCTGGAATGGCGAACCCCAGCACCAGGAGATCAAAAATGAGGTGCATTTTAGACACCTTTCCTGAGCACACGGTGTACATTCATCTCGGTTTCCCAGGCATGTTTTTGCTGTCAGAAGATTCCCTTGAACCTGCAGATTTGGGACCCATGGAATGGGTACCAGGCAGTATTACTTTAAAAGGTCTGCATTCCCTCACCCAGCCTCTCTAACATCTCTTAGCGTGCATAGCTTCCAGCCTTATATAATCATCCTGCTGTGGGTCTACATGTGTTCAATCCATGTTACATCGTAGCCCTTCAACAAAAGTTGTAAGAATTTTTGTCTGTCTCACTGTTTTTATAAATAGTTTTAAATTTATTTTTATATTGGTTACAGCTGATTTTCAAAGCTCTGTTTTTTGCTGCTGTACATCCACTTGATTCATGTACTGTGAGACAACAATAACTTCGTTTTCAGATGCTTACCAGTCATATGTATTATTTTCCAGTGACTTGAGTGGGCTGAGTGCAGTTCTTTGAGGTACCGTGTAGGCCTTGTCAGTTATTCAATTTGGTACTTGGAATGGTATCTTTGCTAATTTCAACCTCCTGGATAATACCTCACCATTCCCCACCTTTCCCATTTAGCAGCCTTATGTCTATTTTCTACATATTTGAGTATGTTTCTGTTTTGTAATTTATTTCATGTGTAGCCATTTTTGATTCCACCTTTAAGTGACATCTTATGATATGTGTCTTTTTCTTTCTGACATATGTCACTTAGAATGATCGTATGTAACTCCTCCAGAGTTGTTACAACTGGCCTTATTTCATTGATTTCTGGATGAGTAATATTCCACTCTACATAAGTACCCCATCTCTTTTATCCATTTTATCCTTCCAGGGACATTTAGGTTATATCCAAGTTGAGGCCCTTTTTAACAGAGAGGTGGTAAACGTTCGGGTGCCTGTTTTCTGTCGATTTTTGTTTTTCCCAAGGTACACGCCCATGAGTGCAAGTGCCCTATGCTCTGTAGCTCATTTTTTAGATGTTTTAGCAAACACAATACACTTCTCCAGAGTGGCCGTTGGCAAATTACATTTCCACTATCAGCCTCACAGGGCTCCCTTTTCTCCTCGCCCTGTCCTGCATTTCTGGTGTTTACACTTTATGTGGATGGCCCTTCTGACTGATGTGAAGTGATACATTTTGTGATATTGACTTCCAGTGCCCACCTGTTTGGTTGGATAAAAAGTGTGTATGGCCTTTACTTGAATATATTCAGAAAAAATGCATACACCCTTTTTGGCCAACTGCATCATTGGCGATGTTCAGCCCCTTTTCTTGTGCTTTAATGGGGAGTCCTTTCTACCTCTTCAAATCTGTTTCCTGCCACTCTCCCTTGCTTACAAGTCCTTTTCTGTGACTTACCTCAAGACATTTTTCGACGATAGATATTTTCAACTCTGCAGTTTCATGAATTTTAGTGCCCCTGAGTTCCATTTTTCAACTTGTGTTTTTGGAAACTGGACACAAAACAGCGGGATTTCCTCTAGCCCTATTCTGTTTCCGTGGGCAATTCTAGCCTTTGATGAATTTGTCTTCTGGATTGGAAATTAGAGTGGCATGTGCCTGTCCGAACACCTAAGACTTGTCTCTAAATTTTTCTCATCCTTCCGCTTCATCCTCTGGACAAATTCCAAACTGTGTGCAACAGGATGTTGACGGTGCTGATATCCCCAAGTGAGGAGATTGTTAGGAAAGATGCTGGAGGGTTGAACCCGAGCACCAGGCGATGAGGAGATGAGGTGCCTTTTCCAAACTCTTTCCGATCAAACGGTGTACCATCCTCTAGGTGTGACAGGCATGTTTTAGCTGTAGGAAGGGTCCCGTGCATGTAAGGAGAACACCAGGGATTTTTCCAAATCAGTGCCTCCCCGAACCCCAAACTGGGGAATTTTTAAGCTACGGCTACACGTATGTCCTTTAAGGGCCTTGGGAAATAGGCAGAGCCCAAACTTTAGATGACTGAAATCTTCAGGGTCAGAAGCGCTCACCATCGGCCTTGCTTAGGTTACATTTTATCTGTCATTGATAGATGATGTCAATAAAAATATCTATTGTTTTTCAGATTATTTCCCCTTATAGGTTATTGCAAAATATTCAGTGTAGTTCCCTGTGCTATACAGTAGTTCCTTGTTGATGATCTATTTTATACATAGCAGTGTGTATGTGTTAATCCCAAACTGTTAATTTATCCCTTCTCCTACCTTTCCCCTTTGGTAATAATAAATTATAAGATTTTATACTTCTCAGAAATGGGGGAGCTGAAAGAGAGGTATCATTTTCAATGGAAAAGCATTCAAAACAAGATTGAAGCTTCAGCCAAGAGTATTCGATGTACATCCATGGAAATAAATCACTTCATTTCTCTAATGTTGACCTGACAAATAAGACAGACGTCTTCACTGAACTTGCTTATAGGAAATTGATGGAAATATCAAATGTAAGTCTTAGAAACATCTTATTTTACCCGAGCATTATACACTGCTCTATGTTAACTACAGTTTGGCTCACACATCTGTTCATTGAAGTTACAATGTTCTCAATTTCTGTTACTGATCCTCCAGAGTGGACCCCAACAGGAGTCCCCGTGCCCAGTGTCATTGGAGCCAACAGATCAAGACTGAGTTTGGTTCAGAAGCAAAGGAAACATTATTTTGAAAACAGAATGGAGAGGTGAGAGCGTGCACTCCCCCATGGGCTGTGGGCTGGGCTGCTGTGTAGGGTCCCTGGCAGCGTCAGTGGGAGGGAGGGGATGGAGCTCTCGAGGGCTGCATTGGCTGCATCTCAGGCTCTATGCCGCGGAGTCTGCATGGGACCCTGCTAGCTGAGGTGTCGACCCAGCCATTCTGCACTAGGAAATCGGGTCTGAAGTGCCGGGTGTGGGACCTCTGCATGCGGAACCCTAGGAGCACGTGAAATTAGTCAAAGCACAAAGGAAAAACAGGTTAGACTTTATTTTATTGCCCAGATTCTGTTTTTATCTCCCAGGAATTTTTAATGAACGTTGCCGGAGACGAACACCTCCTCTGCTTTTTGTTCCGTTCCTTATTCTTGGGGTGTTGAGGGTGCAGACCCCTCTTTTGTAACTGCTTCATGCTGTGGTGGGAGCCCTGATACATGGGGGGAGGGGCAAAACGTCTCCCCACCAGCCTCCTAGTGAGGTTGATTGTCCCAAGGCCTCCTGCCTCACTTCTCGTCTGCCTGAGCACCAGCATTGGAAGTGTTACAGATTCTAATGACCTTTAAGGGTCCAGGAAAGAGAGGCACAGAGATGCTGCGGAGGCAGGTTTCACCCCACCCCACATATGTTCGGCGACCTTAGGCTGACAGTTTTTGCCAGACTAGATGCTCTGACCAGTAGTCTGTGCTTTCTTTAATTAGGTCTCTGAATTAATGTATAAACAGCACCATGTGTCAGAGCCCTGCCCGCGCAACTCCCAGACAGTCCAGGGTCAGTGGTGATCCAGGACCATGACGTCCACTGAGTCAACGGCCTTTAGAAGTAGCCAGCAGTCCAGCCGGTCATATTGGCCACCATCACCGCGGTGTCTGTAGGGTTTTCTATGGTGAAAGAGTGATATACGTTTCCCCCGCCAAGCTTATTAGCTCCCCTCTGGGTGCAGTAAGTCCTGCAAGCAGTAGTCTGCTCTTTCGGGGCACAGTCTTGTCGTTTTCTGAGAGAAACTCCAGGTCAAGTGATGGTCACACGAGTCATCTTGGGGGCCCGTTGCCCCCGTTTAACTCTCTGGAGGTTGGAGTTGGAGGTCCTCCTCACTCGGGGTCAGTGTGTCCACAGAGCGACCCCTGCAACTTCAGGGCATGATGGGTGGTTAGGATCACCACGTGGGGTCCTTTTCCCTTAGGAGGGAGCTGGCCTTGCGGGCTGCTGATTTCCAGCTTTTTAGATACCCCAGTATCCTGGCCTGATGAGTCGGTGGGCAAAGCCCTTGGTGACCATAGTTTATCATACCTGAAGGGCATTCTTGTGTTGCTCCATTTCAAGTGGTCCCAGTTTTTGCACTAAGGCTCCAAGGGCGATTAACCTTTGACCGGGTATGTAAAGGTCAAAGGGTTTAGCTAAATTAGGGAGTTCCTGGGCAAGGGTCTGTATTGTCTGCTCTTTCCATTCTTGAAAGGCTGCTTCTGGATTCTATTCAAAAGGATCATCATCTTTTCGTGTCAGTGTTTCATGTAGAGGCACAGCTATTAGACTGTAGTTAGGGATCCAGATGCAGAAAACCTTGGCCTCCCCAGGAACCCCTAAGCTGTCTTCTAGTTTTAGAAGAGGTAAGGCTGCAAATGGCTTCTTCCCTATCCTGGGATGTGTTTCTCCGAATATCTGTGAGAATGAAGTCCAGGCATGTCACCTTAGCCTGGGATATTTGAGCGTTTTTCTTGGACACCTTCTATCCTTTCTTGGCTAGGTAGTTCAGAGGCGTCTTTAGTAGACCTGGCGATCAGAATGTCATCTGCATATTGAAGGAGGGTTCCCTTTTACAGAGGTTGAACTTTTAGGTCTTTAGAGGACATTTCCCCAATGATGGTGTGGGGATTTTTGAACCATTGGGGCAGGACGGCCCAGCATTATTGCTTTTGTTGCATGTTGTGTCCTGCCACTCACAAGCCAAAAATTCTTGTGACTCTGAGATGAATGGAATACAGAAGAAGGCATCATTGAAGTCTAATACAGAATGCCATGGCCTGGTGGAAGGTAGAATGACCAGCAGGGAGTAGGAAATAGGAGCTACTGGATGTATATCCTCGGTGGCTTCACTGACTGTCCTGGTATCCTTTACCAGGTCTCCAGCAGCCCATGGGGCTCTCGTGGTCAGGCCAATAGCAGGATATGGAGCTCACCTGGGCTGCACCCCTACCCCACAGCCCACGGGGCTCTCGTGGTCAAGTCCCTCCCAGGGTATGGAGCTCACCTCTGCAGCTACCCAGCAGCCCATGGGGCTCTCCTACTCAGGCCCTTCCCAGGATACGGAGCTCCCCTGGGCAGGTACCCCAGCAGGGCTGGACACACAGGAACTGTGCACATAGCCCCCCTTGCAGAGAACCCCCAGCTCACCTGTCGCTCACAGCTGACACAGAATACCTCACAGCAGGACTTGAACTAACAAACAACAGCTCTGACAGGTCTGTGACCATGGCTATCACTCTCTGCAGGCTCTTTCTGCCTGGTCTTCCAGACACTTCCACTGCAGCCAGGGCACCAGGCCTCTGTCTCCACCCACCATCACTCCTCTCCCTGACTCCTTGGTTCCTCTCATTAGGATAGGGTCTTCTTGAAGTTGTTTTCCACTCATGGACCAGATAAAATGATAAGAAAACAAGCTGCAGCTGCAGCCCCTTGTCTATCCTGACTCTCAAGAGACCACACCTGTTCCTAGGGCCTGGCCCGTTTAGCAAGTTTCATTTTCTGCAACTGTGAGCCCCTGAGGGGTGAGGATTGGCTGATTTTGGCAGCCTGAAACTGCCTGCCAGCCCTCCACAGGTGTGCCTGGGTTGAGGGCAATATAAACAGCTCTCCAGTGAGCGACAGCCCTTGTAGCTGTGACTGACGCCATATTCTCTGCCCCGTAGGCAGTGCCGGGGCTGTGCTAGTGGGAGGGAGTGAGGGGCCGTGGCTTTGTGGGTGGCCCAGTGTGAGTGGGGCTCTGCTGGACTTTCTGCAGGAGTTGCCAGGCTTCCACCTGCTAAAGAAGAGGATGTGTCACCGATAACTGCCGCTGGAATTTCTCCCCAGGCAGAGGTGAGGAAGTAAAAAAGCAGTGGGGGCCGTGGCAGGAGGGGTATCTCAGGCAGGGAAATGGAAAGCTTCCAGAAGAGCATCTGGGGCCAGGACCATCCTGACTGGCCTGCAGGCACCAAGTCGGCCTGTGTGCTGTCGCTGGTGTGGCTCCACAGCCCTTCCTCTAGTCTTGAAAGTTCTTGTACATATTCAGGTGTTTTAACTGGAAAGGGTGGGAAGAGTTCAGCTGCAGCAGGACTGGGGCTCAGCACACGTTTACTCACAGATGCCTTGGCTTTGTCCCCCAGCTTTGCAATGAGGACCCTCCTTGCTTGGGGGGTGGGCTGCTGGCTGTATGGGATATGATTCCCCACCTCTGACCAATTTCAGAATTGTTTACCGATGGAGCAAGTGCCCTGATAGGGTTTTCCTCTGTCTATCTGGTGGGTTCAGTTTTTTTTTTTTTCTTTTTAGTTCAAGTTAGATTTTATTCCTCTTTTATGTATTTATAGATATAAGCATGGAAATAATTCATTCATCTAAATACATCTGTGTGAAGGGAAGAACTTTTTCCTCTTTTATTTTTAAATTTTATTTTTTAAAATTTTGAAATTTAATTTTATTTATTTTTTTATACAGCAGGTTATTATTAGTTATGTATTTTATGCATATACATGTATACAGGTCAATCCCAATCTCCCAACTCATCCCACCACCACCACCCCATGGCTTCCCCCACTTGGTGTCCGTACGTGTGTTCTCTACCTCTGTCTCTATTTCTTCCCTGCAAACCAGTTCATCTTTACCATTTTTCTAGGTTCCACATATATGCATTAATATACAATATTTGTTTTTCTCTGACTTACTTCATTCTGTATGACTGTCTCTAGATCCATCGACGTCTCTACAAATGACCCAGTTTCATTCCTTCTTATGGCTGAGTAATATTCCATTTTATATATGTACCACATCTTTATCCATTCGTCTTTGTGTGGGTATTTAGGTTGCTTCCATTACCTGGCTATCGTAAATAGTGCTGAAATGAGCATTGTGGTGAATGTGCCTTTTTGATTTATGGTTTTCTCTGGGTATATGCCCAGAAGTGGGATTGCTGGATCATATGGTAATTCTATTTCTAGTTTTTTTAAGGAAACTCCATACTGTTCTCCATCGTGACTGTATCAATTTACATTTCCACCACTAGTGGAAGAGGGATCCTTTTGTCCACATCCTCCCCAGAATTCGTTGTTTGTAGATTTTCTGATGATGCCGATTCTAACAGGTGTGAGGTTATACCTCATTGTAGTTTTGATTTGCATTTCTCTAATAATTAGTGATGTTGAGCAGCTTTTCATGTGCGTCTTGGCCATCTCTGTGTCTTCTCTGTAAAAACGTCTCTTTAGATCTTCTACCCATTTTTGTATTGGGTTGTTTGTTTTTTTAATATTAAGCTGCATGAGCTCTTTATATATATTGGAGATTAAACCTTTGTCCATTGATTCGTTTGCAAATATTTTCGCCCATTCTGAGGGATGCCTTATTCCATTCCCTTTTTTTAACAAAAAAAGAAAGAAAGAAAAAGAAGCAGAACACTAATGTGTGTAAAATATGCCTTTTGAAACAGTCGTTTTGAAATATGGACATCCTTTGAATTTTTTGGTCGATATATGAACCCAGGATTTGTTTTCAGGGCAGGTGTCATTTACAGGCCTGCAATGATTTTGAATATCAACAGACCATTAGCGCTGGAATTAACGCTGCTGTTGTGTGAAATGGCCACAATGTGGCAGCAGTTCTCCCTTACCAAATCTGGTTACTACGGCAACAGAGCCTCAATGGAAGTCCTGTTCTAGATTGGAATTTAGAATGCAATGTGCCAGGAGAAAGCCCCTCAAGTTTGTCTCACTACTTCTTGTTCGTGTTTTTAATTTAATTTTTTTTTATTTTTTATTACAGCAAATTTGATTACAATGTTTGGCTTGTTGTAGGTGTGGAAGATGTGGTTCTTTTACACATACACATATGTCTGTTCTTCCTGGGATCCTTTTCCCATGTACCTTATGACAGAATGTTGAGTAGTCTTCTCTTGGTATTCTGTAGGTCTTTGGTGATTATATATGTCACCTGTGTTGGTATATGTCTGTTAACCCCAATATCATAATGAAACCAACCCTCATAGGTTTCCATTGGTGAACCATAAGTTTGTTTAATGAATCTGTGATTGCCCTTCTCCGTGGAAATATCTGTCCTGGTATCCATTTTTCGGTCACACCTATAAGAGGTAAGATATCATATGTGTCTTTCACTTTCTGACTTACTTCAAGTCACGTGATTACCTCTAGACACACCTAAGGTGCTGCAAATGGCATTGTGTGCTTTTATTCCTTGGCTTCTATTCTGCCTTAGCGAGGTCCATTTTCAACAATGTGATTCCCTGAGGGCTGGGGATTATCTGACCTGGGTAGCCTGACCCTGCCGGCCGGTCCTCCCCAGGTGTGCCTGGGATGAGGTCAATATAAACAGCGCTGCAGGCAGCAATAGCCCCTGAAGCTGTGCCTGACTCTATGATCTCTTCCCCGTCAGCAGTGTCGGGGCTGTGCTGGTGGGAGGGAGTGAGGGGCCACGGCTTTGTGGGTGGCCCGGTGTGAGTGGGTCTCTGCTGGACTTTCTGCAGGAGTTGCCAGGATGCCACGTGTGAACAAGAGGATGTATCACCCACCCCTTCCGTTGGAATTTCTCTCCGGACAGAGGTGAGGAAGGGAAAAAGCAGTGGGGGCAGGGACAGGAGGGGTATCTCAGGCAGGGCAATGGAAAGCTTCCAGAAGAGCGCCCAGGGCCAGGACCATCCTGGCTGGCCTGTAGGCACCAAGTTGGCCTGCGTGCTGTCGCTGGTGTGGCTCCACGGCCCCTCCTGTAAGCTTTCAAGCCCTTGTACATATTCAGGTGTTTTACCTGGGAAAGGTGGGAAAAGTTCAGCCGCAGCTGGCCTGGGGCTCAGCTTACGATTACTCACAGATGCCTCGTGTCCCTTTCACTGACGAAGGTGTAGGTCTTGTCTATTCCATAGTTTGTGTTTGGAACGGTACCTGTGCTTATATCAAACTCTGGTTTTATGCATCACCCCACCTCTCAATCCCCCTGAAGCAGGCATCAGAGTGTTTTCCAAAGGTGAGACTCTGTTCTCTTTCTTAACTGAGTTCAAGTGTAGCCATGTTTACAGGATCTTCATAAGTGATATCTTAATATAAGTTTCTTTTTCTCTGTGACTTATTTCACTTAGAAGCATCATACCTCTATCCACTCATTTGGCTGCTACTGGTATTATGCCATTGATTGCATGGCTGAGGGATATTCCATCGTACGGAAGTACCACAATTTTTTGAACCATTTTTATATTTCCTGGGATATTTAAGGTGTACCCAAGTTGAGGTTCTTGTAAGCAGTGCAGCCCTAAATTTTGGGGTGGCTCTGTCTTATTGATTTTCAGGTTTCCCAAGGTATATTCCCTAGACTGGAAGTGCCCTTGGCTCTGTAGCTCTGTTGTTTACTTGTTTTAGGGAACACAATGCACTCCTCCAGAGATGCAGTTGGCAGTTTACATCCCGCCCATCAGCAAAACAAGCCTCCCTGTTCTCCGGGGCGGGTCTTGCCTTTCTGGATTTTACACATTTTGTGGATGTCCCTTTTGAACAGTGGGAAGTGATACTTCTTTGTAGTGCAGATTTGCATTTCCCGCTTGCTTGCTTGGCCAAAAAGGGTGTATGTGTTTTCTCCTGAATATATTCAGGAGAAAACGCATATGCCCTTTTTGCTCAAGTGCATCATTTCTGAAGTTGTGCCCCTCATCCTGTGCTTTAAAGTCAATTCCAACGTATCACTTCAAATCTGTTTCCTGCTATTCTGCCTAGCTTTCAAGTCCACCTCGTTGCCTTCCCTCAACAGATTTTTGGACAATAGTTGTGTTTATTACTCTGCCAGTTTGTGAATTGCTGTGCCCCTGAGCTCCATTTTTCAACTTCTTTTTTGTGAGCTGACCGAAAGACCAAAATTGTGGTTCAGGACCTATACTGCTTCCCGGTGGGGGGATGAGACTTTGATTAATTCTTCTTCCTGCCGGGAAATTAGAGTGACATGTGCCCGTCCAAATGCCTTAGAGCTACTCTCTCACTGGTTCTCCCTCTTCCCTTTCATCCTCTGCCAAATTGGCAATCTGTGCGAACCAGGAGGTTAAAGGGGCTGTTTCTGCAAGTTGGGAGATTGATAGAAAAGCAGTTTGAAAATCAAACCGGAGCACCAGGAGAGGGACTATTCGTTGAGTTTTAGAAACCTTTCGTATTCACAGTGTGTCCGTTCTCTAGGTTTCCCGTACATGTTATAGCTGCAGTAATATTCCCTTCAACCTGGAGAGATGGGACCCAGGGAATGGGTGCCAGGCATTTGTGATTTAAAGGCTCTGCATTTGCTCACCCAATCTCACCAATCCTCTTAGTCCCAAGTGTCCAGCCTTATGCCACATCTAGCTGTCGTTGTAGATAGGGTCATTCCAGGTTTCATCAGACACCCTGAAGGAATTGTAAAGAATTTCCCAGTTTTTTTGTTTTGTTTTTGAAATTCCTTTTTATAGTGGGTTTGAGCTGATTCTCGCTGCCATGTTTATGCCAGTCTAGACACACTTGATTCCCTTACGGAGACATATCAATACATAGGTTTTAAGATTCCTACTAGTCAGATATATTCCTCTGAGGGAAATATTGGGTTTTGAGTCCCTTTCACTGAGGAAGGTGTAGGTCTTGTCTATTCCATAGTTGGTTTTTGGAACGGTACCTGTGCTTATATCAAACTCTGGTTTTATTCATCACCCCACCTCTCCTTCCCCCTTAAGCAGGCATAAGAGTGTTTTCTAAATGTGAGACACTGTTCTCTTTCCTAACTCAGTTCAAGTGTAGCCATGTTTATAGGATCTTCATAAGTGATATCTTATGATAAGTTTCTTTTTCTGTGTGACTTATTTCACTTAGAATCATCGTAACTGAATCCACCCATTTTGCTGCTACTGGTCTTATGACATTGATTTCATGGCTGAGGGATATTCCATCGTACATAAGTACCACAATTTTTTGAACTATTTTTATATTTCCTGGGATATTTAAGGTGTACGCAAGTTGAGGTCCTTGTAAGCAGTGCAGCCCTAAATTTTGGGGTGGCTCTGTCTTATTGATTTTCAGATTTCCCAACGTATATTCCCTAGACTGGAAGTGCCCTTGGCTCTGTAGCTCTGTTCTTTACTTGTTTTAGGGAACACAATGAACTCCTCCAGAGAGGCAGTTGGCAATTTACATCCCGCCCATCAGCATAACAAGCTCCCTGTTCTCCAGGGCCTGTCTTGCCTTTCTGGTTTTTACACATTTTGCGGATGTCCCTTTTGACCGTTGGGAAGTGATACTTCTTTGTAGTGCAGATTTGCATTGCGCGCTTGCTTACTTGGCCAAAAAGGGCGTATGCGTTTTCTCCTGAATATATTCAGGAGAAAACGCATACGCCCTTTTTGGCCAAGTGCATCATTTTCGAAGTTGTGCCCTTCTTACTGTGCTTTAAAGGCGATTCCAACGTACCTCTTGAAATCTGTTTCCTGCTATTCTGCCTCGCTTTCAAGTCCGCCTCGTTGCCTTCCCTCAACAGATATTTGGACGACAGTTGTCCTTTATTACTCGGCCAGTTTGTGAATTGCTGTGCCCCTGAGCTCCATTTTTCAACTCATTTTTGGTGAGCTGACCGCAAGTTCAAAATTTTGGTTCAGGAACTATGCTGGTTCCCGGTGGGTGGCTGAGACTTTGGTTAATTCTTCTTCCTGCCGGGAAGTTAGAGTGATATGTGCCCGTCCAAATGCCTAACAGCTACTCTCTCATTGGTTCTCCCCCTTCCCTTTCATCCTCTGGCAAATTGGAAACCTGTGCGAACCAGGAGGTTAAAGGGGCTGTCTCTCCAAGTTGGCAGGTTGATAGTAAAGCAGATGGCAAGTCAAACCGGAGCACCAGGAGAGGGACTATTCGTTGAGATTTAGAAACCTTTCGTATTCACAGTGTGTCCATTCTCTAGGGTTCCCGTACATTTTATAGCTGTAGGAATATTCCCTTCAACCTGGAGAGTTGGGATCAATGGAATGGGTGCCAGGCATTATTGCTTTAAAGGGTCTGCATTTGCTCACCCAATCTCACCAATCCTCTCAGTCCCAAGTGTCCAGCCTTATGCCACATCCAGCTGTCGTTGTAGATAGGGTCATTCCAGGTTTCATCAGAGACCCTGAAGGAATTGTAAAGATTTTCCCAGTTTTTTTGTTTTGTTTTTGAAATTCCTTTTTATAGTGGGTTTGAGCTGATTCTCGCTGCCATGTTTATGCCAGTCTAGACACACTTGATTCCCTTACGGAGACATATCAATCCATAGATTTTAAGATTCTTACTAGTCAGATATATTCCTCTGCGGGAAATATGGGGTTTTGAGTCCCTTTCACTGAGGAAGGTGTAGGTCTTGTCTATTCCATAGTTGGTTTTTGGAACGGTACCTGTGCTTATATCAAACTCTGGTTTTATGCATCACCCCACCTCTCATTCCCCCTTAAGCAGGCATAAGAGTGTTTTCTAAATGTGAGACACTGTTCTCTTTCCTAACTCAGTTCAACTGTAGCCATGTTTATAGGATCTTCATAAGTGATATCTTATGATAAGTTTCTTTTTCTGTGTGACTTATTTCACTTAGAATCATCGTACCTGAATCCACCCATTTTGCTGCTACTGGTCTTATGACATTGATTTCATGGCTGAGGGATATTCCATCGTATGTAGGTACCACAATTTTTTAAACCACTTTTATATTTCCTGGGATATTTAAGGTGTACCCAAGTTGAGGTCCTTGTAAGCAGTGCAGCCCTAAATTTTGGGGTGGCTCTGTCTTATTGATTTTCAGTCTTCCCAAGGTCTATTCCCTAGAGTGGAAGTGCCCTTGGCTCTGTAGCTCTGTTCTTTACTTGTTTTAGGGAACACAATGATCTCCTCCAGAGAGGCAGTTGACAATTTACATCCCGCCCATCAGCATAACAAGGCTCCCAGTTCTCCAGGGCCTGTCTTGCCTTTCTGGTTTTTACACATTTTGTGGATGTCCCTTTTGACCAGTGGGAAGTGATACTTCTTTGTAGTGCAGATTTGCATTGCCCGCTTGCTTGCCTGGCCAAAAAGGGCGTATGCATTTTCTCCTGAATATATTCATGAGAAAACGCATACGCCCTTTTTGGCCAAGTGCATCATTGTCGAAGTTGTGCCCCTCTTCCTGTGCTTTAAAGGCGATTCCAACGTACCTCTTGAAATCTGTTTCCTGCTATTCTGCCTCGCTTTCAAGTCCGCCTCGTTGCCTTCCCTCAACAGATTTTTGGACGATAGTTATCCTTTATTACTCGGCCAGTTTGTGAATTGCTCTGCCCCTGAGCTTCATTTTTCAACTCGTTTTTGGTGAGCTGGCCGCAAGTCCAAAATTTTGGTTCAGGCCCTATGCTGGTTCCTGATTGGGGGCTGAGACTTTTTTTAATTCTTATTCCTGCCGGGAAGTTAGAGTGATATGTGCCCGTCCAAATGCCTAACAACTACTCTCTCATTGGTTCTCCCTCTTCCCTTTCATCCTCTGCCAAATTGGAAACCTGTGCGAACCAGGAGGTTAAAGGGGCTGTCTCTCTAAGTTGGGAGGTTGATAGTTAAGCAGATGGAAAGTCAAACCAGAGCACCAGGAGAGGGACTATTCGTTGAGTTTTAGAAACCTTTTGTATTAACAGTGTGTCCGTTCTCTAGGTTTCCCGTACATGTTATAGCTGTAGTAATATTCCCTTCAACCTGGAGAGTTGGGACCCATGGAATGGGTGCCAGGCATTTGTGATTTAAAGGGTCTGCATTTGCTCACCCAATCTCACCAATCTTCTTAGTCCCAAGTGTCCAGCCTTATGCCACATCTAGCTGTCGTTTTAGATAGGGTCATTCCAGGTTTCATCAGAGACCCTGAAGGAATTGTAAAGAATTTCCCAGTTTTTTTGTTTTGTTTTTGAAATTCCTTTTTATAGTGGGTTTGAGCTGATTCTCGCTGCCATGTTTATGCCAGTCTAGACACACATGATTCCCTTACGGAGACATATCAATACATAGGTTTTAAGATTCTTACTAGTCAGATATATTCCTCTGCGGGAAATATGGGGTTTTGAGTCCCTTTCACTGAGGAAGGTGTAGGTCTTGTCTAATCCATAGTTAGTTTTTGGAACGGTACCTGTGCTTATATCAAACTCTGGTTTTATGCATCACCCCACCTCTCATTCCCCCTTAAGCAGGCATAAGAGTGTTTTCTAAATGTGAGACACTGTTCTCTTTCCTTACTCAGTTCAAGTGTAGCCATGTTTACAGGATCTCCATAAGTGATATCTTATGATAAGTTTCTTTTTCTCTGTGACTTATTTCACTTAGAATCATCGTACCTGAATCCACCCATTTTGCTGCTACTGGTCTTATGACATTGATTTCATGGCTGAGAGATATTACATCATACGTAGGTACCACAATTTTTTGAACCATTTTTATATTTCCTGGGATATTTAAGGTGTACCCAAGTTGAGGTCCTTGTAAGCAGTGCAGCCCTAAATTTTGGGGTGGCTCTGTCTTATTGATTTTCAGTTTTCCCAAGGTATATTCCCTAGACTGGAAGTGCCCTTGACTCTGTAGCTCTGTTCTTTACTTGTTTTAGGGAACACAATGTACTCCTCCAGAGAGGCAGTTGGCAATTTACATCCCGCCCATCAGCATAACAAGGCTCCCTGTTCCCCAGGGCCTGTCTTGACTTTCTGGTTTTTACACACTTTGTGGATGTCCCTTTTGACCGGTGGGAAGTGATACTTCTTTGTAGTGCAGATTTGCATTGCCCGCTTGCTTGCTTGGCCAAAAAGTGGGTATGCGTTTTCTCCTGAATATATTCAGGAGGAAACGCATACGCCCTTTTTGGCCACGTGCATCATTGTCGAAGTTGTGCCCCTCTTCCTGTGCTTTAAAGGCAATTCCAACGTACCTCTTGAAATCTGTTTCCTGCTATTCTGCCTCGCTTTCAAGTCCGCCTCATTGCCTTCCCTCAACAGATTTTTGGACGATAGTTGTCCTTTATTACTCGGCCAGTTTGTGAATTGCTGTGCCCCTGAGCTCCATTTTTCAACTCGTTTTTGGTGAGCTGACCGCATGTCCAAAATTTTGGTTCATTCCCTATGCTGGTTCCTGGTGGGTGGCTGAGACTTTGGTTAATTCTTCTTCCTGCCAGGAAATTACAGTGATATGTGCCCGCCCAAATGCCTAACAGCTACTCTCTCATTGGTTCTCCCTCTTCCCTTTCATCCTCTGCCAAATTGGAAACCTGTGCGAACCAGGAGGTTAAAGTGGCTGTCTCTCCAAGTTGGGAGGTTTATAGTAAAGCATTTGGAAAGTCAAACCGGAGCACCAGGAGAGGGACTATTCGTTGAGTTTTAGAAACCTTTCGCATTCACAGTGTGTCCGTTCTCTAGGTTTCCCGTACATGTTATAGCTGTAGTAATACTCCCTTCAACCTGGAGAGTTGGGACCCATGGAATGGGTGCCAGGCATTTGTGCTTTAAAGGGTCTGCATTTGCTCACCCAATCTCACCAATCCTCTCTGTCCCAAGTGTCCAGCCTTATGCTACATCCAGCTGTCGTTGTAGATAGGGTCATTCCAGGTTTCATCAGAGACCCTGAAGGAATTGTAAAGAATTTCCCAGTTTTTTTGTTTTGTTTTTGAAATTCCTTTTTATAGTGGGTTTGAGCTGATTCTCGCTGCCATGTTTATGCCAGTCTAGACACACTTGATTCCCTTACAGAGACATATCAATACATAGGTTTTAAGATTCTTACTAGTCAGATATATTCCTCTGCGGGAAATATGGGGTTTTGAGTCCCTTTCACTGAGGAAGGTGTAGGTCTTGTCTATTCCATAGTTGGATTTTGGAATGGTACCTGTGCTTATATCAAACTCTGGTTTTATGCATCACCCCACCTCTCCTTCCCCCTTAAGCAGGCATAAGAGTGTTTTCTAAATGTGAGACACTGTTCTCGTTCCTAACTCAGTTCAAGTGTAGCCATGTTTGTAGGATCTTCATAAGTGATATCTTATGATAAGTTTCTTTTTCTGTGTGACTTATTTCACTTAGAAACATCGTACCTGAATCCACCCATTTTGCTGCTACTGGTCTTATGACATTGATTTCATGGCTGAGGGATATTCCATCATACGTAGGTAACACAATTTTTTGAACAATTTTTATATTTCCTGGGATATTTAAGGTGTACCCAAGTTGAGGTCCTTGTAAGCAGTGCAGCCCTAAATTTTGGGGTGGCTCTCTCTTATTGATTTTCAGTTTTGCCAAGGTATATTCCCTACACTGGAAGTGCCCTTGGCTCTGCAGGTCTGTTCTTTACTTGTTTTAGGGAACACAATGTACTCCTCCAGAGAGGCAGTTGGCAATTTACATCCCGCCCATCAGCATAACAAGGCTCCCTGTTCTCCAGGGCCTGTCTTGCCTTTCTGGTTTTTACACACTTCGTGGATGTCCCTTTTGACCGGTGGGAAGTGATACTTCTTTGTAGTGCAGATTTGCATTGCCCGCTTGCTTGCTTGGCCTAAAAGGGCGTATGCGTTTTCTCCTGAATATATTCAGGAGGAAATGCATACGCCCTTTTTGGCCAAGTGCATCATTGTCGAAGTTGTGCCCCTCTTCCTGTGCTTTAAAGGCGATTCCAACGTACCTCTTGAAATCTGTTTCCTGCTATTCTGCCTCGCTTTCAAGTCCGCCTCGTTGCCTTCCCTCAACAGATTTTTGGACGAGAGTTGTCCTTTATTACTCGGCCAGTTTGTGAATTGCTGAGCCCCTGAGCTCCATTTTTCAACTCATTTTTGGTGAGCTGACCGCAAGTCCAAAATTTTGGTTCAGGAACTATCCTGGTTCCCGGTGGGTGGCTGAGACTTTGGTTAATTCTTCTTCCTGCCGGGAAGTTAGAGTGATATGTGCCCGTCCAAATGCCTAACAGCTACTCTCTCATTGGTTCTCCCTCTTCCCTTTCATCCTCTGCCAAATTGGAAACCTGTGAGAACCAGGAGGTTAAAGGGGCTGTCTCTCCAAGTTGGGAGGTTGATAGTAAAGCAGATGGAAAGTCAAACCGGAGCACCAGGAGAGGGACTATTCGTTGAGTTTTAGAGACTTTTCGTATTCACAGTGTGTCCGTTCTCTAGGTTTCCCGTACATGTTATAGCTGTAGTAATATTCCCTTCAACCTGGAGAGTTGGGACCCATGGAATGGGTGCCAGGCATTTGTGCTTTAAAGGGTCTGCATTTGCTCACCCAATCTCACCAATCCTCTCAGTCCCAAGTGTCCAGCCTTAGGCCACATCCAGCTGTCATTGTAGATAGGGTCATTCCAGGGTTCATCAGAGACCCTGAAGGATTTGTAAAGAATTTCCCAGTTTTTTTGTTTTGTTTTTGAAATTCCTTTTTATAGTGGGTTTGAGCTGATTCTCGCTGCCATGTTTATGCCAGTCTAGACACACTTGATTCCCTTACGGAGACATATCAATCCATAGATTTTAAGATTCTTACTAGTCAGATATATTCCTCTGCGGGAAATATGGGGTTTTGAGTCCCTTTCACTGAGGAAGGTGTAGGTCTTGTCTATTCCATAGTTGGTTTTTGGAACGGTACCTGTGCTTATATCAAACTCTGGTTTTATGCATCACCCCACCTCTCCTTCCCCCTTAAGCAGGCATAAGAGTGTTTTCTAAATGTGAGACACTGTTCTCTTTCTTAACTCAGTTCAAGTGTAGCCATGTTTACAGGATCTCCATAAGTGATATCTTATGATAAGTTTCTTTTACTCTGTGACTTATTTCACTTAGAATCATCGTACCTGAATCCACCCATTTTGCTGCTACTGGTCTTATGACATTGATTTCATGGCTGAGGGATATTCCATCATACGTAGGTAACACAATTTTTTGAACAATTTTTATATTTCCTGGGATATTTAAGGTGTACCCAAGTTGAGGTCCTTGTAAGCAGTGCAGCCCTAAATTTTGGGGTGGCTCTCTCTTATTGATTTTCAGTTTTCCCAAGGTATATTCCCCACACTGGAAGTGCCCTTGGCTCTGCAGGTCTGTTCTTTACTTGTTTTAGGGAACACAATGTACTCCTCCAGAGAGGCAGTTGGCAATTTACATCCCGCCCATCAGCATAACAAGGCTCCCTGTTCTCCAGGGCCTGTCTTGCCTTTCTGGTTTTTACACACTTCGTGGATGTCCCTTTTGACCGGTGGGAAGTGATACTTCTTTGTAGTGCAGATTTGCATTGCCCGCTTGCTTGCTTGGCCTAAAAGGGCGTATGCGTTTTCTCCTGAATATATTCAGGAGGAAATGCATACGCCCTTTTTGGCCAAGTGCATCATTGTCGAAGTTGTGCCCCTCTTCCTGTACTTTAAAGGCGATTCCAACGTACCTCTTGAAATCTGTTTCCTGCTATTCTGCCTCGCTTTCAAGTCCGCCTCGTTGCCTTCCCTCAACAGATTTTTGGACGAGAGTTGTCCTTTATTACTCGGCCAGTTTGTGAATTGCTGAGCCCCTGAGATCCATTTTTCAACTCATTTTTGGTGAGCTGACCGCAAGTCCAAAATTTTGGTTCAGGAACTATCCTGGTTCCCGGTGGGTGGCTGAGACTTTGGTTAATTCTTCTTCCTGCCGGGAAGTTAGAGTGATATGTGCCCGTCCAAATGCCTAACAGCTACTCTCTCATTGGTTCTCCCTCTTCCCTTTCATCCTCTGCCAAATTGGAAACCTGTGAGAACCAGGAGGTTAAAGGGGCTGTCTCTCCAAGTTGGGAGGTTGATAGTAAAGCAGATGGAAAGTCAAACCGGAGCACCAGGAGAGGGACTATTCGTTGAGTTTTAGAGACCTTTCGTATTCACAGTGTGTCCGTTCTCTAGGTTTCCCGTACATGTTATAGCTGTAGTAATATTCCCTTCAACCTGGAGAGTTGGGACCCATGGAATGGGTGCCAGGCATTTGTGCTTTAAAGGGTCTGCATTTGCTCACCCAATCTCACCAATCCTCTCAGTCCCAAGTGTCCAGCCTTAGGCCACATCCAGCTGTCATTGTAGATAGGGTCATTCCAGGGTTCATCAGAGACCCTGAAGGAATTGTAAAGAATTTCCCAGTTTTTTTGTTTTGTTTTTGAAATTCCTTTTTATAGTGGGTTTGAGCTGATTCTCGCTGCCATGTTTATGCCAGTCTAGACACACTTGATTCCCTTACGGAGACATATCAATCCATAGATTTTAAGATTCTTACTAGTCAGATATATTCCTCTGCGGGAAATATGGGGTTTTGAGTCCCTTTAACTGAGGAAGGTGTAGGTCTTGTCTATTCCATAGTTGGTTTTTGGAACGGTACCTGTGCTTATATCAAACTCTGGTTTTATGCATCACCCCACCTCTCCTTCCCCCTTAAGCAGGCATAAGAGTGTTTTCTAAATGTGAGACACTGTTCTCTTTCTTAACTCATTTCAAGTGTAGCCATGTTTACAGGATCTCCATAAGTGATATCTTATGATAAGTTTCTTTTACTCTGTGACTTATTTCACTTAGAATCATCGTACCTGAATCCACCCATTTTGCTGCTACTGGGCTTATGACATTGATTTCATGGCTGAGGGATATTCCATCATACGTATGTAACACAATTTTTTGAACCATTTTTATATTTCCTGGGATATTTAAGGTGTACCCAAGTTGAGGTCCTTGTAAGCAGTGCAGCCCTAAATTTTGGGGTGGATCTCTCTTATTGATTTTCAGTTTTCCCAAGGTATATTCCCTAGACTGGAAGTGCCCTTAGCTCTGTAGCTCTGTTCTTTACCTGTTTTAGGGAACACAATGCACTCCTCCAGAGAGGCAGTTGGCAATTTACATCCCGCCCATCAGAATAACAAGGCTCCCTGTTCTCCAGGGCCTGTCTTTCCTTTCTGCCTTTTACACATTTTGTGGATGTCCCTTTTGACCGGTGGGAAGTGATACTTCTTTGTAGTGCAGATTTGCATTGCCCGCTTGCTTGCTTGGCCAAAAAGGGTGTATGCGTTTTCTCCTGAATATATTCAGGAGAAAACGCATACGCCCTTTTTGGCCAAGTGCATCATTCTCGAAGTTGTGCCCCGCTTCCTGTGCTTTGAAGGCGATTCCAACGTACCTCTTGAAATCTGTTTCCTGCTATTATGCCTCGCTTTCAAGTCCACCTCGTTGCCTTCCCTCAACAGATTTTTGGACGATAGTTGTCCTTTATTACTCGGCCAGTTTGTGAATTGCTGTGCCCCTGAGGTCCATTTTTCAACTCGTTTTTGGTGAGCTGACCGCAAGTCCTAAATTTTGGTTCAGGCCCTATGCTGGTTCCTGGTGGGGGGCTGAGACTTTGGTTAATTCTTCTTCCTGCCGGGAAGTTAGAGTGATATGTGCCCGTCCAAATGCCTAACAGCTACTCTCTCATTGGTTCTCCCTCTTCACTTTCATCCTCTGCCAAATTGGAAACCTGTGCGAACCAGGAGGTTAAAGGGGCTGTCTCTCCAAGTTGGGAGGTTGATAGTAAAGCAGATGGAAAGTCAAACCGGAGCACCAGGAGAGGGACTATTCGTTGAGTTTTAGAAACCTTTCGTATTCACAGTGTGTCCGTTCTCTAGGTTTCCTGTACATGTTATAGCTGTAGTAATATTCCCTTCAACCTGGTGAGTTGGGGCCCATGGAATGGGTGCCAGGCATTTGTGATTTAAAGGGTCTGCATTTGCTCACCCAATCTCAGCAATCCTCTCAGTCCCAAGTGTCCTTCATTATGCCACATCCAGCTGTCGTTGTAGATAGGGTCATTCCAGGTTTCATCAGGGACCCTGAAGTAATTGTAAAGAATTTCCCAGTTTTTCTGTTTTGTTTTTGAAATTCCTTTTTATAGTGGGTTTGAGCTGATTCTCGCTGCCATGTTTATGCCAGTCTAGACACACTTGTTTCCCTTACGGAGACATATCAATACATAGGTTTTAAGATTCTTACTAGTCAGATATATTCCTCTGCGGGAAATATGGTGTTTTGAGTCCCTTTCACTGAGGAAGGTGTAGGTCTTGTCTATTCCATAGATGGTTTTTGGAACGGTACTTGTGCTTATATCAAACTCTGGTTTTGTGCATCACCCCACCTCTCCTTCCCCCTTAAGCAGGCATAATAGTGTTTTCTAAATGTGAGACACTGTTCTCTTTCCTAACTCAGTTCAAGTGTAGCCATGTTTATAGGATCTTCATAAGTGATATCTTATGATAAGTTTCTTTTTCTGTGTGACTTATTTCATTTAGAAACATCGTACCTGAATCCACCCATTTTGCTGCTACTGGTCTTATGACATTGATTTCATGGCTGAGGGATATTCCATCGTACGTAAGTACCACAATTTTTTGAACCATTTTTATATTTCCTGGGATACTTAAAGTGTATCCAAATTGAGGTCCTTGTAAGCAGTGCAGCCCTAAATTTTTTGGTGGCTCTGTCTTATTGATTTTCAGTTTTCCCAATGTATATTCCCTAGACTGGAAGTGCCCTTAGCTCTGTAGCTCTGTTCTTTACCTGTTTTAGGGAACACAATGCACTCCTCCAGAGAGGCAGCTGGCAATTTACATCCCGCCCATCAGCATAACAAGGCTCCCTGTTCTCCAGGGCCTGTCTTTCCTTTCTGCTTTTTACACATTTTGTGGATGTCCCTTTTGACCGTTGGGAAGGGATACTTCTTTGTAGTGCAGATTTGCATTGCCAGCTTGCTTGCATGGCCAAAAAGGGCGTATCCGTTTTCTCCTGAATATATTCAGGAGAAAACGCATACACCCCATTGGGCCAAGTTCATCATTGTCGAAGTTGTGCCCCTCTTCCTGTGCTTTAAGGACGATTCCAACGTACCTCTTGAAATCTGTTTCCTGCTATTCTGCCTCGCTTTCAAGTCCGCCTCATTGCCTTCCCTCAACAGATTTTTGGACGATAGTTGTCCTTTATTACTCGGCCAGTTTGTGAATTGCTTTGCCCCTGAGCTCCATTTTTCAACTCGTTTTTGGTGAGCTGACCGCAAGTCCAAAATTTTGGTTCAGGCCCTATGCTGGTTTCTGGTGGGCGGCTGAGACTTTGGTTAATTCTTCTTCCTGCCGGGAAGTTAGAGTGATATGTGCCCGTCCAAATGCCTAACAGCTACTCTCTCATTGGTTCTCCCTCTTTCCTTTCATCCTCTGCCAAATTGGAAACCTGTGAGAACCAGGAGGTTAAAGGGGCTGTCTCTCCAAGTTGGGAGGTTGATAGTAAAGCAGATGGAAAGTCAAACCGGAGCACCAGGAGAGGGACTATTTGTTGAGTTTTAGAAACCTTTCGAATTCACAGTGTGTCCGTTCTCTAGGTTTTCTGTACATGTTATAGCTGTAGTAATATTCCCTTCAACCTGGAGAGTTGGGACCCATGGAGTGGGTGCCAGGCATTTGTGCTTTAAAGGGTCTGCATTTGCTCACCCAATCTCACCAATCATCTCAGTCCCAAGTGTCCCTCCTTATGCCATATCCATCTGTCATTGTAGATAGGGTCATTCCAGGTTTCATCAGAGACCCTGAAGGAATTGTAAAGAATTTCCCAGTTTTTTTGTTTTGTTTTTGAAATTCCTTTTTATAGTGGGCTTGAGCTGATTCCCGCTGCCATGTTTATGCCAGTCTAGACACACTTGATTCCCTTACGGAGACATATCAATACACAGGTTTTAAGATGCTTACTAGTCAGATATATTCCTCTGCGGGAAATATGGGGTTTTGAGTCCCTTTCACTGAGGAAGGTGTAGGTCTTGTCTATTCCATAGTTGGTTTTTGGAACGGTACCTGTGCTTATATCAAACTCTGGTTTTATGCATCACCCCACCTCTCCTTCCCCCTTAAGCAGGCATAAGAGTGTTTTCTAAATATGAGACACTGTTCTATTTCCTAACTCAGTTCAAGTGTAGCCATGTTTATAGAATCTTCATAAGTGATATCTTATGATAAGTTTCTTTTTCTGTGTGATTTATTTCACTTAGAATCATCGTACATGAATCCACCCATTTTGCTGCTACTGGTCTTATGACATTGATTTCATGGCTGAGGGATATTCCATCGTACGTAGGTACCACAATTTTTTGAACCATTTTTATATTTCCTGGGATACTTAAGGTGTACCCAAGTTGAGGTCCTTTTAAGCAGTGCAGCACTAAATTTTGGGGTGGCTCTGTCTTATTGATTTTCAGTTTTCCCAAGGTATATTCCCTAGACTGGAAGTGCCCTTTGCTCTGTAGCTCTGTTCTTTACTTGTTTTAAGGAACACAATGTACTCCTCCAGAGAGGCAGTTGGCAATTTACATCCCGCCCATCAGCATAACAAGGCTCCCTGTTCTCCAGGGCCTGTCTTGCCTTTCTGGTTTTTACACACTTCGTGGATGTCCCTTTTGACCGGTGGGAAGTGATACTTCTTTGTAGTGCAGATTTGCATTGCCCGCTTGCTTGCTTGGCCTAAAAGGGCGTATGCGTTTTCTCCTGAATATATTCAGGAGGAAATGCATACGCCCTTTTTGGCCAAGTGCATCATTGTCGAAGTTGTGCCCCTCTTCCTGTGCTTTAAAGGCGATTCCAACGTACCTCTTGAAATCTGTTTCCTGCTATTCTGCCTCGCTTTCAAGTCCGCCTCGTTGCCTTCCCTCAACAGATTTTTGGACGAGAGTTGTCCTTTATTACTCGGCCAGTTTGTGAATTGCTGAGCCCCTGAGCTCCATTTTTCAACTCATTTTTGGTGAGCTGACCGCAAGTCCAAAATTTTGGTTCAGGAACTATCCTGGTTCCCGGTGGGTGGCTGAGACTTTGGTTAATTCTTCTTCCTGCCGGGAAGTTAGAGTGATATGTGCCCGTCCAAATGCCTAACAGCTACTCTCTCATTGGTTCTCCCTCTTCCCTTTCATCCTCTGCCAAATTGGAAACCTGTGAGAACCAGGAGGTTAAAGGGGCTGTCTCTCCAAGTTGGGAGGTTGATAGCAAAGCAGATGGAAAGTCAAACCGGAGCACCAGGAGAGGGACTATTCGTTGAGTTTTAGAGACCTTTCGTATTCACAGTGTGTCCGTTCTCTAGGTTTCCCGTACATGTTATAGCTGTAGTAATATTCCCTTCAACCTGGAGAGTTGGGACCCATGGAATGGATGCCAGGCATTTGTGCTTTAAAGGGTCTGCATTTGCTCACCCAATCTCACCAATCCTCTCAGTCGCAAGTGTCCAGCCTTAGGCCACATCCAGCTGTCATTGTAGATAGGGTCATTCCAGGGTTCATCAGAGACCCTGAAGGATTTGTAAAGAATTTCCCAGTTTTTTTGTTTTGTTTTTGAAATTCCTTTTTATAGTGGGTTTGAGCTGATTCTCGCTGCCATGTTTATGCCAGTCTAGACACACTTGATTCCCTTACGGAGACATATCAATCCATAGATTTTAAGATTCTTACTAGTCAGATATATTCCTCTGCGGGAAATATGGGGTTTTGAGTCCCTTTCACTGAGGAAGGTGTAGGTCTTGTCTATTCCATAGTTGGTTTTTGGAACGGTACCTGTGCTTATATCAAACTCTGGTTTTATGCATCACCCCACCTCTCCTTCCCCCTTAAGCAGGCATAAGAGTGTTTTCTAAATGTGAGACACTGTTCTCTTTCTTAACTCAGTTCAAGTGTAGCCATGTTTACAGGATCTCCATAAGTGATATCTTATGATAAGTTTCTTTTACTCTGTGACTTATTTCACTTAGAATCATCGTACCTGAATCCACCCATTTTGCTGCTACTGGTCTTATGACATTGATTTCATGGCTGAGGGATATTCCATCATACGTAGGTAACACAATTTTTTGAACAATTTTTATATTTCCTGGGATATTTAAGGTGTACCCAAGTTGAGGTCCTTGTAAGCAGTGCAGCCCTAAATTTTGGGGTGGCTCTCTCTTATTGATTTTCAGTTTTCCCAAGGTATATTCCCTAGACTGGAAGTGCCCTTTGCTCTGCAGGTCTGTTCTTTACTTGTTTTAGGGAACACAATGTACTCCTCCAGAGAGGCAGTTGGCAATTTACATCCCGCCCATCAGCATAACAAGGCTCCCTGTTCTCCAGGGCCTGTCTTGCCTTTCTGGTTTTTACACACTTCGTGGATGTCCCTTTTGACCGGTGGGAAGTGATACTTCTTTGTAGTGCAGATTTGCATTGCCCGCTTGCTTGCTTGGCCTAAAAGGGCGTATGCGTTTTCTCCTGAATATATTCAGGAGGAAATGCATACGCCCTTTTTGGCCAAGTGCATCATTGTCGAAGTTGTGCCCCTCTTCCTGTGCTTTAAAGGCGATTCCAACGTACCTCTTGAAATCTGTTTCCTGCTATTCTGCCTCGCTTTCAAGTCCGCCTCGTTGCCTTCCCTCAACAGATTTTTGGACGATAGTTGTCCTGTATTACTCGGCCAGTTTGTGAATTGCTGAGCCCCTGAGCTCCATTTTTCAACTCATTTTTGGTGAGCTGACCGCAAGTCCAAAATTTTGGTTCAGGAACTATCCTGGTTCCCGGTGGGTGGCTGAGACTTTGGTTAATTCTTCTTCCTGCCGGGAAGTTAGAGTGATATGTGCCCGTCCAAATGCCTAACAGCTACTCTCTCATTGGTTCTCCCTCTTCCCTTTCATCCTCTGCCAAATTGGAAACCTGTGAGAACCAGGAGGTTAAAGGGGCTGTCTCTCCAAGTTGGGAGGTTGATAGTAAAGCAGATGGAAAGTCAAACCGGAGCACCAGGAGAGGGACTATTCGTTGAGTTTTAGAGACCTTTCGTATTCACAGTGTGTCCGTTCTCTAGGTTTCCTGTACATGTTATAGCTGTAGTAATATTCCCTTCAACCTGGAGAGTTGGGACCCATGGAATGGGTGCCAGGCATTTGTGCTTTAAAGGGTCTGCATTTGCTCACCCAATCTCACCAATCCTCTCAGTCCCAAGTGTCCAGCCTTAGGCCACATCCAGCTGTCATTGTAGATAGGGTCATTCCAGGGTTCATCAGAGACCCTGAAGGATTTGTAAAGAATTTCCCAGTTTTTTTGTTTTGTTTTTGAAATTCCTTTTTATAGTGGGTTTGAGCTGATTCTCGCTGCCATGTTTATGCCAGTCTAGACACACTTGATTCCCTTACGGAGACATATCAATCCATAGATTTTAAGATTCTTACTAGTCAGATATATTCCTCTGCGGGAAATATGGGGTTTTGAGTCCCTTTAACTGAGGAAGGTGTAGGTCTTGTCTATTCCATAGTTGGTTTTTGGAACGGTACCTGTGCTTATATCAAACTCTGGTTTTATGCATCACCCCACCTCTCCTTCCCCCTTAAGCAGGCATAAGAGTGTTTTCTAAATGTGAGACACTGTTCTCTTTCTTAACTCATTTCAAGTGTAGCCATGTTTACAGGATCTCCATAAGTGATATCTTATGATAAGTTTCTTTTACTCTGTGACTTATTTCACTTAGAATCATCGTACCTGAATCCACCCATTTTGCTGCTACTGGGCTTATGACATTGATTTCATGGCTGAGGGATATTCCATCATACGTAGGTAACACAATTTTTTGAACCATTTTTATATTTCCTGGGATATTTAAGGTGTACCCAAGTTGAGGTCCTTGTAAGCAGTGCAGCCCTAAATTTTGGGGTGGATCTCTCTTATTGATTTTCAGTTTTCCCAAGGTATATTCCCTAGACTGGAAGTGTCCTTAGCTCTGTAGCTCTGTTCTTTACCTGTTTTAGGGAACACAATGCACTCCTCCAGAGAGGCAGTTGGCAATTTACATCCCGCCCATCAGAATAACAAGGCTCCCTGTTCTCCAGGGCCTGTCTTTCCTTTCTGCTTTTTACACATTTTGTGGATGTCCCTTTTGACCGGTGGGAAGTGATACTTCTTTGTAGTGCAGATTTGCATTGCCCGCTTGCTTGCTTGGCCAAAAAGGGCGTATGCGTTTTCTCCTGAATATATTCAGGAGAAAACGCATACGCCCTTTTTGGCCAAGTGCATCATTCTCGAAGTTGTGCCCCGCTTCCTGTGCTTTGAAGGCGATTCCAACGTACCTCTTGAAATCTGTTTCCTGCTATTATGCCTCGCTTTCAAGTCCACCTCGTTGCCTTCCCTCAACAGATTTTTGGACGATAGTTGTCCTTTATTACTCGGCTAGTTTGTGAATTGCTGTGCCCCTGAGGTCCATTTTTCAACTCGTTTTTGGTGAGCTGACCGCAAGTCCTAAATTTTGGTTCAGGCCCTATGCTGGTTCCTGGTGGGGGGCTGAGACTTTGGTTAATTCTTCTTCCTGCCGGGAAGTTAGAGTGATATGTGCCCGTCCAAATGCCTAACAGCTACTCTCTCATTGGTTCTCCCTCTTCGCTTTCATCCTCTGCCAAATTGGAAACCTGTGCGAACCAGGAGGTTAAAGGGGCTGTCTCTCCAAGTTGGGAGTTTGATAGTAAAGCAGATGGAAAGTCAAACCGGAGCACCAGGAGAGGGACTATTCGTTGAGTTTTAGAAACCTTTCGTATTCACAGTGTGTCCGTTCTCTAGGTTTCCCGTACATGTTATAGCTGTAGTAATACTCCCTTCAACCTGGAGAGTTGGGACCCATGGAATGGGTCCCAGGCATTTCTGCTTTAAAGGGTCTGCATTTGCTCACCCAATCTCACCAATCCTCTCAGTCCCAAGTGTCCAGCCTTATGCCACATCCAGCTGTCGTTGTAGATAGGGTCATTCCAGGTTTCATCAGAGACCCTTAAGGAATTGTAAAGAATTTCCCAGTTTTTTTGTTTTGTTTTTGAAATTCCTTTTTATAGTGGGTTTGAGCTGATTCTCGCTGCCATGTTTATGCCAGTCTAGACACACTTGATTCCCTTACAGAGACATATCAATACATAGGTTTTAAGAGTCTTACTAGTCAGATATATTCCTCTACGGGAAATATGGGGTTTTGAGTCCCTTTCACTGAGGAAGGTGTAGGTCTTGTCTATTCCATAGTTGGTTTTTGGAACGGTACCTGTGCTTATATCAAACTCTGGTTTTATGCATCACCCCACCTCTCCTTCCCCCTTAAGCAGGCATAAGAGTGTTTTCTAAATGTGAGACACTGTTCTCTTTCCTAACTCAGTTCAAGTGTAGCCATGTTTACAGGATCTCCATAAGTGATATCTTATGATAAGTTTCTTTTTCTGTGTGACTTATTTCACTTAGAATCATCGTACCTGAATCCACCCATTTTGCTGCTACTGGTCTTATGACATTGATTTCATGGCTGAGGGATATTCCATCGTACGTAAATACCACAATTTTTTGAACCATTTTTATATTTCCTGGGATATTTAAGGTGTACCCAAGTTGAGGTCCTTGTAAGCAGTGCAGCCCTAAATTTTGGGGTGGCTCTGTCTTATTGATTTTCAGTTTTCCCAAGGTATATTCCCTAGACTGAAAGTGCCCTTGGCTCTGTAGCTCTGTTCTTTACTTGTTTTAGGGAACACAATGTACTCCTCCAGAGAGGCAGTTGGCAACTTACATCCCGCCCATCAGCATAACAAGGCTCCCTGTTCTCCAGGGCCTGTCTTGCCTTTCTGGTTTTTACACATTTTGTGGATGTCCCTTTTGAACGGTGGGAAGTGATACTTCTTTGTAGTTCAGATTTGCATTGCCCGCTTGCTTGCTTGGCCAAAAAGGGCGTATCCGTTTTCTCCTGAATATATTCAGGAGAAAACGCATACACCCTTTTGGGCCAAGTGCATCATTGTCGAAGTTGTGCCCCTCTTCCTGTGCTTTAAAGGCGATTCCAACGTACCTCTTGAAATCTGTTTCCTGCTATTCTGCCTCGCTTTCAAGTCCACCTCGCTGCCTTCCCTCAACAGATTTTTGGACGATAGTTGACCTTTATTACTCGGCCAGTTTGTGAATTGCTGTGCCCCTGAGCTCCATTTTTCAACTCGTTTTTGGTGAGCTGACCGCATGTCCAAAATTTTGATTCATTCCCTATGCTGGTTCCTGGTGGGTGGCTGAGACTTTGGTTAATTCTTCTTCCTGCCAGGAAATTACAGTGATATGTGCCCGTCCAAATGCCTAACAGCTACTCTCTCATTGGTTCTCCCTCTTCCCTTTCATCCTCTGCCAAATTGGAAACCTGTGCGAACCAGGAGGTTAAAGTGGCTGTCTCTCCAAGTTGGGAGGTTTATAGTAAAGCATTTGGAAAGTCAAACCGGAGCACCAGGAGAGGGACTATTCGTTGAGTTTTAGAAACCTTTCGCATTCACAGTGTGTCCGTTCTCTAGGTTTCCCGTACATGTTATAGCTGTAGTAATACTCCCTTCAACCTGGAGAGTTGGGACCCATGGAATGGGTGCCAGGCATTTGTGCTTTAAAGGGTCTGCATTTGCTCACCCAATCTCACCAATCCTCTCTGTCCCAAGTGTCCAGCCTTATGCTACATCCAGCTGTCGTTGTAGATAGGGTCATTCCAGGTTTCATCAGAGACCCTGAAGGAATTGTAAAGAATTTCCCAGTTTTTTTGTTTTGTTTTTGAAATTCCTTTTTATAGTGGGTTTGAGCTGATTCTCGCTGCCATGTTTATGCCAGTCTAGACACACTTGATTCCCTTACAGAGACATATCAATACATAGGTTTTAAGATTCTTACTAGTCAGATATATTCCTCTGTGGGAAATATGGGGTTTTGAGTCCCTTTCACTGAGGAAGGTGTAGGTCTTGTCTATTCCATAGTTGGTTTTTGGAATGGTACCTGTGCTTATATCAAACTCTGGTTTTATGCATCACCCCACCTCTCCTTCCCCCTTAAGCAGGCATAAGAATGTTTTCTAAATGTGAGACACTGTTCTCTCTCCTAACTCAGTTCAAGTGTAGCCATGTTTACAGGATCTCCATAAGTGATATCTTATGATAAGTTTCTTTTTCTCTGTGACTAATTTCACTTAGAATCATCGTACCTGAATCCACCCATTTTGCTGCTACTGGTCTTATGACATTGATTTCATGGCTGAGGGATATTCCATCATACGTAGGTACCACAATTTTTTGAACCATTTTTATATTTCCTGGGATATTTAAGGTGTACCCAAGTTGAGGTCCTTGTAAGCAGTGCAGCCCTAAATTTTGGGGTGGCTCTGTCTTATTGATTTTCAGTTTTCCCAAGGTATATTCCCTAGACTGGAAGTGCCCTTGACTCTGTAGCTCTGTTCTTTACTTGTTTTAGGGAACACAATGTACTCCTCCAGAGAGGCAGTTGGCAATTTACATCCCGCCCATCAGCATAACAAGGCTCCCTGTTCTCCAGGGCCTGTCTTGCCTTTCTGGTTTTTACACACTTCGTGGATGTCCCTTTTGACCGGTGGGAAGTGATACTTCTTTGTAGTGCAGATTTGCATTGCCCGCTTGCTTGCTTGGCCTAAAAGGGCGTATGCGTTTTCTCCTGAATATATTCAGGAGGAAATGCATACGCCCTTTTTGGCCAAGTGCATCATTGTCGAAGTTGTGCCCCTCTTCCTGTACTTTAAAGGCGATTCCAACGTACCTCTTGAAATCTGTTTCCTGCTATTCTGCCTCGCTTTCAAGTCCGCCTCGTTGCCTTCCCTCAACAGATTTTTGGACGAGAGTTGTCCTTTATTACTCGGCCAGTTTGTGAATTGCTGAGCCCCTGAGATCCATTTTTCAACTCATTTTTGGTGAGCTGACCGCAAGTCCAAAATTTTGGTTCAGGAACTATCCTGGTTCCCGGTGGGTGGCTGAGACTTTGGTTAATTCTTCTTCCTGCCGGGAAGTTAGAGTGATATGTGCCCGTCCAAATGCCTAACAGCTACTCTCTCATTGGTTCTCCCTCTTCCCTTTCATCCTCTGCCAAATTGGAAACCTGTGAGAACCAGGAGGTTAAAGGGGCTGTCTCTCCAAGTTGGGAGGTTGATAGTAAAGCAGATGGAAAGTCAAACCGGAGCACCAGGAGAGGGACTATTCGTTGAGTTTTAGAGACCTTTCGTATTCACAGTGTGTCCGTTCTCTAGGTTTCCCGTACATGTTATAGCTGTAGTAATATTCCCTTCAACCTGGAGAGTTGGGACCCATGGAATGGGTGCCAGGCATTTGTGCTTTAAAGGGTCTGCATTTGCTCACCCAATCTCACCAATCCTCTCAGTCCCAAGTGTCCAGCCTTAGGCCACATCCAGCTGTCATTGTAGATAGGGTCATTCCAGGGTTCATCAGAGACCCTGAAGGATTTGTAAAGAATTTCCCAGTTTTTTTGTTTTGTTTTTGAAATTCCTTTTTATAGTGGGTTTGAGCTGATTCTCGCTGCCATGTTTATGCCAGTCTAGACACACTTGATTCCCTTACGGAGACATATCAATCCATAGATTTTAAGATTCTTACTAGTCAGATATATTCCTCTGCGGGAAATATGGGGTTTTGAGTCCCTTTAACTGAGGAAGGTGTAGGTCTTGTCTATTCCATAGTTGGTTTTTGGAACGGTACCTGTGCTTATATCAAACTCTGGTTTTATGCATCACCCCACCTCTCCTTCCCCCTTAAGCAGGCATAAGAGTGTTTTCTAAATGTGAGACACTGTTCTCTTTCTTAACTCATTTCAAGTGTAGCCATGTTTACAGGATCTCCATAAGTGATATCTTATGATAAGTTTCTTTTACTCTGTGACTTATTTCACTTAGAATCATCGTACCTGAATCCACCCATTTTGCTGCTACTGGGCTTATGACATTGATTTCATGGCTGAGGGATATTCCATCATACGTATGTAACACAATTTTTTGAACCATTTTTATATTTCCTGGGATATTTAAGGTGTACCCAAGTTGAGGTCCTTGTAAGCAGTGCAGCCCTAAATTTTGGGGTGGATCTCTCTTATTGATTTTCAGTTTTCCCAAGGTATATTCCCTAGACTGGAAGTGCCCTTAGCTCTGTAGCTCTGTTCTTTACCTGTTTTAGGGAACACAATGCACTCCTCCAGAGAGGCAGTTGGCAATTTACATCCCGCCCATCAGAATAACAAGGCTCCCTGTTCTCCAGGGCCTGTCTTTCCTTTCTGCCTTTTACACATTTTGTGGATGTCCCTTTTGACCGGTGGGAAGTGATACTTCTTTGTAGTGCAGATTTGCATTGCCCGCTTGCTTGCTTGGCCAAAAAGGGTGTATGCGTTTTCTCCTGAATATATTCAGGAGAAAACGCATACGCCCTTTTTGGCCAAGTGCATCATTCTCGAAGTTGTGCCCCGCTTCCTGTGCTTTGAAGGCGATTCCAACGTACCTCTTGAAATCTGTTTCCTGCTATTATGCCTCGCTTTCAAGTCCACCTCGTTGCCTTCCCTCAACAGATTTTTGGACGATAGTTGTCCTTTATTACTCGGCCAGTTTGTGAATTGCTGTGCCCCTGAGGTCCATTTTTCAACTCGTTTTTGGTGAGCTGACCGCAAGTCCTAAATTTTGGTTCAGGCCCTATGCTGGTTCCTGGTGGGGGGCTGAGACTTTGGTTAATTCTTCTTCCTGCCGGGAAGTTAGAGTGATATGTGCCCGTCCAAATGCCTAACAGCTACTCTCTCATTGGTTCTCCCTCTTCACTTTCATCCTCTGCCAAATTGGAAACCTGTGCGAACCAGGAGGTTAAAGGGGCTGTCTCTCCAAGTTGGGAGGTTGATAGTAAAGCAGATGGAAAGTCAAACCGGAGCACCAGGAGAGGGACTATTCGTTGAGTTTTAGAAACCTTTCGTATTCACAGTGTGTCCGTTCTCTAGGTTTCCTGTACATGTTATAGCTGTAGTAATATTCCCTTCAACCTGGTGAGTTGGGGCCCATGGAATGGGTGCCAGGCATTTGTGATTTAAAGGGTCTGCATTTGCTCACCCAATCTCAGCAATCCTCTCAGTCCCAAGTGTCCTTCATTATGCCACATCCAGCTGTCGTTGTAGATAGGGTCATTCCAGGTTTCATCAGGGACCCTGAAGTAATTGTAAAGAATTTCCCAGTTTTTTTGTTTTGTTTTTGAAATTCCTTTTTATAGTGGGTTTGAGCTGATTCTCGCTGCCATGTTTATGCCAGTCTAGACACACTTGTTTCCCTTACGGAGACATATCAATACATAGGTTTTAAGATTCTTACTAGTCAGATATATTCCTCTGCGGGAAATATGGTGTTTTGAGTCCCTTTCACTGAGGAAGGTGTAGGTCTTGTCTATTCCATAGATGGTTTTTGGAACGGTACTTGTGCTTATATCAAACTCTGGTTTTGTGCATCACCCCACCTCTCCTTCCCCCTTAAGCAGGCATAATAGTGTTTTCTAAATGTGAGACACTGTTCTCTTTCCTAACTCAGTTCAAGTGTAGCCATGTTTATAGGATCTTCATAAGTGATATCTTATGATAAGTTTCTTTTTCTGTGTGACTTATTTCATTTAGAAACATCGTACCTGAATCCACCCATTTTGCTGCTACTGGTCTTATGACATTGATTTCATGGCTGAGGGATATTCCATCGTACGTAAGTACCACAATTTTTTGAACCATTTTTATATTTCCTGGGATACTTAAAGTGTATCCAAATTGAGGTCCTTGTAAGCAGTGCAGCCCTAAATTTTTTGGTGGCTCTGTCTTATTGATTTTCAGTTTTCCCAATGTATATTCCCTAGACTGGAAGTGCCCTTAGCTCTGTAGCTCTGTTCTTTACCTGTTTTAGGGAACACAATGCACTCCTCCAGAGAGGCAGCTGGCAATTTACATCCCGCCCATCAGCATAACAAGGCTCCCTGTTCTCCAGGGCCTGTCTTTCCTTTCTGCTTTTTACACATTTTGTGGATGTCCCTTTTGACCGTTGGGAAGGGATACTTCTTTGTAGTGCAGATTTGCATTGCCAGCTTGCTTGCATGGCCAAAAAGGGCGTATCCGTTTTCTCCTGAATATATTCAGGAGAAAACGCATACACCCCATTGGGCCAAGTTCATCATTGTCGAAGTTGTGCCCCTCTTCCTGTGCTTTAAGGACGATTCCAACGTACCTCTTGAAATCTGTTTCCTGCTATTCTGCCTCGCTTTCAAGTCCGCCTCATTGCCTTCCCTCAACAGATTTTTGGACGATAGTTGTCCTTTATTACTCGGCCAGTTTGTGAATTGCTTTGCCCCTGAGCTCCATTTTTCAACTCGTTTTTGGTGAGCTGACCGCAAGTCCAAAATTTTGGTTCAGGCCCTATGCTGGTTTCTGGTGGGCGGCTGAGACTTTGGTTAATTCTTCTTCCTGCCGGGAAGTTAGAGTGATATGTGCCCGTCCAAATGCCTAACAGCTACTCTCTCATTGGTTCTCCCTCTTTCCTTTCATCCTCTGCCAAATTGGAAACCTGTGAGAACCAGGAGGTTAAAGGGGCTGTCTCTCCAAGTTGGGAGGTTGATAGTAAAGCAGATGGAAAGTCAAACCGGAGCACCAGGAGAGGGACTATTTGTTGAGTTTTAGAAACCTTTCGAATTCACAGTGTGTCCGTTCTCTAGGTTTTCTGTACATGTTATAGCTGTAGTAATATTCCCTTCAACCTGGAGAGTTGGGACCCATGGAGTGGGTGCCAGGCATTTGTGCTTTAAAGGGTCTGCATTTGCTCACCCAATCTCACCAATCATCTCAGTCCCAAGTGTCCCTCCTTATGCCATATCCATCTGTCATTGTAGATAGGGTCATTCCAGGTTTCATCAGAGACCCTGAAGGAATTGTAAAGAATTTCCCAGTTTTTTTGTTTTGTTTTTGAAATTCCTTTTTATAGTGGGCTTGAGCTGATTCCCGCTGCCATGTTTATGCCAGTCTAGACACACTTGATTCCCTTACGGAGACATATCAATACACAGGTTTTAAGATGCTTACTAGTCAGATATATTCCTCTGCGGGAAATATGGGGTTTTGAGTCCCTTTCACTGAGGAAGGTGTAGGTCTTGTCTATTCCATAGTTGGTTTTTGGAACGGTACCTGTGCTTATATCAAACTCTGGTTTTATGCATCACCCCACCTCTCCTTCCCCCTTAAGCAGGCATAAGAGTGTTTTCTAAATATGAGACACTGTTCTATTTCCTAACTCAGTTCAAGTGTAGCCATGTTTATAGAATCTTCATAAGTGATATCTTATGATAAGTTTCTTTTTCTGTGTGATTTATTTCACTTAGAATCATCGTACATGAATCCACCCATTTTGCTGCTACTGGTCTTATGACATTGATTTCATGGCTGAGGGATATTCCATCGTACGTAGGTACCACAATTTTTTGAACCATTTTTATATTTCCTGGGATACTTAAGGTGTACCCAAGTTGAGGTCCTTTTAAGCAGTGCAGCACTAAATTTTGGGGTGGCTCTGTCTTATTGATTTTCAGTTTTCCCAAGGTATATTCCCTAGACTGGAAGTGCCCTTTGCTCTGTAGCTCTGTTCTTTACTTGTTTTAAGGAACACAATGTACTCCTCCAGAGAGGCAGTTGGCAATTTACATCCCGCCCATCAGCATAACAAGGCTCCCTGTTCTCCAGGGCCTGTCTTGCCTTTCTGGTTTTTACACACTTCGTGGATGTCCCTTTTGACCGGTGGGAAGTGATACTTCTTTGTAGTGCAGATTTGCATTGCCCGCTTGCTTGCTTGGCCTAAAAGGGCGTATGCGTTTTCTCCTGAATATATTCAGGAGGAAATGCATACGCCCTTTTTGGCCAAGTGCATCATTGTCGAAGTTGTGCCCCTCTTCCTGTGCTTTAAAGGCGATTCCAACGTACCTCTTGAAATCTGTTTCCTGCTATTCTGCCTCGCTTTCAAGTCCGCCTCGTTGCCTTCCCTCAACAGATTTTTGGACGAGAGTTGTCCTTTATTACTCGGCCAGTTTGTGAATTGCTGAGCCCCTGAGCTCCATTTTTCAACTCATTTTTGGTGAGCTGACCGCAAGTCCAAAATTTTGGTTCAGGAACTATCCTGGTTCCCGGTGGGTGGCTGAGACTTTGGTTAATTCTTCTTCCTGCCGGGAAGTTAGAGTGATATGTGCCCGTCCAAATGCCTAACAGCTACTCTCTCATTGGTTCTCCCTCTTCCCTTTCATCCTCTGCCAAATTGGAAACCTGTGAGAACCAGGAGGTTAAAGGGGCTGTCTCTCCAAGTTGGGAGGTTGATAGCAAAGCAGATGGAAAGTCAAACCGGAGCACCAGGAGAGGGACTATTCGTTGAGTTTTAGAGACCTTTCGTATTCACAGTGTGTCCGTTCTCTAGGTTTCCCGTACATGTTATAGCTGTAGTAATATTCCCTTCAACCTGGAGAGTTGGGACCCATGGAATGGATGCCAGGCATTTGTGCTTTAAAGGGTCTGCATTTGCTCACCCAATCTCACCAATCCTCTCAGTCGCAAGTGTCCAGCCTTAGGCCACATCCAGCTGTCATTGTAGATAGGGTCATTCCAGGGTTCATCAGAGACCCTGAAGGATTTGTAAAGAATTTCCCAGTTTTTTTGTTTTGTTTTTGAAATTCCTTTTTATAGTGGGTTTGAGCTGATTCTCGCTGCCATGTTTATGCCAGTCTAGACACACTTGATTCCCTTACGGAGACATATCAATCCATAGATTTTAAGATTCTTACTAGTCAGATATATTCCTCTGCGGGAAATATGGGGTTTTGAGTCCCTTTCACTGAGGAAGGTGTAGGTCTTGTCTATTCCATAGTTGGTTTTTGGAACGGTACCTGTGCTTATATCAAACTCTGGTTTTATGCATCACCCCACCTCTCCTTCCCCCTTAAGCAGGCATAAGAGTGTTTTCTAAATGTGAGACACTGTTCTCTTTCTTAACTCAGTTCAAGTGTAGCCATGTTTACAGGATCTCCATAAGTGATATCTTATGATAAGTTTCTTTTACTCTGTGACTTATTTCACTTAGAATCATCGTACCTGAATCCACCCATTTTGCTGCTACTGGTCTTATGACATTGATTTCATGGCTGAGGGATATTCCATCATACGTAGGTAACACAATTTTTTGAACAATTTTTATATTTCCTGGGATATTTAAGGTGTACCCAAGTTGAGGTCCTTGTAAGCAGTGCAGCCCTAAATTTTGGGGTGGCTCTCTCTTATTGATTTTCAGTTTTCCCAAGGTATATTCCCTAGACTGGAAGTGCCCTTTGCTCTGCAGGTCTGTTCTTTACTTGTTTTAGGGAACACAATGTACTCCTCCAGAGAGGCAGTTGGCAATTTACATCCCGCCCATCAGCATAACAAGGCTCCCTGTTCTCCAGGGCCTGTCTTGCCTTTCTGGTTTTTACACACTTCGTGGATGTCCCTTTTGACCGGTGGGAAGTGATACTTCTTTGTAGTGCAGATTTGCATTGCCCGCTTGCTTGCTTGGCCTAAAAGGGCGTATGCGTTTTCTCCTGAATATATTCAGGAGGAAATGCATACGCCCTTTTTGGCCAAGTGCATCATTGTCGAAGTTGTGCCCCTCTTCCTGTGCTTTAAAGGCGATTCCAACGTACCTCTTGAAATCTGTTTCCTGCTATTCTGCCTCGCTTTCAAGTCCGCCTCGTTGCCTTCCCTCAACAGATTTTTGGACGATAGTTGTCCTGTATTACTCGGCCAGTTTGTGAATTGCTGAGCCCCTGAGCTCCATTTTTCAACTCATTTTTGGTGAGCTGACCGCAAGTCCAAAATTTTGGTTCAGGAACTATCCTGGTTCCCGGTGGGTGGCTGAGACTTTGGTTAATTCTTCTTCCTGCCGGGAAGTTAGAGTGATATGTGCCCGTCCAAATGCCTAACAGCTACTCTCTCATTGGTTCTCCCTCTTCCCTTTCATCCTCTGCCAAATTGGAAACCTGTGAGAACCAGGAGGTTAAAGGGGCTGTCTCTCCAAGTTGGGAGGTTGATAGTAAAGCAGATGGAAAGTCAAATCGGAGCACCAGGAGAGGGACTATTCATTGAGTTTTAGAAACCATTCGCATTCACAGTGTGTCCGTTCTCTAGGTTTCCCGTGCATGTTATAACTGTAGTAATATTCCCTTCAACCTGGAGAGTTGGGACCCATGGAATGGGTGCCATGCATTATTGCTTTAAAGGGTCTGCATTTGCTCACCCAATCTCACCAATCCTCTCATTCCCAAGCGTCCAGCCTTATGCCACATCCAGCTGTCGTTGTAGATAGGGTCATTCCAGGTTTCATCAGAGACCCTGAAGGAATTGAAAAGAATTTCCCAGTTTTTTTGTTTTGTTTTTGAAATTCCTATTTATAGTGGGTTTGAGCTGATTCTCGCTACCATGTTTATGCCTGTCTAGACACACTTGATTCCATTACGGAGACATATCAATACATAGGTTTTAAGATTCTTACTAGTCAGATATATTCCTCTGCGGGAAATATGGGGTTTTGAGTCCCTTTCACTGAGGAAGGTGTAGGTCTTGTCTATTCCATAGTTGGTTTTTGGAACGGTACCTGTGCTTATATCAAACTCTGGTTTTATGCATCACCCCACCTCCCCTTACCCCTTAAGCAGGCATAAGAGTGTTTTCTAAATGTGAGACACTGTTCTCTTTCCTAACTCAGTTCAAGTGTAGCCATGTTTACAGGATCTTCATAAGTGATATCTTATGCTAAGTTTCTTTTTCTCTGTGACTTATTTCACTTAGAATCATCGTACCTGAATCCACCCATTTTGCTGCTACTGGTCTTATGACATTGATTTCATGGCTGAGGGATATTCCATCGTACGTAAGTACCACAATTTTTTGAACCATTTTTATATTTCCTGGGATATTTAAGGTGTACCCAAGTTGAGTTCCTTGTAAGCAGTGCAGCCCTAAATTTTGGGGTGGCTCTGTCTTATTGATTTTCAGTTTTCCCAAGGTATATTCCCTAGACTGGAAGTGCCCTTGGCTCTGTAGCTCTGTTGTTTACTTGTTTTAGGGAACACAATGCACTCCTCCAGAGAGGCAGTTGGCAATTACATCCCACGCATCAGCATAACAAGGCTCCCTGTTCTCCAGGGCCTGTCTTGCTTTTCTGGTTTTTACACATTTTGTGGATGTCGCTTTTGACTGGTGGGAAGTGATATTTCTTTGTAGTCCAGATTTGCATTGCCCGCTTGCTTGCTTGGCCAAAAAGGGCGTAAGCGTTTTCTCCTGAATATATTCAGGAGAAAACGCATACGCCCTTTTTGGCCAAGTGCATCATTGTCGAAGTTGGGCCCCTCTTCCTGTGCTTTAAAGGCGATTCCAACGTACCTCTTGAAATCTGTTTCCTGCTATTCTGCCTCGCTTTCAAGTCTGCCTCGTTGCCTTCCCTCAACAGATTTTTGGACGATAGTTGTCCATTATTACTCGGCCAGTTTGTGAATTGCTGTGCCCCTGAGCTCCATTTTTCAACTCGTTTTTGGTGAGCTGACCGCAAGTCCAAAATTTTGGTTCAGGACCTATACTGGTTCCCAGTGGGTGGCTGAGACATTTGTTAATTCTTCTTCCTACCGGGAAATTACAGTGATATGTGCCCGTCCAAATGCCTAACAGCATCTCTCTCATTGGTTGTCCCTCTTCCCTTTCAACCTCTGCCAAATTGGCAACCTGTGCGAACCAGGATGTTAAAGGGGCTGTCTCTGCAAGTTGGGAGGTAGATAGTAAAGCAGATGGAAAGTCAAACCGGAGCACCAGGAGAGGGACTATTCGTTGAGTTTTAGAAACCTTTCGATTTCACAGTGTGTCCGTTCTCTAGGATTCCCATACATGTTACAGCTGTAGTAATATTCCCTTCAACCTGGAGAGTTCGGACCCATGGAATGGGTGCCATGCATTATTGCTTTAAAGGGTCTGCATTTGCTCAACCAATCTCACCAAACCTCTCAGTCACAAGTGTCCAACCTTATGCCACATCCAGCTGTCATTGTAGATAGGGTCATTCCAGGTTTCATCAGAGACCCTGAAGGAATTGTAAAGAATTTCCCAGTTTTTTTGTTTTGTTTTTGAAATTCCTTTTTATAGTGGGTTTGAGCTGATTCTCGCTGCCATGTTTATGCCAGTCTAGACACACTTGTTTCCCTTACGGAGACATATCAATACATAGGTTTTAAGTTTCTTACTAGTCAGATATATTCCTCTGTGGGAAATATGGGGTTTTGAGTCCCTTTCACTGAGGAAGGTGTAGGTCTTGTCTATTCCATAGTTGGTTTTTGGAACGGTACCTGTGCTTATATCAAACTCTGGTTTTATGCATCACCCCACCTCTCCTTCCCCCTTAAGCGGGCATAAGTGTGTTTTCTAAATGTGAGTCCCTGTTTTCTTTCCTAACTCAGTTCAAGTGTAGCCATGTTTACAGGATCTTCATAAGTGATATCTTATGATAAGTTTCTTTTTCTGTGTGACTTATTTCACTTAGAATCATCGTACCTGAATCCACCCATTTTGCTGCTACTGGTCTTATGACATTGATTTCATGGCTGAGGGATATTCCATCATACGTAAGTATGACAATTTTTTGAACCATTTTTATATTTCCTGAGATATTTAAGGTGTACCCAAGTTGAGGTCCTTGTAAGCAGTGCAGCCCTAAATTTTGGGGTGTCTCTGTCTTATTGATTTTCATTTTTTCCAAGGTATATTCCCTAGACTGGAAGTGCCCTTGGCTCTGTAGCTCTGTTCTTTACTTGTTTTAGGGAACACAATGCACTCCTCCAGAGAGGCCGTTGGCAGTTTACATCCCGCCCATCAGCATAACAAGGCTCCCTGTTCTCCAGGGCCTGTCTTGCCTTTCGGGTTTTTACAAATTTTGCGGATGTCCCTTTTGACCGGTGGGAAGTGATACTTCTTTGTAATGCAGATTTGCATTGCCCGCTTGCTTGCTTGGCCAAAAAGGGCGTATGCGTTTTATCCTGAATATATTCAGGAGAAAACGCATACGCCCATTTTGGCCAAGTGCATCATTGTCGAAGTTGTGCCCCTCTTCCTGTGCTTTAAAGGCGATTCCAACGTACCTCTTGAAATCTGTTTACTGCTATTCTGCCTCGCTTTCAAGTCCGCCTCGTTGCCTTCCCTCAACAGATTTTTGGACGATAGTTGTCCTTTATTACTCGGCCAGTTTGTGAATTGCTGTGCCCCTGAGCTCCATTATTCAACTCGTGTTTGGTGAGCTGACCGCAAGTCCAAAATTTTGGTTCAGGACCTATACTGGTTCCCGGTGGGTGGCTGAGACTTTGGTTAATTCTTCTTCCTGCCGGGAAATTACAGTGATATGTGCCCGTCCAAATGCCTAACAGCTACTCTCTCATTGGTTCTCCCACATCCCTTTAATCCTCTGACAAATTGGCAACCTGTGCGAACCAGGAGGTTAAAGGGGCTGTCTCTCCAAGTTGGGAGGTTGATAGTAAAGCAGATGGAAAGTCAAACCGGAGCACCAGGAGAGGGACTATTCGTTGAGTTTTAGAAACCTTTCGTATTCACAGTGTGTCCGTTCTCTAGGTTTGCCGTACATGTTATAACTGTAGTAATATTCCCTTCAACCTGGAGAGTTGGGACCCATGGAATGGGTGCCATGCATTATTGCTTTAAAGGGTCTGCATTTGCTCACCCAATCTCACCAATCCTCTCAGTCCCAAGTGTCCAGCCTTATGCCTCATCCAGCTGTCGTTGTAGATAGGGTCATTCCAGGTTTCATCAGAGACCCCGAAGGAATTGTAAAGAATTTCCTAGTTTTTTGTTTTGTTTTTGAAATTCCTTTTTATACTGGGTTTGAGCTGATTCTCGCTGCCATGTTTATGCCAGTCTAGACACACTTGATTCCCTTACGGAGACATATCAATACATAGGTTTTAAGATTCTTACTAGTCAGATATATTCCTCTGCGGGAAATATGGGGTTTTGAGTCCCTTTCACTGAGGAAGGTGTAGGTCTTGTCTATTCCATAGTTGGTTTTTGGAACGGTACCTGTGCTTATATCCAACTCTGGTTTTATGCATCACCCCACCTCTCCTTCCCCCTTAAGCAGGCATAAGTGTGTTTTCTAAATGTGAGACACTGTTTTCTTTCCTATCTCAGTTCAAGTGTAGCCATGTTTACAGGATGTTCATAAGTGATATCTTATGATAAGTTTCTTTTTCTGTGTGACTTATTTCACTTAGAATCATCGTACCTGAATCCACCCATTTTGCTGCTACTGGTCTTATGACATTGATTTCATGGCTGAGGGATATTCCATCGTACGTAAGTATGACAATTTTTTGAACCATTTTTATATTTCCTGAGATATTTAAGGTGTACCCAAGTTGAGGTCCTTGTAAGCAGTGCAGCCCTAAATTTTGGGGTGGCTCTGTCTTATTGATTTTCATATTTTCCAAGGTATATTCACTAGACTGGAAGTGCCCTTGGCTCTGTAGCTCTGTTCTTTACTTGTTTTAGGGAACACAATGCACTCATCCAGAGAGGCAGTTGGCAGTTTACATCCCGCCCATCAGCAGAACAAGGCCCCCTGTTCTCCAGGGCCTGTCTTGCCTTTCGGGTTTTTAAACATTTTGCGGATGTCCCTTTTGACCGGCGGGAAGTGATACTTCTTTGTAGTGCAGATTTGCATTGCCCGCTTGCTTGCTTGGCCAAAAAGGGCGTATGCGTTTTCTCCTGAATATATTCAGGAGAAAACGCATACGCCCATTTTGGCCAAGTGCATCATTGTCGAAGTTGTGCCCCTCTTCCGGTGCTTTAAAGGCGATTCCAACGTACCTCATGAAATCTGTTTCCTGCTATTCTGTCTCGCTTTCAGGTCCGTCTCGTTGCCTTCCCTCAACAGATTTTTGGACGATAGTTGTCCTTTATTACTCGGCCAGTTTGTGAATTGCTGTGCCCCTGAGCTCCATTATTCAACTCGTGTTTGGAGAGCTGACCGCAATTCCAAAACTTTGGTTCAGTAACTATACTGGTTCCCAGTGGGTGGCTGAGACTTTGGTTAATTCTTATTCCTGCCGGGAAATTACAGTGATATGTGCCCGTCCAAATGCCTAACAGCTAATCTCTCATTGGTTCTCCCTCTTCCCTTTCATCCTCTGCCAAATTGGCAACCTGTGCGAACCAGGAGGTTAAAGGGGCTGTCTCTCCAAGTTGGGAGGTTGATAGTAAAGCAGATGGAAAGTCAAACCGGAGCACCAGGAGAGGGACAGTTCGTTGAGTTTTAGAAACCTTTCGTATTCACAGTGTGTCCGTTCTCTAGGTTTCCCGTACATGTTATAGCTGTAGTAATATTCCCTTCAACCTGGAGAGTTGGGACCCATGGAATGGGTGCCAGGCATTTGTGCTTTAAAGGGTCTGCATTTGCTCACCCAATCTCACCAATCGTCTCAGTCCCAAGTGTCCCTCCTTATGCCATATCCAGCTGTCATTGTAGATAAGGTCATTCCAGGTTTCACCAGAGACCCTGAAGGAATTGTAAAGAATTTCCTAGTTTTTTTGTTTTGGTTTTGAAATTCCTTTTTAGAGTGGGTTTGAGCTGATTCTCGCTGCCATGTTTATGCCAGTCTAGACACACTTGATTCCCTTACGGAGACATATCAATCCATAGGTTTTAAGATTCTTACTAGTCAGATATATTCCTCTGAGGGAAATATGGGGTTTTGAGTCCCTTTCACTGAGGAAGGTGTAGGTCTTGTCTATTCCATAGTTGGTTTTTGGAACGGTACCTGTGCTTATATCAAACTCTGGTTTTATGCATCACCCCACCTCTCCTTCCCCCTTAAGCAGGCATAAGAGTGTTTTCTAAATGTGAGACACTGTTATCTTTCCTAACTCAGTTCAAGTGTAGCCATGTTTACAGGATCTTCATAAGTGATATCTTATGATAAGTTTCTTTTTCTGTGTGACTTATTTCACTTAGAATCATCGTACCTGAATCCACCCATTTTGCTGCTACTGGTCTTATGACATTGATTTCATGGCTGAGGGATATTCCATCATACGTAAGTACTGCAATTTTCTGAACCATTTTTATATTTCCTGGGATATTTAAGGTGTACCCAAGTTGAGGTCCTTGTAAGCAGTGCAGCCCTAAATTTTGGGGTGGCTCTGTCTTATTGATTTTCATTTTTCCCAAGGTATATTCCCTAGACTGGAAGTGCCCTTGGCTCTGTAGCTCTGTTGTTTACTTGTTTTAGGGAACACAATGCACTCCTCCAGAGAGGCTGTTGGCAGTTTACATCCCGCCCATCAGCATAACAAGGCTCCCTGTTATCCAGGGCCTGTCTTGCCTTTCGGGTTTTTACATATTTTGTGGATGTCCCTTTTGACCGGTGGGAAGTGATACTTCTTTGTAGTGCAGATTTGCATTGCCCGCTTGCTTGCTTGGCCAAAAAGGGCGTATGCGTTTTCTCCTGAATATATTCAGGAGAAAACGCATACGCCCATTTTGGCCAAGTGCATCATTGTTGAAGTTGTGCCCTTCTTCCTGTGCTTTAAAGGCGATTCCAACGTACCTCTTGAAATCTGTTTCCTGCTATTCTGCCTCGCTTTCAGGTCCGCATCGTTGCCTTCCCTCAACAGATTTTTGGATGATAGTTGTCCTTTATTACTCGGCCAGTTTGTGAATTGCTGTGCCCCTGAGCTCCATTATTCAACTCGTGTTTGGTGAGCTGACCGCAAGTCCAAAATTTTGGTTCAGGACCTATACTGGTTCCCGGTGGGTGGCTGAGACTTTGGTTAATTCTTCTTCCTGCCGGGAAATTACAGTGATATGTGCCCGTCCAAATGCCTAACAGCTACTCTCTCATTGGTTCTCCCTCTTCCCTTTCATCCTCTGCCACATTGACAACCTGTGCGAACCAGGAGGTTAAAGGGGCTGTCTCTCCAAGTTGGGAGGTTGATAGTAAAGCAGATGGAAAGTCAAACCGGAGCACAAGGAGAGGGACAGTTCGTTGAGTTTTAGAAACCTTTCGTATTCACAGTGTGTCCGTTCTCTAGGTTTCCCGTACATGTTATAGCTGTAGTAATATTCCCTTCAACCTGGAGAGTTGGGACCCATGGAATGGGTGCCAGGCATTTGTGCTTTAAAGGGTCTGCATTTGCTCACCCAATCTCACCAATCGTCTCAGTCCCAAGTGTTCCTCCTTATGCCACATCCAGCTGTCATTGTAGATAAGGTCATTCCAGGTTTCATCAGAGACCCTGAAGAAATTGTAAGGAATTTCCTAGTTTTTTTGTTTTGGTTTTGAAATTCCTTTTTAGAGTGGGTTTGAGCTGATTCTCGCTGCCATGTTTATGCCAGTCTAGACACTCTTGATTCCCTTACGGAGACATATCAATACATAGGTTTTAAGATTCTTACTAGTCAGATATATTCCTCTGCGGGAAATATGGGGTTTTGAGTCCCTTTCACTGAGGAAGGTGTAGGTCTTGTCTATTCCATAGTTGGTTTTTGGAACGGTACCTGTGCTTATATCAAACTCTGGTTTTATGCATCACCCCACCTCTCCTTCCCCCTTAAGCAGGCATAAGAGTGTTTTCTAAATGTGAGACACTGTTCTCTTTCCTAACTCAGTTCAAGTGTAGCCATGTTTACAGGATCTTCATAAGTGATATCTTATGAGAAGTTTCTTTTTCTGTGTGACTTATTTCACTTAGAATCATCGTACCTGAATCCACCCATTTTGCTGCTACTGGTCTTATGACATTGATTTCATGGCTGAGGGATATTCCATCGTACGTAAGTACCGCAATTTTCTGAACCATTTTTATATTTCCTGAGATATTTAAGGTGTACCCAAGTTGAGGTCCTTGTAAGCAGTGCAGCCCTAAATTTTGGGGTGGCTCTGTCTTATTGATTTTCATATTTTCCAAGGTATATTCACAAGACTGGAAGTACCCTTGGCTCTGTAGCTCTGTTGTTTACTTGTTTTAGGGAACACAATGCACTCCTCCAGAGAGGCAGTTGGCAATTTACATCCCGCCCATCAGCATGACAAGGCTCCCTGTTCTCCAGGGCCTGTCTTGCCTTTCGGGTTTTTAAACATTTTGCGGATGTCCCTTTTGACCGGTGGGAAGTGATACTTCTTTGTAGTGCAGATTTGCATTGCCCGCTTGCTTGCTTGGCCAAAAAGGGCGTATGCGTTTTCTCCTGAATATATTCAGGAGAAAACGCATACGCCCATTTTGGCCAAGTGCATCATTGTCGAAGTTGTGCCCCTCTTCCGGTGCTTTAAAGGCGATTCCAACGTACCTCTTGAAATCTGTTTCCTGCTATTCTGTCTCGCTTTCAGGTCCGCCTCGTTGCCTTCCCTCAACAGATTTTTGGACGATAGTTGTCCTTTATTACTCGGCCAGTTTGTGAATTGCTGTGCCCCTGAGCTCCATTATTCAACTCGTGTTTGGTGAGCTGACCGCAAGTCCAAAATTTTGGTTCAGGACCTATACTGGTTCCCGGTGGGTGGCTGAGACTTTGGTTAATTCTTCTTCCTGCCGGGAAATTACAGTGATATGTGCCCGTCCAAATGCCTAACAGCTACTCTCTCATTGGTTCTCCCACTTCCCTTTCATCCTCTGACAAATTGGCAACCTGTGCGAACCAGGAGGTTAAAGGGGCTGTCTCTCCAAGTTGGGAGGTTGATAGTAAAGCAGATGGAAAGTCAAACCGGAGCACCAGGAGAGGGACTATTCGTTGAGTTTTAGAAACCTTTCGTATTCACAGTGTGTCCGTTCTCTAGGTTTGCCGTATATGTTATAACTGTAGTAATATTCCCTTCAACCTGGAGAGTTGGGACCCATGGAATGGGTGCCATGCATTATTGCTTTAAAGGGTCTGCATTTGCTCACCCAATCTCACCAATCCTCTCAGTCCCAAGTGTCCAGCCTTATGCCACATCCAGCTGTCGTTGTAGATAGGGTCATTCCAGGTTTCATCAGAGACCCTGAAGGAATTGTAAAGAATTTCCTAGTTTTTTTGTTTTGTTTTTGAAATTCCTTTTTATACTGGGTTTGAGCTGATTCTCGCTGCCATGTTTATGCCAGTCTAGACACACTTGATTCCCTTACGGAGACATATCAATACATAGGTTTTAAGATTCTTACTAGTCAGATATATTCCTCTGCGGGAAATATGGGGTTTTGAGTCCCTTTCACTGCGGAAGGTGTAGGTCTTTTCTATTCCATAGTTGGTTTTTGGAACGGTACCTGTGCTTATATCAAACTCTGGTTTTATGCATCACCCCACTTCTCCTTCCCCCTTAAGCAGGCATAAGAGTGTTTTCTAAATGTGAGGCACTGTTCTCTTTCCTAACTCAGTTCAAGTGTAGCCATGTGTACAGGATCTTCATAAGTGATATCTTATGATAAGTTTCTTTTTCTGTGTGACTTATTTCACTTAGAATCATCGTACCTGAATCCACCCATTTTGCTGCTACTGGTCTTATGACATTGATTTCATGGCTGAGGGATATTCCATCGTACGTAAGTACCACAATTTTTTGAACCATTTTTATATTTCCTGGGATATTTAAGGTGTACCCAAGTTGAGGTCCTTGTAAGCAGTGCAGCCCTAAATTTTGGGGTGGCTCTGTCTTATTGATTTTCAGTTTTCCCAAGGAATATTCCCTAGACTGGAAGTGCCCTTGGCTCTGTAGCTCTGTTGTTTACTTGTTTTAGGGAACACAATGCACTCCTCCAGAAAGGCAGTTGGCAATTTACATCCCGCCCATCAGCATAACAAGGCTCCCTGTTCTCCAGGGCCTGTCTTGCATTTCTGCATATTACACATTTTGCGGATGTCCCTTTTGACCGGTGGGAAGTGATACGTCTTTGTAGTGCAGATTTGCATTGCCCGATTGCTTGCTTGGCCAAAAAGGGTGTATGTGTTTTCTCCTGAATATATTCAGGAGAAAACGCATATGCCTTTTTGGCCAAGTGCATCATTGTCGAAGTTGTGCCCCTCTTCCTGTGCTTTAAAGGCAATTCCAACATACCTCTTGAAATCTGTTTCCCGCTATTCCGCCTCGCTTTCAAGTCCACCTCGTTGCCTTCCCTCAACAGATTTTTGGACGATAGTTGTCCTTTTTTACTCGGCCTCTTTGTGAATTGCTGTGCCCCTGAGCTCCATTTTTCAACTCGTTTTTTGGTGAGCTGACCTCAAGTCCAAAATTTAGGTTCAGGACATATACTGGTTCCCGGTGGGGGGCTGAGACTTTGGTTAATTCTTCTTCCTGCTGGGAAATTACAGTGATATGTGCCCGTCCAAATACCTAACTGCTACTCTCTCATTGGTTCACCCTCTTCCCTTTCATCCTCTGCCAAATTGGCAACCTGTGCGAACCAGGAGGTTAAAGGGGCTGTCTCTCCAAGTTGGGAGGTTGATAGTAAAGCAGATGGAAAGTCAAATCGGAGCACCAGGAGAGGGACTATTCATTGAGTTTTAGAAACCATTCGCATTCACAGTGTGTCCGTTCTCTAGGTTTCCCGTGCATGTTATAACTGTAGTAATATTCCCTTCAACCTGGAGAGTTGGGACCCATGGAATGGGTGCCATGCATTATTGCTTTAAAGGGTCTGCATTTGCTCACCCAATCTCACCAATCATCTCATTCCCAAGCGTCCAGCCTTATGCCACATCCAGCTGTCGTTGTAGATAGGGTCATTCCAGGTTTCATCAGAGACCCTGAAGGAATTGAAAAGAATTTCCCAGTTTTTTTGTTTTGTTTTTGAAATTCCTATTTATAGTGGGTTTGAGCTGATTCTCGCTACCATGTTTATGCCTGTCTAGACACACTTGATTCCCTTACGGAGACATATCAATACATAGGTTTTAAGATTCTTACTAGTCAGATATATTCCTCTGCGGGGAATATGGGGCTTTGAGTCCCTTTCACTGAGGAAGGTGTAGGTCTTGTCTATTCCATAGTTGGTTTTTGGAACGGTACCTGTGCTTATATCAAACTCTGGTTTTATGCATCACCCCACCTCCCCTTACCCCTTAAGCAGGCATAAGAGTGTTTTCTAAATGTGAGACACTGTTCTCTTTCCTAACTCAGTTCAAGTGTAGCCATGTTTACAGGATCTTCATAAGTGATATCTTATGCTAAGTTTCTTTTTCTCTGTGACTTATTTCACTTAGAATCATCGTACCTGAATCCACCCATTTTGCTGCTACTGGTCTTATGACATTGATTTCATGGCTGAGGGATATTCCATCGTACGTAAGTACCACAATTTTTTGAACCATTTTTATATTTCCTGGGATATTTAAGGTGTACCCAAGTTGAGTTCCTTGTAAGCAGTGCAGCACTAAATTTTGGGGTGGCTCTGTCTTATTGATTTTCAGTTTTCCCAAGGTATATTCCCTAGACTGGAAGTGCCCTTGGCTCTGTAGCTCTGTTGTTTACTTGTTTTAGGGAACACAATGCACTCCTCCAGAGAGGCAGTTGGCAATTACATCCCACCCATCAGCATAACAAGGCTCCCTGTTCTCCAGGGCCTGTCTTGCTTTTCTGGTTTTTACACATTTTGTGGATGTCCCTTTTGACTGGTGGGAAGTGATATTTCTTTGTAGTCCAGATTTGCATTGCCCGCTTGCTTGCTTGGCCAAAAAGGGCGTAAGCGTTTTCTCCTGAATATATTCAGGAGAAAACGCATACGCCCTTTTTGGCCAAGTGCATCATTGTCGAAGTTGGGCCCCTCTTCCTGTGCTTTAAAGGCGATTCCAACGTACCTCTTGAAATCTGTTTCCTGCTATTCTGCCTCGCTTTCAAGTCTGCCTCGTTGCCTTCCCTCAACAGATTTTTGGACGATAGTTGTCCATTATTACTCGGCCAGTTTGTGAATTGCTGTGCCCCTGAGCTCCATTTTTCAACTCGTTTTTGGTGAGCTGACCGCAAGTCCAAAATTTTGGTTCAGGACCTATACTGGTTCCCAGTGGGTGGCTGAGACATTTGTTAATTCTTCTTCCTACCGGGAAATTACAGTGATATGTGCCCGTCCAAATGCCTAACAGCTTCTCTCTCATTGGTTGTCCCTCTTCCCTTTCAACCTCTGCCAAATTGGCAACCTGTGGGAACCAGGATGTTAAAGGGGCTGTCTCTGCAAGTTGGGAGGTAGATAGTAAAGCAGATGGAAAGTCAAACCGGAGCACCAGGAGAGGGACTATTCGTTGAGTTTTAGAAACCTTTCGATTTCACAGTGTGTCCGTTCTCTAGGATTCCCATACATGTTACAGCTGTAGTAATATTCCCTTCAACCTGGAGAGTTCGGACCCATGGAATGGGTGCCATGCATTATTGCTTTAAAGGGTCTGCATTTGCTCAACCAATCTCACCAAACCTCTCAGTCACAAGTGTCCAACCTTATGCCACATCCAGCTGTCATTGTAGATAGGGTCATTCCAGGTTTCATCAGAGACCCTGAAGGAATTGTAAAGAATTTCCCAGGTTTTTGTTTTGTTTTTGAAATTCCTTTTTATATGGGTTTGAGCTGATTCTCGCTGCCATGTTTATGCCAGTCTAGACACACTTGTTTCCCTTACGGAGACATATCAATACATAGGTTTTAAGTTTCTTACTAGTCAGATATATTCCTCTGTGTGAAATATGGGGTTTTGAGTCCCTTTCACTGAGGAAGGTGTAGGTCTTGTCTATTCCATAGTTGGTTTTTGGAACGGTACCTGTGCTTATATCAAACTCTGGTTTTATGCATCACCCCACCTCTCCTTCCCCCTTAAGCAGGCATAAGTGTGTTTTCTAAATGTGAGTCCCTGTTTTCTTTCCTAACTCAGTTCAAGTGTAGCCATGTTTACAGGATCTTCATAAGTGATATCTTATGATAAGTTTCTTTTTCTGTGTGACTTATTTCACTTAGAATCATCGTACCTGAATCCACCCATTTTGCTGCTACTGGTCTTATGACATTGATTTCATGGCTGAGGGATATTCCATCATACGTAAGTATGACAATTTTTTGAACCATTTTTATATTTCCTGAGATATTTAAGGTGTACCCAAGTTGAGGTCCTTGTAAGCAGTGCAGCCCTAAATTTTGGGGTGTCTCTGTCTTATTGATTTTCATTTTTTCCAAGGTATATTCCCTAGACTGGAAGTGCCCTTGGCTCTGTAGCTCTGTTCTTTACTTGTTTTAGGGAACACAATGCACTCCTCCAGAGAGGCCGTTGGCAGTTTACATCCCGCCCATCAGCATAACAAGGCTCCCTGTTCTCCAGGGCCTGTCTTGCCTTTCGGGTTTTTACAAATTTTGCGGATGTCCCTTTTGACCGGTGGGAAGTGATACTTCTTTGTAATGCAGATTTGCATTGCCCGCTTGCTTGCTTGGCCAAAAAGGGCGTATGCGTTTTCTCCTGAATATATTCAGGAGAAAACGCATACGCCCATTTTGGCCAAGTGCATCATTGTCGAAGTTGTGCCCCTCTTCCTGTGCTTTAAAGGCGATTCCAACGTACCTCTTGAAATCTGTTTACTTCTATTCTGCCTCGCTTTCAAGTCCGCCTCGTTGCCTTCCCTCAACAGATTTTTGGACGATAGTTGTCCTTTATTACTCGGCCAGTTTGTGAATTGCTGTGCCCCTGAGCTCCATTATTCAACTCGTGTTTGGTGAGCTGACCGCAAGTCCAAAATTTTGGTTCAGGACCTATACTGGTTCCCGGTGGGTGGCTGACACTTTGGTTAATTCTTCTTCCTGCCGGGAAGTTAGAGTGATATGTGCCCGTCCAAATGCCTAACAGCTACTCTCTCATTGGTTCTCCCACTTCCCTTTAATCCTCTGACAAATTGGCAACCTGTGCGAACCAGGAGGTTAAAGGGGCTGTCTCTCCAAGTTGGGAGGTTGATAGTAAAGCAGATGGAAAGTCAAACCGGAGCACCAGGAGAGGGACTATTCGTTGAGTTTTAGAAACCTTTCGTATTCACAGTGTGTCCGTTCTCTAGGTTTGCCGTACATGTTATAACTGTAGTAATATTCCCTTCAACCTGGAGAGTTGGGACCCATGGAATGGGTGCCATGCATTATTGCTTTAAAGGGTCTGCATTTGCTCACCCAATCTCACCAATCCTCTCAGTCCCAAGTGTCCAGCCTTATGCCTCATCCAGCTGTCGTTGTAGATAGGGTCATTCCAGGTTTCATCAGAGACCCCGAAGGAATTGTAAAGAATTTCCTAGTTTTTTGTTTTGTTTTTGAAATTCCTTTTTATACTGGGTTTGAGCTGATTCTCGCTGCCATGTTTATGCCAGTCTGGACACACTTGATTCCCTTACGGAGACATATCAATACATAGGTTTTAAGATTCTTACTAGTCAGAAATATTCCTCTGCGGGAAATATGGGGTTTTGAGTCCCTTTCACTGAGGAAGGTGTAGGTCTTGTCTATTCCATAGTTGGTTTTTGGAACGGTACCTGTGCTTATATCCAACTCTGGTTTTATGCATCACCCCACCTCTCCTTCCCCCTTAAGCAGGCATAAGTGTGTTTTCTAAATGTGAGACACTGTTTTCTTTCCTATCTCAGTTCAAGTGTAGCCATGTTTACAGGATGTTCATAAGTGATATCTTATGATAAGTTTCTTTTTCTGTGTGACTTATTTCACTTAGAATCATCGTACCTGAATCCACCCATTTTGCTGCTACTGGTCTTATGACATTGATTTCATGGCTGAGGGATATTCCATCGTACGTAAGTATGACAATTTTTTGAACCATTTTTATATTTCCTGAGATATTTAAGGTGTACCCAAGTTGAGGTCCTTGTAAGCAGTGCAGCCCTAAATTTTGGGGTGGCTCTGTCTTATTGATTTTCATATTTTCCAAGGTATATTCACTAGACTGGAAGTGCCCTTGGCTCTGTAGCTCTGTTCTTTACTTGTTTTAGGGAACACAATGCACTCATCCAGAGAGGCAGTTGGCAGTTTACATCCCGCCCATCAGCAGAACAAGGCCCCCTGTTCTCCAGGGCCTGTCTTGCCTTTCGGGTTTTTAAACATTTTGCGGATGTCCCTTTTGACCGGTGGGAAGTGATACTTCTTTGTAGTGCAGATTTGCATTGCCCGCTTGCTTGCTTGGCCAAAAAGGGCGTATGCGTTTTCTCCTGAATATATTCAGGAGAAAACGCATACGCCCATTTTGGCCAAGTGCATCATTGTCGAAGTTGTGCCCCTCTTCCGGTGCTTTAAAGGCGATTCCAACGTACCTCATGAAATCTGTTTCCTGCTATTCTGTCTCGCTTTCAGGTCCGTCTCGTTGCCTTCCCTCAACAGATTTTTGGACGATAGTTGTCCTTTATTACTCGGCCAGTTTGTGAATTGCTGTGCCCCTGAGCTCCATTATTCAACTCGTGTTTGGAGAGCTGACCGCAATTCCAAAACTTTGGTTCAGTAACTATACTGGTTCCCAGTGGGTGGCTGAGACTTTGGTTAATTCTTATTCCTGCCGGGAAATTACAGTGATATGTGCCCGTCCAAATGCCTAACAGCTAATCTCTCATTGGTTCTCCCTCTTCCCTTTCATCCTCTGCCAAATTGGCAACCTGTGCGAACCAGGAGGTTAAAGGGGCTGTCTCTCCAAGTTGGGAGGTTGATAGTAAAGCAGATGGAAAGTCAAACCGGAGCACCAGGAGAGGGACAGTTCGTTGAGTTTTAGAAACCTTTCGTATTCACAGTGTGTCCGTTCTCTAGGTTTCCCGTACATGTTATAGCTGTAGTAATATTCCCTTCAACCTGGAGAGTTGGGACCCATGGAATGGGTGCCAGGCATTTGTGCTTTAAAGGGTCTGCATTTGCTCACCCAATCTCACCAATCGTCTCAGTCCCAAGTGTCCCTCCTTATGCCATATCCAGCTGTCATTGTAGATAAGGTCATTCCAGGTTTCACCAGAGACCCTGAAGGAATTGTAAAGAATTTCCTAGTTTTTTTGTTTTGGTTTTGAAATTCCTTTTTAGAGTGGGTTTGAGCTGATTCTCGCTGCCATGTTTATGCCAGTCTAGACACACTTGATTCCCTTACGGAGACATATCAATCCATAGGTTTTAAGATTCTTACTAGTCAGATATATTCCTCTGAGGGAAATATGGGGTTTTGAGTCCCTTTCACTGAGGAAGGTGTAGGTCTTGTCTATTCCATAGTTGGTTTTTGGAACGGTACCTGTGCTTATATCAAACTCTGGTTTTATGCATCACCCCACCTCTCCTTCCCCCTTAAGCAGGCATAAGAGTGTTTTCTAAATGTGAGACACTGTTATCTTTCCTAACTCAGTTCAAGTGTAGCCATGTTTACAGGATCTTCATAAGTGATATCTTATGATAAGTTTCTTTTTCTGTGTGACTTATTTCACTTAGAATCATCGTACCTGAATCCACCCATTTTGCTGCTACTGGTCTTATGACATTGATTTCATGGCTGAGGGATATTCCATCATACGTAAGTACTGCAATTTTCTGAACCATTTTTATATTTCCTGGGATATTTAAGGTGTACCCAAGTTGAGGTCCTTGTAAGCAGTGCAGCCCTAAATTTTGGGGTGGCTCTGTCTTATTGATTTTCATTTTTCCCAAGGTATATTCCCTAGACTGGAAGTGCCCTTGGCTCTGTAGCTCTGTTGTTTACTTGTTTTAGGGAACACAATGCACTCCTCCAGAGAGGCTGTTGGCAGTTTACATCCCGCCCATCAGCATAACAAGGCTCCCTGTTATCCAGGGCCTGTCTTGCCTTTCGGGTTTTTACATATTTTGTGGATGTCCCTTTTGACCGGTGGGAAGTGATACTTCTTTGTAGTGCAGATTTGCATTGCCCGCTTGCTTGCTTGGCCAAAAAGGGCGTATGCGTTTTCTCCTGAATATATTCAGGAGAAAACGCATACGCCCATTTTGGCCAAGTGCATCATTGTTGAAGTTGTGCCCTTCTTCCTGTGCTTTAAAGGCGATTCCAACGTACCTCTTGAAATCTGTTTCCTGCTATTCTGCCTCGCTTTCAGGTCCACCTCGTTGCCTTCCCTCAACAGATTTTTGGATGATAGTTGTCCTTTATTACTCGGCCAGTTTGTGAATTGCTGTGCCCCTGAGCTCCATTATTCAACTCGTGTTTGGTGAGCTGACCGCAAGTCCAAAATTTTGGTTCAGGACCTATACTGGTTCCCGGTGGGTGGCTGAGACTTTGGTTAATTCTTCTTCCTGCCGGGAAATTACAGTGATATGTGCCCGTCCAAATGCCTAACAGCTACTCTCTCATTGGTTCTCCCTCTTCCCTTTCATCCTCTGCCACATTGACAACCTGTGCGAACCAGGAGGTTAAAGGGGCTGTCTCTCCAAGTTGGGAGGTTGATAGTAAAGCAGATGGAAAGTCAAACCGGAGCACAAGGAGAGGGACAGTTCGTTGAGTTTTAGAAACCTTTCGTATTCACAGTGTGTCCGTTCTCTAGGTTTCCCGTACATGTTATAGCTGTAGTAATATTCCCTTCAACCTGGAGAGTTGGGACCCATGGAATGGGTGCCAGGCATTTGTGCTTTAAAGGGTCTGCATTTGCTCACCCAATCTCACCAATCGTCTCAGTCCCAAGTGTTCCTCCTTATGCCACATCCAGCTGTCATTGTAGATAAGGTCATTCCAGGTTTCATCAGAGACCCTGAAGAAATTGTAAGGAATTTCCTAGTTTTTTTGTTTTGGTTTTGAAATTCCTTTTTAGAGTGGGTTTGAGCTGATTCTCGCTGCCATGTTTATGCCAGTCTAGACACTCTTGATTCCCTTACGGAGACATATCAATACATAGGTTTTAAGATTCTTACTAGTCAGATATATTCCTCTGCGGGAAATATGGGGTTTTGAGTCCCTTTCACTGAGGAAGGTGTAGGTCTTGTCTATTCCATAGTTGGTTTTTGGAACGGTACCTGTGCTTATATCAAACTCTGGTTTTATGCATCACCCCACCTCTCCTTCCCCCTTAAGCAGGCATAAGAGTGTTTTCTAAATGTGAGACACTGTTCTCTTTCCTAACTCAGTTCAAGTGTAGCCATGTTTACAGGATCTTCATAAGTGATATCTTATGATAAGTTTCTTTTTCTGTGTGACTTATTTCACTTAGAATCATCGTACCTGAATCCACCCATTTTGCTGCTACTGGTCTTATGACATTGATTTCATGGCTGAGGGATATTCCATCGTACGTAAGTACCGCAATTTTCTGAACCATTTTTATATTTCCTGGGATATTTAAAGTGTACCCAAGTTGAGGTCCTTGTAAGCAGTGCAGCCCTAAATTTTGGGGTGGCTCTGTCTTATTGATTTTCATTTTTCCCAAGGTATATTCCCTAGACTGGAAGTGCCCTTGGCTCTGTAGCTCTGTTCTTTACTTGTTTTAGGGAACACAATGCACTCCTCCAGAGAGGCAGTTGGCAGTTTACATCCCGCCCATCAGCATAACAAGGCTCCCTGTTATCCAGGGCCTGTCTTGCCTTTCGGGTTTTTACACATTTTGTGGATGTCCCTTTTGACCTGTGGGAAGTGATACTTCTTTGTAGTGCAGATTTGCATTGCCCGCTTGCTTGCTTGGCCAAAAAGGGCGTATGCGTTTTCTCCTGAATATATTCAGGAGAAAACGCATACGCCCATTTTGGCCAAGTGCATCATTGTCGAAGTTGTGCCCTTCTTCCTGTGCTTTAAAGGCGATTCCAACGTACCTCTTGAAATCTGTTTCCTGCTATTCTGCCTCGCTTTCAGGTCCGCCTCGTTGCCTTCCCTCAACAGATTTTTGGATGATAGTTGTCCTTTATTACTCGGCCAGTTTGTGAATTGCTGTGCCCCTGAGCTCCATTATTCAACTCGTGTTTGGTTAGCTGACCGCAAGTCCAAAATTTTGGTTCAGGACCTATACTGGTTCCCGGTGGGTGGCTGAGACTTTGGTTAATTCTTCTTCCTGCCGGGAAATTACAGTGATATGTGACCGTCCAAATGCCTAACAGCTACTCTCTCATTGGTTCTCCCACTTCCCTTTCATCCTCTGCCAAATTGGCAACCTGTGCGAACCAGGAGGTTAAAGGGGCTGTCTCTCCAAGTTGGAAGGTTGATAGTAAAGCAGATGGAAAGTCAAACTTGAGTACCAGAATAGGGACTATTCGTTGAGATTTTGAAACCTTTCTTATTCACAGTGTGTCCGTTCTATAGGTTTCCCGTACATGTTAAAGCTGTAGTAATATTCCCTTCAACCTGGAGTGTTGGGACCCTTGGAATGGGTGCCAGGCATTTGTGCTTTAAAGGGTCTGCATTTGCTCACCCAATCTCACCAATCGTCTCAGTCCCAAGTGTCCAGGCTTATGCCACATCCAGCTGTTGTTGTAGATAGGGTCATTCCAGGTTTCATCAGAGACCCTGAAGGAATTGTAAAGAATTTCTCAGTTTTTTTGTTTTGTTTTTGAAATTCCTTTTTATCGTGGGTTTGAGCTGATTCTCGCTGCCATGTTTATGCCAGTCTAGACACACTTGATTCCCTTACGGAGACATATCAATACATAGGTTTTAAGATTCTCACTAGTCAGATATATTCCACTGTGGGAAATATGGGGTTTTGAGTCCCTTTCAGTGAGGAATGTGTAGTTCTTGTCTATTCCATAGTTGGTTTTTGGAACGGTACCTGTGCTTATATCAAACTCTGGTTTTTTTTTTTTTTTTTTTTTTTGCTGTACGCGGGCCTCTCACCGTTGTGGCCTCTCCCGTTGCGGAGCACAGGCTCCGGACGCACAGGCTCAGCGGCCATGGCTCACGGGCCCAGCCGCTCTGCGGCATGCAGGACAAACTCTGGTTTTATGCATCACCCCACCTCTCCTTCCCCCTTAAGCAGGCATAAGAGTGTTTTCTAAATGAGAGACACTGTTCTCTTTCCTAACTCAGTTCAAGTGTAACCATGTTTACAGGAACTTCATAAGTGATATCTTATGATAAGTTTCTTTTTCTGTGTGACTTATTTCATTTAGAATCATCGTACCTGAATCCACCCATTTTGCTGCTACTGGTCTTATGACATTGATTTCATGGCTGAGGGATATTCCATCGTACGTAAGTACCACAATTTTTTGAACCATTTTTATATTTCCTGGGATATTTAAGGTGTACCCAAGTTGAGGTCCTTGTAAGCAGTGCAGCCCTAAATTTTGGGGTGGCTCTGTCTTATTGATTTTCAGTTTTCCCAAGGTATATTCCCTAGACTGGAAGTGTCCTTGGCTCTGTAGCTCTGTTGTTTACTTGTTTTAGGGAACACAATGCACTCCGCCAGAGAGGCAGATGGCAATTTACATCCCGCCCATAAGCATAACAAGGCTCCTTGTTCTCCAGGGCCTGTCTTGCCTTTCTGGTTTTTACACATTTTGTGGATGTCCCTTTTGACCGGTGGGAAGTGATGCTTCTTTGTAGTGCAGATTTGCATTGCCCGCGTGCTTGCTTGCCCTAAAAGGGCGTATGCGTTTTCTCCTGAATATATTCAGGAGAAAACGAATATGCCCTTTTTGGCCAAGTGCATCATTGTCGAAGTTGTGCCCCTCTTCTTGTGCTTTAAAGGCGATTCCAACGTACCTCTTGAAATCTGTTTCCTGCTATTCTGCCTCACTTTCAAGTCCGCCACGTTGCCTTCCCTGAACAGATTTTTGGACGATAGTGGATCTTTATTACTCAGCCAGTTTGTGAATTGCTGTGCCCCTGAGCTCCATTTTTCAACTCGTTTTTTGTGAGCTGACCGCAAGTCCAAAATTTTGGTTCAGGACCTATGCTGGTTCCCGGTGGGGGGCTGAGACTTTGGTCAATTCTTCTTCCTGCTGGGAAGTTAGAGTGATATGTGCCCGTAAAAATGCCTAACAGCTACTCTCTCATTGGTTCTCCCTCTTCCCTTTCATCCTCTGCCAAATTGGCAACCTGTGCGAACCAGGAGGTTAAAGGGGCCGTCTCTCCAAGTTGGGAGGTTGATAGTAAAGCAGATGGAAAGTCAAACCGGAGCACCAGGAGAGGGACTATTCGTTGAGTTTTAGAAACCTTTCGTATTCACAGTGTGTCCGTTCTCTAGGTTTCCCGTACATGTTATAGCTGTAGTAATATTCTCTTCAACCTGGAGAGTTGGGACCCATGGAATGGGTGCCAGGCCTTTGTGCTGTAAAGGGTCTGCATTTGCTCACCCAATCTCACAAATCGTCTCAGTCCCATGTGTCCCTCCTTATGCCACATCCAGCTGTCATTGTAGATAGGGTCATTCCAGGTTTCATCAGAGACCCTGAAGGAATTGTAAAGAATTTCCCATTTTTTTGTTTTGTTTTTGAAATTCCTTTTTATAGTGGTTTTGAGCTGATACTCGCTGCCATGTTAATGCCAGTCTAGACACACTTGATTCCCTTAAGGAGACATATCAATACATAGGTTTTAAGATTCTTACTAGTCAGATATATTCCTCTGTGGGAAATATGGTGTTTTGAGTCCCTTTCACTGAGGAAGGTGTAGGTCTTGTCTATTCCATAGTTGGTTTTTGGAACGGTACCTGTGCTTATATCAAACTCTGGTTTTATGCATCACCCCACCTCTCATTCCCCCTTAAGCAGGCATAAGAGTGTTTTCTAAATGTGAGACACTGTTCTCTTTCCTAACTCAGTTCAAGTGTAGCCATGTTTACAGGTTCTTCATAAGTGATATCATATGACAAGTTTCTTTTTCTGTGTGACTTATTTCACTTAGAATCATCGTACCTGAATCCACCCATTTTGCTGCTACTGGTCTTATGACATTGATTTAATGGCTGAGGGATATTCCATCGTACGTAAGTACCACAATTTTTTGAACCATTTTTATATTTCCTGGGATATTTAAGGTGTACCCAAGTTGAGGTCCTTGTAAGCAGTGCAGCCCTAAATTTTGGGGTGGCTCTGTCTTATTCATTTTCAGTTTTCCCAAGGTATATTCCCTAGACTGGAAGTGCCCTTGGCTCTGTAGCTCTGTTGTTTCCTTGTTTTAGGGAACACAGTGCACTGCTACAGAGAGGCAGTTGGCAGTTTACATCCCGCCCATCAGCATAACAAGGCTCCCTGTCCTCCAGGGCCTGCTTGCCTTTCTGGTTTTTACACATTTTGTGGATGTCCCTTTTGACCTGTGGGAAGTGATACTTCTTTGTAGTGCAGATTTGCATTGCCCGCTTGCTTGCTTGGCCAAAAAGGGCGTATGCGTTTTCTCCTGAATATATTCAGGAGAAAACGCATACGCCCTTTTTGGCTAAGTGCATCATTGTCGAAGTTGTGCCCCTCTTCCTGTGCTTTAAAGGCGATTCCAACGTACCTCTTGAAATCTGTTTCCTGCTATTCTGCCTCGCTTTCAAATCCGCCTCGTTGCCTTCCTCAACAGATTTTTGGACGATAGTTGTCATTTATTACTTGGCCAGTTTGTGAATTGCTGTGCCCCTGAGCTCCATTTTTCAACTCGTTTTCGGTGAGCTGACGGCAGGTCCAAAATTTTGGTTCAAGACCTATACTGATTCCCGGTGGGTGGCTGAGATTTTGTTTAATTCTTCTTCCTGCCGGGAAGTTAGAGTGATATGTTCAAGTCCAAATGCCTAACAGCTACTCTCTCATTGGTTCTCCCCCTTCCCTTTCATCCTCTGCCAAATTGGCAACCAGTGCGAACCAGGAGGTTGAAGGGGCTGTCTCTCCAAGTTGGGAGGTTGATAGTAAAGCAGGTGGAAAGTCAAACCACAGGACCAGGAGAGGGACAATTCGTTGAGCTTTAGAAACCTTTCGTATTCACAGTGTGTCCATTCTCTAGGTTTCCCGTACTTGTTATAGCTGTAGTAATATTCCCTTCAACCTGGAGAGTTGGGACCCATGGAATGGGTGCCAGGCATTTGTGCTTTAAAGGGTCTGCATTTGCTCACCCAATCTCACCAATCGTCTCAGTCCCAACTGTCCAGCCTTATTTCACATCCAGCTGTCGTTGTAGATAGGATCTTTCCAGGTTTCATCAGAGACCCTGAAAGAATTGTAAAGAATTTCACAGTTTTTTTGATTTGTTTTCGAAATTCCTTTTTATAGTGGGTTTGAGCTGATTCTCGCTGCCATGTTTATGCCAGTCTAGACACACTTGATTCCCTTACGGAGACATTTCAATACATAGGTTTTAAGATTCTTACTAGTCAGATATATTCCTCTGCGGGAAATATGGGGTTTTGAGTCCCTTTCACTGAGGAAGGTGTAGGTCTTGTCTATTCCATAGTTGGTTTTTGGAACGGTACCTGTGCTTATATCAAACTCTGGTTTTATGCATCACCCCACCTCTCCTTCCCCCTTAAGCAGGCATAAGAGTGTTTTCTAACTGTGAGATACTGTTCTCTTTCCTAAATCAGTTCAAGTGTAGCCATGTTTACAGGATCTTCATTAGTGATATCTTATGATAAGTTTCTTTTTCTGTGTGACTTATTTCACTTAGAATCATCGTACCTGAATCCACCCATTTTGCTGCTACTGGTCCTATGACATTGATTTCATGGCTGAGGGATATTCCATCGTACGTAGGTACCACAATTTTTTGAACCATTTTTATATTTCCTGGGATATTTATGGTGTACCCAAGTTGAGGTCCTTGTAAGCAGTGCAGCCCTAAATATTGGGCTGGCTCTGTCTTATTGATTTTCAGTTTTCCCAAGGTATATTCCCTAGAATGGAAGTGCCCTTGGCTCTGTAGCTCTGTTCTTTCCTTGTTTTAGGAAACACAATGCACTCCTCCAGAGAGGCAGTTGGCAATTTACATCCCGCCCATTAGCATAACAAGGCTCCCTGTTCTCCAGGGCCTGTCTTGCCTTTCTGGTTTTTACATATTTTGTGGATGTCCCTTTTGACCGGTGGGAAGTGATACTTCTTTGTAGTGCAGATTTGCATTGCCCGCTTGCTTGCTTGGCCAAAAAGGGCGTATGCGTTGTCTCCTGAATATATTAAGGAGAAAACTCATACACCCCTTTTAGCCAAGTGCACCAATGTCGAAGTTGTGCCCCTCTTCCTGTGCTTTATAGGCGATTCCAACGTACCTGTTGAAATCTGTTTCCTGCTATTCTGCCTCGCTTTCAAATCTGCCTCATTGCCTTCCCTCAACAGATTTTTGGACGATACTTGTCCTTTATTACTTGGCCAGTTTGTGAATTGCTGTGCTCCTGAGCTCCATTTTTCAACTCGTTTTTTGTGAGCTGACCGCAAGTCCAAAATTTTGGTTCAGGACCTATGCTGGTTCCCGGTGGGGGGCTGAGACTTTGGTTAATTCTTCTTCCTGCCGGGAAGTTAGAGTGATATGTGCCCGTCCAAATGCCTAACATCTACTCTCTCATTGGTTCTCCCTCTTCCCTTTCATCCTCTGCCAAATTGGCAACCTGTACGAACCAGGAGGTTAAAGGGGCAGTCTCTCCAATTTGGGAAGTTGATAGTAAAGCAGATGGAAAGTCAAATCGGAGCACCAGGAGAGGGACTATTCGTTGAGATTTAGAAACCTTTCGTATTCACAGTGTGTCCGTTCTCTAAGTTTTCTGAACATGTTATAGCTGTAGTAATATTCCCTTCAACCTGGAGAGTTGGGACCCACGGAATGGGTGTCAGGCCTTTGTGCTTTAAATGGTCTGCATTTGCTCACCCAATTTCACCATTCCTCTCAGTCCCAAGTTTCCAGCCTTATGCCACATCCAGCTGTCGTTGTAGATAGGGTCATTCCAGGTTTCATCAGAGACCCTGAAGGAATTGTAAAGCATTTCCCTGTTTTTTTGTTTTGTTTTTGAAATTCCTTTTTATACTGGGTTTGAGCTGATTCTCGCTGCCATGTTTATGCCAGTCTAGACACACATGATTCCCTTACGGAGACATATAATTACATAGGTTTTAAGTTTCTTACTAGTCAGATATATTCCTCTGCGGGAAGTATGGGGTTTTGAGTCCCTTTCACTGAGGAAGGTGTAGTTCTTGTCTATTCCATAGTTGGTTTTTGGAACGGTACCTGTGCTTATATCAAACTCTGGTTTTATGCATCACCCCACCTCTCCTTCCCCCTTAAGCAGGCATAAGAGTGTTTTCTAAATGTGAGACACTGTTCTCTTTCCTAACTCAGTTCAAGTGTAGCCATGTTTACAGGATCTTCATAAGTGATATCTTATGATAAGTTTCTTTTTCTGTGTGACTTATTTCACTTAGAATCATCGTACCTGAATCCACCCATTTTGCTGCTACTTGTCTTATGACATTGATTTCATGGCTGAGGGATATTCCATCGTACGTAAGTACCACAATTTTTTGAACCATTTTTATATTTCCTGGGATATTTAAGGTGTACCCAAGTTGAGGTCCTTGTAAGCAGTGCAGCCCTAAATTTTGGGGTGGCTCTGTCTTATTGATTTTCAATTTTCCCAAGGTATATTCCCTAGACTGGAAGTGTACTTGGCTCTGTAGCTCTGTTCTTTACTTGTTTTAGGGAACACTATGTACTCCTCCAGAGAGGCAGTTGGCAATTTACATCCCGCCCATCAGCATAACAAGGCTCCCTGTTCTCCAGGGCCTGTCTTGCCTTTCTGGTTTTTACACATTTTGTGGATGTCCCTTTTGACCGGTGGGAAGTGATACTTCTTTGTAGTGCAGATTTGCATTGCCCGCTTGCTTGCTTGGCCAAAAAGGGGGTATGCGTTTTCTCCTGAATATATTCAGCTGAAAACGCATACGCTCTTTTTGGCCAAGTGCATCATTGTCGAAGTTGTGCCCCTCTTCCTGTGCTTTAAAGGCGATTCCAAGTTACCTCTTGAAATCTGTTTCCTGCTATTCAGCCTCGCTTTCAAGTCAGCCTCCTTGCCTTACCTCAACAGATTTTTGGCCGATCCTTATCCTTTATTACTGGCCAGTTTGTGAATTGCTGTGCCCCTGAGCTCCATTTTTCAACTCGTTTTTGGTGAGCTGACAGCAAGTCCAAAATTTTGGTTCAAGACCTACACTGATTCCCGGAGGGTGGCTGAGATTTTGGTTAATTCTTCTTCCTGCCGGGAAGTAAGAGTGATATGTTCAAGTCCAAATGCCTAACAGCTACTCTCTCATTGGTTCTCCCCCTTCCCTTTCATCCTCTGCCAAATTGGCAACTTGTGCGAACCAGGAGGTTAAAGGGGCTGTCTCTCCAAGTTGGGAGGTTGATAGTAAAGCAGGTGGAAATTCAAACCAGAGCACCAGGAGAGGGACAATTCGTTGAGATTTAGAAACCTTTCGTATTCACAGTGTGTCCATTCTCTAGGTTTCCCATACTTGTTAGAGCTGTAGTAATATTCCCTTCAACCTGGAGATTTGGGACCCATGGAATGGGTGCCAGGCATTTGTGCTTTAAAGGGTCTGCATTTGCTCACCCAATCTCACCAATCGTCTCAGTCCCAACTGTCCAGCCTTATTTCACATCCAGCTGTCATTGTAGATAGGATCTTTCCAGGTTTCATCAGAGACCCTGAAAGAATAGTAAAGAATTTCACAGTTTTTTTGATTTGTTTTCGAAATTCCTTTTTATAGTGGGTTTGAGCTGATTCTCGCTGCCATGTTTATGCCAGTCTAGACACACTTGATTCCCTTACGGAGAAATTTCAATACATAGGTTTTAAGATTCTTACTAGTCAGATATATTCCTCTGCGGGAAATATGGTGTTTTGAGTCCCTTTCACTGAGGAAGTTGTAGGTCTTGTCTATTCCATAGTTGGTTTTTGGAACGGTACCTGTGCTTATATCAAACTCTGGTTTTATGCATCACCCCACCTCTCCTTCCCCCTTAAGCAGGCATAAGAGTGTTTTCTAAATGTGAGACACTGTTCTCTTTCTATATCAGTTCAAGTGTAGCCATGTTTACAGGATCTTCATTAGTGATATCTTATGATAAGTTTCTTTTTCTGTGTGACTTATTTCACTTAGAATCATCGTACCTGAATCCACCCATTTTGCTGCTACTGGTCTTATGACATTGATTTCATGGCTGAGGGATATTCCATCGTACGTAGGTACCACAATTTTTTGAACCATTTTAATATTTCCTGGGATATTTATGGTGTACCCAAGTTGAGGTCATTGTAAGCAGTGCAGCCCTAAATATTGGGCTGGCTCTGTCTTATTGATTTTCAGTTTTCCCAAGGTATATTTCCTAGACTGGAAGTGCCCTTGGCTCTGTAGCTCTGTTCTTTCCTTGTTTTAGTAAACACAATGCACTCCTCCAGAGAGGCAGTTGGCAATTTACATCCCGCCCATCAGCATAACAAGGCTCCCTGTTCTCCAGGGCCTGTCTTGCCTTTCTGGTTTTTACACATTTTGTGGATGTCCCTTTTGACCGGTGGGAAGTGATACTTCTTTGTAGTGCAGATTTGCATTGCCCGCTTGCTTGCTTGGCCAAAAAGGGCGTATGCGTTTTCTCCTGAATATATTAAGGAGAAAACGCATACGCCCTTTTTAGCCAAGTGCATCATTGTCGAAGTTGTGCACCTCTTCCTGTGCTTTAAAGGTGAATCCAACGTACATGTTGAAATGTGTTTCCTGCTCTTCTGCCTCGCTTTCCAGTCCGCCTCGTTGCCTTCCCTCAAAACATTTTTGGATGTTACTTGTCCTTTATTTCTCGGCCAGTTTGTGAATTGCTGTGCCCCTGAGCTCCATTTTTCAACTCGTTTTTGGTGAGCTGACCGCAAGTCCAAAATTTTGGTTCAGGACCTATGCTGGTTCCCGGTGGGGGGCTGAGACTTTGGTTAATACTTCTTCCTGCCGGGAAGTTAGAGTGATATGTGCCCGTCCAAATGCCTAACAGCTACTCTCTCATTGGTTCTCCCTCTTCTCTTTCATCCTCTGCAAAATTGGAAACCTGTGCGAACCAGGAGGTTAAAGGGGCTGTCTCTCCAAGTTGGGAAATTGATAGTAAAGCAGATGGAAAGTCAAACCGGAGCACCAGGAGAGGGACTATTCGTTGAGTTTTAGAAACCTTTCGTATTCACAGTGTGTCCGTTCTCTAGGTTTCCCGTACATGTTATAACTGTAGTAATATTCCCTTCAACCTGGAGAGTTGGGACCAATGCAATGGGTGCCATGCATTATTGCTTTTAAGGGTCTGCATTTGCTTACCAAATCTCACCAATCCTCTCAGTCCCAAGTGTCCAGCCTTATGCCACATCCAGCTGTCGTTGTAGATAGGGTCATTCCAGGTTTCATCAGAGACCCTGAAGGAATTGTAAAGAATTTCCCAGTTTTTTTGTTTTGTTTTTGAAACTCCTTTTTATAGTGGGTTTGAGCTGATTCTCGCTGCCATGTTTATGCCAGTCTAGACACACTTGATTCCCTTACGGAGACATATCAATACATAGGTTTTAAGATTCTTACTAGTCAGATATATTCCTCTGCGGGAAATATGGGGTTTTGAGTCCCTTTCACTGAGGAAGGTGTAGGTCTTGTCTATTCCATAGTTGGTTTTTGGAACGGTACGTGTGCTTATATCAAACTCTGGTTTTATGCATCACCCCACCTCTCCTTTCCCTTAAGCAGGCATAAGAGTGTTTTCTAAATGTGAGACACTGTTCTATTTCCTAACTCAGTTCAAGTGTAGCCATGTTTACAGGATCTTCATAAGTGATATCTTATGATAAGTTTCTTTTTCTGTGTGACTTATTTCATTTAGAATCATCGTACCTGAATCCACCCATTTTGCTGCTACTGGTCTTATGACATTGATTTCATGGCTGAGGGATATTCCATCGTACGTAAGTACCACAATTTTTTGAACCATTTTTATATTTCTTGGGACATTTAAGGTGTACCCAAGTTGAGGTCCTTGTAAGCAGTGCAGCCCTAAATTTTGGGGTGGCTCTGTCTTATTGATTTTCAGTTTTCCCAAGGTATATTCCCTAGACTGGAAGTGCCCTTGGCTCTGTAGCTCTGTTCTTTACTTGTTTTAGGGAACACAATGTACTCCTCCAGAGAGGCAGTTGGCAATTTACATGCCGCCCATCAGCACAACAAGGCTCCCTGTTCTCCAGGGCCTGTCTTGCCTTTCTGGTTTTTACACATTTTGTGGATATCCCTTTTGACCGTTGGGAAGTGATACTTCTTTTTAGTGCAGATTTGCATTGCCCGCTTGCTTGCTTGGCCAAAAAGGGCGTATGCGTTTTCTCCTGAATATATTAAGGAGAAAATGCATACGCCCTTTTTAGCCAAGTGCATCATTGTCGAAGTTGTGCCCCTCTTCCTGTGCTTTAAAGGCGATTCCAACGTACCTCTTGAAATCTGTTTCCTGCTATTCTGCCTCGCTTTCAAGTCCGCCTCGTTGCCTTCCCTCAAAAGATTTTTGGACGATCGTTGTCCTTTATTACTCGGCCAGTTTGTGAATTGCTGTACCCCTGAGCTCCATTTTTCAACTCGTTTTTTTGTGAGCTGACTGCAAGTCCAACATTTTGGTTCAGGACCTATGCTCGTTCCCAGTGGGGGGCTGAGACTTTGGTTAATTCTTCTTCCTGCCGGGAAGTTAGAGTGATATGTGCCCGTCCAAATACCTAACAGCTACTCTCTCATTGGTTCTCCCTCTTCCCTTTCATCCTCTGCCAAATTGGCAACCTGTACGAACCAGGAGGTTAAAGGGGCAGTCTCTCCAATTTGGGAAGTTGATAGTAAAGCAGTTGGAAAGTCAAATCGGAGCACCAGGAGAGGGACTATTCGTTGAGTTTTAGAAACCTTTCGTATTCACAGTGTGTCCGTTCTCTAATTTTTCTGAACATGTTATAGCTGTAGTAATATTCCCTTCAACCTGGAGAGTTGGGACCCATGGAATGGGTGTCAGGCCTTTGTGCTTTAAATGGTCTGCATTTGCTCACCCAATTTCACCAATCCTCTCAGTCCCAAGTTTCCAGCCTTATGCCACATCCAGCTGTCGTTGTAGATAGGGTCATTCCAGGTTTCATCAGAGACCCTGAAGGAATTGTAAAGCATTCCCCTGTTTTTTTGTTTTGTTTTTGAAATTCCTTTTTATACTGGGTTTGAGCTGATTCTCGCTGCCATGTTTATGCCAGTCTAGACACACATGATTCCCTTACGGAGACATATCAATACATAGGTTTTAAGATTCTTACTATTCAGATATATTCCTCTGCGGGAAATATGGGGTTTTGAGTCCCTTTCACTGAGGAAGGTGTAGGTCTTGTCTATTCCATAGTTGGTATTTGGAACGGTACCTGTGCTTATATCAAACTCTGGTTTTATGCATCACCCCTCCTCTCCTTTCCCTTAAGCAGGCATAAGAGTGTTTTCTAAATGTGAGACACTGTTCTATTTCCTAACTCAGTTCAAGTGTAGCCATGTTTACAGGATCTTCATAAGTGATATCTTATGATAAGTTTCTTTTTCTGTGTGACTTATTTCACTTAGAATCATCGTACCTGAATCCACCCATTTTGCTGCTACTTGTCTTATGACATTGATTTCATGGCTGAGGGATATTCCATCGTACGTAAGTACCACAATTTTTTGAACCATTTTTATATTTCTTGGGATATTTAAGGTGTACCCAAGTTGATGTCCTTTTAAGCAGTGCAGCCCTAAATTTTGGGGTGTCTCTGTCTTATTGATTTTCAGTTTTCCCAATGTATATTACCTAGACTGGAAGTGCCCTTGTCTCTGTAGCTCTGTTCTTTACTTGTTTTAGGGAACACAGTGCACTCCTCCAGAGAGGTAGTTGGCAATTTACATCCCGCCCAACAGCATAACAAGGCTCCCTGTTCTCCGGGGCCTGTCTTCCCTTTCTGGTTTTTACACATTTTGTGGATGTCCCTTTTGACCGGTGGGAAGTGATACTTCTTTGTAGTGCAGATTTGCATTGCCCGCTTGCTTGCTTGGCCAAAAAGGGCGTATGCGTTTTCTGCTGAATATATTCAGGAGAAAACGCATACGCCCTTTTTGGCCAAGTGCATCATTGTCGAAGTTGTGCCCCTCTTCCTGTGCTTTAAAGGCGATTCCAACGTACCTCTTGAAATCTGTTTCCTGCTATTCTGCCTCGCTTTCAAGTCCGCCTCGTTGCCTTCCCTCAACAGATTTTTGGACGATAGTTGTCCTTTATTTCTCGGCCAGTTTGTGAATTGCTGTGCCCCTGAGCTCATTTTTCAATTCGTTTTTTGTGAGCTGACCGCAAGTCCAAAATTTTGGTTCAGGACCTATGCTGGTTCCATGTGGGGGGTTGAGACTTTGGTTAATTCTTCTTCCTGCCGGGAAATTACAGTGATATGTGCCCGTCCAAATGCCTAACAGCTACTCTCTCATTGGTTCTCCCTCTTCCCTTTCATCCTCTGCCAAATTGGCAACCTGTGCGAACCAGGAGGTTAAAGGGGCTGTCTCTCCAAGTTGGGAGGCTGATAGTAATGCAGATGGAAAGTCAAACCGGAGCACCAGGAGAGGGACTATTCGTTGAGTTTTAGAAACCTTTCGTATTCACAGTGTGTCCGTTCTCTAGGTTTGCCGTACATGTTATAACTGTAGTAATATTCCCTTCAACCTGGAGAGTTGGGACCCATGGAATGGGTGCCATGCATTATTGCTTTAAAGGGTCTGCATTTGCTCATCCACTCTCACCAATCCTCTCAGTCCCAAGTGTGCAGCCTTATGCCACATCCAGCTGTCCTTGTAGATATGGTCATTCCAGGTTTCATCAGAGACCCTGAAGGAATTGTAAAGAATTTCCCAGTTTTTTTGTTTTGTTTTTCAAATTCCTTTTTATAGTGAGTTTGAGCTGATTCTCGCTGCCATGCTTATGCTAGTCTAGACACACTTGATTCCCTTACGGAGACATATCAATACATAGGTTTTAAGATTCTTACTAGTCAGATATATTCCTCTGCGGGAAATATGGGGTTTTGAGTCCCTTTCACTGAGGAAGGTGTAGGTCTTGTCTATTCCATAGTTGGTTTTTGGAACGGTAACTGTGCTTATATCAAACTCTGGTTTTATGCATCACCCCACCTCTCCTTCCCCCTTAAGCAGGCATCAGAGTGTTTTCTAAATGTGAGACACTGTTCTCTTTCCTTACTCAGTTCAAGTGTAGCCATGTTTACAGGATCTTCATAAGTGATATCTTATGATAAGTTTCTTTTTCTCTGTGACTTAATTCACTTAGAATCATCGTACCTGAATCCACCCATTTTGCTGCTACTGGCCTTATGACATTGATTTCATGGCTGAGGGATATTCCATCGTACGTAAGTACGACAATTTTTTGAACCATTTTTATATTTCCTAGGATTTTTAAGGTGTACCCAAGTTGAGGTCCTTGTAAGCAGTGCAGCCCTAAATTTTGGGGTGGCTCTGTCTTATTGATTTTCAGCTTTCCCAAGGTATATTCCCTAGACTAGAAGTGCCCTTGGCTCTGTAGCTCTGTTGATTACTTGTTTTAGGGAACGCAATGCACTCCTCCGGAGAGGCAGTTGGCAATTTACATCCCGCCCATCAGCATAACAAGGCTCCCTGTTCTCCAGGGCCTGTCTTGCCTTTCTGGTTTTTACACATTTTGTGGATGTCCCTTTTGACCGGTGGGAAGTGATACTTCTTTGTAGTGCAGATTTGCATTGCCCGCTTGCTTGCTTGGCCAAAAAGGGCGTATGCGTTTTCTCCTGAATATATTAAGGAGAAAACGCATACGCCCTTTTTAGCCAAGTGCATCATTGTCGAAGTTGTGCACCTCTTCCTGTGCTTTAAAGGTGAATCCAACGTACATGTTGAAATGTGTTTCCTGCTCTTCTGCCTCGCTTTCCAGTCCGCCTCGTTGCCTTCCCTCAAAACATTTTTGGATGTTACTTGTCCTTTATTTCTCGGCCAGTTTGTGAATTGCTGTGCCCCTGAGCTCCATTTTTCAACTCGTTTTTGGTGAGCTGACCGCAAGTCCAAAATTTTGGTTCAGGACCTATGCTGGTTCCCGGTGGGGGGCTGAGACTTTGGTTAATACTTCTTCCTGCCGGGAAGTTAGAGTGATATGTGCCCGTCCAAATGCCTAACAGCTACTCTCTCATTGGTTCTCCCTCTTCTCTTTCATCCTCTGCAAAATTGGAAACCTGTGCGAACCAGGAGGTTAAAGGGGCTGTCTCTCCAAGTTGGGAAATTGATAGTAAAGCAGATGGAAAGTCAAACCGGAGCACCAGGAGAGGGACTATTCGTTGAGTTTTAGAAACCTTTCGTATTCACAGTGTGTCCGTTCTCTAGGTTTCCCGTACATGTTATAACTGTAGTAATATTCCCTTCAACCTGGAGAGTTGGGACCAATGCAATGGGTGCCATGCATTATTGCTTTTAAGGGTCTGCATTTGCTTACCAAATCTCACCAATCCTCTCAGTCCCAAGTGTCCAGCCTTATGCCACATCCAGCTGTCGTTGTAGATAGGGTCATTCCAGGTTTCATCAGAGACCCTGAAGGAATTGTAAAGAATTTCCCAGTTTTTTTGTTTTGTTTTTGAAACTCCTTTTTATAGTGGGTTTGAGCTGATTCTCGCTGCCATGTTTATGCCAGTCTAGACACACTTGATTCCCTTACGGAGACATATCAATACATAGGTTTTAAGATTCTTACTAGTCAGATATATTCCTCTGCGGGAAATATGGGGTTTTGAGTCCCTTTCACTGAGGAAGGTGTAGGTCTTGTCTATTCCATAGTTGGTTTTTGGAACGGTACGTGTGCTTATATCAAACTCTGGTTTTATGCATCACCCCACCTCTCCTTTCCCTTAAGCAGGCATAAGAGTGTTTTCTAAATGTGAGACACTGTTCTATTTCCTAACTCAGTTCAAGTGTAGCCATGTTTACAGGATCTTCATAAGTGATATCTTATGATAAGTTTCTTTTTCTGTGTGACTTATTTCATTTAGAATCATCGTACCTGAATCCACCCATTTTGCTGCTACTGGTCTTATGACATTGATTTCATGGCTGAGGGATATTCCATCGTACGTAAGTACCACAATTTTTTGAACCATTTTTATATTTCTTTGGACATTTAAGGTGTACCCAAGTTGAGGTCCTTGTAAGCAGTGCAGCCCTAAATTTTGGGGTGGCTCTGTCTTCTTGATTTTCAGTTTTCCCAAGGTATATTCCCTAGACTGGAAGTGCCCTTGGCTCTGTAGCTCTGTTCTTTACTTGTTTTAGGGAACACAATGTACTCCTCCAGAGAGGCAGTTGGCAATTTACATCCCGCCCATCAGCATAACAAGGCTCCCTGTTCTCCAGGGCCTGTCTTGCCTTTCTGGTTTTTACACATTTTGTGGATGTCCCTTTTGACCGGTGGGAAGTGATACTTCTTTGTAGTGCAGATTTGCATTGCCCGCTTGCTTGCTTGGCCAAAAAGGGCGTATGCGTTTTCTCCGGAATATATTAAGGAGAAAACGCATACGCCCTTTTTAGCCAAGTGCATCATTGTCGAAGTTGTGCACCTCTTCCTGTGCTTTAAAGGTGAATCCAACGTACCTCTTGAAATCTGTTTCCTGCTATTCTGCCTCGCTTTCAAGTCCGCCTCGTTGCCTTCCCTCAACAGATTTTTGGACGATAGTTGTCCTTTATTACTCAGCCAGTTTGTGAATTGCTGTGCCCCTGAGCTCCATTTTTCAACTCGTTTTAGGTGAGCTGACCGCAAGTCCAAAATTTTGGTTCAGGACCTATACTGGTTCCCGGTGGGGGGCTGAGACTTTGGTTAATTCTTCTTCCTGCCGGGAAATTACAGTGATATGTGCCCGTCCAAATGCCTAACAGCTACTCTCTCATTGGTTCTCCCTCTTCCCTTTCATCCTCTGCCAAATTGGCAACCTGTGCGAACCAGGAGGTTAAAGGGGCTGTCTCTCCAAGTTGGGATGTTGATAGTAAAGCAGATGGAAAGTCAAACCGGAGCACCAGGAGAGGGACTATTCGTTGAGATTTAGAAACCTTTCGTATTCAGAGTGTGTCCGTTCTCTAGGTTTCCCGTACATGTTATAACTGTAGTAATATTCCCTTCAACCTGGAGAGTTGGGACCCATGGAATGGGTGCCATGCATTATTGCTTTAAAGGTTCTGCATTTGTTCACCCAATCTCACCAATCCTCTCAGTCCCAAGTGTCCAGCCTTATGCCACATCCAGCTGTCGTTGTAGATAGGGTCATTCCAGGTTTCATCAGAGACCCTGAAGGAATTGTAAAGAATTTCCCAGTTTTTTTGTTTTGTTTTTGAAATTCCTTTTTATAGTGGGTTTGAGCTGATTCTCGCTGCCATGTTTATGCAAGTCTAGACACACTTGATTCCCTTACGGAGACATATCAATACATAGGTTTTAAGATTCTTACTAGTCAGATATATTCCTCTGCGGGAAATATGGGGTTTTGAGTCCCTTTCACTGAGGAAGGTGTAGGTCTTGTCTATTCCATAGTTGGTTTTTGGAATGGTACCTGTGCTTATATCAAACTCTGGTTTTATGCATCACCCCACCTCTCCTTCCCCCTTAAGCAGGCATAAGTGTGTTTTCTAAATGTGAGACACTGTTCTCTTTCCTAACTCAGTTCAAGTGTAGCCATGTTTACAGGATATTCATAAGTGATATCTTATGATAAGTTTCTTTTTCTCTGTGACTTATTTCACTTAGAATCATCGTACCTGAATCCACCCATTTTGCTGCTACTGGTCTTATGACATTGATTTCATGGCTGAGGGATATTCCATCGTACGTAAGTACCACAATTTTTTGAACCATTTTTATATTTCCTGGGATATTTAAGGTGTACCCAAGTTGAGGTCCTTGTAAGCAGTGCAGCCCTAAATTTTGGGATGGCTCTGTCTTATTGATCTTCAGTTTTCCCAAGGTTTATTCCCTAGACTGGAAGTGGCCTTGGCTCTGTAGCTCTGTTCTTTAATTCTTTTAGGGAACACAATGTACTCCTCCAGAGAGGCAGTTGGCAATTTACATCCCGCCCATCAGCATAACAAGGCTCCCTGTTCTCCAGGGCCTGTCTTGCCCTTCTGGTTTTTACACATTTTGTGGATGTCCCTTTTGACCGGTGGGAAGTGATACTTCTTTGTAGTGCAGATTTGCATTGCCTGCTTACTTGCTTGGCCAAAAAGGGCGTATGCGTTTTCTCCTGAATATATTCAGGAGAAAACGCATACGCCCTTTTTGGCCAAGTGCATCATTGTCGAAGTTGTGCCTCTCTTCCTGTGCTTTAAAGGGGATTCCAACGTACCTCTTGAAATCTGTTTCCTGCTATTCTGCCTCGCTTTCAAGTCCGCCTCGTTGCCTTCCCTCAACAGATTTCTGGACGATAGTTGTCCTTTATTACTCGGCCAGTTTCTGAATTGCTGTGCCCCTTAGCTCCATTTTTCAACTCGTTTTTGGTGAGCTGACCGCAAGTCCAAAATTTTGGTTCAGGACCTAAACTGGTTCCCGGTGGGGAGCTGAGACATTGGTTAATTCTTCTTCCTGCCAGGAAATTACAGTGATATGTGCCCGTCCAAATGCCTATCAGCTACTCTCTCATTGGTTCTCCCTCTTCCCTTTCATCCTCTGCCAAATTGGCAACCTGTGCGAACCAGGAGGTTAAAGGGGCTGTCTCTGCAAGTTGGGAGGTTGATAGTAAAGCAGATGGAAAGTCAAACCAGAGCACCAGGAGAGGGACTATTCGTTGAGGTTTAGAAACCTTTCGTATTCACAGTGTGTCCGTTTAATAGGATTCCTGTACATGTTATAACTGTAGTAATATTCCCTTCAACCTGGAGAGTTGGGACCCATGGAATGGGTGCCATGCATTATTGCTTTAAAGGTTCTGAATTTGTTCACCCAATCTCACCAATCCTCTCAGTCCCAAGTGTCCAGCCTTATGCCACATCCAGCTGTCGTTGTAGATAGGGTCATTCCAGGTTTCATCAGAGACCCTGAAGGAATTGTAAAGAATTTCCCAGTTTTTTTGTTTTGTTTTTGAAATTCCTTTTTATAGTGGGTTTGAGCTGATTCTCGCTGCCATGTTTATGCCAGTCTAGACACACTTGATTCCCTTATGGAGACATATCAATACATAGGTTTTAAGATTCTTACTAGTCAGATATATTCCTCTGCGGGAAATATGGGGTTTTGAGTCCATTTCACTGAGGAAGGTGTAGGTCTTGTCTATTCCATAGTTGGTTTTTGGAATGGTACCTGTGCTTATATAAAACTCTGGTTTTATGCATCACCCCACCTCTCCTTCCCCCTTAAGCAGGCATAAGAGTGTTTTCTAAATGTGAGACACTGTTCTCTTTCCTAACTCAGTTCAAGTGTAGCCATGTTTACAGGATATTCATAAGTGATATCTTATGATAAGTTTCTTTTTCTCTGTGACTTATTTCACTTAGAATCATCGTACCTGAATCCACCCATTTTGCTGCTACTGGTCTTATGACATTGATTTCATGGCTGAGGGATATTCCATCGTACGTAAGTACCACAATTTTTTGAACCATTTTTATATTTCCTGGGATATTTAAGGTGTACCCAAGTTGAGGTCCTTGTAAGCAGTGCAGCCCTAAATTTTGGGATGGCTCTGTCTTATTGATCTTCAGTTTTCCCAAGGTTTATTCCCTAGACTGGAAGTGGCCTTGCCTCTGTAGCTCTGTTCTTTACTTGTTTTAGGGAACACAATGTACTCCTCCAGAGAGGCAGTTGGCAATTTACATCCCGCCTATCAGCATAACAAGGCTCCCTGTTCTCCAGGGCCTGTCTTGCCTTTCTGGTTTTTACACATTTTGTGGATGTCCCTTTTGACCGGTGGGAAGTGATACTTCTTTGTAGTGCAGATTTGCATTGCTCGCTTGCTTGCTTGGCCAAAATGGGCGTATGCGTTTTCTCCTGAATATATTCAGGAGAAAACGCATACGCCCTTTTTGGCCAAGTGCATCATTGTCGAAGTTGGGCCTCTCTTCCTGTGCTTTAAAGGGGATTCCAACGTACCTCTTGAAATCTGTTTCCTGCTATTCTGCCTCGCTTTCTAGTCCGCCTCGTTGCCTTCCCTCAACAGATTTTTGGACGATAGTTGTCCTTTATTACTCGGCCAGTTTGTGAATTGCTGTGCCCCTGAGCTCCATTTTTCAACTCGTTTTTGGTGAACTGACCGCAAGTCCAAAATTTTGGTTCAGGACCTATACTGGTTCCCGGTGGGGGACTGAGACTTTGGTTAATTCTTCTTCCTGCCGGGAAATTACAGTGATATGTGCCCGTCCAAATGCCTATCAGCTACTCTCTCATTGGTTCTCCCTCTTCCCTTTCATCCTCTGCCAAATTGGCAACCTGTGCGAACCAGGAGGTTAAAGGGGCTGTCTCTGCAAGTTGGGAGGTTGATAGTAAAGCAGATGGAAAGTCAAACCAGAGCACCAGGAGAGGGACTATTCGTTGAGGTTTAGAAACCTTTCGTATTCACAGTGTGTCCGTTTAATAGGATTCCTGTACATGTTATAACTGTAGTAATATTCCCTTCAACCTGGAGAGTTGGGACCCATGGAATGGGTGCCATGCATTATTGCTTTAAAGGTTCTGAATTTGTTCACCCAATCTCACCAATCCTCTCAGTCCCAAGTGTCCAGCCTTATGCCACATCCAGCTGTCGTTGTAGATAGGGTCATTCCAGGTTTCATCAGAGACCCTGAAGGAATTGTAAAGAATTTCCCAGTTTTTTTGTTTTGTTTTTGAAATTCCTTTTTATAGTGGGTTTGAGCTGATTCTCGCTGCCATGTTTATGCCAGTCTAGACACACTTGATTCCCTTATGGAGACATATCAATACATAGGTTTTAAGATTCTTACTAGTCAGATATATTCCTCTGCGGGAAATATGGGGTTTTGAGTCCATTTCACTGAGGAAGGTGTAGGTCTTGTCTATTCCATAGTTGGTTTTTGGAATGGTACCTGTGCTTATATAAAACTCTGGTTTTATGCATCACCCCACCTCTCCTTCCCCCTTAAGCAGGCATAAGAGTGTTTTCTAAATGTGAGACACTGTTCTCTTTCCTAACTCAGTTCAAGTGTAGCCATGTTTACAGGATATTCATAAGTGATATCTTATGATAAGTTTCTTTTTCTCTGTGACTTATTTCACTTAGAATCATCGTACCTGAATCCACCCATTTTGCTGCTACTGGTCTTATGACATTGATTTCATGGCTGAGGGATATTCCATCGTACGTAAATACCACAATTTTTTGAACCATTTTTATATTTCCTGGGATATTTAAGGTGTACCCAAGTTGAGGTCCTTGTAAGCAGTGCAGCCCTAAATTTTGGGATGGCTCTGCCTTATTGATCTTCAGTTTTCCCAAGGTTTATTCCCTAGACTGGAAGTGGCCTTGCCTCTGTAGCTCTGTTCTTTACTTGTTTTAGGGAACACAATGTACTCCTCCAGAGAGGCAGTTGGCAATTTACATCCCGCCTATCAGCATAACAAGGCTCCCTGTTCTCCAGGGCCTGTCTTGCCTTTCTGGTTTTTACACATTTTGTGGATGTCCCTTTTGACCGGTGGGAAGTGATACTTCTTTGTAGTGCAGATTTGCATTGCTCGCTTGCTTGCTTGGCCAAAATGGGCGTATGCGTTTTCTCCTGAATATATTCAGGAGAAAACGCATACGCCCTTTTTGGCCAAGTGCATCATTGTCGAAGTTGGGCCTCTCTTCCTGTGCTTTAAAGGGGATTCCAACGTACCTCTTGAAATCTGTTTCCTGCTATTCTGCCTCGCTTTCTAGTCCGCCTCGTTGCCTTCCCTCAACAGATTTTTGGACGATAGTTGTCCTTTATTACTCGGCCAGTTTGTGAATTGCTGTGCCCCTGAGCTCCATTTTTCAACTCGTTTTTGGTGAACTGACCGCAAGTCCAAAATTTTGGTTCAGGACCTATACTGGTTCCCGGTGGGGGACTGAGACTTTGGTTAATTCTTCTTCCTGCCGGGAAATTACAGTGATATGTGCCCGTCCAAATGCCTATCAGCTACTCTCTCATTGGTTCTCCCTCTTCCCTTTCATCCTCTGCCAAATTGGCAACCTGTGCGAACCAGGAGGTTAAAGGGGCTGTCTCTCCAAGTTGGGAGGTTGGTAGTAAAGCAGATGGAAAGTCAAACCGGAGCACCAGGAGAGGGACTATTCGTTGAGTTTTAGAAACCTTTCGTATTCACTGTGTGTCCGTTTAATAGGATTCCTGTACATGTTATATCTGTAGTAATATTCCCTTCAACCTGGAGAGTTGGGACCCATGGAATGTGTGCCATGCATTATTGCTTTAAAGGGTCTGCATTTGCTCACCCAATCTCACCAATCCTCTCAGTCCCAAGTGTCCAGCCTTATGCCACATCCAGCTGTCATTGTAGATAGGGTCATTCCAGGTTTCATCAGAGACCCTGAAGGAATTGTAAAGAATTTCCCAGTTTTTTTTGATTTATTTTTGAAATTCCTTTTAATAGTGGGTTTCAGCTGATTCTCGCTGCCATATTTATGCCAGTCTAGACACACTTGATTCCCTTATGGAGACTTATCAATACATAGGTTTTAAGATTCTTACTAGTCAGATATATTCCTCTGCGGGAAATATGGGGTTTTGAGTCCCTTTCACTGAGGAAGGTGTAGGTCTTGTCTATTCCATAGTTGGTTTTTGGAATGGTACCTGTGCTTATATCAAACTCTGATTTTATGCATCACCCCACCTCTCCTTCCCCCCTTAAGCAGGCATAAGAGTGTTTTCTAAATGTGAGACACTGTTCTCTTTCCTAACTCAGTTCAAGTGTAGCCATGTTTACAGGATCTTCATAAGTGATATCTTATGATAAGTTTCTTTTTCTGTGTGACTTATTTCACTTAGAATCATCGTACCTGAATCCACCCATTTTGCTGCTACTGGTCTTATGACATTGATTTCATGGCTGAGGGATATTCCATCGTACGTAAGTACCACAATTTTTGGAACCATTTTTATATTTCCTGGGATATTTAAGGTGTACCCAAGTTGAGGTCCTTGTAAGCAGTGCAGCCCTAAATTTTGGGGTGGCTGTGTCTTTTTGATTTTCAGTTTTTCCAAGGTATATTCCGTAGAATGGAAGTACCCTTGGCTCTGTAGCTCTGTTGTTTACTTGTTTTAGGGAACACAATGCACTCCTCAAGAGAGGCAGTTGGCAATTTACATCCCGCTCATCAGCATAACAAGGCTCCCTGTTCTCCAGGGCCTGTCTTGCCTTTCCGGTTTATACACATTTTGTGGATGTCCCTTTTAACCGGTGGGAAGTGATACATCTTTTAGTGCAAATTTGCATTGCCCGCTTGCTTGCTTGGCCACAAAAGGCGTATGAGTTTTCTCCTGAATATATTCAGGAGAAAACGCATACGCCCTTTTTGGCCAAGTGCATCATTGTCGAAGTTGTGCCCCTCTTCCTGTGCTTTAAAGGCGGTTCCAACGTACCTCTTGAAATCTGTTTCCTGCTATTCTGCCTCGCTTTCAAGTCCGCCTCGCTGCCTTCCCTCCACAGATTTTGGGACGATAGTTGTCCTTTATTACTCAGCCAGTTTGTGAATTGCTGTGCCCCTGAGCTCCATTTTTCAACTCGTTTTAGGTGAGCTGACCGCAAGTCCAAAATTTTGGTTCAGGACCTATAATGGTTCCCGGTGGGGGGCTGAGACTTTGGTTAATTCTTCTTCCTGCCGGGAAATTACAGTGATATGTGCCCGTCCAAATGCCTAACAGCTACTCTCTCATTGGTTCTCCCTCTTCCCTTTCAACCTCTGCCAAATTGGCAACCTGTGCGAACCAGGAGGTTTAAGGGGCTGTCTCTCCAAGTTGGGAGGTTGATAGTAAAGCAGGTGGAAAGGCAAACCGGAGCACCAGGAGAGGGACTATTCGTTGAGTTTTAGAAACCTTTCGTATTCACAGTGTGTCCGTTCTCTAGGTTTCCCGTACATGTTATACCTGTAGTAATATTCCCTTCAACCTGGAGAGTTGGGACCCATGGAATGTGTGCCATGCATTATTGCTTTAAAGGGTCTGCATTTGCTCACCCAATCTCACCAATCCTCTCAGTCCCAAGTGTCCAGCCTTATGTCACATCCAGCTGTCGTTGTAGATAGGGTCATTACAGGTTTCATCAGAGATTCTGAAGGAATTGTAAAGAATTTCCCAGTTTTTTTGTTTTGTTTTTGAAATTCCTTTTTATAGTGGGTTTGAGCTGATCCTCGCTGCAATGTTTATGCCAGTCTAGACACACTTGATTCCCTTGCGGAGACATATCAATACATGGGTTTTAAGATTCTTACTAGTCAGATATATTCCTCTGCGGGAAATATGATGTTTTGAGTCCCTTTCCCTGAGGAAGGTGTAGGTCTTGTCTATTCCATAGTTGGTTTTTGGAACGGTACCTGTGCTTATATCAAACTCTGGTTTTATGCATCACCCCACCTCTCTTTCCCCCTTAAGCAGGCATAAGAGTGTTTTCTAAATGTGAGACACTGTTCTCTTTCCTAACTCAGTTCAAGTGTAGCCATATTTACAGGATCTTCATAAGTGATATCTTATGATAAGTTTCTTTTTCTGTGTGACTTATTTCACTTTGAATCATCGTACCTGAATCCACCCATTTTGCTGCTACTGGTCTTATGTCATTGATTTCATGGCTGAGGGATATTCCATCTTACGTAAGTACCACAAATTTTTGAACCATTTTTATATTTCCTGGGATATTTAAGGTGTACCCAATTTGAGGTCCTTGTAAGCAGTGCAGCCCTAAATTTTGGGGTGGCTCTGTCTTATTGATTTTCAGTTTTCCCCAGGTATATTCCCTAGACTGGAAGTGCCCTTGGCTCTGTAGCTCTGTTGTTTACTTGTTTTAGGGAACACAATGCACTCCTCCAGAGAGGCAGTTGGCAATTTACATCCCGCCCATCAGCATAACAAGGCTCCCTGTTCTCCAGGGCCTGTCTTGCCTTTCTGGTTTTTACACATTTTGTGGATGTCCCTTTGACCGGTGGGAAGTGATACTTCTTTGTAGTGCAGATTTGCATTGCCCGCTTGCTTGCTTGGCCAAAAAGGGCGTATGCGTTTTCTGCTGAATATATTCTGGAGAAATCGCATACGCCCTTTTTGGCCAAGGGCATCATTGTCGAAGTTGTGCCCCTCTTGCTGTGCATTAAAGGCGATTCCAACATATCTCTTGAAATCTGTTTCCTGCTATTCTGCCTCGCTTTCAAGTCCGCCTCGTTGCCTTCCCTCAACAGATTTTTGGACGATAGGTGTCCTTTATTACTCGGCCAGTTTGTGAATTGCTGTGCCCCTGAGCTCCATTTTTCAACTCGTTTTTGGTGAGCTGACCGCAAGTCCAAAATTTTGGTTCAGGACCTATACTGGTTCCCGGTGGGTGGCTGAGACTTTGGTTAATTCTTCTTCCTGCCGGGAAATTACAGTGATATGTGCCCGTCCAAATGCCTAACAGCTACTCTCTCATTGGTTCTCCTTCTTCCCTTTCATCCTCTGCCAAATTGGCAACCTGTGCGAACCAGGAGGTTAAAGGGGCTGTCTCTGCAAGTTGGGAGGTTGATAGTAAAGCAGATGGAAAGTCAAACCAGAGCACCAGGAGAGGGACTATTCGTTGAGGTTTAGAAACCTTTCGTATTCACAGTGTGTCCGTTCCCTAGGTTTCCCTTACAAGTTATAACTGTAGTAATATTCCCTTCAACCTGGAGAGTAGGGACCCATGGAATGTGTGCCATGCATTATTGCTTTAAATGGTCTGCATTTGTTCACCCAATCTCACCAATCCTCTCAGACCCAAGTGTCCAGCCTTATGCCACCTCCAGCTGTCGTTGTAGATAGGGTCATTCCAGGTTTCATCAGAGACCCTGAAGGAATTGTAAAGAATTTCCCAGTTTTTTTGTTTTGTTTTTGAAATTCCTTTTTATAGTTGGTTTGAGCTGATTCTCGCTGCCATGTTTATGCCAGTCTAGACACACTTGATTCCCTTACGGAAACATATCAATACATAGGTTTTAAGATTCTTACTAGTCAGATATATTCCTCTGCTGGAAATATGGTGTTTTGAGTCCCTTTCACTGAGGAAGGTGTAGGTCTTGTCTATTCCATAGTTGGTTTTTGGAATGGTACCTGTGCTTATATCAAACTCTGGTTTTATGCATCACCCCACCTCTCCTTCCCCCTTAAGCGGGCATAAGAGTGTTTTCTAAATGTGAGACACTGTTCTCTTCCCTAACTCAGTTCAAGTGTAGCCATGTTTACCGAATCTTCATAAGTGATATCTTATGATAAGTTACTTTTTCTCAGTGACTTATTTCACTTAGAATCATCGTACCTGAACCCACCCATTTTACTGCTACTGGTCTTATGACATTGATTTCATGGCTGAGGGATATTCCATCGTACGTAAGTACCACAATTTTTTGAACCATTTTTATATTTCCTGGGATATTTAAGGTGTACCCAAGTTGAGGTCCTTGTAAGCAGTGCAGCCCTAAATTTTGGTGTGGCTCTGTCTTATTGATTTTCAGTTTTCCCAAGGTATATTCCCTAGACTGGAAGTGCCCTTGGCTCTGTAGCTCTGTTCTTTACTTGTTTTAGGGAACACAATGTACTCCTCAAGAGAGGCAGTTGGCAATTTATATCCCGCCCATCAGCATAACAAGTCTCCCTGTTCTCCAGGGCCTGTCTTGCCTTTCTGGTTTTTACACATTTTGTGGATGTCCCTTTTGACCGGTGGGAAGTGATACTTCTTTGTAGTGCAGATTTGCATTGCCCGATTGCTTGCTTGGCCAAAAAGGGCGTATGCGTTTTCTCCTGAATATATTCAGGAGAAAACGCATACACACTTTTTGGCCACGTGCATCATTGTCGAAGTTGTGCCCCTCTTCCTGTGCTTTAAAGGCGATTCTAACGTACCTCTTGAAATCTGTTTCCTGCTATTCTGCCTCGCTTTCAAGTCCGCCTCGTTGCCTTCCCTCAACAGATTTTTGGACGATAGTTGTCCTTTATTACTCGGCCAGTTTGTGAATTGCTGTGCCCCTGAGCTCCATTTTTCAACTCGTTTTTGGTGAGCTGACCGCAGGTCCAAAATTTTGGTTCAGGACCTATACTGGTTCCCGCTGGGTGGCTGAGACTTTGTTAATTCTTTTTCCTGCTGGGAAATTACAGTGATATGTGCCCGTCCAAATGCCTAACAGCTACTCTCTCATTGGTTCTCCCTCTTCCCTTTCATCCTCTGCCAAATTGGCAACCTGTGCGAACCAGGAGGTTAAAGGGGCTGTCTCTCCAAGTTGGGAGGTTGATAGTAAAGCAGATGGAAAGTCAAACCGGAGCACCAGGAGAGGGACTATTCGTTGAGTTTTAGAAACCTTTCCTATTCACAGTGTGTCCGTTCTCTAGGTTTTCCGTACATATTATAGCTGTAGTAATATTCCCTTCAACCTGGAGAGTTGGGACCCATGGAATGTGTGCCATGCATTATTGCTTTAAAGGGTCTGCATTTGCTCACCCAATCTCACCAATCCTGTCAGTCCCAAGTGTCCAGCCTTATGCAACATCCAGCTGTCATTGTAGATAGGGTCATTCCAGGTTTCATCAGAGACCCTGAAGGAATTGTAAAGAATTTCCCAGTTTTTTTGTTTTATTTTTGAAATTACTTTTTATAGTGAGTTTGAGCTGATTCTCGCTGCCATGTTTATGCCAGTCTAGACACACTTGATTCCCTTACGGAGACATATCAATACATAGGTGTTAAGATTCTTACTAGTCAGATATATTCCTCTGCGGGAAATATGGGGTTTTGAGTCCCTTTCACTGAGGAATGTGTAGGTCTTGTCTATTCCATAGTTGGTTTTTGGAACGGTACCTGTGCTTATATCAAACTCTGGTTTTATGCATCACACCACCTCTCCTTCCCCCTTAAGCAGGCATAAGAGTGTTTGCTAAATGAGAGACACTGTTCTCTTTCCTAACTCAGTTCAAGTGTAGCCATGTTTACAGGATCTTCATAAGTGATATCTTATGATAAGTTTCTTTTTCTCTGTGACTTATTTCACTTAAAAACATCGTACCTGAATCCACCCACTTTGCTGCTACTGGTCTTATGACATTGATTTCATGGCTGAGGGATATTCCATCGTACGTAAGTACCACAATTTTTTGAACCATTTTTATATTTCCTGGGATAATTAAGGTGTACCCAAGTTGAGGTCCTTGTAAGCAGTGCAGCCCTAAATTTTGGGGTGGCTCTGTCTTATTGATCTTCAGTTTTCCCGAGGTATATTCCCTAGACTGGAAGTGCCCTTGGTTCTGTAGCTCTGTTGTTTACTTGTTTTAGGGAACACAATGCACTCCTCCAGGGAGGCAGTTGGCAATTTACATCCCGCCCATCAGCATAACAAGGCTCCCTGTTCTCCAGGGCCTGTCTTGCCTTTCTGGTTTTTACACATTTTGTGGATGTCCCTTTTGACTGGTGGGAAGTGATACTTCTTTGTAGTGCAGATTTGCATTGCCCGCTTGCTTGCTTGGCCAAAAAGGGCGTATGCGTTTTCTCCTGAATATATTCAGGAGAAAACGCATACGCCCTTTTTGGCCAAGTGCATCATTGTCGAAGTTGTGCCCCTCTTCTGTACTTTAAAGGCGATTCTAACGTACCTCTTGAAATCTGTTTCCTGCTATTCTGCCTCGGTTTCAAGTCCCCCTCGTTGCCTTCCCTCAACATATTTTTGGACGATAGTTGTCCTTTATTACTCGGCCAGTTTGTGAATTGCTGTGCCCCTGAGCTCCATTTTTCAACTCGTTTTTGGTGAGCTGACCGCAAGTCCAAAATTTTGGTTCAGGACCTATACTGGTTCCCGGTGGAGGGCTGAGACTTTGGTTAATTCTTCTTCCTGCCGGGAAATTACAGTGATATGTGCCCGTCCAAATGCCTATCAGCTACTCTTTCATTGGTTCTCCCTCTTCCCTTTCATCCTCTGCCAAATTTGCAACCTGTGCGAACCAGGAGGTTAAAAGGGCTGTCTCTCCAAGTTGGGAGGTTGATAGTAAAGCAGATGGAAAGTCAAACCGGAGCACCAGGAGAGGGACGATTCGTTGAGTTTTAGAAAACTTTCGTATTCACAGTGTGTCCGTTCTCTAGGTTTCCCGTACATGTTATAACTGTAGTAATATTCCCTTCAACCTGGAGAGTTGGGACCCATGGAATGGGTGCCATGCATTATTGCTTTAAAGGGTCTGCATTTGCTCACCCAATCTCACCAATCCTCTCAGTCCCAAGTGTCCAGCCTTATGACACATCCAGCTGTCGTTGTAGATAGGGTCATTCCAGGTTTCATCTGAGACTCTGAAGGAATTGTAAAGAATTTCCCAGTTTTTTTGTTTTGTTTTTGAAATTCCTTTTTATAGTGGGTTGGAGCTGATTCTCGCTGCCATGTTTATGCCAGTCTAGACACACTTGATTCCCTTACGCAGACATATCAATACATAGGTTTTAAAATTCTTACTACTCAGATATTTTCCTCTGCGGGAAATATGGGATTTTGAGTCCCTTTCACTGAGGACGGTGTAGGTCTTGTCTATTCCATAGTTGGTTTTTGGAACGGTACCTGTGCGTATATCAAACTCTGGTTTTATGCATCACCCCACCTCTCCTTCCCCCTTAAGCAGGTATAAGAGTGTTTTCTAAATGTGAGACACTGTTCTCTTTCCTAACTCAGTTCAAGTGTAGCCATGTTTACAGGATCTTCATAAGTGATATCTTATGATAAGTTTCTTTTTCTGTGTGACTTATTTCAGTTAGAACCATCGTACCTGAATCCACCCATTTTGCTGCTACTGGTCTTATGACATTGATTTCATGGCTGAGGGATATTCCATCGTACGTAAGTACCACAATTTTTTGAACCATGTTTATATTTTCTGGGATACTTAAGGTGTATCCAAGTTGAGGTCCTTGTATGCAGTGCAGCCCTAAATTTTGGGGTGGCTCTGTCTTATTGATTTTCAGGTTTCCCAAGGTATATTCCCTAGACTGGTAGTGCCCTTGGCTCTGTAGCTCTGTTCTTTACTTGTTTTAGGGAACAGAATGCACTCCTCCAGAGAGGCAGTTGTCAATTTACATCCCGCCCATCAGCATAACAAGGCTCCCTGTTCTCCAGGGCCTGTCTTGCCTTTCTTGTTCTTACACATTTTGTGGATGTCCCTTTTGACCGGTGGGAAGTGATACTTCTTTGTAGTGCAGATTTGCATTGCCCGCTTGCTTGCTTGGCCAAAAAGGGCGTATGCGTTTTCTCCTGAATATATTTAGGAGAAAACGCATACGCCCTTTTTGGCCAAGTGCATCATTGTCGAAGTTGTGCCCCTCTTCCTGTGCTTTAAAGGCGATTCCAACGTACCTCTTGAAATCTGTTTCCTGCTATTCTGCCTCGCTTTCAAGTCCGCCTCGTTGCCTTCCCTCAACAGATTTTTGGACGATAGTTGTCCTTTATTACTCGGCCAGTTTGTGAATTGCTGTGCCCCTGAGCTCCATTTTTCAACTCGTTTTAGATAGGCTGACCGCAAGTCCAAAATTTTGGTTCAGGACCTATACTGGTTCCCGGTGGGTGGCTGAGAATTTGGTTAATTCTTCTTCCTGCTGGGAAATTACAGTGATATGTGCCCGTCCAAATGCCTAACAGCTACTCTCTCATTGGTTCTCCCTCTTCCCTTTCATCCTCTGCCAAATTGGCAACTTGTGCGAACCAAGAGGTTAAAGGGGCTGTCTCTCCAAGTTGGGAAGTTGATAGTAAAGCAGCCGGAAAGTCAAACTGGAGCACCAGGAGAGGGACTATTCGTTGAGTTTTAGAAACCTTTCGTATTCACAGTGTGTCCGTTCCCTAGGTTTCCCGCACATGTTATAGCTGTAGTAATATTCCCTTCAACCTGGAGAGTTCGGACCCATGGAATGGGTGCCATGCATTATTGCTTTAAAGGGTCTGCATTTGCTCACCCAATCTCACCAATTGTCTCAGTCCCAAGTGTCCCTCCTTATGCCACATCCAGCTGTCATTGTAGATAGGGTCATTCCAGCTTTCATCAGAGACCCTGAAGGAATTGTAAAGAATTTCCCAGTTTTTTTGTTTTGTTTTTGAAATTCCTTTTTATAGTGGGTTTGAGCTGATTCTCGCTGCCATGTTTATGCCAGTCTGGACACACTTGATTCCCTTACGGAGACATATCAATACATAGGTTTTAAGATTCTTACTAGTCAGATATTTTCCTCTGCGGGAAATATGGGGTTTTGAGTCCCTTTCACTGAGGACGGTGTAGGTCTTGTCTATTCCATAGTTGGTTTTTGGAACGGTACCTGTGCTTATATCAAACTCTGGTTTTATGCATCACCCCACCTCTCCTTCCCCCTTAAGCAGGTATAAGAGTGTTTTCTAAATGTGAGACACTGTTCTCTTTCCTAACTCAGTTCAAGTGTAGCCATGTTTACAGGATCTTCATAAGTGATATCTTATGATAAGTTTCTTTTTCTGTGTGACTTATTTCAGTTAGAACCATCGTACCTGAATCCACCCATTTTGCTGCTACTGGTCTTATGACATTGATTTCATGGCTGAGGGATATTCCATCGTACGTAAGTACCACAATTTTTTGAACCATGTTTATATTTTCTGGGATACTTAAGGTGTATCCAAGTTGAGGTCCTTGTATGCAGTGCAGCCCTAAATTTTGGGGTGGCTCTGTCTTATTGATTTTCAGGTTTCCCAAGGTATATTCCCTAGACTGGTAGTGCCCTTGGCTCTGTAGCTCTGTTCTTTACTTGTTTTAGGGAACAGAATGCACTCCTCCGGAGAGGCAGTTGGCAATTTACATCCCGCCCATCAGCATAACAAGGCTCCCTGTTCTCCAGGGCCTGTCTTGCCTTTCTTGTTCTTACACATTTTGTGGATGTCCCTTTTGACCGGTGGGAAGTGATACTTCTTTGTAGTGCAGATTTGCATTGCCCGCTTGCTTGCTTGGCCAAAAAGGGCGTATGCGTTTTCTCCTGAATATATTCAGGAGAAAACGCATACGCCCTTTTTGGCCAAGTGCATCATTGTCGAAGTTGTGCCCCTCTTCCTGTGCTTTAAAGGCGATTCCAACGTACCTCTTGAAATCTGTTTCCTGCTATTCTGCCTCGCTTTCAAGTCCGCCTCGTTGCCTTCCCTCAACAGATTTTTGGACGATAGTTGTCCTTTATTACTCGGCCAGTTTGTGAATTGCTGTGCCCCTGAGCTCCATTTTTCAACTCGTTTTTTGTGAGCTGACCGCAAGTCCAAAATTTTGGTTCAGGACCTATACTGGTTCCCGGTGGGTGGCTGAGAATTTGGTTAATTCTTCTTCCTGCTGGGAAATTACAGTGATATGTGCCCGTCCAAATGCCTAACAGCTACTCTCTCATTGGTTCTCCCTCTTCCCTTTCATCCTCTGCCAAATTGGCAACTTGTGCGAACCAAGAGGTTAAAGGGGCTGTCTCTCCAAGTTGGGAAGTTGATAGTAAAGCAGCCGGAAAGTCAAACTGGAGCACCAGGAGAGGGACTATTCGTTGAGTTTTAGAAACCTTTCGTATTCACAGTGTGTCCGTTCCCTAGGTTTCCCGCACATGTTATAGCTGTAGTAATATTCCCTTCAACCTGGAGAGTTCGGACCCATGGAATGGGTGCCATGCATTATTGCTTTAAAGGGTCTGCATTTGCTCACCCAATCTCACCAATCGTCTCAGTCCCAAGTGTCCCTCCTTATGCCACATCCAGCTGTCATTGTAGATAGGGTCATTCCAGCTTTCATCAGAGACCCTGAAGGAATTGTAAAGAATTTCCCAGTTTTTTTTGTTTTGTTTTTGAAATTCCTTTTTATAGTGGGTTTGAGCTGATTCTCGCTGCCATGTTTATGCCAGTCTGGACACACTTGATTCCCTTACGGAGACATATCAATACATAGGTTTTAAGATTCTTACTAGTCAGATATTTTCCTCTGCGGGAAATATGGGGTTTTGAGTCCCTTTCACTGAGGACGGTGTAGGTCTTGTCTATTCCATAGTTGGTTTTTGGAACGGTACCTGTGCTTATATCAAACTCTGGTTTTATGCATCACCCCACCTCTCCTTCCCCCTTAAGCAGGTATAAGAGTGTTTTCTAAATGTGAGACACTGTTCTCTTTCCTAACTCAGTTCAAGTGTAGCCATGTTTACAGGATCTTCATAAGTGATATCTTATGATAAGTTTCTTTTTCTGTGTGACTTATTTCACTTAGAATCATCGTACCTGAATCCACCCATTTTGCTGCTACTGGTCTTATGACATTGATTTCATGGCTGAGGGATATTCCATCGTACGTAAGTACCACAATTTTTTGAACCATGTTTATATTTTCTGGGATACTTAAGGTGTATCCAAGTTGAGGTCCTTGTATGCAGTGCAACCCTAAATTTTGGGGTGGCTCTGTCTTATTGATTTTCAGTTTTCCCAAGGTATATTCCCTAGACTGGTAGTGCCCTTGGCTCTGTAGCTCTGTTCTTTACTTGTTTTAGGGAACAGAATGCACTCCTCCAGAGAGGCAGTTGGCAATTTACATCCCGCCCATCAGCATAACAAGGCTCCCAGTTCTCCAGGGCCTGTCTTGCCTTTCTTGTTCTTACACATTTTGTGGATGACCCTTTTGACCGGTGGGAAGTGATACTTCTTTGTAGTGCAGATTTGCATTGCCCGCTTGCTTGCTTGGCCAAAAAGGGTGTATGCGTTTTCTCCTGAATATATTCAGGAGAAAACGCATACGCCCTTTTTGGCCAAGTGCATCATTTTCGAAGTTGTGCCCCTCTTCCTGTGCTTTAAAGGCGATTCCAACGTACCTCTTGAAATCTGTTTCCTGCTATTCTGCCTCGCTTTGAAGTCCGCCTCGTTTCCTTCCCTCAACAGATTTTTGGACGATAGTTGTCCTTTATTACTCGGCCAGTTTGTGAATTGCTGTGCCCCTGAGCTCCATTTTTCAACTCGTTTTCGGTGAGCTGACCACAAGTCCAAAATTTTGGTTCAGGACCTATACTGGTTCCCGGTGGGTGGCTGAGAATTTGGTTAATTCTTCTTCCTGCCAGGAAATTACAGTGATATGTGCCCGTCCAAATGCCTAACAGCTACTCTCTCATTGGTTCTCCCTCTTCCCTTTCATCCTCTGCCAAATTGGCAACGTGTGCGAACCAAGAGTTTAAAGGGGCTGTCTCTCCAAGTTGGGAGGTTGATAGTAAAGCAGACGGAAAGTCAAACAGGAGCACCAGGAGAGGGACTATTCGTTGAGTTTTAGAAACCTTTCGTATTCACAGTGTGTCCGTTCTCTAGGTTTCCCGCACATGTTATAGCTGTAGTAATATTCCCTTCAACCTGGAGAGTTCGGACCCATGGAATGGGTGCCATGCATTATTGCTTTAAAGGGTCTGCATTTGCTCACCCAATCTCACCAAGCATCTCAGTCCCAAGTGTCCCTCCTTATGCCACATCCAGCTGTCGTTGTAGATAGGGTCATTCCAGCTTTCATCAGAGATCCTGAAGGAATTGTAAAGAATTTCCCAGTTTTTTTGTTTTGTTTTTGAAATTCCTCTTTATAGTGGGTTTGAGCTGATTCTCGCTGCCATGTTTATGCCAGTCTAGACACACTTGATTCCCTTATGGAGACATATCAATACATAGATTTTAAGATTCTTACTAGTCAGATATTTTCCTCTGCGGGAAATATGGGGTTTTGAGTCCCTTTCACTGAGGACGGTGTAGGTCTTGTCTATTCCATAGTTGGTTTTTGGAACGGTACCTGTGCTTATATCAAACTCTGGTTTTATGCATCACCCCACCTCTCCTTCCCCCTTAAGCAGGTATAAGAGTGTTTTCTAAATGTGAGACACTGTTCTCTTTCCTAACTCAGTTCAAGTGTAGCCATGTTTACAGGATCTTCATAAGTGATATCTTATGATAAGTTTCTTTTTCTGTGTGACTTATTTCACTTAGAATCATCGTACCTGAATCCACCCATTTTGCTGCTACTGGTCTTATGACATTGATTTCATGGCTGAGGGAGATTCCATCGTACATAAGTACCACTATTTTTTGAACCATGTTTATATTTTCTGGGATACTTAAGGTGTATCCAAGTTGAGGTCCTTGTATGCAGTGCAGCCCTAAATTTTGGGGTGGCTCTGTCTTATTGATTTTCAGTTTTCCCAAGGTATATTCCCTAGACTGGTAGTGCCCTTGGCTCTGTAGCTCTGTTCTTTACTTGTTTTAGGGAACAGAATGCACTCCTCCAGAGAGGCAGTTGGCAATTTACATCCCGCCCATCAGCATAACAAGGCTCCCTGTTCTCCAGGGCCTGTCTTGCCTTTCTTGTTCTTACACATTTTGTGGATGTCCCTTTTGACCGGTGGGAAGTGATACTTCTTTGTAGTGCAGATTTGCATTGCCCGCTTGCTTGCTTGGCCAAAAAGGGCGTATGCGTTTTCTCCTGAATATATTCAGGAGAAAACGCATACGCCCTTTTTGGCCAAGTGCATCATTGTCGAAGTTGTGCCCCTCTTCCTGTGCTTTAAAGGTGATTCCAACGTACCTCTTGAAATCTGTTTCCTGCTATTCTGCCTCGCTTTCAAGTCCGCCTCGTTGCCTTCCCTCAACAGATTTTTGGACGATAGTTGTCCTTTATTACTCGGCCAGTTTGTGAATTGCTGTGCCCCTGAGCTCCATTTTTCAACTCGTTTTTGGTGAGCTGACCGCAAGTCCAAAATTTTGGTTCAGGGCCTATACTGGTTCCCGGTGGGTAGCTGAGAATTTGGTTAATTCTTCTTCCTGCCGGGAAATTACAGTGATATGTGCCCGTCCAAATGCCTAACAGCTACTCTCTCATTGGTTCTCCCTCTTCCCTTTCATCCTCTGCCAAATTGGCAACCTGTGCGAACCCAGAGGTTAAAGGGGCTGTCTCTCCAAGTTGGGAGGTTGATAGTAAAGCAGACGGAAAGTCAAACAGGAGCACCAGGAGAGGGACTATTCGTTGAGTTTTAGAAACCTTTCGTATTCACAGTGTGTCCGTTCCCTAGGTTTCCCGCACATGTTATAGCTGTAGTAATATTCCCTTCAACCTGGAGAGTTCGGACCCATGGAATGGGTGCCATGCATTATTGCTTTAAAGGGTCTGCATTTGCTCACCCAATCTCACCAAGCATCTCAGTCCCAAGTGTCCCTCCTTATGCCACATCCAGCTGTCGTTTTAGATAGGGTCATTCCAGCTTTCATCAGAGACCCTGAAGGAATTGTACAGAATTTCCCAGTTTTTTTGTTTTGTTTTTGAAATTCCTTTTTATAGTGGGTTTGAGCTGATTCTCGCTGCCATGTTTATGCCAGTCTACACACACTTGATTCCCTTACGGAGACATATCAATACATAGGTTTTAAGATTCTTACTAGTCAGATATTTTCCTCTGCGGGAAATATGGGGTTTTGAGTCCCTTTCACTGAGGACGGTGTAGTTCTTGTCTATTCCATAGTTGGTTTTTGGAACGGTACCTGTGCTTATATCAAACTCTGGTTTTATGCATCACCCCACCTCTCCTTCCCCCTTAAGCAGGCATAACAGTGTTTTCTAAATGTGAGACACTGTTCTCTTTCCTAACTCAGTTCAAGTGTAGCCATGTTTACAGGATCTTCATAAGTGATATCTTATGATAAGTTTCTTTTTCTGTGTGACTTATTTCACTTAGAATCATCGTACCTGAATCCACCCATTTTGCTGCTACTGGTCTTATGACATTGATTTCATGGCTGAGGGATATTCCATCGTACGTAAGTACCACAATTTTTTGAACCATGTTTATATTTTCTGGGATTCTTAAGGTGTATCCAAGTTGAGGTCCTTGTATGCAGTGCAGCCCTAAATTTTGGGGTGGCTCTGTCTTATTGATTTTCAGTTTTCCCAAGGTATATTCCCTAGACTGGTAGTGCCCTTGGCTCTGTAGCTCTGTTCTTTACTTGTTTTAGGGAACAGAATGCACTCCTCCAGAGAGGCAGTTGGCAATTTACATCCCGCCCATCAGCATAACAAGGCTCCCTGTTCTCCAGGGCCTGTCTTGCCTTTCTTGTTCTTACACATTTTGTGGATGTCCCTTTTGACCGGTGGAAGTGATACCTCTTTGTAGTGCAGATTTGCATTGCCCGCTTGCTTGCTTGGCCAAAAAGGGCGTATGCGTTTTCTCCTGAATATATTCAGGAGAAAACGCATACGCCCTTTTTGGCCAAGTGCATCATTGTCGAAGTTGTGCCCCTCTTCCTGTGCTTTAAAGGCGATTCCAACGTACCTCTTGAAATCTGTTTCCTGCTATTCTGCCTCGCTTTGAAGTCCGCCTCGTTGCCTTCCCTCAACAGATTTTTGGACGATAGTTGTCCTTTATTACTCGGCTAGTTTGTGAATTGCTGTGCCCCTGAGCTCCATTTTTCAACTCGTTTTTGGTGAGCTGACCGCAAGTCCAAAATTTTGGTTCAGGACCTATACTGGTTCCCGGTGGGTGGCTGAGAATTTGGTTAATTCTTCTTCCTGCCGGGAAATTACAGTGATATGTGCCCGTCCAAATGCCTAACAGCTACTCTCTCATTGGTTCTCCCTCTTCCCTTTCATCCTCTGCCAAATTGGCAACATGTGCGAACCAAGAGGTTAAAGGGGCTGTCTCTCCAAGTTGGGAGGTTGATAGTAAAGCAGACGGAAAGTCAAACCGGAGCACCAGGAGAGGGACTATGCGTTGAGTTTTAGAAACCTTTCGTATTCACAGTGTGTCCGTTCCCTAGGTTTCCCGTACATGTTATAGCTGTAGTAATATTCCCTTCAACCTGGAGAGTTAGGACCCATGGAATGGGTGCCATGCATTATTGCTTTAAAGGGTCTGCATTTGCTCACCCAATCTCACCAATCATCTCAGTCCCTAGTGTCCCTCCTTATGCCACATCCAGCTGTCGTTGTAGATAGGGTCATTCCAGCTTTCATCAGAGACCCTGAAGGAATTGTAAAGAATTTCCCAGTTTTTTTGTTTTGTTTTTGAAATTCCTTTTTATAGTGGGTTTGAGCTGATTCTCGCTGCCATGTTTATGCCAGTCTAGACACATTTAATTCCCTTACGGAGACATATCAATACATAGGTTTTAAGATTCTTACTAGTCAGATACTTTCCTCTGCGGGAAATATGGGGTTTTGAGTCCCTTTCACTGAGGACGGTGTAGGTCTTGTCTATTCCATAGTTGGTTTTTGGAACGGTACCTGTGCTTATATCAAACTCTGGTTTTATGCATCACCCCACCTCTCCTTCCCCCTTAAGCAGGTATAAGAGTGTTTTCTAAATGTGAGACACTGTTCTCTTTCCTAACTCAGTTCAAGTGTAGCCATGTTTACAGGATCTTCATAAGTGATATCTTATGATAAGTTTCTTTTTCTCTGCGACTTATTTCACTTAGAATCATCGTACCTGAATCCACCCATTTTGTTGCTACTAGTCTTATGACATTGATTTCATGGCTGAGGGATATTCCATCGTACGTAAGTACCACAATTTTTTGAACCATGTTTATATTTTCTGGGATACTTAAGGTGTGTCCAAGTTGAGGTCCTTGTATGCAGTGCAGCCCTACATTTTGGGGTTGCTCTGTCTTATTGATTTTCAGTTTTCCCAAGGTATATTCCCTAGACTGGTAGTGCCCTTGGCTCTGTAGCTCTGTTCTTTACTTGTTTTAGGGAACAGAATGCACTCCTCCAGAGAGGCAGTTGGCAATTTACATCCCGCCCATCAGCATAACAAGGCTCCCTGTTCTCCAGGGCCTGTCTTGCCTTTCTTGTTCTTACACATTTTGTGGATGTCCCTTTTGACCGGTGGGAAGTGATACTTCTTTGTAGTGCAGATTTGCATTGCCCGCTTGCTTGCTTGGCCAAAAAGGGCGTATGCGTTTTCTCCTGAATATATTCAGGAGAAAACGCATACGCCCTTTTTGGCCAAGTGCATCATTGTCGAAGTTGTGCCCCTCTTCCTGTGCTTTAAAGGCGATTCCAACGTACCTCTTGAAATCTGTTTCCTGCTATTCTGCCTCGCTTTCAAGTCCGCCTCGTTGCCTTCCCTCAACAGATTTTTGGACGATAGTTGTCCTTTATTACTCGGCCAGTTTGTGAATTGCTGTGCCCCTGAGCTCCATTTTTCAACTCGTTTTTGGTGAGCTGACCGCAAGTCCAAAATTTTGGTTCAGGACCTATACTGGTTCCCGGTGGGTGGCTGAGAATTTGGTTAATTCTTCTTCCTGCCGGGAAATTACAGTGATATGTGCCCTTCCAAATGCCTAATAGCTACTCTCTCATTGGTTCTCCCTCTTCCCTTTCATCCTCTGCCAAATTGGCAACCTGTGCGAACCAAGAGGTTAAAGGGGCTGTCTCTCCAATTTGGGAGGTTGATAGTAAAGCAGACGGAAAGTCAAACCGGAGCACCAGGAGAGGGACTATTCGTTGAGTTTTAGAAACCTTTCGTATTCACAGTGTGTCCGTTCTCTAGGTTTCCCGCACATGTTATAGCTGTAGTAATATTCCCTTCAACCTGGAGAGTTCGGACCCATGGAATGGGTGCCATGCATTATTGCTTTAAAGGGTCTACATTTGCTCACCCAATCTCACCAATCGTCTCAGTCCCAAGTGTCCCTTCTTATGCCACATCCAGCTGTCGTTGTAGATAGGGTCATTCCAGCTTTCATCAGAGACCCTGAAGGAATTGTAAAGAATTTCCCAGTTTTTTTGTTTTGTTTTTGAAATTCCTTTTTATAGTGGGTTTGAGCTGATTCTCGCTGCCATGTTTATGCCAGTCTAGACACACTTGATTCCCTTACGGAGACATATCAATACATAGGTTTTAAGATTCTTACTAGTCAGATATTTTCCTCTGCCGGAAATATGGGGTTTTAAGTCCCTTTCACTGAGGACGGTGTAGGTCTTGTCTATTCCATAGTTGGTTTTTGGAACGGTACCTGTGCTTATATCAAACTCTGGTTTTATGCATCACCCCACCTCTCCTTCCCCCTTAAGCAGGTATAAGAGTGTTTTCTAAATGTGAGACACTGTTCTCTTTCCTAACTCAGTTCAAGTGTAGCCATGTTTACAGGATCTTCATAAGTGATATCTTATGATAAGTTTCTTTTTCTGTGTGACTTATTTCACTTAGAATCATCGTACCTGAATCCACCCATTTTGCTGCTACTGGTCTTATGACATTGATTTCATGGCTGAGGGATATTCCATCGTACGTAAGTACCACAATTTTTTGAACCATGTTTATATTTTCTGGGATACTTAAGGTGTATCCAAGTTGAGGTCCTTGTATGCAGTGCAGCCCTAAATTTTGGGGTGGCTCTGTCTTATTGATTTTCAGTTTTCCCAAGGTATATTCCCTAGACTGGTAGTGCCCTTGGCTCTGTAGCTCTGTTCTTTACTTGTTTTAGGGAACAGAATGCACTCCTCCAGAGAGGCAGTTGGCAATTTACATCCCACCCATCAGCATAACAAGGCTCCCTGTTCTCCAGGGCCTGTCTTGCCTTTCTTGTTCTTACACATTTTGTGGATGTCCCTTTTGACCGGTGGGAAGTGATACTTCTTTGTAGTGCAGATTTGCATTGCCCGCTTGCTTGCTTGGCCAAAAAGGGCGTATGCGTTTTCTCCTGAATATATTCAGGAGAAAACTCATACGCCCTTTTTGGCCAAGTGCATCATTGTCGAAGTTGTGACCCTCTTCCTGTGCTTTAAAGGCGATTCCAACGTACCTCTTGAAATCTGTTTCCTGCTATTCTGCCTCGCTTTCAAGTCCGCCTCGTTGCCTTCCCTCAACAGATTTTTGGACGATAGTTGTCCTTTATTACTCGGCCAGTTTGTGAATTGCTGTGCCCCTGAGCTCCATTTTTCAACTCGTTTTTGGTGAGCTGACCGCAAGTCCAAAATTTTGGTTGAGGACCTATACTGGTTCCCGGTGGGTGGCTGAGAATTTGGTTAATTCTTCTTCCTGCCGGGAAATTACAGTGATATGTGCCCGTCCAAATGCCTAACAGCTACTCTCTCATTGGTTCTCCCTCTTCCCTTTCATCCTCTGCCAAATTGGCAACCTGTGCGAACCAAGAGGTTAAAGGGGCTGTCTCTCCAAGTTGGGAGGTTGATAGTAAAGCAGACGGAAAGTCAAACCGGAGCACCAGGAGAGGGACTATTCGTTGAGTTTTAGAAACCTTTCGTATTCACAGTGTGTCGTTCTCTAGGTTTCCCGCACATGTTATAGCTGTAGTAATATTCCCTTCAACCTGGAGAGTTCGGACCCATGGAATGGGTGCCATGCATTATTGTTTTTAAGGGTCTGCATTTGCTCACCCAATCTCACCAATCGTCTCAGTCCCAAGTGTCCCTCCTTATGCCACATCCAGCTGTCGTTGTAGATAGGGTCATTCCAGCTTTCATCAGAGACCCTGAAGGAATTGTAAAGAATATCCCAGTTTTTTTGTTTTGTTTTTGAAATTCCTTTTTATAGTGGGTTTGAGCTGATTCTCGCTGCCATGTTTATGCCAGTCTAGACACACTTGATTCCCTTACGGAGACATATCAATACATAGGTTTTAAGATTCTTACTAGTCAGATATATTCCTCTGCGGGAAATATGGGGTTTTGAGTCCCTTTCCTTGAGGAAGGTGTAGGTCTTGTCTATTCCATAGTTGGTTTTTGGAACGGTACCTGTGCTTATATCAAACTCTGGTTTTATGCAACACCCCACCTCTCCTTCCGCCTTAAGCAGGCATAAGAGTGTTTTCTAAATGTGAGACACTGTTCTCTTTCCTAACTCAGTTCAAGTGTAGCCATGTTTACAGGATCTTCATAAGTGATATCTTATGATAAGTTTCTTTTTCTGTGTGACTTATTTCACTTAGAATCATCGTACCTGAATCCACCCATTTTGCTGCTACTGGTCTTATGACGTTCATTTCATGGCTGAGGGATATTCCATCGTACGTAATTACCACAATTTTTTGAACCATTTTTATATTTCCTGGAATATTTAAGGTGTACCCAAGTTGAGGTCCTTGTAAGCAGTGCAGCCCTGAATTTTGGGGTGGCTCTGTCTTATTGATTTTCAGGTTTCCCAAGGTATATTCCCTAGACTGGAAGTGCCCTTGGCTCTGTAGCTCTGTTCTTTACTTGTTTTAGGGAACACAATGCACTCTTCCAGAGAGGCAGTTGGCAAATTACATCCCGCCCATCAGCATAACAAGGCTCCCTGTTCTCCAGGGCCTGTCTTGCCTTTCTGGTTTTTACACATTTTGTGGATGTCCCTTTTGACAGGTGGGAAGTGATACTTCTTTGTAGTGCAGATTTGCATTGCCCGCTTGCTTGCTTGTCCGAAAAGGGCATATGCGTTTTCTCCTGAATATATTCAGGAGAAAACGCATATGCCATTTTTGGCCAAGTGCATCATTGTCGAAGTTGTGCCCCTCTTCCTGTGCTTTAAAGGCGATTCCAACGTACCTCTTGAAATCTGTTTCCTGCTATTCTGACTCGATTTCAACTCCGCCTCGTTGCCTTCCCTCAACAGATTTTTGGATGATAGTTGTCCTTTATTACTCTTCCAGTTTGTGAATTGCTGTGCCCTGAGCCCCATTTTTCAACTCATTTTTTGTTAGCTGACCGCAAGTACAAAATTTTGGTTCAGGACCTCTACTTTTTACCGGTGGGAGGCTGAGACATTGGTTAGTTCTTCTTCCTCCCTTGAAATTAGAGTGACATGTGCCCGTCTAAATGCCTAACAGCTACTCTGTCATTGGTTCTCCCCCTTTCCTTTCATCCTCTGCCAAATTGGCAACGTGTGTGTACCAGGAGGTTAAAAGTGGTGTCTCTCCAAGTTGGGAGATTGATAGTAAAGCAGTTGGAAAGTCAAACCGGAACACCAGGACAGGGACTATTCGTTGAGTTTTAGAAACCTTTTGTATTCACAGTGTGTCCATTCTCTAGGTTTCCTGTACATGTTATAGCTGTATTAATATTCCCTTCAACCCGCAGAGTTGGGACCCATGGAATGGGTGCCATGCATTATTGGTTTACAAGGTCTGCATTTGCTCACCCAATCTCACCAATACTCTCAGTCCCAAGTGTCCAGCCTTATGCCACATCCAGCTGTCGTTGTAGATAGGGTCATTCCAAGTTTCATCAGAGACCCTGAAGGAATTGTAAACAATTTCCCTGTTTTTTTGTTTTGTTTGTGAAATTCCTTTTGATAGTGGGTTTCAGCTGATTCTCGCTGCCATGTTTATGCCAGTCTAGACACACTTGTTTCCCTTACAGAGACATATCAATACATAGGTTTTAAGATTCTTACTTGTCAGATATATTCTTCTGCGGGAAATATGGGCTTTTCAGTCCCTTTCACTGAGGAATGTGTAGGTCTTGTCTATTCAATAGTTGGTTTTCGGAACGGTAGGTGTGCTTATATGAAACTCTGGTTTTATGCATCACCCCAACTCTCCTTCCCCCTTAAGCAGGCATAAGACTGTTTTCCAAATGTGAGACTCTGTTCTCTTTCCTAGCTCAGTTCAAGTGTAGCCATGTTTACAGGATCTTCATAAGTGATATCTTATGATAAGTTGCTTTTTCTGTGTGACTTATTTCACTTAGAATCATCGAACCTCATTCCACTCATTTTGCTGCTACTGGTCTTATGACATTGATTTCATGGCTGAGGGATATTCCATCGTACGTAAGTACCACAATTTTTTGAACCATTTTTATATTTCCTGGGATATTTAAGGTGTACCCATGTTGAGGTTCTTGTAAGCAGTGCAGCCCTAAACGTTGGGGTGGCTCTGTCTTATTGATTTTCAGTTTTCCCAAGGAATATTCCCTAGACTGGAAGTGCCCTTGGCTCTGTAGCTCTGTTGTTTCCTTGTTTTAGGGAACACAATTCACTCCACCAGAGAGGCAGTTGGCAATTTACATCCTGCCCATCAGCATAACAATGCTCCCTGTTCTCCAGGGCCTGTCTTGCCTTTCTGGTTTTTATACATTTTGCGGATGTCCCTTTTGACCGGTGGGAAGTGATACTTCTTTGTAGTGCAGATTTGCATTGCCTGCTTGCTTGCATGGCCAAAAAGGTCGTATGCATTTTCTCCTGAAAATATTCAGCAGAAAATGCAAACGCCCTTTTTCGCCAAGTGCATCATTGTCGAAGTTGTGCCCCACTTCTTGTGCTTTAAAGGCGATTCCAACATACCTCTTGAAATCTGTTTCCTGCTATTCTGCCTCGATTTCAACTCCGCCTCGATGCCTTCCCTCAACAGATTTTTGGATGATAGTTGTCCTTTATTACTCTTCCAGTTTGTGAATTGCTGTGCCCTGAGCCCCATTTTTCAACTCATTTTTTGTGAGCTGACCGCAAGTCCAAAATTTTGGTTCAGGACCTCTACTTGTTCCCAGTGGGTGGCTGAGACTTTGGTTAATTCTTCTTCCTCCCGTGAAATTAGAGTGACATGTGCCCGTCTAAATGCCTAACAGCTACTCTGTCATTGGTTCTCCCCCTTTCCTTTCATCCTCTGCCAAATTGGCAATGTGTGTGTACCAGGAGGTTAAAAGTGGTGTGTCTCCAAGTTGGGAGATTGATAGTAAAGCAGTTGGAAAGTCAAACCGGAACACCAGGAGAGGGACTATTCGTTGAGTTTTAGAAACCTTTTGTATTCACAGTGTGTCCATTCTCTAGGTTTCCTGTACATGTTATAGCTGTATTAATATATCCTTCAACCCTCAGAGTTGGGACCCATGGAATGGGTGCCATGCATTATTGGTTTACAAGGTCTGCATTTGCTCACCCAATGTCACCAATTCTCTCATTCCCAAGTGTCCAGCCTTATGCCATATCCAGCTGTCATTGTAGATAGGGTCATTCCAGCGTACATCAGAGACCCTGAAGGAATTGTAAAGAATTTCCATGTTTTTTTTGTTTTGTTTTTTAAATTCCTTTTTATAGTGAGTTTAGGCTGATTCTCGCTGCCATGTTTATGCCAGTCTAGAAACACTTGATTCCCTTATGGTGCCATATCAATACATAGGTTTTAAGATTCTACTAGTCACATATATTCCTCTGCGGGAAATATGGGGTTTTGAGTCCCTTTCACTGAGGAAGGTGTATGTCTTCTGTATTCCATAGTTGGTTTTTGGAACAGTACCTGTGCTTATATCAAACTCTGGTTTTATGCATCACCCCACCTCTCATTCCCCCTTAAGAAGGAATAAGAGTGTTTTCTAAATGTGAGACTCTGTTCTCTTTCCTATCTAAGTTCAGGTGTAGCCATGTTGACATGATCATCATAAGTGATATCTTATGATAAGTTTCTGTTTCTGTGTGACTTGGTTCACTTAGAATCATCGTACCTGAATCCACTCATTTTTCTGCTACTGGTCTTATGACATTGATTTCATGGCTGAGGGATATTCCATCGTACGTATGTACCACAAATTTTTGAACAATTTTTATATTTCCTGGGATATTTAAGGTGTACCCAAGTTGAGGTTCTTGTATGCAGTGCCGCCCTAAATTTTGGGGTGGCTCTGTATTATTGTTTTTCAGTTTTCCCAAGGTATATTCCCTAGACTGGAAGTGCCCTTGGCTCTGTAGCTCTGTTCTTTACTTGTTTTAGGGAACACAATACACTCCTCCAGGGAGGCAGTTGGCAATTTACATCCCGCCCATCAGCATAACAAGGCTCCCTGTTCTCCAGGGCCTCTCTTGCCTTTCTGGTTTTTACATATTTTGTGGATGTCCCTTTTGACCGGTGGGAAGTGATACTTCTTTGTAGTGCCAATTTGCATTGCCTTCTTGCTTGCTTGGCCAAAATAGGCGTATGCGTTTTCTCCTGAATATCTTCAGGAGAAAACGAATACACCCTTTTTGGCCAAGTGCATCATTGTCGAAGTTGTGCCCCTCTTCGTGTGCTTTAAAGGCGATTCCAATGTACCTCTTGAAATCTGTTTCCTGCTATTCTGCCTCGATTTCAAGCCCACCTCGTTGCCTTCCCTCAACAGATTTTTAGACGATAGTTTTCCTTTATTATTCTGTCAGTTTGTGAATTGCTGTGCCCCTGAGCTCCATTTTTCAACTCGTTTTTTGTGAACTGACCGCAAGTCCAAAATTTTGGTGCAGGACCTATACTGGTTCCCGGTGGGTGGCTGAGACTTTGGTTAATTCTTCTTCCTGCCGGGAAATTACATTGACATGTGCCCGTCCAAATGCCTAACAGCTACTCTCTCATTGGTTCTCCCTCATGCCTTTCATCCTCTGCCAATTTGGCAACGTGTGTGAACCAGGATGTTAAAGGGGCTGTCTCTCTAAGTTGGGAGATTGATAGTAAAGCAGTTGGAAAGTCAAACCGGAGCACCAGGAGAGGGACTATTCGTTGAGTTTTAGAAACCTTTCGTATTCACAGTGTGTCCATTCTCTAGATTTCCTGTATATGTTATTGCTGTAGTAATATTCTCTTCAACCTGCAGAGTTGGGACCCATGGAATGGTTGCCATGCATTATTGCTTTAAAGGGTCTGCATTTGCTCACCCAATCTCACCAATCCTCTCAGTCCCACGTGTCCAACCTTATGCCATATCCAGCTGTCATTGTAGATACGGTCATACAGGGTTTCATCAGCGACCCTGAAGGAATTGTAAAGAATTTCCCAGTTTTTTTGTTTTGTTTTTGAAATTCCTTTTTATAGTGGGTTTGAGCTGATTCTCGCTGCCATGTTTATGCCAGTCTAGACACACTTGATTCCCTTACGGAGACATATCAATACATAGGTTTTAAGATTCTTACTAGTCAGATGTATTCCTCTGCGGGAAATATGGGGTTTTGAGTCCCTTTCACTGAGGAAGGTGTAGGTTTTGTCTATTCCATAGTTGGTTTTTGGGACGGTATCTGTGCTTATATCAAACTCTGGTTTTATGCATCCCCCCCACCTCTCCTTCACCCTTAAGCAGGCATAAGTGTGTTTTCTAAATGTGAGACTCTGTTCTCTTTCCTAACTCAGTTCATGTGTAGCCATGTTTACAGGATCTTCATAAGTGATATCTTATGATAAGTTTCTTTTCCTGTGTGACTTATTTCACTTAGAATCATCGAACCTGAATCCACTCATTTTGCTTCTACTGGCCTTATGACATTGATTTCATGGCTGAGGGATATTCCATCATAGGTAAGTACCACAATTTCTTTACCATTTTTGTCTTTCCTTGGATATTTAAGGTGTCCCGGATTCGAGGTTCTTGTAAGCAGTGCTGCCCTAAATTTTGGGGTGGCTGTGTCTTATTGATATTCAGTTTTCCCAAGGTATATTCCCATGACTGGAAGTGACTTAGGTTGTGAAGCTCTGTTGTTTACTTCTTTTAGAGAACACAATGCACTCCTCCAGGGTGGCTGTTGGCAATTTACATCCCACCCATGAGCATAACAAGGCTTACTGTTCTCCAGAGCCTGTCTTGCCTTTCTGGTTTTTACACATTTTGCAGATGACCCTTTTGACCGGTGGGAAGTGATACTTATTTGTAGTGCAGATTTGCATTGTGCAGTTGCTTGGTTGGTCAAAATCTGCGTATGCGTTTTCTCCTGAATATATTCAGGTGAAAACGCATACGCCCTTTATGGACAATTCCATAATTGTCGAAGTTGTGATGCTTTTCCTGTGTTTAAAGGCAATTCCAATATACTTCTTGAAATCTGTTTCGTGCAATTCTGCATCATTTTAAAGTCTGCCTCGTGGCTTTCCCTCAACAGATTTTTGGAAGAGAGTAGTCCTTTATAACTCTGCAAGTTAGTGAAATGCTGTGCCACTGTGCTCCAGTTCTCAACTCGCGTTTTTGTGAGCTGACCGCAAATCCATAGTTTTGCTTCAGGACCTGTACAGGTTCCGGGGGGCGGGGGGCAGGCTGAGAGTTTGGTTAATTCTTCTTCGTGACGGGAAATTAGAGTGACATGTGGCCGTCCAAATGCCTACAGCTACTCTCTCATTGGTTCTCCCTCTTCCCTTATATCCTCTGAACAATGTGCCAACTGTGCGAAACAGGAGGTTATAGGGGTTGACTCTCCAAGTTGGGAGATTGATATTAAAGCAGTAGGAATGTCAAGTTGGAGCACAAGGAGAGAAAAAAAATTAGTAGAGTTTTAGAAACCTTTCTCCATCAGAGGGTGTCCATTCTCTAGTTTTCCCATACATGTTATAACTGTAGTGATATTCCCTTCTACCTGGAGAGTTGGGAACCATGGAATGATGGGCAGGAATTATTGCTTTAGAGGGTCTGCCTTTTCTCACCCAATCTCACCAATCGTCTCAGTCCCAAGTGACCAGCCTTATGCCACATCCAGCTGTCGTTGTAGACAGGGTCATTCCAAGTTTCATCAGAACCCCTGAAGGTATTGTGTAAGAATTAAACTGTTTTTTGTTTTGTTTTGAAATTCATTTTTATAGTGGGTTTGAGCTGCTTCTCACTGCCGTGTTTATGTCGTGCTAGACACACTTGGTTCCTTTACGGAGACATATCAATACATAGGTTTTAAGATTCTTACTAGTCAGATATATTTCTCTGCCGGGAATTAGGGTGTTGAGTCCCGTTCACTGAGGAAGGAGTAGGGCTTGTCTCTTCTGTATTTGGATTATGGAATGTTACCTGTGCTAATATCAAACTCTGGTTTTGTGTGTCTCCCCACCTCTCCTTTCCCCTTAAGCAAGCATAAGTGTGTTTTCTATATCTGAGACACTGTTCTCTTTCCTAATTCAGTTCATATGTAGCCATGTTTACATTCCCTTCATAAGTGATATCTTATGTCAGAATGCACTATGGCCCTTGTCATAATAATGCTCCATGACACCTGTCATCACAATGCTCTATGCCCTGCTCATCACAATGCTCCATGTCCCTTGTCATCACAATTCTCCACGTCCTTGTCATCACAATGCTACATGACACTTCTCATCACAATGTTACATGCTCTTGTCATCACAATTCTCCATGCACTTGTCATTGCAATGTTCCATGCCCCCTGTCATAGCAAGCTCCAAGTGTTTGTCATCACAATGCTTCATGACCTTGTCATCAAAATTCTCAATGGCCCTTGTCATCACAATGCTCCGTGCCCTTGTCATCACAATGCTCCATGACCCCTGTCATCACAATGCTCCCTGACACCTGTCATCACAATGCTTCATGCCCCTTGTCATTACAGTGCTTCATGATGCTCGTCATCACAGTTACGCAAGGTCTTCTCATCACAATGCTCCACGGTTTTGCCATCACAATTCTCCATGCCCTGGTCATCTCAAAGCTCAATGTCCCTCGTCCTCACAATTCTCCACTTCCTTGTCATCACAATGCTCCATGGCACTTCTCATCACAATGTTATATGCTCTTGTCATCACAATACTCCATGCACTTGTCATCGCAATGCTCCATGACCCCTGTCATAGGAAGCTCCATGCGCTTGTCATCACAATGTTTCACGACCTGGACATTAAAATTATCAGTGGACCTTGTCATCTCAATGCTCCATGCCCTTGTCATCAAAATGCTCCTTTACGTTTGTCACAACAATCCTCCATGACACTTGGCATCACAATGCTCCGTGTTATTGTCATCACAATGGAACATGACATATGTCATCACAATGCTCCCTGACACCTGTCTTCACAATACTCCATGACCTTGTCATCACAATGCTTCATGCCCTTGTCATCACAATGTGCCATGCCCACTGTCATCACAATAATCCATGAAACTTGTCAGACAAATGCTCCATGACCCTTTTCATCAAAATGCTCCATGAACACTGTCATCACAATGCACCATGCCCATCATCATAATGCTTCATGCTATTATCATCACAATGAAATCAAAATGCTCCATGACCTCTGTCATCACAATGCTCCAAACCCTTGTGATCACAATGTTCCATAACACTTGTCATCACAATGCCCCATGATGCTGGTCATCACAATTATCCATGGACTTCTCATCACAATGCCCCATGACATTTGTCATCACAATGCTCAATACACATGTCATCACAATGCTCCCTTACTCTTGCCATCGGTATGCACCTTGAACCCTTTCATGACAAGGCTCCATGCCTTTTTCATCACAATGATCCATGCACTTTTCATCACAATGCTCCATGCCCTTGTCATCACAATGGTCCTAGACCCCTGTAATCACAATGCTCCATGCCCCTTTTCATCAGAATGCTCCATGAGACTTGTCATCACAAGGCTCCATGGTCTTCTCATCACAATGCTCCAGGACGTTGTCATCAAAATGCTCCATTCCCTTATCATCACAATGCTCCATGACGCCTGTCATCACAATACTCCATGAACGTTTTCAGCCCAATGCTCCATGACCTTCTCATTACAATGCTCCTTGACCAATATCATCACAATGCTCCATGACCACTGTCATCACAACGCTCCATGACACCTGACAACACAATGATCCGGTACTCTTGTCATCACAATGCTCCATTCCCTAGTCATCACAATGCTCCATGACCCCTGTCATCACAAAACTCCATGAACATTTTCAGCCCAATGCTCCATGACACTTGGCATCACAATGATGCATGCCCTTGTCATCCCAATGCTCCTTGACCCCTGTAAACACAATGCTCCTTGACGCTTGCCATCACAGTGCTCCTGGACACCTGTCATCTCAATGCTCCATGCCTTTGTCAGCAAAATGCTACATGACCCTGTCATTACGATGCTCTATGCGCTTGTCATCACAATACTCCATGAACCTTGGGATCACATTGCTTCCTGCCCTTGTCATCACAATGCTCCATGTTCCTTGAAATCAAAATGATCCAAGACCTCTGTCCTCACAATGCTCCAAACCCTTGTGATCACAATGTTCCATAACACTTGTCATCACAACGCTCCATGATGCCTTTCATCACAATACTCCATGCCTTTTTCATCACAATGCTCCATGACCTTTGTCATCATAATTTTCAATACACTTGTCATCACAATGCTCCCTGACACTTGTCGTCAGAATGCTCCTTGAACCCTGTCACGAAAAGGCTCCATGCCTTTTTCATCACAATGCCCCATGCCGTTTTCATCACAATGCTCCATGCCAATGTCATCAAATTACTCCACAAGCTTGTCATCAGAATGCTCCCTGACCCTTGTCATCACAATGCTCCAAGCCATTGTCATCACAATGCTCCATTACCTTTGTCATCAGAATCCTCCATGACACTTGGCAACACAATGCTCCATGCCCTTGTCATCACAATGCGCCATTCCAACTGTCATCGCAATAATCCATGAAACTTATTAGACCAATGCTCCATGCCCTTGTCATCACAATGTTCCATGCCCTTCTTATCACAATGCTCCACGACCCCTGTCATCACAATTCTCCGTGACTCCAGTCATCACAATGCTTCATGACCTTTGTCATCACAATGGTCCATGCCCTCCTCATCTACAGTCTCTGTGACTTTTTAACCACAATGCTCCATGAACTTTTCATCACAATGCTCTTTGACCCTTGTCATCACAATGCTCTATGCCTTTCTCAGCACAATGCTCCATGACCCTTGTCATCACAATGCTCCATGCGCTTGTCAGCACAATGCTCCATGACCCATGTCATCACAATGCGCCATGCGCTTGTCATCACAGTGCTCCACAATCTTGTCATCACAATGCTCCATAAACCTTGTCATCACAATGCTCCATGCACTTCTCATCAAAATGCTCTCTCACCACTGATATCACAATGTTACATCACTATTCATCACAATACTCCCTCACCCCTGTCATCACAATGTTCCATGACTCCTGTCATCACAATTCTACATGCACTTATCATCACAATGTTCGATGACCCCTGACATCACAATGTTCCATAACCCCTGTCATCAAAATGCTCCATGAACCATTTCATCAAAATGCTCAATGACCCCTGACATCACAATGTTCCATAACCCCTGTCATCAAAATGTTGCATGACCCTTTTCATCAAATTGTTCCATGACCCTGTCATCACAATGCTCCCTGCCCTTCTCATCACAATGCACCACGCCCTTGTCATCAAAATGCTCCATGACCTTTGTCATCACAAAGATCCATGACCCTTTGCATCACAATGCTCCATGTCATGGTCATCACAATGCTCCATGAACGCTCTCATCACATTGCTCCATGCCATTGTCATCACAATGCTACCTGACACATGTCATCAGAATGCTCCATGGCCTTCTCATCACAATGCTCCATGCCCTTGCCATCACAATGCTCCATTACACCTGTGATAACAATGCTCCATTACCCCTGCCATCACGATGTTCCATGGCCTTGTCATTACAAGGCTCCATGACCCTTCTCATCACAATGCTCCAAGACCCCTGTAATCACAATGCTCCATGCCCCTTTTCATCTCAATGATCCATGAACCCTGTCATCATAATGCACCATGCCCATCATCATAATGCTTCATGCTATTGTCATCACAATGAAATCAAAATGATCCATGACCTCTGTCATCACAATGCTCCAAACCCTTGTGATCACAATGTTCCGTAATACTTGTCATCACAACGCCCCATGATGCTGGTCATCACAATTATCCATGGACTTCTCATCACAATGCTCCATGACCCTTGTCATCACAATTCTCAATACACTTGTCATCACAATGCTCCCTGACACCTGTCGTCAGTATGCTCATTGAACCCTGTCATGACAAGTCTCCATGCCTTTTTCATCACAGTGATCCATGCCCTTTTCATCACAATGCTCCATGCCATTGTCATCACAATACTCCACAAGCTTGTCATCAGAATGCTCCGTGACACTTGTCATCACAATGATCCATGACCCCTGTCGTCACAATGCTCCATGACACCTGTCATCACAATGCTCCATGCCCCTTGTCATTACAGTGTTCCATGATGCTCGTCATCACAATTATCCATGGTCTTCTCATCACAGTGCTCCACGGTCTTGCCATCACAATGCTCCATGCCCTGGTTATGACAATGCACCATGTCCCTTGTCATCACAATTCTCCACGTCCTTGTCATCACAGTGCTCCATGACAGTTCTCATCACTATGTTACATGCTCTTGTCATCACAATTCTCCATGCACTTGTCATCGCAATGCCCCATGACCCCTGGCATAGCATGCTCCATGCCTTTGTTATCACAATGCTTCACGACATTTTCATCAAAATTCTCACTGCCCGTTGTCATCACAATGATCCAAGCCCTTGTCATCACAATGCTCCATTACCTTTGTCATCACAATCCTCCATAACACTTGGCATCACAATGCTCCATGCCATTGTCATCACAATGGACCATGAAATATGTCATCACAATGCTCCCTGACACCTGTCTTCACAATACTCCATGACCTTGTCTTCACAATGCTCCATGACCTTGTCATCACAATGTGCCATGCCCACTGTCAACACAATTATCCATGAAACTTGTCAGACCAATGCCCTATGCCCCTGTCATCACAAAGCTCCATGCCCTTGTCATCACAATGCTCCATGACCCCAGTCATCACAATTCTCCGTGACTCCAGTCTTCACAAGGCTTCATGACCTGTGTCATCACAATGGTCCATGCCCTCATCATCACAAGGCTCTGTGAACTTTGTCACCACAATGCTCCATGAACTTTTCATCACAATGCTCCGTGACACTTGTCATCACAATGCTCTGTGCCTTTGTCAACTCAATGTTCCATGACCCTTGTCATCACAATGCTCCACAACCTTGTCATCACAATGCTCCATAAAGATTGTCATCACAATGCTCCATGCACTTCTTATAAAAATGCTCTCTCACCACTGATATCAACATGTTCCCTCACTAGTCATCACAATACACCCACTCCCCTGTCATCACAATGGTCCTTAAACCCTGTCATGGAAATGTTCCATGACCCTTGACATCTCAATGTTCCATAACCCCTGTCATCAAAATGCTCCATGACACTTTTCATCAAATTGCTCCATGACCCTGTTATCACAATGCTCCCTGCCCTACACAACAGAATGCACCACACCTCTTGTCATCAAAATGCTCCATGACCTTTGTCATCACAAAGCTCCATGACCCTTGGCATCACAATGCTGCATGCCATTGTCATCACAATGCTCCATGAAACCTCTCATCACATTGTTCCATGCCCTTGTCATCACAGGCTACATGATGCTTTTCATCACAATGCTCGATGCCATTCTTATCACAATGCTCCATGCGCTTGTCATTACAATCCTCCATGACCCATGTATCACAGTGTTCCATGCCCTGGTCATCACAATGCTCCATGACCCCTGTCATAAAAATGCTCCATGACCACTGCCATCACAATGTTCCACGGCCTTGTCATCACAAGGCTCCATGACCCTTGTCATCACAGTGCTCCAAGACCCATGTAATCACAATGCTCCATGCCCTTGTCATCACAAAGCTCCATGACGCATGTCATCAGAATTCTCCATGGCCTTCTCATTCACGATGCTCCATGCCCTTGTCATCACAATGCTCCAAGACTCCTGTAATCACAATGCTCCATGCCCCTTTTCATCTCAATGCTCCATGAACCCTGTCATCACAATGCAGCATGCCCATCATCATAATGCTTCAGGCTATTGTCATCACAATGAAATCAAAATGCCCCATGACCTCTGTCATCACAATGCTCCAAATCCTTGTGATCAAAATGTTCCATAACACTTATCATCACAACGCCCCATGACGCTCGTCATCACAATTATCCATCGTCTTCTCATCACAATGCTCCATGACCTTTGTCATCACAATGCTCAATACCCTTTTCATCACAATGCTCCCTGACACTTGTCGTCAGTATGCTCCTTGAACCCTGTCATGACCAGGCTCCATGCCTTTTTCATCACAATGATCCATGCCCTTTTCATCACAGTGCTCCAAGACCCCTGAAAACACAATGCTCCATGCCCTTGTCCTCACAAAGCTCCATGATGCATGTCATCAGAACGCTCCATGGCCTTCTCATCCCAATGCTCCATGCCCTTGTCATCACAATGCTCCAAGACCTCTGTAATCACAATGCTGCATGCCCCTTTTCCTCAGAATGCCCCATGAGACATGTCATCACAAGGCTCCATGGTCTTCTCATCACAATGCTCCAGTACCTTGTCATCACAATGCTCCATGACGCCTCTCATCACAATACTCCATGAACATTTTCAGCCCAATGGTCCATGACCTTCTCATACAATGCTCCCTGACCCCTGTCATCACAATGCTCCATGACCACTGTCATCACAACGCTCCATGAACCCTGACGACACAATGATCCGGGACTCTTGTCATCAAAATGCTCCATGAACCTTGTCATCACAATGATCCATGCTCTTGTCATCCCAATGCTCCATGACCCCTGTAATCACAATGCTCCATGACGCTTGTCATCAAAGTGCTCCATGAACCTTGTCATCACAATGCTCCTTGCCTTTGTCAGCAAAATGCTACATAATCTTGTCATCACAATGCTCCATGCGCTTGTCATCACAATCCTCCATGACCCTTGGGATCACATTGCTTCATGCCCTTGTCATCTCGCTCTTGCCTTTCTGGTTTTTACAGATATACAGATGTCCCTTTCGACCGGTGGGAAGTGACAATTCTTTGTAGTGTGGATTTGCATTGCATGCTTGCTTCATTGGCCAGAAAGGACGTATGCGTTTTCTCCTGAATATATTCAGGGGAAAAGGCATACGCCCTTTTTGGCCAAGTGCATCACCGTCCAAGTTGGGATGCTTTTTCTGTGCTTCAAAGGCGATTCCAATTTACCTCTTGAAATATGTTTTGTGCAATTCTGCCTCATTTTCAAGTCCGCTTCATTGCCTTCCCTCAACAGATTTCTGGAAGAGAGTAGTCCTTTATAACTCTTCAGGTTTTTGAATTGCTGGGACCCTGAGCTCCAATTTTCAAATCCCATTTTTGTGAGCTGGCCGCAAATCCACAATTTTGCTTCAGGACCTATACTGGTTCCAGGGGTGGCTTTATTGGTTCCCTGTGGGTGGCTGAGGCTTTGGTTAATTCTTCTTCCTGACGGGAAATTAGAGTGACATGTGCCCGTCCAAATGCCTACATCTACTCTCTGATTGGTTCTCCCTCTTCCCTTTCATCATCTGCACAAATAGCAAACTGTGTGAACCAGGAGGTTATAGGGGCTGACTCTCCTAAGTTGGGAGATTGATAGTAAAGCAGTTGGAATGCCAAAGTGGAGCACAAGGAGAGGAAAAATTAGGAGAGTTTTAGAAACCTTTCGCCATCACAGGGTGTCCATTTTCTAGGTTTCCCATACATGTTATAACTGTAGTGATATTCCCTTCTACCTGGAGATTTGGGACCCATGGAATGGTGGCATGCATTACTACTTTAAAGGGTTTGCATTTTCTCTCCCAATCTCTTCAGTTCTCTCAGTCCCAAGTGTCCAGCCTTATGTCTCATCCAGCTGTCTTTGCAGATAGGGTCATTCCAGGTTTCATTAGAACCCCTGAAGGAATTGTGTAAGAATTTTGCTGTTTTTTGGTTTTGTTTTTGAAATTCATTTTTATTATGGGGTTCAGCTGGTTTTCACTGACCTGTTTATGCCAGTCTAGACACAATTGATTTCCTTACGGAGACATATGAATACATAGGTTTTAAGATTCTTACTAGTCAGATATATTCCTCGGCGGGGAATAGGGGTGTTGAGTCCCATTCACTGAGGAAGGTGTAGGTCTTGTCTATTCTGTATTTGGTTTATGGAATGGTACCTGTGCTAATATCATACTCTGGTTTTATGCATCACCCCACCTCTCCTTTCCCCTGAAGCAGGCATAAGAGTTTTTTTCTAAATGTGAGACTCTGTTCTCTTTCCTAATTCAGTTCATGTGTTGTGATATTGACATTCCCTCTATAAGTGATATCTTATGATAAGATTCTTTTTCTGTGTGACTAATTTCCCTTAGAATCATCATACCTAAATCCACTCATTATGCTGCTACTGGCCTTATATACACTGATTTCACGTCTGAGTGATATTCCGTTGTACAAAATTACCACAAGTTCTTTATGCATTTCTCTTTTTCCTGGGATATTTTAGGTGTACCAAAGTTGAGGTTCTTGTATGCAGAGCAGCCCTAAACTTTGGGGTGCCTTTGTCTTATTGATATTTAGTCTTCCCAAGTCATATGCCCGTGAGTTGAAGTCCCCTTTGCTTGGGGGCTTTGTATTTTAGAAGTTTTAGGAAACAGCATACACTTCTTCAGAGTGGCTCTTGGATATTTATACCCCACCCATCAGCGTGACTAGGCTCCCTGTTTTCCATGGCCTCTCCTGCATTTCTGGTTTGTACACATTTTTTGGATTGCCTTTCTGAGCAGTGGAAATTGAGACTCCTTTGTTGTGCAGATTTGCATTTCCGTCTTGCTTGGTTGGCCAAAAACTCTGCATGTGTTTTTTTCCTGAAGATATTCACGAAAAAAACGCATACACCCTTTTGCCCAACTGCATCATTTTAGAAATTCTGCTGCTTTTCATATGCTTTAAATGTGAGTACAATCTACCTTTTGAAACCTGTTTCCTGCAATTCTGCCTCTCATTCAAATCCTCTTCGTTGCCTTAACTGAATATATTTTTGGACGTTGGTTATCATTTATATCTTTGCAGGTCTTTGAATTGTCTGCTCCTGAGCTCCATTTTGCAACTCGCTTTTTTTGTGAGCTGGCCGCCAAACCATTGGATTTCTTCCGGCCCTATTCTGGTTCTGGGGAGGCAGGCTGAGCCTTTGGTTAATTCTTCTTCCTAATGGGAAATTAGAGTGACATGTGCCTGTCAAAACTCCTACAGCTAATCTCTCATTGGTTCCCCCTCTTTCCATTTACCCTCTGCACAAATTGCAAACTGTGTGAAAGAGGAGGTTAAAGGTGCTGATTCTCCAAGTGGGGAGGTTGTTAGTAATGTGGCTGGAATGGCGAACCCCAGCACCAGGAGATCAAAAATGAGGTGCATTTTAGACACCTTTCCTGAGCACACGGTGTACATTCATCTCGGTTTCGCAGGCATGTTTTCGCTGTCAGAAGACTCCCTTGAACCTGCAGATTTGGGACCCATGGAATGGGTACCAGGCAGTATTACTTTAAAAGGTCTGCATTTCCTCACCCAGCCTCTCTAACATCTCTTAGCGTGCATAGCTTCCAGCCTTATATAATCATCCTGCTGTGGGTCTACATGTGTTCAATCCATGTTACATCGTAGCCCTTCAACAAAAGTTGTAAGAATTTTTGTCTGTCTCACTGTTTTTATAAATAGTTTTAAATTTATTTTTATATTGGTTACAGCTGATTTTCAAAGCTCTGTTTTTTGCTGCTGTACATCCACTTGATTCATGTACTGTGAGACAACAATAACTTCTTTTTCAGATGCTTACCAGTCATATGTATTATTTTCCAGTGACTTGAGTGGGCTGAGTGCAGTTCTTTGAGGTACCGTGTAGGCCTTGTCAGTTATTCAATTTGGTACTTGGAATGGTATCTTTGCTAATTTCAACCTCCTGGATAATACCTCACCATTCCCCACCTTTCCCATTTAGCAGCCTTATGTCTATTTTCTACATATTTGACTATGTTACTGTTTTGTAATTTATTTCATGTGTAGCCATTTTTGATTCCACCTTTAAGTGACATCTTATGATATGTGTCTTTTTCTTTCTGACATATGTCACTTAGAATGATCGTATGTAACTCCTCCAGAGTTGTTACAACTGGCTTTATTTCATTGATTTCTGGATGAGTAATATTCCACTCTACATAAGTACCCCATCTCTTTTATCCATTTTATCCTTCCAGGGACATTTAGGTTATATCCAAGTTGAGGCCCTTTTTAACAGAGAGGTGGTAAACGTTCGGGTGCCTGTTTTCTGTCGATTTTTGTTTTTCCCAAGGTACACGCCCATGAGTGCAAGTGCCCTATGCTCTGTAGCTCATTTTTTAGATGTTTTAGCAAACACAATACACTTCTCCAGAGTGGCCGTTGGCAAATTACATTTCCACTATCAGCCTCACAGGGCTCCCTTTTCTCCTCGCCCTGTCCTGCATTTCTGGTGTTTACACTTTATGTGGATGGCCCATCTGACTGATGTGAAGTGATACATTTTGTGATATTGATTTCCAGTGCCCACCTGTTTGGTTGGATAAAAAGTGTGTATGGCCTTTACTTGAATATATTCAGAAAAAATGCATACACCCTTTTTGGCCAACTGCATCATTGGCGATGTTCAGCCCCTTTTCTTGTGCTTTAATGGGGAGTCCTTTCTACCTCTTCAAATCTGTTTCCTGCCACTCTCCCTTGCTTACAAGTCCTTTTCTGTGACTTACCTCAAGACATTTTTCGACGATAGATATTTTCAACTCTGCAGTTTCATGAATTTTAGTGCCCCTGAGTTCCATTTTTCAACTTGTGTTTTTGGAAACTGGACACAAAACAGCGGGATTTCCTCTAGCCCTATTCTGTTTCCGTGGGCAATTCTAGCCTTTGATGAATTTGTCTTCTGGATTGGAAATTAGAGTGGCATGTGCCTGTCCGAACACCTAAGACATGTCTCTATATTTTTCTCATCCTTCCGCTACATCCTTTGGACAAATTCCAAACTGTGTGCAACAGGATGTTGACGGTGCTGATATCACCAAGTGAGGAGATTGTTAGGAAAGATGCTGGAGGGTTGAACCCGAGCACCAGGCAATGAGGAGATGAGGTGCCTTTTCCAAACTCTTTCCGATCAAACGGTGTACCATCCTCTAGGTGTGACAGGCATGTTTTAGGTGTAGGAAGGGTCCCGTGCATGTAAGGAGAACACCAGGGATTTTTCCAAATCAGTGCCTCCCCGAACCCCAAACTGGGGAATTTTTAAGCTACGGCTACACGTATGTCCTTTAAGGGCCTTGGGAAATAGGCAGAGCCCAAACTTTAGATGACTGAAATCTTCAGGGTCAGAAGCGCTCACCATCGGCCTTGCTTAGGTTACATTTTATCTGTCATTGATAGATGATGTCAATAAAAATATCTATTCTTTTTCAGATTATTTCCCCTTATAGGTTATTGCAAAATATTCAGTGTAGTTCCCTGTGCTATACAGTAGTTCCTTGTTGATGATCTATTTTATACATAGCAGTGTGTATGTGTTAATCCCAAACTGTTAATTTATCCCTTCTCCTACCTTTCCCCTTTGGTAATAATAAATTATAAGGTTTTATACTTCTCAGAAATGGGGGAGCTGAAAGAGAGGTATCATTTTCAATGGAAAAGCATTCAAAACAAGATTGAAGCTTCAGCCAAGAGTATTCGATGTACATCCATGAAAATAAATCACTTCATTTCTCTAATGTTGACCTGACAAATAAGACAGACGTCTTCACTGAACTTGCTTATAGGAAAGTGATGGAAATATCAAATGTAAGTCTTAGAAACATCTTATTTTACCCGAGCATTATACACTGCTCTATGTTAACTACAGTTTGGCTCACACATCTGTTCATTGAAGTTACAATGTTCTCAATTTCTGTTACTGATCCTCCAGAGTGGACCCCAACAGGAGTCCCCGTGCCCAGTGTCATTGGAGCCAACAGATCAAGACTGAGTTTGGTTCAGAAGCAAAGGAAACATTATTTTGAAAACAGAATGGAGAGGTGAGAGCGTGCACTCCCCCATGGGCTGTGGGCTGGGCTGCTGTGTAGGGTCCCCGGCAGCGTCAGTGGGAGGCAGGGGATGGAGCTCTCGAGGGCTGCGTTGGCTGCAGCTCAGGCTCTATGCCGCGGAGTCTGCATGGGACCCCGCTAGCTGAGGTGTCGACCCAGCCATTCTGCACTAGGAAATCGGGTCTGAAGTGCCGGGTGTGGGACCTCTGCATGCGGAACCCTAGGAGCACGTGAAATTAGACAAAGCACAAAGGAAAAACAAGTTAGACTTTATTTTATTGCCCAGATTCTCTTTTTATCTCCCAGGAATTTTTAATGAACGTTGCCGGAGACGAACACCTCCTCTGCTTTTTGTTCCGTTCCTTATTCTTGGGGTGTTGAGGGTGCAGACCCCTCTTTTGTAACTTCTTCATGTTGTGGTGGGAGCCCTGATACATGGGGGGAGGGGCAAAACGTCTCCACACCAGCCTCCTGGTGAGGTTGATTGTCCCAAGGCCTCCTGCCTCACTTCTCGTCCGCCTGAGCACCAGCATTGGAAGTGTTACAGATTCTAATGACCTTTATGGGTCCAGGAAAGAGAGGCGCAGAGATGCTGCGGTGGCAGGTTTCACCCCACCCCACATATGTTCGGCGACCTTAGGCTGACAGTTTTTGCCAGACTAGATGCTCTGACCAGTAGTCTGTGCTTTCTTTAATTAGGTCCCTGAATTAATGTACAAACAACACCATGTGTCAGAGCCCTGCCCGCTCAACTCCCAGACAGTCCAGGGTCAGTGGTGATCCAGGACCATGACGTCCACTGAGTCAACGGCCTTTAGAAGTAGCCAGCAGTCCAGCCGGTCATATTGGCCACCATCACCGCGGTGTCTGTAGGGTTTTCTATGGTGAAAGCGTGATATACGTTTCCCCCGCGAAGCTTATTAGCTCCCCTCTGGGTTCAGTAAGTCCTGCAAGCAGTAGTCTGCTCTTTCGGGGCACAGTCTTGTCGTTTTCTGAGAGAAACTCCAGGTCAAGTGATGGTCACACGAGTCATCTTGGGGGCCCGTTGCCCCCGTTTATCTCTCTGGAGGTTGGAGTTGAAGGGCCTCCTCACTCGAGGTCAGTGTGTCCACAGAGCGACCCCTGCAACTTCAGGGCATGATGGGTGGTTAGGATCACCACGTGGGGTCCTTTTCCCTTAGGAGGGAGCTGGCCTTGCGGGCTGCTGATTTCCAGCTTTTTAGATACCCCAGTATCCTGGCCTGATGAGTCGGGTGGCAAAGCCCTTGGTGACCATAGTTTATCATACCTGAAGGGCATTCTTGTGTTGCTCCATTTCAAGTGGTCCCAGTTTTTGCACTAAGGCTCCAAGGGCGATTAACCTTTGACCGGGTATGTAAAGGTCAAAGGGTTTAGCTAAATTAGGGAGTTCCTGGGCAAGGGTCTGTATTGACTGCTCTTTCCATTCTTGAAAGGCTGCTTCTGGATTCTATTCAAAAGGATCATCATCTTTTCGTGTCAGTGTTTCATGTAGAGGCCCAGCTATTAGACTGTAGTTAGGGATCCAGATGCAGAAAACCTTGGCCTCCCCAGGAACCCCTAAGCTGTCTTCTAGTTTCAGAAGAGGTAAGGCTGCAAATGGCTTCTTCCCTATCCTGGGATGTGTTTCTCCGAATATCTGTGAGAATGAAGCCCAGGCATGTCACCTTAGCCTGGGATATTTGAGCGTTTTTCTTGGACACCTTCTATCCTTTCTTGGCTAGGTAGTTCAGAGGCGTCTTTAGTAGGCCTGGCGATCAGAATGTCATCTGCATATTGAAGGAGGGTTCCCTTTTACAGAGGTTGAACTTTTAGGTCTTTAGAGGACATTTCCCCAATGATGGTGTGGGGATTTTTGAACCATTGGGGCAGGACGGCCCAGCATTATTGCTTTTGTTGCATGTTGTGTCCTGCCACTCACAAGCCAAAAATTCTTGTGACTCTGAGATGAATGGAATACAGAAGAAGGCATCATTGAAGTCTAATACAGAATGCCATGGCCTGGTGGAAGGTAGAATGACCAGCAGGGAGTAGGAAATAGGAGCTACTGGATGCATATCCTCGGTGGCTTCACTGACTGTCCTGATATCCTTTACCAGGTCTCCAGCAGCCCATGGGGCTCTCGTGGTCAGGCCAATAGCAGGATATGGAGCTCACCTGGGCGGCACCCCTACCCCACAGCCCACGGGGCTCTCGTGGTCAAGTCCCTCCCAGGGTATGGAGCTCACCTCTGCAGCTACCCAGCAGCCCATGGGGCTCTCCTACTCAGGCCCTTCCCAGGATACAGAGCTCCCCTGGGCAGGTACCCCAGCAGGGCTGGACACACAGGAACTGTGCACATAGCCTACCTTGCAGAGAACCCACAGCTCACCTGTCGCTCACAGCTGACACAGAACACCTCAGAGCAGGACTTGAACTAACAAACAGCAGCTCTGACAGGTCTGTGACCATGGCTATCACTCTCTGCAGGCTCTTTCTGCCTGGTCTTCCAGACACTTCCAATGCAGCCAGGGCACCAGGCCTCTGTCTCCACCCACCATCACTCCTCTCCCTGACTCCTGGGTTCCTCTCATTAGGATAGGGTCTTCTTGAAGTTGTTTTCCACTCATGGACCAGATAAAATGATAAGAAAAGAAGCCGCAGCTGCAGCCCCTTGTCTATCCTGACTCTCAAGAGCCCACACCTGTTCCTAGGGCCTGGCCCGTTTAGCAAGTTTCATTTTCTGCAACTGTGAACCCTGAGGGGTGAGGATTGGCTGATTTTGGCAGCCTGAAACTGCCTGCCGGCCCGCCACAGGTGTCCCTGGGTTGAGGGCAATATAAACAGCACTCCAGTGAGCGACAGCCCTTGTAGCTGTGACTGACGGCATATTCTCTGCCCCGTAGGCAGTTCCGGAGCTGTGCTGGTGGGAGGGAGTGAGGGTCCGTGGCTTTGTGGGTGGCCCAGTGTGAGTGGGGCTCTGCTGGACTTTCTGCAGGAGTTGCCAGGCTGCCACCTGCTAAAGAAGAGGATGTGTCACCGATACCTGCCACTGGAATTTCTCCCCAGGCAGAGGTGAGGAAGTAAAAAAGCAGTGGGGGCCGTGGCAGGAGGGGTATCTCAGGCAGGGAAATGGAAAGCTTCCAGAAGAGCATCTGGGGACAGGACCATCCTGACTGGCGTGCAGGCACCAAGTCGGCCTGCGTGCTGTCGCTGTTGTGGCTCCACGGCCCTTTCTCTAGGCTTTCAAGCCCTTGTACATATTCAGGTGTTTTACCTGGGAAGGGTGGCAAAAGTTCAACAGCAGCTGGCCTGGGGCTCAGCTCACGGTTACTCACAGATGCCTCGGCATGGCCCCCTCTTTGCAATGAGGATGCTCCTTGCGTAGGAGTGGGCTGCTGGCTCTATGGGAGATGATTCCCCACCTCTGACCAATTTCAGAATTGTTTACCGCTGGAGCAAGTGCCCTGATAGTGTTTTCCTCTGTCTAACTGGTGGGTTCAGGTTATTTTTTTTCTTTTTTTGTTCAAGTTAGATTTTATTCCTCTTTTATGTATTTATAGATATAAGCATGGAAATCATTCATTCATATAAATACATCTGTGTGAAGGGAAGAACTTTTTTCTGTTTTATTTTTAAATTTTATTTTTTAAATTTTGAAATTTAATTTTATTTATTTTTTATACAGCAGGTTATTATTAGTTATGTATTTTATGCATATACATGTATACAGGTCAATCCCAATCTCCCAACTCATCCCACGACCACCACCCCATGGCTTCCCACACTAGGTTTCCATACGTGTGTTCTCTACCTCTGTGTCTCTATTTCTTCCCTGCAAACCAGTTCATCTGTACCATTTTTCTAGGTTCCACATATATGCATTAATATACCATATTTGTTTTTCTCTTTCTGACTTACTTCATTCTGTATGACAGTCTCTAGATCCATCGACGTCTCTACAAATGACCCAGTTTCATTCCTTCTTATGGCTGAGTAATATTCCATTTTATATATGTACCACATCTTTATCCATTCGTCTGTCTGTGGGTATTTAGGTTGCTTCCATTACCTGGCTATTGTAAATAGTGCTGAAATGAGCATTGTGGTGAATGTGCCTTTTTGATTTATGGTTTTCTCTGGGTATATGCCCAGAAGTGGGATTGCTGGATCATATGGTAATTCTATATCTAGGTTTTCTAAGGAAACTCCATACTGTTCTCCATCGTGACTGTATCAATTTACATTTCCACCACTAGTGGAAGAGGGATCCTTTTGTCCACACCCTCCCCAGAATTCGTTGTTTGTAGATTTTCTGATGATGCCAATTGTAACAGGTGTGAGGTGATACCTCATTGTAGTTTTGATTTGCATTTCTCTAATAATTAGTGATGTTGAGCAGCTTTTCATGTGCGTCTTGGCCATCTCTGTGTCTTCTTTGAAGAAACGTCTCTTTAGATCTTCTGCCCATTTTTGTATTGGGTTGTTTGTTTTTTTAATATTAAGCTGCATGAGCTCTTTATATATATTGGAGATTAAACCTTTGTCCATTGATTCGTTTGCAAATATTTTCGCCCATTCTGAGGGATGCTTTTTGCCATTCCCGTTTTTTTAACAACAAAAGAAAGAAAGAAAAAGAAGCAGAACACTAATGTGTGTAAAATATGCCTTTTGAAACTTTCGTTTTGAAATATGGACATACTTTGAATTTTTTGGTCGATATATGAACCCGGTATTTGTTTTCAGGGCAGGTGTCCTTTACAGGCCTGCAATGATTTTGAATATCAACTGACCATTAGCGCTGGGATTAAAGCTGCTGTTTTGTGAAACGGCCACAAGGTGGCAGCAGTTCTCCCTTACCAAATCTGCTTACTAGAGCAACAGAGCCTCAATGGAAGTCATGTTCTAGATTGGAATTTAGAATGGAATGTGCCAGGAGAAAGCCCCTCAAGTTTGTCTCACTGCTTCTTGTTCGAGTTTTTAATGTAATTTTTTATTTTTTATTACAGCAAATATGATTACAATGTTTGGCTTGTTGTAGGTGTGGAAGATGTGGTTCTTTTACACATATACATATGTCTGTTCTTCCTGGGATCCTTTTCCCATGTACCTTATGACAGAATGTTGAGTAGTCTTCTCTTGGTATTCTGTAGGTCTTTGGTGATTATATATGTCACCTGTGTTTGTATATGTCTGTTAACCCCAATATCAGAATGAAACCAATCCTCACACCTTTCCATTGGTGAACCATAAGTTTGTTGAATGAATCTGTGATTGCCCTTCTCCGTGGAAATATCTGCCCTGGTATCCATTTTTCGGTCACACCTATAAGATATATGATATGATATGTGTCTTTCACTTTCTGACTTACTACAAGTCACGTGATTACCTCTAGACACACCTACGGTGCTGCAAATGGCATTGTGTCCTTTTATTCCTTGGCTTCTATTCTGCCTTAGCGAGGTCCATTTTCAACAATGTGATTCCCTGAGGGCTGAGGATTAGCTGACTTGGGTAGCCTGACCCTGCTGGCCGGCCCTCCCCAGGTGTGCCTGGGTTGAGGTCAATATAAACAGCGCTGCAGGCAGCAATAGCCCCTGAAGCTGTGCCTGACTCCATATTCTCTGCCCCGTCAGCAGTCTCGGGGCTGTTCTGGAAGGAGGGAGTGAGGGGCCACGGATTTGTGGGTGGCCCGTTGTGAGTGGGTCTCTGCTGGACATTCTGCAGGAGTTGCCAGGTTTCCACCTGTAAAGAAGAGGATGTGTCACCCATACCTTCCGCTGGAATTTCTCTCCGGACAGAGGTGAGGAAGGAAAAAAGCAGTGGGTGCCGGGACAGGAGGGGTATCTCAGGCAGGGCAATGGAAAGCTTCCAGAAGAGTGCCCAGGGCCAGGACCATCCTGGCTGGCCTGCAGGACCCAAGTTGGCCTGCGTGCTGTCGCTGGTGTGGCTCCACGCCCCTTCCTCTAGGCTTTCAAGCCCTTGTACATATTCAGGTGTTTTACCTGGGAAGGGTGGGAAAAGTTCAACAGCAGCTGGCCTGGGGCTCAGCTCACAGTTACTCACAGATGCCTCGGGTCCCTTTCACTGAGGAAGGTGTAGGTCTTGTCTATTCCATAGTTGGTTTTTGGAACGGTACCTGTGCTTATATCAAACTCTGGTTTTATGCATCACCCCACCTCTCCTTCCCCCTTAAGCAGGCATCAGAGTGTTTTCTAAATGTGAGACACTGTTCTCTTTCCTAACTCAGTTCAAGTGTAGCCATGTTTACAGGATCTTCATAAGTGATATCTTATGATAAGATTCTTTTTCTGTGTGACTTATTTCACTTAGAATCATCATACCTGAATCCACCCATTTTGCTGCTACTGGTCTTATGACATTGATTTCATGGCTGAGGGATATTCCATCGTATGTATGTACCACAATTTTTTGAATCATTAATATATTTCCTGGGATATTTAAGGTGTACCCAAGTTGAGGTCCTTGTAAGCAGTGCAACCCTAAATTTTGGGGTGGCTCTGTCTTATTGATTTTCAGTTTTCTCAAGGTATATTCCCTAGACTGGAAGTGCCCTTGGCTCTGTAGCTCTGTTCTTTACTTCTTTTGGGGAACACAATGCACTCCTCCAGAGAGGCAGTTGGCAATTTATATAACGCCAATCAGCATAACAAGTCTCCTTGTTCTCCAGGGCCTGTCTTGCCTTTCTGGTTTTTACACATTTTGTGGATGTCCCTTTTGACCGGTGGGAAGTGATACTTCTTTGTAGTGCAGATTTGCATTGCCCGCTTGATTGCTTGGCCAAAAAGGGCGTATGCGTTTTCTCCTGAATATATTCAGGAGAAAACGCATACGCACTTTTTGGCAAAGTGCATCATTTTCGAAGTTGTGCCCCTCTTCCTGTGCTTTAAAGGCGATTCCAACGTACCTCTTGAAATATATTTCCTGCTATTCTGCCTTGCTTTCAAGTCCGCCCCGTTGCCTTCCCTCAACAGATTTTTGGACAATAGTTGTCCTTTATTACTCGGCCAGTTTGTGAATTGCTGTGCCCCTGAGCTCCATTTATCAACTCGTTTTTTGTGAGCTGACCGCAAGTCCAAAATTTTGGTTCATGACCTATGCTGGTTCCCGGTGGGGGGCTGAGACTTTGGTTAATTCTTCTTCCTGCCGGGATGTTAGAGTGATATGTGCCCATCCAAATGCCTAACAGCTACTCTCTCATTGGTTCTCCCTATTCCCTTTCATCCTCTGCCAAATTGGAAACCTATGCGAACCAGGAGGTTAAAGGGGCTGTCTCTCCAATTGGGGAGATTGATAGTAAAGCAGATGGAAAGTCAAACTGGAGCACCAGGGTAGGGACTATTCGTTGAGTTTTAGAAACTTTTCGTATTCACAGTCTGTTCGTTCTCTATGTTTCCCGTACATGTTTAGCTGTAGTAATATTCCTTTCAACCTGGAGAGTTGCGACCCATGGAATGGGTGCCAGGCATTTGTGCTTTAAAGGGTCTTCATTTGTTCACCCAATCTCACCAATCGTCTCAGTCCCAAGTGTCCAGCCTTATGCCACATCCAGCTGTCGTTGTAGATAGGGTCTTTCCAGGTTTCATCAGAGACCCTGAAGGAATTGTTAAGAATTTCCCAGTTTTTTGTTTTGTTTTTGAAATTCCTTTTTATAGTGGGTTTGAGCTGATTCTCGCTGCCATGTTTATGCCAGTCTAGACACACTTGATTCTCTTACGGAGACATATCAATACATAGGTTTTAAGTTTCTAACTAGTCAGATATATTCCTCTGCGGGAAATATGGGGTTTTGAGTCCCTTTCACTGAGGAAGGTGTAGGTCTTGTCTATTCCATAGTTGGTTTTTGGAATGGTACCTGTGCTTATATCAAGCTCTGGTTTTATGCATCACCCCACCTCTCCTTCCCGCTTAAGCAGGCATAAGATTGTTTTCTAAATATGAGACACTGTTCTCTTTCCTAACTCAGTACAAGTGTAGCCATGTTTACAGGGTCTTCATAAGTGATATCTTATGATAACTTTCTTTTTCTGTGTGACTTATTTCACTTAGAAACATCGTACCGGAATCCAACCATTTTGCTGCTACTGGTCTTATGACATTGATTTCATGGCAGAGGGATATTCCATCATATGTAAGTACCACAATTTTTTGAGCCATTTTTATATTTCCTGGGATAATTAAGGTGTACCCAAGTTGAAGTCCTTGTAAGCAGTGCAGCCCTAAATTTTGGGGTGGCTCTGTCTTAATGATTTTCAGTTTTCCCAAGGTATATTCCCTAGACTGGTAGTGCCCTTGGCTCTGTAGCTCTGTTGTTTACTTGTTTTAGGGAACACAATGCACTCCTCCAGAGAGGCAGTTGTCAATTTACATCCCGCCCTTCAGCATAACAAGGCTCCCTGTTCTCCAGGGTCTGTCTTTCCTTTCTGGTTTTTACACATTTTGTGGATGTCTCTTTTGACCGGTGGGAAGTGATACTTCTTTGTAGTGCAGATTTGCATTGCCCGCTTGATTGCTTGGCCAAAAAGGGCGTATGCGTTTTCTCCTGTATATATTCAGGGGAAAACGCATACGCCCTTTTTGACCAAGTGCATCATTGTCAAAGTTGTGCCCCTCTTCCTGTGCTTTAAAGGCGATTCCAACGTACCTCTTGAAATCTGTTTCCTGCTATTCTGCCTCGCTTTCAAGTCGGCCTCGTTGCCTTCCCTCAACAGATTTTTAGACGATACTTGTCCTTTATTACTCGGTCAGTTTGCGGATTGCTGTGCCCCTGAGCTCCATTCATCAACTAGTTTTTTGTGAGCTGACCGCAAGTCCAAAATTTTGGTTCATGACCTATGCTGGTTCCCGGTGGGGGGCTGAGACTTTGGTTAATTCTTCTTCCTGCCGGGATGTTAGAGTGATATGTGCCCGTTGAAATGCCTAACCGCTACTCTATCATTGGTTCTCCCTCTTCCCTTTCATCCTCTGCCAAATTGGCAACCTGTGCGAACCAGGAGGTTAAAGGGGCTGTCTCTCCAAGTTGGGAGGTTGATAGTAAAGCAGATGGAAACTCAAACTGGAGCACCAGGAGAGGGACTATTCGTTGAATTTTAGAAACTTTTCATATTCACAGTGGGTTCGTACTCTATGTTCCCCATACATGTTTAGCTGTAGTAAAATTCCCTTCAACCTGGAGAGTTGGGACCCATGGAATGGTGCCAGGCATTTGTGCTTTAATGGGTCTGCATTTGCTCACCCAATCTCACCAATCCTCTCAGTCCCAAGTGTCCAGCCTTATGCCACATCCAGCTGTCGTTGTAGATAGGGTCTTTCCAGGTTGCATCAGAGACCCTGAAGGAATAGTTAAGAATTTCCCAGTTTTTTGTTTTGTTTTTGAAATTCCTTTTTATAGTGGGTTTGAGCTGATTCTCGCTGCCATGTTTATGCCAGTCTAGACACACTTGATTCCCTTACGGAGACATATCAATACATAGGTTTTAAGATTCTTACTAGTCACATATATTCCTCTGTGGGAAATATGGGGTTTTGAGTCCCTTTCACTGAGGAAGTTGTAGGTCTTGTCTATTCCATAGTTGGGTTTTGGAACGGTACCTGTGCTTATATCAAACTCTGGTTTTATGCATCACCCCAACTCTCCTTCCCCCTTAAGCTGGCATAAGAGTGTTTTCTAAATGTGAGACCCTGTTCTCTTTCCTAACTCAGTTCAAGTGTAGCCATGTTTACAGGATCTTCATAAGTGATATCTTATGATAAGTTTCTTTTTCTGTGTGACTTATTTCACTTAGAATCATCGTACCTGAATCCACCCATTTTGCTGCTACTGGTCTTATGACATTGATTTCATGGCTGAGGGATATTCCATCGTACGTAAATACCACAATTTTTTGAACCATTTTTATATTTCCTGGGATATTTAACGTGTACCCAAGTTGAGGTCCTTGTAAGCAGTGCAGCCCTAAATTTTGGGGTGGCTCTGTCTTATTGATTTTCAGTTTTCCCAAGGTATATTCCCTAGACTGGAAGTGCCCTTGGCTCTGTAGCTCTGTTGTTTACTTGTTTTAGGGAACACAATGCACTCCTCAAGAGAGGCAGTTGGCAGTGTACATCCCGCCCATCAGGATAACAAGGCTCCCTGTTCTCCAGGGCCTGTCTTACCTTTTTGGTTTTTACACATTTTGTGGATGTCCCTTTTGACCGGTGGGAAGTGATACTTCTTTGTAGTGCAGATTAGCATTGCCCGCTTGCTTGCTTGGCCAAAAAGGGCGTATGCGTTTTCTCCTGAATATATTCAGGAGAAAACGCATACGCCCTTTTTGGCCAAGTGCATCATTGTCGAAGTTGTGCCCCTCTTCCTGTGCTTTAAAGGCGATTCCAACGTACCTCTTGAAATCTATTTCCTGCTATTCTGCCTAGCTTTCAAGACCGCCTCGTTGCCTTCCCTTAACAGATTTTTGGACGATAGTTGTCCTTTATTACTCTGCCAGTTTGTGAATTGCTGTGCCCTTGAGCTCCATTTTTCAACTCGTTTTTTGTGAGCTGACCGCAAGTCCAAAATTTTGTTTCAGGAACTATTCTGGTTCCCGATGGGGGGCTGAGACTTTGGTTAATTCTTCATCCTGCTGGGAAATTTGAGTGATATGTGCCCGTCCAAATGCCTAACAGCTACTCTCTCACTGGTTGTCCCTCTTCCCTTTCATCCTCTGCCAAATTGGAAACCTGTGCGAACCAGGAGGTTAAAGGGTCTGTCTCTGCAATTTGGGAGGTTGATAGTAAAGCAGATGGAAAGTCAAACCGGAGCACCAGGAGAGGGACTATTCGTTGAGTTTTAGAAACATTTCGTATTCACAGTGGGTCCATTCTCTAGGTTTCCCGTACATATTATAGCTGTAGTAATATTCCCTTCAACCTGGAGAGTTGGGACCCATGGAATTGGTGCCAGGCATTTGTGCTTTAAAGGGACTGCATTTGCTCACCCAATCTCACCAATCCTCTCAGTCCCAAGTGTCCAGCCTTATGCCACATCAAGCTGTCGTTGTAGATAGGGTCATTCCAGGTTTCATCAGAGACCCTGAAGGAATTGTAAAGAATTTCCCAGTTGTTTTGTTTTGTTTTTGCAATTCCTTTTTATATTGGGTTTGAGCTGATTCTCGCTGCCATGTTTATGCCAGTCTAGACACACTTGATTCCCTTACGGAGACATATCAATACATAGGTTTTAAGATTCTTACTAGTCAGATATATTCCTCTGCGGGAAATATGGGGTTTTGAGTCACTTTCACTGAGGAAGGTGTAGGTCTTGTCTATTCCATAGTTGGTTTTTGGAACGGTACCTGTGCTTATACCAAACTCTGGTTTTATGCATCACCCCACCTCTCCTTCCCCCTTAAGCACGCATAAGAGTGTTTTCTAAATGTGAGACTCTGTTCTCTTTCCTAACTCAGTTCAAGTGTAGCCATGTTTACAGGATCTTCATAAGTGATATCTTATGATAAGTTTCTTTTTCTGTGTGACTTATTTCACTTAGAATCATCGTACCTGAATCCACCCATTTTGCTGCTACTGGTCTTATGACATTGATTTCATGCCTGAGGGATATTCCATCGTACATAAGTAGCACAATTTTTTGAACCATTTTTATATTTCCTGGGATATTTAAGGTGTACCCAAGTTGAGGTCCTTGTAAGCAGTGCAGCCCTAAATTTTGGGGTGGCTCTGTCGTATTGATATTCAGTTTTCCCAAGGTATATTCCCTAGACTGGAAGTGCCCTTGGCTCTGTAGCTCTGTTGTTTACTTGTGTTAGGGAACACAATTCACTCCTACAGAGAGGCAGTTTGCAATTTACATCCCGCCCTTCTGCATATCAAGGCTCCCTGTTCTCCAGGGCCTGTCTTGCCTTTCTGGTTTTTACACATTTTGTGGATGTCCCTTTTGACCGGTTGGAAGTGATACTTCTTTGTAGTGCAGATTTGCATTGCCCGCTTGCTTGCTTGGCCAAAAAGGACGTATGCGTTTTCTCCTGAATATATTCAGGAGAAAATGCATGCGCCCTTTTTGGCCAAGTGCATCATTGTCGAAATTGTGCCCCTCTTCCTGTGCTTTAAAGGCGATTCCAACGTACCTCTTGAAATCTGTTTCCTGCTATTCTGCCTCGCTTTCAAGTCCGCCTCGTTGCCTTCCCTCAACAGATTTTTGGACGATAGTTGTCCTTCATTACTCGGCCAGTTTGTGAATTGCTGTGCCCCTGAGCTCCATTTTTCAACTCGTTTTTGCTGAGCTGACCACAAGTCCAAAATTTTGGTTCAGGACCTATACTGGTTCCCGGTGGGTGGCTGAGACTTTGGTTAATTCTTCTTCCAGCCGGGAAATTACAGTGATATGTGACCGTCCAAATGCCTAACAGCTACTCTCTCATTGGTTCTCCCTCTTCCCTTTCATCCTCTGCCAAATTGGCAACCTTGAGAACCAGGAGCTTAAAGGGGCTGTCTCACCAAGCTGGGAGGTTGATAGTAAAGCAGATGGAAAGTCAAACCAGAGCACCAGGAGAGGGACTATTCGTTGAGTTTTAGAAACCTTTCGTATTCACAGTGTGTCCGTTCTCTAGGTTTCCCGTACATGTTATAGCTGTAGTAATATTCCCTTCAACCTGGAGAGTTGGGAACCATGGAATTGGTGCCAGGCATTTGTGCTTTAAAGGGTCTGCATTTGCTCACCCAATCTCACCAATCGTCTCAGTCCCAAGTGTCCCTCCTTATGCCACATCCAGCTGTCGTTGTAGATAGGGTCATTCCAGGTTTCATCAGAGACCCTGAAGGAATTGTGAAGAATTTCCCAGTTTTAATGTTTTGTTTTTGAAATTCATTTTTATAGTGGGTTTGAGCTGATTCTGGCTGCCATGTTTATGCCATTCTAGACACACTTGATTCCCTTACGAAGACATATCAATACATAGGTGTTAAGATTCTTACTAGTCAGATATATTCCTCTGCGGGAAATATGGGGTTTTGAGTCCCTTTCACTGAGGAAGGGGTAGGTCTTGTCTATTCCATAGTTGGTTTTCGGAACGGTACCTGTGCTTATATCAAACTCTGGTTTTATGCATCACCCCACCTCTCCTTCCCCTTTAAGCAGGCATAAGAGTGTTTTCTAAATGTGAGACACTGTTCTCTTTCCTAACTCAGTTCAAGTGTAGCCATGTTTACAGGATCTTCATAAGTGATATCTTATGATAAGTTTCTTTTTCTGTGTGACTTATTTCACTTAGAATCATCGTACCTGAATCCACCCATTTTGCTGCTACTGGTCTTATGACATTGATTTCATGGCTGAGGGATATTCTATCGTACGTAAGTACCACAATTTTTTGAACCATTTTTATATTTCCTGGGATATTTAACGTGTACCCAAGTTGAGGTCCTTGTAAGCAGTGCAGCCATAAATTTTGGGGTTACACTGTCTTATTGATTTTCAGTTTTCCCAAGGTATATTCCCTAGACTGGAAGTGCCCTTGGCTCTGTAGCTCTGTTGTTTACTTGTTTTAGGGAACACAATGCACTCCTCCAGAGAGGCAGTTGGCAATTTACATCCCGCCCATCAGCATAACAAGGCTCCCTGTTCTCCAGGGCCTGTCTTGCCTTTCTGGTTTTTACACATATTGTGGATGTCCCTTTTGACCGGTGGGAAGTGATACTTCTTTGTAGTGCAGATTTGCATTGCCCGCTTGCTTGCTTGGCCAAAAAGGGCGTATGCGTTTTCTCCTGAATATATTCAGGAGAAAACGCATACGCCCTTTTTGGCCAAGTGCATCATTGTCGATGTTGTGCCCCTCTTCCTGTGCTTTAAAGGCGATTCCAACGTACCTCTTGAAATCTGTTTCCTGCTATTCTGCCTCGCTTTCAAGTCCGCCTCGTTGCCTTCCCTCAACATATTTTTGGACGATACTTGTCCTTTATTACTTGGCCAGTTTGTGAATTGCTGTGCCCCTGAGCTCCATTTTTCAGCTCGTTTTTTGTTAGCTGACAGCAAGTCCAAAATTTTGGTTCAGGACTTATGCTGGTTCCCGGTGGGGGGCTGAGACTTTGGTTAATTCTTCTTCCTGCCGGGAAGTTAGAGTGATATGTGCCGGTCCAAATGCCTAACAGCTACTCTCTCATTGGTTCTCCCTCTTCCCTTTCATCCTCTGCCAAATTGGCAACCTGTGCGAACCAGGAGGTTAAAGTGGCTATCTCTCCAAGTTGGGAGTTTGATAGTAAAGCAGATGGAAAGTCAAACCGGAGGACCAGGAGAGGGACTATTCATTGAGTTTTAGAAACCTTTCGTATTCACAGTGTGTCCGTTCTCTAGGTTTCCCGTACATGTTATAGCTGTAGTATTATTCCCTTCAACCAGGAGAGTTCGGAACCATGGAATGGCTGCCATGCATTATTGCTTTAAAGGGTCTGCATTTGCTCACACAATCTCACCAATCGTCTCTGTCCCAAGTGTCCCTCCTTATGCCACATCCAGCTGTCATTGTAGATAGGGTCATTCCAGGTTTCATCAGAGACCCTGAAGGAATAGTTAAGAATTTCCCAGTTTTTTTGTTTTGTTTTTGAAATTCCTTTTTATAGTGGGTTTGAGCTGACTCTCACTGCCATGTTTATGCCAGTCTAGACACACTTGATTCCCTTACGGAGACATATCAATACATAGGTTTTAAGATTCTTACTGATCAGATATATTCCTCTGTGGGAAATATGGTGTTTTGAGTCCCTTTCACTCAGGAAGGTATAGGTCTTGTCTATTCCATAGTTGGGTTTTGGAACGGTACCTGTGCTTATATCAAACTCTGGTTTTATGCATCACCCCAACTCTCCTTCCCCCTTAAGCAGGCATAAGAGTGTTTTCTAAATGTGAGACCCTGTTCTCTTTCCTAACTCAGTTCAAGTGTAGCCATGTTTACAGGATCTTCATAAGTGATATCTTATGATAAGTTTCTTTTTCTGTGTGACTTATTTCACTTAGAATCATCGTACCTGAATCCACCCATTTTGCTGCTACTGGTCTTATGACATTGATTTCATGGCTGAGGGATATTCCATCGTACGTAAATACCACAATTTTTTGAACCATTTTTATATTTCCTGGGATATTTAACGTGTACCCAAGTTGAGGTCCTTGTAAGCAGTGCAGCCCTAAATTTTGGGGTGGCTCTGTCTTATTGATTTTCAGTTTTCCCAAGGTATATTCCCTAGACTGGAAGTGCCCTTGGCTCTGTAGCTCTGTTGTTTACTTGTTTTAGGGAACACAATGCACTCCTCAAGAGAGGCAGTTGGCAGTGTACATCCCGCCCATCAGGATAACAAGGCTCCCTGTTCTCCAGGGCCTGTCTTACCTTTTTGGTTTTTACACATTTTGTGGATGTCCCTTTTGACCGGTGGGAAGTGATACTTCTTTGTAGTGCAGATTAGCATTGCCCGCTTGCTTGCTTGGCCAAAAAGGGCGTATGCGTTTTCTCCTGAATATATTCAGGAGAAAACGCATACGCCCTTTTTGGCCAAGTGCATCATTGTCGAAGTTGTGCCCCTCTTCCTGTGCTTTAAAGGCGATTCCAACGTACCTCTTGAAATCTATTTCCTGCTATTCTGCCTAGCTTTCAAGACCGCCTCGTTGCCTTCCCTTAACAGATTTTTGGACGATAGTTGTCCTTTATTACTCTGCCAGTTTGTGAATTGCTGTGCCCTTGAGCTCCATTTTTCAACTCGTTTTTTGTGAGCTGACCGCAAGTCCAAAATTTTGTTTCAGGAACTATTCTGGTTCCCGATGGGGGGCTGAGACTTTGGTTAATTCTTCATCCTGCTGGGAAATTTGAGTGATATGTGCCCGTCCAAATGCCTAACAGCTACTCTCTCACTGGTTGTCCCTCTTCCCTTTCATCCTCTGCCAAATTGGAAACCTGTGCGAACCAGGAGGTTAAAGGGTCTGTCTCTGCAATTTGGGAGGTTGATAGTAAAGCAGATGGAAAGTCAAACCGGAGCACCAGGAGAGGGACTATTCGTTGAGTTTTAGAAACATTTCGTATTCACAGTGGGTCCATTCTCTAGGTTTCCCGTACATATTATAGCTGTAGTAATATTCCCTTCAACCTGGAGAGTTGGGACCCATGGAATTGGTGCCAGGCATTTGTGCTTTAAAGGGACTGCATTTGCTCACCCAATCTCACCAATCCTCTCAGTCCCAAGTGTCCAGCCTTATGCCACATCAAGCTGTCGTTGTAGATAGGGTCATTCCAGGTTTCATCAGAGACCCTGAAGGAATTGTAAAGAATTTCCCAGTTGTTTTGTTTTGTTTTTGCAATTCCTTTTTATATTGGGTTTGAGCTGATTCTCGCTGCCATGTTTATGCCAGTCTAGACACACTTGATTCCCTTACGGAGACATATCAATACATAGGTTTTAAGATTCTTACTAGTCAGATATATTCCTCTGCGGGAAATATGGGGTTTTGAGTCACTTTCACTGAGGAAGGTGTAGGTCTTGTCTATTCCATAGTTGGTTTTTGGAACGGTACCTGTGCTTATACCAAACTCTGGTTTTATGCATCACCCCACCTCTCCTTCCCCCTTAAGCACGCATAAGAGTGTTTTCTAAATGTGAGACTCTGTTCTCTTTCCTAACTCAGTTCAAGTGTAGCCATGTTTACAGGATCTTCATAAGTGATATCTTATGATAAGTTTCTTTTTCTGTGTCACTTATTTCACTTAGAATCATCGTACCTGAATCCACCCATTTTGCTGCTACTGGTCTTATGACATTGATTTCATGCCTGAGGGATATTCCATCGTACATAAGTAGCACAATTTTTTGAACCATTTTTATATTTCCTGGGATATTTAAGGTGTACCCAAGTTGAGGTCCTTGTAAGCAGTGCAGCCCTAAATTTTGGGGTGGCTCTGTCGTATTGATATTCAGTTTTCCCAAGGTATATTCCCTAGACTGGAAGTGCCCTTGGCTCTGTAGCTCTGTTGTTTACTTGTGTTAGGGAACACAATTCACTCCTACAGAGAGGCAGTTTGCAATTTACATCCCGCCCTTCTGCATATCAAGGCTCCCTGTTCTCCAGGGCCTGTCTTGCCTTTCTGGTTTTTACACATTTTGTGGATGTCCCTTTTGACCGGTTGGAAGTGATACTTCTTTGTAGTGCAGATTTGCATTGCCCGCTTGCTTGCTTGGCCAAAAAGGACGTATGCGTTTTCTCCTGAATATATTCAGGAGAAAACGCATGCGCCCTTTTAGGCCAAGTGCATCATTGTCGAAATTGTGCCCCTCTTCCTGTGCTTTAAAGGCGATTCCAACGTACCTCTTGAAATCTGTTTCCTGCTATTCTGCCTCGCTTTCAAGTCCGCCTCGTTGCCTTCCCTCAACAGATTTTTGGACGATAGTTGTCCTTCATTACTCGGCCAGTTTGTGAATTGCTGTGCCCCTGAGCTCCATTTTTCAACTCGTTTTTGCTGAGCTGACCACAAGTCCAAAATTTTGGTTCAGGACCTATACTGGTTCCCGGTGGGTGGCTGAGACTTTGGTTAATTCTTCTTCCAGCCGGGAAATTACAGTGATATGTGACCGTCCAAATGCCTAACAGCTACTCTCTCATTGGTTCTCCCTCTTCCCTTTCATCCTCTGCCAAATTGGCAACCTTGAGAACCAGGAGCTTAAAGGGGCTGTCTCACCAAGCTGGGAGGTTGATAGTAAAGCAGATGGAAAGTCAAACCAGAGCACCAGGAGAGGGACTATTCGTTGAGTTTTAGAAACCTTTCGTATTCACAGTGTGTCCGTTCTCTAGGTTTCCCGTACATGTTATAGCTGTAGTAATATTCCCTTCAACCTGGAGAGTTGGGAACCATGGAATTGGTGCCAGGCATTTGTGCTTTAAAGGGTCTGCATTTGCTCACCCAATCTCACCAATCGTCTCAGTCCCAAGTGTCCCTCCTTATGCCACATCCAGCTGTCGTTGTAGATAGGGTCATTCCAGGTTTCATCAGAGACCCTGAAGGAATTGTGAAGAATTTCCCAGTTTTAATGTTTTGTTTTTGAAATTCATTTTTATAGTGGGTTTGAGCTGATTCTGGCTGCCATGTTTATGCCATTCTAGACACACTTGATTCCCTTACGAAGACATATCAATACATAGGTGTTAAGATTCTTACTAGTCAGATATATTCCTCTGCGGGAAATATGGGGTTTTGAGTCCCTTTCACTGAGGAAGGGGTAGGTCTTGTCTATTCCATAGTTGGTTTTCGGAACGGTACCTGTGCTTATATCAAACTCTGGTTTTATGCATCACCCCACCTCTCCTTCCCCTTTAAGCAGGCATAAGAGTGTTTTCTAAATGTGAGACACTGTTCTCTTTCCTAACTCAGTTCAAGTGTAGCCATGTTTACAGGATCTTCATAAGTGATATCTTATGATAAGTTTCTTTTTCTGTGTGACTTATTTCACTTAGAATCATCGTACCTGAATCCACCCATTTTGCTGCTACTGGTCTTATGACATTGATTTCATGGCTGAGGGATATTCTATCGTACGTAAGTACCACAATTTTTTGAACCATTTTTATATTTCCTGGGATATTTAACGTGTACCCAAGTTGAGGTCCTTGTAAGCAGTGCAGCCATAAATTTTGGGGTGGCACTGTCTTATTGATTTTCAGTTTTCCCAAGGTATATTCCCTAGACTGGAAGTGCCCTTGGCTCTGTAGCTCTGTTGTTTACTTGTTTTAGGGAACACAATGCACTCCTCCAGAGAGGCAGTTGGCAATTTACATCCCGCCCATCAGCATAACAAGGCTCCCTGTTCTCCAGGGCCTGTCTTGCCTTTCTGGTTTTTACACATATTGTGGATGTCCCTTTTGACCGGTGGGAAGTGATACTTCTTTGTAGTGCAGATTTGCATTGCCCGCTTGCTTGCTTGGCCAAAAAGGGCGTATGCGTTTTCTCCTGAATATATTCAGGAGAAAACGCATACGCCCTTTTTGGCCAAGTGCATCATTGTCGATGTTGTGCCCCTCTTCCTGTGCTTTAAAGGCGATTCCAACGTACCTCTTGAAATCTGTTTCCTGCTATTCTGCCTCGCTTTCAAGTCCGCCTCGTTGCCTTCCCTCAACATATTTTTGGACGATACTTGTCCTTTATTACTTGGCCAGTTTGTGAATTGCTGTGCCCCTGAGCTCCATTTTTCAGCTCGTTTTTTGTTAGCTGACAGCAAGTCCAAAATTTTGGTTCAGGACTTATGCTGGTTCCCGGTGGGGGGCTGAGACTTTGGTTAATTCTTCTTCCTGCCGGGAAGTTAGAGTGATATGTGCCGGTCCAAATGCCTAACAGCTACTCTCTCATTGGTTCTCCCTCTTCCCTTTCATCCTCTGCCAAATTGGCAACCTGTGCGAACCAGGAGGTTAAAGTGGCTATCTCTCCAAGTTGGGAGTTTGATAGTAAAGCAGATGGAAAGTCAAACCGGAGGACCAGGAGAGGGACTATTCATTGAGTTTTAGAAACCTTTCGTATTCACAGTGTGTCCGTTCTCTAGGTTTCCCGTACATGTTATAGCTGTAGTATTATTCCCTTCAACCAGGAGAGTTCGGAACCATGGAATGGCTGCCATGCATTATTGCTTTAAAGGGTCTGCATTTGCTCACACAATCTCACCAATCGTCTCAGTCCCAAGTGTCCCTCCTTATGCCACATCCAGCTGTCATTGTAGATAGGGTCATTCCAGGTTTCATCAGAGACCCTGAAGGAATTGTAAAGAATTTCCCAGTTTTTTTGTTTTGTTTTTGAAATTCCTTTTTATAGTGGGTTTGAGCTGACTCTCACTGCCATGTTTATGCCAGTCTAGACACACTTGATTCCCTTACGGAGACATATCAATACATAGGTTTTAAGATTCTTACTGATCAGATATATTCCTCTGTGGGAAATATGGTGTTTTGAGTACCTTTCACTCAGGAAGGTATAGGTCTTGTATATTCCATAGTTGGTTTTTGGAACGGTACCTGTGCTTATATCAAACTCTGGTTTTATGCATCACCCCACCTCTCCTGCCCCCTTAAGCAGGCATAAGAGTGTTTTCTAAATGTGAGACACTGTTCTCTTTCCTAACTCAGTTCAAGTGTAGCCATGTTTACAGGATCTTCATAAGTGATATCTTATGATAAGTTTCTTTTTCTGTGTGACTTATTTCACTTAGAGTCATCGTACCTGAATCCACCCATTTTGCTGCTACTGGTCTTATGACATTGATTTCATGGCTGAGGGATATTCCATCGTACATAAGTACCACAATTTTTTGAACCATTTTTATATTTCCTGGGGTATTTAAGGTGGACCCAAGTTGAGGTCCTTGTAAGAAGTGCAGCCCTAAATTTTGGGATGGCTCTGTCTTATTGATTTCCAGTTTTCCCAAGGTATATTCCCTAGACTGGAAGTGCCCTTGGCTCTGTAGCTCTGTTGTTTACTTGTTTTAGGGAACACAATGCACTCCTCCAGAGAGGCAGTTGGCAATTTACATCCCGCCCTTCAGCATAGAAAGGCTCCCTGTTCTCCAGGGCCAGTCTTGCCTTTCTGGTTTTTACACATTTTGTGGAAGTCCCTTTTGACTGGTGGGAAGTGATACTTCTTTGTAGTGCAGATTTGCATTGCCCGCTTGCTTGCTTGGCCAAAAAGGACGTATGCGTTTTCTCATGAATATATTCAGGAGAAAACGCATACGCACTTTTTGGCCAAGTGCATCATTGTCGAAGTTGTGCCCCTCTTCCTGTGCTTTAAAGGCGATTCCAACGTACCTCTTGAAATCTGTTTCCTGCTATTCTGCCTCGCTTTCAAGTCCGCCTCGTTGCCTTCCCTCAACAGATTTTTGGACGATAGTTGTCCTTTATTACTCGGCCAGTTTGTGAATTGCTGTGCCCCTGAGCTCCATTTTTCAACTCGTTTTTGTTGAGCTGACTGCAAGTCCAAAATTTTGGTTCAGGACCTATACTGGTTCCCGGTGGGGGGCTGAGACTTTGGTTAATTCTTCTTCCTGCCGGGAAATTACAGTGATATGTGCAAATCCAAATGCCTAACAGCTACTCTCTCATTGGTTCTCCCTATTCCCTTTCATCCTCTGCCAAATTGGCAACGTGTGTGAACCAGGAGGTTAAAGGGTCTGTCTCTCCAAGGTGGGAGGTTGATAGTAAAGCAGATGGAAGTCAAACCGGAGCACCAGGAGAGGGACTATTCGTTGAGTTTTAGAAACCTTTCGTATTCACAGTGTGTCCGTTCTCTAGGTTTCTCGTAAATGTTATAGCTGTAGTAATATTCCCTTCAACCTGGAGAGTTGGGACCCATGGAATGGGTGCCAGGCGCTTGTGCTTTAAAGGGTCTGCATTTTCTCACCCAATCTCACCAATCGTCTCAGTCCCAAGTGTCCCTCCTTATGCCACATCCAGCTGTCATTGTAGATAGGGTCATTCCAGGTTTCATCAGAGACCCTGAAGGAATTGGAAAGAATTTCCCAGTTTTTTTGTTTTGTTTTTGAAATTCCTTTTTATAGTGGGTTTGAGCTGATTCTCGCTGCCATGTTTATGCCAGTCTAGACACACTTGATTCCGTAACGGAGACATATCAATACATAGGTTTTAAGATTCTTACTAGTCAGATATATTCCTCTGCGGGAAATATGGTGTTGTGAGTCCCTTTCACTGAGGAAGGTGTAGGTCTTGTCTATTCCATAGTTGGTTTTTGGAACGGTACCTGTGCTTATATCAAACTCTGGTTTTATGCATCACCCCACCTCTCCTTCCCCCTAAAGCAGGCATAAGAGTGTTTTCTAAATGTGAGACACTGTTCTCTTTCCTAACTGAGTTCAAGTGTAGCCATGTTTACAGGATCTTCATAAGTGATATCTTATGATAAAATTCTTTTTCTCTGTGACTTATTTCACTTAGAATCATCGTACCTGAATCCACCCATTTTGCTGCTACTGGTCTTATGACATTGATTTCATGGCTGAGGGATATTCCATCGTACATAAGTACCACAATATTTTGAACCATTTTTATATTTCCTGGGATATTTAAGGTGGACCCAAGTTGAGGTCCTTGTAAGCAGTGCAGCCCTAAATTTTGGGGTGGCTCTGTCGTATTGATATTCAGTTTTCCCAAGGTATATTCCCTAGACTGGATGTGCCCTTGGCTCTGTAGCTCTGTTGTTTACTTGTTTTAGGGAACACAATTCACTCCTACAGAGAGGCAGTTTGCAATTTACATCCCGCCCTTCAGCATATCAAGGCTCCCTGTTCTCCAGGGCCTGTCTTGCCTTTCTGGTTTTTACACATTTTGTGGATGTCCCTTTTGACCGGTTGGAATTGATACTTCTTTGTAGTGCAGATTTGCATTGCCCGCTTGCTTGCTTGGCCAAAAAGGACGTATGCGTTTTCTCCTGAATATATTCAGGAGAAAACGCATGCGCCCTTTTTGGCCAAGTGCATCATTGTCGAAATTGTGCCCCTCTTCCTGTGCTTTAAAGGCGATTCCAACGTACCTCTTGAAATCTGTTTCCTGCTATTCTGCCTCGCTTTCAAGTCCGCCTCGTTGTCTTCCCTCAACAGATTTTTGGACGATAGTTGTCCTTCATTACTCGGCCAGTTTGTGAATTGCTGTGCCCCTGAGCTCCATTTTTCAACTTGTTTTTGCTGAGCTGACCACAAGTCCAAAATTTTGGTTCAGGACCTATACTGGTTCCCGGTGGGTGGCTGAGACTTTGGTTAATTCTTCTTCCAGCCGGGAAATTACAGTGATATGTGACCGTCCAAATGCCTAACAGCTACTCTCTCATTGGTTCTCCCTCTTCCCTTTCATCCTCTGCCAAATTGGCAACCTTGAGAACCAGGAGCTTAAAGGGGCTGTCTCACCAAGCTGGGAGGTTGATAGTAAAGCAGATGGAAAGTCAAACCAGAGCACCAGGAGAGGGACTATTCGTTGAGTTTTAGAAACCTTTCGTATTCACAGTGTGTCCGTTCTCTAGGTTTCTCGTACATGTTATAGCTGTAGTAATATTCCCTTCAACCTGGAGAGTTGGGAACCATGGAATGGGTGCCAGGCATTTGTGCTTTAAAGGGTCTGCATTTGCTCACCCAATCTCACCAATCGTCTCAGTCCCAAGTGTCCCTCCTTATGCCACATCCAGCTGTCGTTGCAGATAGGGTCATTCCAGGTTTCATCAGAGACCCTGAAGGAATTGTGAAGAATTTCCCAGTTTTAATGTTTTGTTTTTGAAATTCATTTTTATAGTGGGTTTGAGCTGATTCTGGCTGCCATGTTTATGCCATTCTAGACACACTTGATTCCCTTACGAAGACATATCAATACATAGGTGTTAAGATTCTTACTAGTCAGATATATTCCTCTGCGGGAAATATGGGGTTTTGAGTCCCTTTCACTGAGGAAGGGGTAGGTCTTGTCTATTCCATAGTTGGTTTTCGGAACGGTACCTGTGCTTATATCAAACTCTGGTTTTATGCATCACCCCACCTCTCCTTCCCCCTTAAGCAGGCATAAGAGTGTTTTCTAAATGTGAGACACTGTTCTCTTTCCTAACTCAGTTCAAGTGTAGCCATGTTTACAGGATCTTCATAAGTGATATCTTATGATAAGTTTCGTTTTCTGTGTGACTTATTTCACGTAGAGTCATCGTACCTGAATCCACCCATTTTGCTGCTACTGGTCTTATGACATTGATTTCATGGCTGAGGGATATTCTATCGTACGTAAGTACCCCAATTTTTTGAACCATTTTTATATTTCCTGGGGTATTTAAGGTGGACCCAAGTTGAGGTCCTTGTAAGCAGTGCAGCCCTAAATTTTGGGATGGCTATGTCTTATTGATTTCCAGTTTTCCCAAGGTATATTCCCTAGACTGGAAGTGCCCTTGGCTCTGTAGCTCTGTTGTTTACTTGTTTTAGGGAACACAATGCACTCCTCCAGAGAGGCAGTTGGCAATTTACATCCCGCCCTTCAGCATAGAAAGGCTCCCTGTTCTCCAGGGCCAGTCTTGCCTTTCTGGTTTTTACACATTTTGTGGAAGTCCCTTTTGACTGGTGGGAAGTGATACTTCTTTGTAGTGCAGATTTGCATTGCCCGCTTGCTTGCTTGGCCAAAAAGGACGTATGCGTTTTCTCCTGAATATATTCAGGAGAAAACGCATACGCACTTTTTGGCCAAGTGCATCATTGTCGAAGTTGTGCCCCTCTTCCTGTGCTTTAAAGGCGATTCCAACGTACCTCTTGAAATCTGTTTCCTGCTATTCTGCCTCGCTTTCAAGTCCGCCTCGTTGCCTTCCCTCAACAGATTTTTGGACGATAGTTGTCCTTTATTACTCGGCCAGTTTGTGAATTGCTGTGCCCCTGAGCTCCATTTTTCAACTCGTTTTTGTTGAGCTGACTGCAAGTCCAAAATTTTGGTTCAGGACCTATACTGGTTCCCGGTGGGGGGCTGAGACTTTGGTTAATTCTTCTTCCTGCCGGGAAATTACAGTGATATGTGCAAATCCAAATGCCTAACAGCTACTCTCTCATTGGTTCTCCCTATTCCCTTTCATCCTCTGCCAAATTGGCAACGTGTGTGAACCAGGAGGTTAAAGGGTCTGTCTCTCCAAGGTGGGAGGTTGATAGTAAAGCAGATGGAAGTCAAACCGGAGCACCAGGAGAGGGACTATTCGTTGAGTTTTAGAAACCTTTCGTATTCACAGTGTGTCCGTTCTCTAGGTTTCTCGTAAATGTTATAGCTGTAGTAATATTCCCTTCAACCTGGAGAGTTGGGACCCATGGAATGGGTGCCAGGCGCTTGTGCTTTAAAGGGTCTGCATTTGCTCACCCAATCTCACCAATCGTCTCAGTCCCAAGTGTCCCTCCTTATGCCACATCCAGCTGTCATTGTAGATAGGGTCATTCCAGGTTTCATCAGAGACCCTGAAGGAATTGTAAAGAATTTCCCAGTTTTTTTGTTTTGTTTTTGAAATTCCTTTTTATAGTGGGTTTGAGCTGATTCTCGCTGCCATGTTTATGCCAGTCTAGACACACTTGATTCCGTAACGGAGACATATCAATACATAGGTTTTAAGATTCTTACTAGTCAGATATATTCCTCTGCGGGAAATATGGTGTTGTGAGTCCCTTTCACTGAGGAAGGTGTAGGTCTTGTCTATTCCATAGTTGGTTTTTGGAACGGTACCTGTGCTTATATCAAACTCTGGTTTTATGCATCACCCCACCTCTCCTTCCCCCTAAAGCAGGCATAAGAGTGTTTTCTAAATGTGAGACACTGTTCTCTTTCCTAACTGAGTTCAAGTGTAGCCATGTTTACAGGATCTTCATAAGTGATATCTTATGATAAAATTCTTTTTCTCTGTGACTTATTTCACTTAGAATCATCGTACCTGAATCCACCCATTTTGCTGCTACTGGTCTTATGACATTGATTTCATGGCTGAGGGATATTCCATCGTACATAAGTACCACAATTTTTTGAACCATTTTTATATTTCCTGGGATATTTAAGGTGGACCCAAGTTGAGGTCCTTGTAAGCAGTGCAGCCCTAAATTTTGGGATGGCTCTGTCTTATTGATTTCCAGTTTTCCCAAGGTATATTCCCTAGACTGGAAGTGCCCTTGTCTCTGTAGCTCTGTTGTTTACTTGTTTTAGGGAACACAATGCACTCCTCCAGAGAGGCAGTTGAGAATTTACATCCCGCCCTTCAGCATAGAAAGGCTCCCTGTTCTCCAGGGCCTGTCTTGCCTTTCTGGTTTTTACACATTTTGTGGATGTCCCTTTTGACCGGTGGGAAGTGATACATCTTTGTAGTGCAGATTTGCATTGCCCGCTTGCTTGCTTGGCCAAAAAGGACGTATGCGTTTTCTCCTGAATATATTCAGGAGAAAACGCATACGCACTTTTTGGCCAAGTGCATCATTGTCGAAGTTGTGCCCCTCTTCCTGTGCTTTAAAGGCGATTCCAACGTACCTCTTGAAATCTGTTTCCTGCTATTCTGCCTCGCTTTCAAGTCCGCCTCGTTGCCTTCCATCAACAGATTTTTGGACGATAGTTGTCCTTTATTACTCGGCCAGTTTGTTAATTGCTGTGCCCCTGAGCTCCATTTTTCAACTCGTTTTTGTTGAGCTGACTGCAAGTCCAAAATTTTGGTTCAGGACCTATACTGTTTCCCGGTGGGTGGCTGAGACTTTGGTTAATTCTTCTTCCTGCTGGGAAATTACAGTGATATGTGCCCGTCCAAATGCCTAACAGCTACTCTCTCATTGGTTCTCCCTCTTCCCTTTCATCCTCTGCCAAATTGGCAACCTGTGCGAACCAGGAGGTTAAAGGGGCTGTCTCTCCAAGTTGGGAGGTTGATAGTAAAGCAGATGGAAGACAAACCGGAGCACCAGGAGAGGGACTATTCGTTGAGTTTTAGAAACATTTCGTATTCACAGTGTGTCCGTTCTCTAGGTTTCCCGTACATGTTATAGCTGTAGTAATATTCCCTTCAACCTGGAGAGTTGGGACCCATGGAATGGGTGCCAGGCGCTTGTGCTTTAAAGGGTCTGCATTTGCTCAACCAATCTCACCAATCCTCTCAGTCCCAAGTGTCCCTCCTTATGCCACATCCAGCTGTCATTGTAGATAGGGTCATTCCAGGTTTCATCAGAGACCCTGAAGGAATTGTAAAGAATTTCCCAGTTTTTTTGTTTTGTTTTTGAAATTCCTTTTTATAGTGGGTTTGAGCTGATTCTCGCTGCCATGTTTATGCCAGTCTAGACTCACTTGATTCCGTAACGGAGACATATCAATACATAGGTTTTAAGATTCTTACTAGTCAGATATATTCCTCTGCGGGAAATATGGTGTTGTGAGTCCCTTTCACTGAGGAAGGGGTAGGTCTTGTCTATTCCATAGTTGGTTTTTGGAACGGTACCTGTGCTTATATCAAACTCTGGTTTTATGCATCACCCCACCTCTCCTTCCCCCTTAAGCAGGCATAAGAGTGTTTTCTAAATGTGAGACACTGTTCTCTTTCCTAACTCAGTTCAAGTGTAGCCATGTTTACAGGATCTTCATAAGTGATATCTTATGATAAGTTTCGTTTTCTGTGTGACTTATTTCACTTAGAGTCATCGTACCTGAATCCACCCATTTTGCTGCTACTGGTCTTATGACATTGATTTCATGGCTGAGGGATATTCTATCGTACGTAAGTACCCCAATTTTTTGAACCATTTTTATATTTCCTGGGGTATTTAAGGTGGACCCAAGTTGAGGTCCTTGTAAGCAGTGCAGCCCTAAATTTTGGGATGGCTATGTCTTATTGATTTCCAGTTTTCCCAAGGTATATTCCCTAGACTGGAAGTGCCCTTGGCTCTGTAGCTCTGTTGTTTACTTGTTTTAGGGAACACAATGCACTCCTCCAGAGAGGCAGTTGGCAATTTACATCCCGCCCTTCAGCATAGAAAGGCTCCCTGTTCTCCAGGGCCAGTCTTGCCTTTCTGGTTTTTACACATTTTGTGGAAGTCCCTTTTGACTGGTGGGAAGTGATACTTCTTTGTAGTGCAGATTTGCATTGCCCGCTTGCTTGCTTGGCCAAAAAGGACGTATGCGTTTTCTCCTGAATATATTCAGGAGAAAACGCATACGCACTTTTTGGCCAAGTGCATCATTGTCGAAGTTGTGCCCCTCTTCCTGTGCTTTAAAGGCGATTCCAACGTACCTCTTGAAATCTGTTTCCTGCTATTCTGCCTCGCTTTCAAGTCCGCCTCGTTGCCTTCCCTCAACAGATTTTTGGACGATAGTTGTCCTTTATTACTCGGCCAGTTTGTGAATTGCTGTGCCCCTGAGCTCCATTTTTCAACTCGTTTTTGTTGAGCTGACTGCAAGTCCAAAATTTTGGTTCAGGACCTATACTGGTTCCCGGTGGGGGGCTGAGACTTTGGTTAATTCTTCTTCCTGCCGGGAAATTACAGTGATATGTGCAAATCCAAATGCCTAACAGCTACTCTCTCATTGGTTCTCCCTATTCCCTTTCATCCTCTGCCAAATTGGCAACGTGTGTGAACCAGGAGGTTAAAGGGTCTGTCTCTCCAAGGTGGGAGGTTGATAGTAAAGCAGATGGAAGTCAAACCGGAGCACCAGGAGAGGGACTATTCGTTGAGTTTTAGAAACCTTTCGTATTCACAGTGTGTCCATTCTCTAGGTTTCTCGTACATGTTATAGCTGTAGTAATATTCCCTTCAACCTGGAGAGTTGGGACCCATGGAATGGGTGCCAGGCGCTTGTGCTTTAAAGGGTCTGCATTTGCTCACCCAATCTCACCAATCGTCTCAGTCCCAAGTGTCCCTCCTTATGCCACATCCAGCTGTCATTGTAGATAGGGTCATTCCAGGTTTCATCAGAGACCCTGAAGGAATTGTAAAGAATTTCCCAGTTTTTTTGTTTTGTTTTTGAAATTCCTTTTTATAGTGGGTTTGAGCTGATTCTCGCTGCCATGTTTATGCCAGTCTAGACACACTTGATTCCGTAACGGAGACATATCAATACATAGGTTTTAAGATTCTTACTAGTCAGATATATTCCTCTGCGGGAAATATGGTGTTATGAGTCCCTTTCACTGAGGAAGGTGTAGGTCTTGTATATTCCATAGTTGGTTTTTGGAACGGTACCTGTGCTTATATCAAACTCTGGTTTTATGCATCACCCCACCTCTCCTTCCCCCTAAAGCAGGCATAAGAGTGTTTTCTAAATGTGAGACACTGTTCTCTTTCCTAACTGAGTTCAAGTGTAGCCATGTTTACAGGATCTTCATAAGTGATATCTTATGATAAAATTCTTTTTCTCTGTGACTTATTTCACTTAGAATCATCGTACCTGAATCCACCCATTTTGCTGCTACTGGTCTTATGACATTGATTTCATGGCTGAGGGATATTCCATCGTACATAAGTACCACAATTTTTTGAACCATTTTTATATTTCCTGGGATATTTAAGGTGGACCCAAGTTGAGGTCCTTGTAAGCAGTGCAGCCCTAAATTTTGGGATGGCTCTGTCTTATTGATTTCCAGTTTTCCCAAGGTATATTCCCTAGACTGGAATTGCCCTTGTCTCTGTAGCTCTGTTGTTTACTTGTTTTAGGGAACACAATGCACTCCTCCAGAGAGGCAGTTGAGAATTTACATCCCGCCCTTCAGCATAGAAAGGCTCCCTGTTCTCCAGGGCCTGTCTTGCCTTTCTGGTTTTTACACATTTTGTGGATGTCCCTTTTGACCGGTGGGAAGTGATACATCTTTGTAGTGCAGATTTGCATTGCCCGCTTGCTTGCTTGGCCAAAAAGGACGTATGCGTTTTCTCCTGAATATATTCAGGAGAAAACGCATACGCACTTTTTGGCCAAGTGCATCATTGTCGAAGTTGTGCCCCTCTTCCTGTGCTTTAAAGGCGATTCCAACGTACCTCTTGAAATCTGTTTCCTGCTATTCTGCCTCGCTTTCAAGTCCGCCTCGTTGCCTTCCATCAACAGATTTTTGGACGATAGTTGTCCTTTATTACTCGGCCAGTTTGTGAATTGCTGTGCCCCTGAGCTCCATTTTTCAACTCGTTTTTGTTGAGCTGACTGCAAGTCCAAAATTTTGGTTCAGGACGTATACTGTTTCCCTGTGGGTGGCTGAGACTTTGGTTAATTCTTCTTCCTGCTGGGAAATTACAGTGATATGTGCCCGTCCAAATGCCTAACAGCTACTCTCTCATTGGTTCTCCCTCTTCCCTTTCATCCTCTGCCAAATTGGCAACCTGTGCGAACCAGGAGGTTAAAGGGGCTGTCTCTCCAAGTTGGGAGGTTGATAGTAAAGCAGATGGAAGACAAACCGGAGCACCAGGAGAGGGACTATTCGTTGAGTTTTAGAAACCTTTCGTATTCACAGTGTGTCCGTTCTCTAGGTTTCCCGTACATGTTATAGCTGTAGTAATATTCCCTTCAACCTGGAGAGTTGGGACCCATGGAATGGGTGCCAGGCGCTTGTGCTTTAAAGGGTCTGCATTTGCTCAACCAATCTCACCAATCCTCTCAGTCCCAAGTGTCCCTCCTTATGCCACATCCAGCTGTCATTGTAGATAGGGTCATTCCAGGTTTCATCAGAGACCCTGAAGGAATTGTAAAGAATTTCCCAGTTTTTTTGTTTTGTTTTTGAAATTCCTTTTTATAGTGGGTTTGAGCTGATTCTCGCTGCCATGTTTATGCCAGTCTAGACACACTTGATTCCGTAACGGAGACATATCAATACATAGGTTTTAAGATTCTTACTAGTCAGATATATTCCTCTGCGGGAAATATGGTGTTGTGAGTCCCTTTCACTGAGGAAGGGGTAGGTCTTGTCTATTCCATAGTTGGTTTTTGGAACGGTACCTGTGCTTATATCAAACTCTGGTTTTATGCATCACCCCACCTCTCCTTCCCCCTTAAGCAGGCATAAGAGTGTTTTCTAAATGTGAGACACTGTTCTCTTTCCTAACTCAGTTCAAGTGTAGCCATGTTTACAGGATCTTCATAAGTGATATCTTATGATAAGTTTCTTTTTCTCTGTGACTTATTTCACTTAGAATCATCGTACCTGAATCCACCCATTTTGCTGCTACTGGTCTTATGACATTGATTTCATGGCTGAGGGATATTCCATCGTACATAAGTACCACAATTTTTTGAACCATTTTTGTATTTCCTGGGATATTTAAGGTGGACCAAAGTTGAGGTCCTTGTAAGCAGTGCAGCCCTAAATTTTGGGATGGCTCTGTCTTATTGATTTCCAGTTTTCCCAAGGTATATTCCCTAGACTGGAAGTGCCCTTGGCTCTGTAGCTCTGTTGTTTACTTGTTTTAGGGAACACAATGCACTCCTCCAGAGTGGCAGTTGGCAATTTACATCCCGCCCATCAGCATAGCAAGGCTCCCTGTTCTCCAGGGCCTGTCTTGCCTTTCTGGTTTTTACACATTTTGTGGATGTCCCTTTTGACCAGTGGGAAGTGATACTTCTTTGTAGTGCAGATTTGCATTGCCCGCTTGCTTGCTTGGCCAAAAAGGGCGTATGCGTTTTCTCCTGAATATATTCAGGAGAGAACGCATAGGACCTTTTTGGCCAAGTGCATCATTGTCGAAGTTGTGCCCCTCTTCCTGTGCTTTAAAGGCGATTCCAACGTACCTCTTGAAATCTGTTTCCTGCTATTCTGCCTCGCTTTCAAGTCTGCCTCGTTGCCTTCCCTCAACAGATTTTTGGACGATAGTTGTCCTTTATTACTCGGCCAGTTTGTGAATTGCTGTGCCCCTGAGCTCCATTTTTCAACTCGTTTTTTGTGAGCTGACCGCAAGTCCAAAATTTTGGTTCAGGACCTATGCTGGTTCCCAGTGGGTGGCTGAGACTTTGGTTAATTCTTCTTCCTGCCAGGAAATTACAGTGATATGTGCCCGTCCAAATGCCTAACAGCTACTCTCTCATTGGTTCTCCCTCTTCCCTTTCATCCTCTGCCAAATTGGCAACCTGTGCGAACCAGGAGGTTAAAGGGGCTGTCTCTCCAAGTTGGGAGGTTGATAGTAAAGCAGATGGAAAGTCAAACCGGAGCACCAGGAGAGGGACTATTCGTTGAGTTTTAGAAACCTTTCGTATTCACAGTGTGTCCGTTCTCTAGGTTTCCCGTACATGTTATAACTGTAGTAATATTCCCTTCAACCTGGAGAGTTGGGACCCATGGAATGGGTGCCATGCATTATTGCTTTAAAGGGTCTGCATTTGCTCACACAATCTCACCAATTCTCTCAGTCCCAAGCGTCCAGCCTTATGCCACATCCAGCTGTCGTTGTAGATAGGGTCATTCCAGGTTTCATCAGAGACCCTGAAGGAATTGTAAAGAATTTCCCAGTTTTTTTGTTTTGTTTTTGAAATTCCTTTTTATAGTGGGTTTGAGCTGATTCTTGCTGCCATGTTTATGCCAGTCTAGACACACTTGATTCCCTTACAGAGACATATCAATACATAGGTTTTAAGATTCTTACTAGTCAGATATATTCCTCTCCGGGAAATATGGGGTATTGAGTCCCTTTCACTGAGGAAGATGTAGGTCTTTTCTATTCCATAGTTGGTTTTTGGAACGGTACCTGTGCTTATATCAAGCTCTGGTTTTATGCATCACCCCACCTCTCCTTCCCCCTTAAGCAGGCATAAGAGTGTTTTCTAAATGTGAGACACTGTTCTCTTTCCTAACTCAGTTCAAGTGTAGCCATGTTTACAGGATCTTCATAAGTGATATCTTATGATAAGTTTCTTTTTCTGTGTGACTTATTTCACTTAGAATCATCGTACTTGATTCCACCCATTTTGCTGCTACTGGTCTTATGACATTGACTTCATGGCTGAGGGATATTCCATCGTACGTAAGTACCACAATTTTTTGAACCATTTTTATATTTCCTGGGATATTTAAGGTGTACCCAAGTTGAGGTCCTTGTAAGCAGTGCAGCCCTAAATTTTGGGGTGGCTCTGTCTTATTGATTTTCAGTTTTCCCAAGGTATATTCCCTAGACTGGAAGTGCCCTTGGCTCTGTAGCTCTGTTCTTTACTTGTTTTAGGGAACACAATGCACTGCTCCAGAGAGGCAGTCGGCAAGTTACATCCCGCCCATCAGCATAACAAGGCTCCCTGTTCTCCAGGGCCTGTCTTGCCTTTCTGGTTTTTACACATTTTGTGGATGTCCCTTTTGAACAGTGGGAAGTGATACTTCTTTGTAGTGCAGATTTGCATTGCCCGCTTGCTTGCTTGGCCAAAAATGGCGTATGTGTTTTCTCCTGAATATATTCAGGAGAAAACGCATACGCCCTTTTGGCCAAGTGCATCATTGTCGAAGTTGTGCCCCTCTTCTTGTGCTTTAAAGGCGATTCCAACGTACCTCTTGAAATCTGTTTCCTGCTATTCTGCCTCGCTTTAAAGTCCGCCTCGTTGCCTTCCCTCAACAGATTTTTGGACGATAGTTGTCCTTTATTACTCGGCCATTTTGTGAATTGCTGTGCCCCTGAGCTCCATTTTTCAACTCGTTTTTGGTGAGCTGACCGCAAGTCCAAAATTTTGGTTCAGAACTTATACTGGTTCCCGGTGGGTGGCTGAGACTTTGGTTAATTCTTCTTCCTGCCGGGAAATTACAGTGATATGTGCCCGTCCAAATGCCTAACAGCTACTCTCTCATTGGTTCTCCCTCTTCCCTTTCATCCTCTGCCAAATTGGCAACCTGTGCGAACCAGGAGGTTAAAGGGTCTGTCTCTCCAAGTTGGGAGGTTGATAGTAAAGCAGATGTAAAGTCAAAGAGGAGCACCAGGAGAGGGACTATTCGTTGAGTTTTAGAAACCTTTCGTATTCACAGTGTGTCCGTTCTCTAGGTTTCCCGTACATGTTATAGCTGTAGTAATATTCCCTTCAACCTGGACAGTTGGGACCCATGGAATGGGTGCCAGGCATTTGTGCTTTAAAGGGTCTGCATTTGCTCACCCAATCTCACCAATCCTCTCAGTCCCAAGTGTCCCTCCTTATGCCACATCCAGCTGTCGTTGTAGATAGGGTCATTCCAGGTTTCATCAGAGACCCTGAAGGAATTGTAAAGAATTTCCCAGTTTTTTTGTTTTGTTTTTGAAATTCCTTTTTTTAGTGGGTTTGAGCTGATTCTCGCTGCCATGTTTATGCCAGTCTAGACACACTTGATTCCCTTACGGAGACATATCAATACATAGGTTTTAAGATACTTACTAGTCAGATATATTCCTCTGCGGGAAATATGGGGTTTTGAGTCCCTTTCACTGAGGAAGGTGTAGGTCTTGTCTATTCCATAGTTGGTTTTTGGAATGGTACGTGTGCTTATATCAAACTCTGGTTTTATGCATCACCCCACCTCTCCTTCCCCCTTAAGCAGGCATAAGAGTGTTCTCTAAATGTGAGACACTGTTCTCTTTCCTAACTCAGTTCAAGTGTAGCCATGTGTACAGGATCTTCAGAAGTGATATCTTATGATAAGTTTCTTTTTCTGTGTGACTTATTTCACTTAGAATCATCGTACCTGAATCCACCCATTTTGCTGCTACTGGTCTTATGACATTGATTTCATGGCTGAGGGATATTCCATCGTACGTAAGTACCACAATTTTTTGAACCATTTTTATATTTCCTGGGATATTTAACGTGTACCCAAGTTGAGGTCCTTGTAAGCAGTGCAGCCATAAATTTTGGGGTGGCACTGTCTTATTGATTTTCAGTTTTCCCAAGGTATATTCCCTAGACTGGAAGTGCCCTTGGCTCTGTAGCTCTGTTGTTTACTTGTTTTAGGGAACACAATGCACTCCTCCAGAGAGGCAGTTGGCAATTTACATCCCGCCCATCAGCATAACAAGGCTCCCTGTTCTCCAGGGCCTGTCTTGCCTTTCTGGATTTTACACATATTGTGGATGTCCCTTTTGACCGGTGGGAAGTGATACTTCTTTGTAGTGCAGATTTGCATTGCCCGCTTGCTTGCTTGGCCAAAAAGGGCGTATGCGTTTTCTCCTGAATATATTCAGGAGAAAACGCATACGCCCTTTTTGGCCAAGTGCATCATTGTCGATGTTGTGCCCCTCTTCCTGTGCTTTAAAGGCGATTCCAACGTACCTCTTGAAATCTGTTTCCTGCTATTCTGCCTCGCTTTCAAGTCCGCCTCGTTGCCTTCCCTCAACATATTTTTGGACGATACTTGTCCTTTATTACTTGGCCAGTTTGTGAATTGCTGTGCCCCTGAGCTCCATTTTTCAGCTCGTTTTTTGTTAGCTGACAGCAAGTCCAAAATTTTGGTTCAGGACTTATGCTGGTTCCCGGTGGGGGGCTGAGACTTTGGTTAATTCTTCTTCCTGCCGGGAAGTTAGAGTGATATGTGCCGGTCCAAATGCCTAACAGCTACTCTCTCATTGGTTCTCCCTCTTCCCTTTCATCCTCTGCCAAATTGGCAACCTGTGCGAACCAAAAGGTTAAAGGGGCTATCTCTCCAAGTTGGGAGTTTGATAGTAAAGCAGATGGAAAGTCAAACCGGAGGACCAGGAGAGGGACTATTCATTGAGTTTTAGAAACCTTTCGTATTCACAGTGTGTCCGTTCTCTAGGTTTCCCGTACATGTTATAGCTGTAGTAATATTCCCTTCAACCAGGAGAGTTCGGAACCATGGAATGGCTGCCATGCATTATTGCTTTAAAGGGTCTGCATTTGCTCACACAATCTCACCAATCGTCTCAGTCCCAAGTGTCCCTCCTTATGCCACATCCAGCTGTCATTGTAGATAGGGTCATTCCAGGTTTCATCAGAGACCCTGAAGGAATTGGAAAGAATTTCCCAGTTTTTTTGTTTTGTTTTTGAAATTCCTTTTTATAGTGGGTTTGAGCTGACTCTCGCTGCCATGTTTATGCCAGTCTAGACACACTTGATTCCCTTACGGAGACATATCAATACATAGGTTTTAAGATTCTTACTGATCAGATATATTCCTCTGTGGGAAATATGGTGTTTTGAGTACCTTTCACTCAGGAAGGTATAGGTCTTGTATATTCCATAGTTGGTTTTTGGAACGGTACCTGTGCTTATATCAAACTCTGGTTTTATGCATCACCCCACCTCTCCTGCCCCCTTAAGCAGGCATAAGAGTGTTTTCTAAATGTGAGACACTGTTCTCTTTCCTAACTCAGTTCAAGTGTAGCCATGTTTACAGGATCTTCATAAGTGATATCTTATGATAAGTTTCTTTTTCTGTGTGACTTATTTCACTTAGAGTCATCGTACCTGAATCCACCCATTTTGCTGCTACTGGTCTTATGACATTGATTTCATGGCTGAGGGATATTCCATCGTACATAAGTACCCCAATTTTTTGAACCATTTTTATATTTCCTGGGGTATTTAAGGTGGACCCAAGTTGAGGTCCTTGTAAGCAGTGCAGCCCTAAATTTTGGGATGGCTCTGTCTTATTGATTTCCAGTTTTCCCAAGGTATATTCCCTAGACTGGAAGTGCCCTTGGCTCTGTAGCTCTGTTGTTTACTTGTTTTAGGGAACCCAATGCACTCCTCCAGAGAGGCAGTTGGCAATTTACATCCCGCCCTTCAGCATAGAAAGGCTCCCTGTTCTCCAGGGCCAGTCTTGCCTTTCTGGTTTTTACACATTTTGTGGAAGTCCCTTTTGACTGGTGGGAAGTGATACTTCTTTGTAGTGCAGATTTGCATTGCCCGCTTGCTTGCTTGGCCAAAAAGGACGTATGCGTTTTCTCCTGAATATATTCAGGAGAAAACGCATACGCACTTTTTGGCCAAGTGCATCATTGTCGAAGTTGTGCCCCTCTTCCTGTGCTTTAAAGGCGATTCCAACGTACCTCTTGAAATCTGTTTCCTGCTATTCTGCCTCGCTTTCAAGTCCACCTCGTTGCCTTCCCTCAACAGATTTTTGGACGATAGTTGTCCTTTATTACTCGGGCAGTTTGTGAATTGCTGTGCCCCTGAGCTCCATTTTTCAACTCGTTTTTGTTGAGCTGACTGCAAGTCCAAAATTTTGGTTCAGGACCTATATTGGTTCCCGGTGGGGGGCTGAGACTTTGGTTAATTCTTCTTCCTGCCGGGAAATTACAGTGATATGTGCAAATCCAAATGCCTAACAGCTACTCTCTCATTGGTTCTCCCTCTTCCCTTTCATCCTCTGCCAAATTGGCAACCTGTGCGAACCAGGAGGTTAAAGGGGCTGTCTCTCCAAGTTGGGAGGTTGATAGTAAAGCAGATGTAAAGTCAAAGAGGAGCACCAGGAGAGGGACTATTCTTTGAGTTTTAGAAACCTTTCGTATTCACAGTGTGTCCGTTCTCTAGGTTTCCCGTACATGTTAGAGCTGTAGTAATATTCCCTTCAACCTGGAGAGTTGGGACCCATGGAATGGGTGCCAGGCATTTGTGCTTTAAAGGGTCTGCATTTGCTCACCCAATCTCACCAATCCTCTCAGTCCCAAGTGTCCCTCGTTATGCCACATCCAGCTGTCGTTGTAGATAGGGTCATTCCAGGTTTCATCAGAGACCCTGAAGGAATTGTAAAGAATTTCCCAGTTTTTTTGTTTTGTTTTTGAAATTCCTTTTTATAGTGGGTTTGAGCTGATTCTCGCTGCCATGTTTATGCCAGTCTAGACACACTTGATTCCCTTACGGAGACATATCAATACATAGGTTTTAAGATACTTACTAGTCAGATATATTCCTCTGCGGGAAACATGGGGTTTTGAGTCCCTTTCACTGAGGAAGGTGTAGGTCTTGTCTATTCCATAGTTGGTTTTTGGAATGGTACGTGTGCTTATATCAAACTCTGGTTTTATGCATCACCCCACCTCTCCTTCCCCCTTAAGCAGGCATAAGAGTGTTCTCTAAATGTGAGACACTGTTCTCTTTCCTAACTCAGTTCAAGTGTAGCCATGTGTACAGGATCTTCAGAAGTGATATCTTATGATAAGTTTCTTTTTCTGTGTGACTTATTTCACTTAGAATCATCGTACCTGAAGCCACCCATTTTGCTGCTACTGGTCTTATGACATTGATTTCATGACTGAGGGATATTCCATCGTACGTAAGTACCACAATTTTTTGAACCATTTTTATATTTCCTGGGATATTTAAGGTGTACCCAAGTTGAGGTCCTTGTAAGCAGTGCAGCCCTAAATTTTGGGGTGGCTCTGTCTTATTGATTTTCAGTTTTCCCAAGGTATATTCCCTAGAATGGAAGTGCCCTTGGCTCTGTAGCTCTGTTCTTTACTTGTTTTAGGGAACACAATGCACTCCTCCAGAGAGGCAGTTGGCAATTTACATCCCGCCCATCAGCATAACAAGGCTCCCTGTTCTCCAGGGCCTGTCTTGCCTTTCTGGTTTTTACACATTTTGTGGATGTCCCTTTTGACCGGTGGGAAGTGATACTTCTTTGTAGTGCAGATTTGCATTGCCCGCTTGCTTGCTTGGCCAAAAAGGGCGTATGCGTTTTCTCCTGAATATATTCAGGACAAAACGCATACGCCCTTTTTGGCCAAGTGCAACATTGTCGAAGTTGTGTCCTTCTTCCTGTGCTTTAAAGGTGATTCCAACGTACCTCTTGAAATCTGTTTCCTGCTATTCTGCCTCGCTTTCAAGTCCGCCTCGTTGCCTTCCCTCAACAGATTTTTGGACGATAGTTTTCCTTTTTTACTCGGCCAGTTTGTGAATTGCTGTGCCCATGAGTTCCATTTTTCAACTCGTTTTTTGTGAGCTGACCGCAAGTCCAAAATTTTGGTTCGGGACTTATACTGGTTCCCGGTGGGTGGCTGAGACTTTGGTTAATTCTTCTTCCTGCCGGGAAATTACAGTGATATGTGCCCGTCCAAATGCCTAACAGCTACTCTCTCATTGGTTCTCCCTCTTCCCTTTCATCCTCTGCCAAATTGGCAACCTGTGCGAACAAGGAGGTTAAAGGGGCTGTCTCTCCAAGTTGGGAGGTTGATAGTAAAGCAGATGTAAAGTCAAAGAGGAGCACCAGGAGAGGGACTATTCTTTGAGTTTTAGAAACCTTTCGTATTCACAGTGTGTCCGTTCTCTAGGTTTCCCGTACATGTTATAGCTGTAGTAATATTCCCTTCAACCTGGAGAGTTGGGACCCATGGAATGGGTGCCAGGCATTTGTGCTTTAAAGGGTCTGCATTTGCTCACCCAATCTCACCAATCCTCTCAATCCCAAGTGTCCCTCGTTATGCCACATCCAGCTGTCGTTGTAGATAGGGTCATTCCAGGTTTCATCAGAGACCCTGAAGGAATTGTAAAGAATTTCCCAGTTTTTTTGTTTTGTTTTTGAAATTCCTTTTTATAGTGGGTTTGAGCTGATTCTCGCTGCCATGTTTATGCCAGTCTAGACACACTTGATTCCCTTACGGAGACATATCAATACATAGGTTTTAAGATACTTACTAGTCAGATATATTCCTCTGCGGGAAACATGGGGTTTTGAGTCCCTTTCACTGAGGAAGGTGTAGGTCTTGTCTATTCCATAGTTGGTTTTTGGAATGGTACGTGTGCTTATATCAAACTCTGGTTTTATGCATCACCCCACCTCTCCTTCCCCCTTAAGCAGGCATAAGAGTGTTCTCTAAATGTGAGACACTGTTCTCTTTCCTAACTCAGTTCAAGTGTAGCCATGTGTACAGGATCTTCAGAAGTGATATCTTATGATAAGTTTCTTTTTCTGTGTGACTTATTTCACTTAGAATCATCGTACCTGAAGCCACCCATTTTGCTGCTACTGGTCTTATGACATTGATTTCATGGCTGAGGGATATTCCATCGTACGTAAGTACCACAATTTTTTGAACCATTTTTATATTTCCTGGGATATTTAAGGTGTACCCAAGTTGAGGTCCTTGTAAGCAGTGCAGCCCTAAATTTTGGGGTGGCTCTGTCTTATTGATTTTCAGTTTTCCCAAGGTATATTCCCTAGAATGGAAGTGCCCTTGGCTCTGTAGCTCTGTTCTTTACTTGTTTTAGGGAACACAATGCACTCCTCCAGAGAGGCAGTTGGCAATTTACATCCCGCCCATCAGCATAACAAGGCTCCATGTTCTCCAGGGCCTGTCTTGCCTTTCTGGTTTTTACACATTTTGTGGATGTCCCTTTTGACCGGTGGGAAGTGATACTTCTTTGTAGTGCAGATTTGCATTGCCCGCTTGCTTGCTTGGCCAAAAAGGGCGTATGCGTTTTCTCCTGAATATATTCAGGACAAAACGCATACGCCCTTTTTGGCCAAGTGCAACATTGTCGAAGTTGTGTCCTTCTTCCTGTGCTTTAAAGGTGATTCCAACGTACCTCTTGAAATCTGTTTCCTGCTATTCTGCCTCGCTTTCAAGTCCGCCTCGTTGCCTTCCCTCAACAGATTTTTGGACGATAGTTTTCCTTTTTTACTCGGCCAGTTTGTGAATTGCTGTGCCCCTGAGTTCCATTTTTCAACTCGTTTTTTGTGAGCTGACCGCAAGTCCAAAATTTTGGTTCGGGACTTATACTGGTTCCCGGTGGGTGGCTGAGACTTTGGTTAATTCTTCTTCCTGCCGGGAAATTACAGTGATATGTGCCCGTCCAAATGCCTAACAGCTACTCTCTCATTGGTTCTCCCTCTTCCCTTTCATCCTCTGCCAAATTGGCAACCTGTGCGAACAAGGAGGTTAAAGGGGCTGTCTCTCCAAGTTGGGAGGTTGATAGTAAAGCAGATGGAAAGTCAAACCGGAGCACCAGGAGAGGGACTATTCGTTGAGTTTTAGAAACCTTTCGTATTCACAGTGTGTCTGTTCTCTAGGTTTCCCGTACATGTTATAGCTGTAGTAATATTCCCTTCAACCTGGAGAGTTGGTACCCATGGAATGGGTGCCAGGCATTTGTGCTTTAAAGGGTCTGCATTTGCTCACCCAATCTCAACAATCCTCTCAGTCCCAAGTGTCCCTCCTTATGCCACATCCAGCTGTCGTTGTAGATAGGGTCATTCCAGGTTTCATCAGAGACCCTGAAGGAATTGTAAAGAATTTCCCAGTTTTTTTGTTTTGTTTTTAAAATTCCTTTTTATAGTGGGTTTGAGCTGATTCTCGCTGCCGTGTTTATGCCAGTCTAGACACACTTGATTCCCTTACGGAGACATATCAATACATAGGTTTTAAGATTCTTACTAGTCAGATATATTCCTCTGCGGGAAATATGGGGTTTTGAGTCCCTTTCACTGAGGAAGGTGTAGGTCTTGGCTATTCCATAGTTGGTTTTTGGAACGGTACCTGTGCTTATATCAAACTCTGGTTTTATGCATCACCCCACCTCTCCTTCCCCCTTAAGCAGGCATAAGAGTGTTTTCTAAATGTGAGACACTGTTCTCTTTCCTAACTCAGTTCAAGTGTAGCCATGTTTACAGGATCTTCATAAGTGATATGTTATGATAAGTTTCTTTTTCTGTGTGACTTACTTCACTTAGAATCATCGTACCTGAATCCACCCATTTTGCTGCTACTGGTCTTATGACATTGATTTCATGGCTCAGGGATATTCCATCGTACGTAAGTACCACAATTTTTTGAACCATTTTTATATTTCCTGGGATATTTAAGGTGTACCCAAGTTGAGGTCCTTGTAAGCAGTGCAGCCCTAAATTTTGGGGTGGCTCTGTCTTATTGATTTTCAGTTTTCCCAAGGTATATTCCCTAGACTGGAAGTGCCCTTGGCTCTGTAGCTCTGTTGTTTACTTGTTTTAGGAAACACAATGCACTCCTCCAGAGAGGCAGTTGGCAATTTACATGCCGCCCATCAGCATAACAAGGCTGCCTGTTCTCCAGGGCCTGTCTTGCCTTTCTGGTTTTTACACATTTTGTGGATGTCCCTTTTGACCGGTGGGAAGTGATACTTCTTTGTAGTGCAGATTTGCATTGCCCGCTTGCTTGCTTGGCCAAAAAGGGCGTATGCGTTTTCTCCTGAATATATTCAGGAGAAAACGCATACACCCTTTCTGGCCAAGTGCATCATTGTCGAAGTTGTGCCCCTCTTCCTGTGCTTTAAAGGTGATTCCAACGTACCTCTTGAAATCTGTTTCCTCCTATTCTGCCTCGCTTTCAAGTCCGCCTCGTTGCCTTCCCTCAAATGATTTTTGGACGATAGTTTTCCAGTATTACTCAGCCAGTTTGTGAATTGCTGTGCCCCTGAGCTCCATTTTTCAACTAATTTTTGGTGAGCTGACCGCAAGTCCGAAATTTTGGTTCAGGACCTATGCTGGTTCCCGGTGGGGGGCTGAGACTTTGGTTAATTCCTCTTCCTGCCGGGAAATTACAGTGATATGCGCCCGTCCAAATGCCTAATAGCTACTCTCTCATTGGTTCTCCCTCTTCCCTTTCATCCTCTGCCAAATTGGCAACCTGTGCGAACCAGGATGTTAAAGGGGCTGTCTCTCCAAGTTGGGACGTTGATAGTAAAGCAGAGGGAAAGTCAAACCGGAGCACCAGGAGAGGGACTATTCGTTGAGTTTTAGAAACCTTTCGTATTCACAGTGTGTCCGTTCTCTAGGTTTCCCGTACATGTTATAGCTGTAGTAATATTCCCTTCAACCTGGAGAGTTGGTACCCATGGAATGGGTGCCAGGCATTTGTGCTTTAAAGTGTCTGCATTTGCTCACCCTATCTCACCAATCCTCTCAGTCCCAAGTGTCCTTCCTTATGCCACATCCAGGTGTAGTTGTAGATAGGGTCATTCAAGGTTTCATCAGAGACCCTGAAGGAATTGTAAAGAATTTCCCAGTTTTTTTGGTTTGTTTTTGAAATTCCTTTTTATAGTGGGTTTCAGCTGACTCTCGCTGCCATGTTTATGCCAGTCTAGACACACTTGATTCCCTTACGGAGACATATAAATACATAGGTTTTAAGATTCTTACTAGTCAGATATATTCCTCTGCGGGAAATATGGGGTTTTGAGTCCCTTTCACTGAGGAAGGTGTAGGTCTTGTCTATTCCATAGTTGGTTTTTGGAACGGTACCTGTGCTTATATCAAACTCTGGTTTTATGCATCACCCCACCTCTCCTTCCCCCTTAAGCAGGCATAAGAGTGTTTTCTAAATGTGAGACACTGTTCTCTTTCCTAACTCAGGTCAAGTGTAGCCATGTTTACAGGATCTTCATAAGTGATATCTTATGATAAGTTTCTTTTTCTGTGTGACTTATTTCACTTAGAATCATCGTACCTGAATCCACCCATTTTGCTGCTACTGGTCTTATGACATTGATTTCATGGCTGAGGGATATTCCATCATTCGTAAGTACCACAGTTTTTTGAACCATTTTTATATTTCCTGGGATATTTAAGGTGTACCCAAGTTGAGGTCCTTGTAAGCAGTGCAGCCCTAAATTTTGGGGTGGCTCTGTCTTATTGATTTTCAGTTTTCCCAAGGTATATTCCCTAGACTGGCAGTGCCCTTGGCTCTGTAGCTCTGTTGTTTGCTTGTTTTAGGAAACACAATGCACTCCTCCAGAGAGGCAGTTGGCAATTTACATGCCGCCCATCAGCATAACAAGGCTGCCTGTTCTCCAGGGCCTGCCTTGCCTTTCTGGTTTTTACACATTTTGTGAATGTCCCTTTTGACCTGTGGGAAGTGATACTTCTTTGTAGTGCAGATTTGCATTGCCCGCTTGCTTGCTTGGCCAAAAAGGGCGTATGCGTTTTCTCCTGAATATATTCAGGAGAAAACGCATACGCCCTTTCTGGCCAAGTGCATCATTGGCGAAGTTGTGCCCCTCTTCCTGTGCTTTAAAGGTGATTCCAACGTACCTCTTGAAATCTGTTTCCTGCTATTCTGCCTCGCTTTCAAGTCCGCCTCATTGCCTTCCCTCAACAGATTTTTGGACGATAGTTTTCCTGTATTACTCAGCCAGTTTGTGAATTGCTGTGCCCCTGAGCTCCATTTTTCAACTCGTTTTCGGTGAGCTGACCACAAGCCCAAAATTTTGGTTCAGGACCTATACTGGTTCCCGGTGGGTGGCTGAGACTTTGGTTAATTCTTCTTCCTGCCGGGAAATTACAGTGATATGTGCCCGTCCAAATGCCTAACAGCTACTCTCTCATTGGTTCTCCCTCTTCCCTTTCATCCTCTGCCAAATTGGCAACCTGTGTGAACCAGGAGGTTACAGGGGCTGTCTCTCCAAGTTGGGAGGTTGATAGTAAAGCAGATGGAAAGTCAAAGCGGAGCACCAGGAGAGGGACTATTCGTTGAGTTTTAGAAACCTTTCGTATTCACAGTGTGTCCGTTCTCTAGGTTTCCCGTACATGTTATAACTGTAGTAATATTCCCTTCAACCTGGAGAGTAGGGACCCATGGAATGGGTGCCATGCATTATTGCTTTAAAGGGTCTGCATTTGCTCACCCAATCTCACCAATTCTCTCAGTCACAAGTGTCCAGCCTTATGCCACATCCAGCTGTCGTTGTAGATAGGGTCATTCCAGGTTTCATCAGAGATTCTGAAGGAATTGTAAAGAATTTCCCAGTTTTTTTGTTTTGTTTTTGAAATTCCTTTTTATAGTGGGTTTGAGCTGATTCTCGCTGCCATGTTTATGCCAGTCTAGACACACTTGATTCCCTTATGGAGACATATCAATACATAGGTTTTAAGATTCTTACTAGTCAGATATATTCCTCTCCGGGAAATATGGGGTTTTGAGTCCCTTTCACTGAGGAAGGTGTAGGTCTTTTCTATTCCATAGTTGGTTTTTGGAACGGTACCTGTGCTTATATCAAGCTCTGGTTTTATGCATCACCCCACCTCTCCTTCCCCCTTAAGCAGGCATAAGAGTATTTTCTAAATGTGAGACACTGTTCTCTTTCCTAACTCAGTTCAAGTGTAGCCATGTTTACAGGATCTTCATAAGTGATATCTTATGATAAGTTTCTTTTTCTGTGTGACTTATTTCACTTAGAATCATCGTACCTGAATCCACCCATTTTGCTGCTACTGGTCTTATGACATTGACTTCATGGCTGAGGGATATTCCATCGTACGTAAGTACCACAATTTTTTGAACCATTTTTATATTTCCTGGGACATTTAATGTGTACCCAAGTTGAGGTCCTTGTAAGCAGTGCAGCCCTAAATTTTGGGGTGGCTCTGTCTTATTGATTTTCAGTTTTCCCAAGGTATATTCCCTAGACTGGAAGTGCCCTTGGCTCTGTAGCTCTGTTCTTTACTTGTTTTAGGGAACACAATGCACTGCTCCAGAGAGGCAGTCGGCAAGTTACATCCCGCCCATAAGCATAACAAGGCTCCCTGTTCTCCAGGGCCTGTCTTGCCTTTATGGTTTTTACACATTTTGTGGATGTCCCTTTTGACCAGTGGGAAGTGATACTTCTTTGTAGTGCAGATTTGCATTGCCCGCTTGCTTGCTTGGCCAAAAAGGGCGTATGCGTTTTCTCCTGAATATATACAGGAGAAAACGCATACGCCCTTTTGGCCAAGTGCATCATTGTCGAAGTTGTGCCCCTCTTCCTGTGCTTTAAAGGCGATTCCAACGTACCTCTTGAAATCTGTTTCCTGCTATTCTGCCTCGCATTCAAGTCCGCCTCGTTGCCTTCCCTCAACATATTTTTGGACGATAGTTGTCCTTTATTACTCGGCCAGTTTGTGAATTGCTGTGCCCCTGAGCTCCATTTTTCAACTCTTTTTTGGTGAGCTGACTGCAAGTCCAAAACTTTGGTTCAGGACCTATACTGGTTCCCGGTGGGGGGCTGAGACTTTCCTTAATTCTTCTTCCTGCCGGGAAATTACAGTGATATATGCCCGTCCAAATGCCTAACAGCTACTCTCTCATTGGTTCTCTCTCTTCCCTTTCATCCTCTGCCAAATTGGCAACCTGTGCAAACCAGGAGGTTAAAGGGGCTGTCTCTCCAAGTTGGGAGGTTGATAGTAAAGAAGATGGAAAGTCAAACCGGAGCACCAGGAGAGGGACTATTCTTTGAGTTTTAGAAACTTTTCGTATTCACAGTGTGTCCGTTCTCTAGGTTTCCCGTACATGTTATAGCTGTAGTAATATTCCCTTCAACCTGGAGAGTTAGGACCCATGGAATGGGTGCCAGGCATTTGTGCTTTAAAGGGTCTGCATTTGCTCACCCAATCTCACCAATCGTCTCAGTCCCAAGTGTCCCTCCTTATGCCACATCCAGCTGTCATTGTAAATAGGGTCATTCCAGGTTTCATCAGAGACCCTGAAGGAATTGTAAAGAATTTCCTAGTTTTTTTGTTTTGTTTTTTAAATTCGTTTTTATAGTGGGTTTGAGCTGATTCTCGCTGCCATGTTTATGCCAGTCTAGACACACTTGATTCCCTTACGGAGACATATCAATACATAGGTTTTAAGATTCTTACTAGTCAGATATATTCCTCTGCGGGAAATATGGGGTTTTGAGTCCCTTTCACTGAGGAAGGTGTAGGTCTTGTCTATTCCATAGTTGGTTTTTGGAACGGTACCTGTGCTTATATCAAACTCTGGTTTTATGCATCACCCCACCTCTCCTTCCCCCTTAACAGGCATAAGAGTGTTTTCTAAATGTGAGACACTGTTCTCTTTCCTAACTCACTTCAAGTGTAGCCATGTTTACCGGGTCTTCATAAGTGATATCTTATGATAAGTTTCTTTTTCTGTGTGACTTACTTCACTTAGAATCATCGTACCTGAATCCACCCATTTTGCTGCTACTGGTCTTATGACATTGATTTCATGGCTCAGGGATATTCCATCGTACGTAACTACCACAATTTTTTGAACCATTTTTATATTTCCTGGGATATTTAATGTGTACCCAAGTTGAGGTCCTTGTAAGCAGTGCAGCCCTAAATTTTGGGGTGGCTCTGTCTTATTGATTTTCAGTTTTCCCAAGGTATATTCCCTAGACTGGAGGTGCCCTTGGCTCTGTAGCTCTGTTGTTTACTTGTTTTAGGGAACCCAATGCCCTCCTCCAGAGAGGCAGTTGGCAATTTACATCCCGCCCATCAGCATAACAAGGCTCCCTGTTGTCCAGGACCTGTCTTGCCTTTCTGGTTTTTACACATTTTGTGGATGTCCCTTTTGACCGGTGGGAAGTGATACTTCTTTGTAGTGCAGATTTGCATTGCCCGCTTGCTTGCTTGGCCAAAAAGGGCGTATGCGTTTTCTCCTGAATATATTCAGGAGAAAACGCATACGCCCTTTTTGGCCAAGTGCATCATTGTCGAAGTTGTGCCCCTCTTCCTGTGCTTTAAAGGTGATTCCAACGTATCTCTTGAAATCTGTTTCCTGCTATTCTGCCTCGCTTTCAAGTCCGCCTCGTTGCCTTCCCTCAACAGATTTTTGGATGATAGTTGTCCTTTATTACTCGGCCAGTTTGTGAATTGCTGTGCCCCTGAGCTCCATTTTTCAACTCGTTTTCGGTGAACTGACCACAAGCCCAAAATTTTGGTTCAGGACCTATACTGGTTCCCGGTGGGTGGCTGAGACTTTGGTTAATTCTTCTTCCTGCCGGGAAATTACAGTGATATGTGCCCGTCCAAATGCCTAACAGCTACTCTCTCATTGGTTCTCCCTCTTCCCTTTCATCCTCTGCCAAATTGGCAACCTGTGCGAACCAGGAGGTTAAAGGGGCTGTCTCTCCAAGTTGGGAGGTTGATAGTAAAGCAGATGGAAAGTCAAAGCGGAGCACCAGGAGAGGGACTATTCGTTGAGTTTTAGAAACCTTTCGTATTCACAGTGTATCCGTTCTCTAGGTTTCCCGTACATGTTATAACTGTAGTAATATTCCCTTCAACCTGGAGAGTTGGGACCCATGGAATGGGTGCCATGCATTATTGCTTTAAATGGTCTGCATTTGCTCACCCAATCTCACCAATTCTCTCAGTCACAAGTGTCCAGCCTTATGCCACATCCAGCTGTCGTTGTAGATAGGGTCATTCCAGGTTTCATCAGAGATTCTGAAGGAATTGTAAAGAATTTCCCAGTTTTTTTGTTTTGTTTTTGAAATTCCTTTTTATAGTGGGTTTGAGCTGATTCTCGCTGCCATGTTTATGCCAGTCTAGACACACTTGATTCCCTTACGGAGACATATCAATACATAGGTTTTAAGATTCTTACTAGTCAGATATATTCCTCTCCGGGAAATATGGGGTTTTGAGTCCCTTTCACTGAGGAAGGTGTAGGTCTTTTCTATTCCATAGTTGGTTTTTGGAACGGTACCTGTGCTTATATCAAGCTCTGGTTTTATACATCACCCCACCTCTCCTTCCCCCTTAAGCAGGCATAAGAGTGTTTTCTAAATGTGAGACACTGTTCTCTTTCCTAACTCAGTTCAAGTGTAGCCATGTTTACAGGATCTTCATAAGTGATATCTTATGATAAGTTTCTTTTTCTGTGTGACTTATTTCACTTAGAATCATCGTACCTGAATCCACCCATTTTGCTGCTACTGGTCTTATGACATTGACTTCATGGCTGAGGGATATTCCATCGTACGTAAGTACCACAATTTTTTGAACCATTTTTATATTTCCTGGGATATTTAATGTGTACCCAAGTTGAGGTCCTTGTAAGCAGTGCAGCCCTAAATTTTGGGGTGGCTCTGTCTTATTGATTTTCAGTTTTCCCAAGGTATATTCCCTAGACTGGAAGTGCCCTTGGCTCTGTAGCTCTGTTCTTTACTTGTTTTAGGGAACACAATGCACTGCTCCAGAGAGGCAGTCGGCAAGTTACATCCAGCCCATAAGCATAACAAGGCTCCCTGTTCTCCAGGGCCTGTCTTGCCTTTCTGGTTTTTACACATTTTGTGGATGTCCCTTTTGACCAGTGGGAAGTGATACTTCTTTGTAGTGCAGATTTGCATTGCCCGCTTGCTTGCTTGGCCAAAAAGGGCGTATGCGTTTTCTCCTGAATATATACAGGAGAAAACGCATACGCCCTTTTGGCCAAGTGCATCATTGTCGAAGTTGTGCCCCTCTTCCTGTGCTTTAAAGGCGATTCCAACGTACCTCTTGAAATCTGTTTCCTGCTATTCTGCCTCGCATTCAAGTCCGCCTCGTTGCCTTCCCTCAACATATTTTTGGACGATAGTTGTCCTTTATTACTCGGCCAGTTTGTGAATTGCTGTGCCCCTGAGCTCCATTTTTCAACTCTTTTTTGGTGAGCTGACTGCAAGTCCAAAACTTTGGTTCAGGACCTATACTGGTTCCCGGTGGGTGGCTGAGACTTTCCTTAATTCTTCTTCCTGCCGGGAAATTACAGTGATATATGCCCGTCCAAATGCCTAACAGCTACTCTCTCATTGGTTCTCTCTCTTCCCTTTCATCCTCTGCCAAATTGGCAACCTGTGCAAACCAGGAGGTTAAAGGGGCTGTCTCTCCAAGTTGGGAGGTTGATAGTAAAGAAGATGGAAAGTCAAACCAGAGCACCAGGAGAGGGACTATTCTTTGAGTTTTAGAAACTTTTCGTATTCACAGTGTGTCCGTTCTCTAGGTTTCCCGTACATGTTATAGCTGTAGTAATATTCCCTTCAACCTGGAGAGTTAGGACCCATGGAATGGGTGCCAGGCATTTGTGCTTTAAAGGGTCTGCATTTGCTCACCCAATCTCACCAATCGTCTCAGTCCCAAGTGTCCCTCCTTATGCCACATCCAGCTGTCATTGTAGATAGGGTCATTCCAGGTTTCATCAGAGACCCTGAAGGAATTGTAAAGAATTTCCTAGTTTTTTTGTTTTGTTTTTTAAATTCGTTTTTATAGTGGGTTTGAGCTGATTCTCGCTGCCATGTTTATGCCAGTCTAGACACACTTGATTCCCTTACGGAGACATATCAATACATAGGTTTTAAGATTCTTACTAGTCAGATATATTCCTCTGCGGGAAATATGGGGTTTTGAGTCCCTTTCACTGAGGAAGGTGTAGGTCTTGTCTATTCCATAGTTGGTTATTGGAACGGTACCTGTGCTTATATCAAACTCTGGTTTTATGCATCACCCCACCTCTCCTTCCCCCTTAAGCAGGCATAACAGTGTTTTCTAAATGTGAGACACTGTTCTCTTTCCTAACTCACTTCAAGTGTAGCCATGTTTACCGGGTCTTCATAAGTGATATCTTATGATAAGTTTCTTTTTCTGTGTGACTTACTTCACTTAGAATCATCGTACCTGAATCCACCCATTTTGTTGCTACTGGTCTTATGACATTGATTTCATGGCTCAGGGATATTCCATCGTACGTAAGTACCACAATTTTTTGAACCATTTTTATATTTCCTGGGATATTTAAGGTGTACCCAAGTTGAGGTCCTTGTAAGCAGTGCAGCCCTAAATTTTGGGGTGGCTCTGTCTTATTGATTTTCAGTTTTCCCAAGGTATATTCCCTAGACTGGAGGTGCCCTTGGCTCTGTAGCTCTGTTGTTTACTTGTTTTAGGGAACCCAATGCCCTCCTCCAGAGAGGCAGTTGGCAATTTACATCCCGCCCATCAGCATAACAAGGCTCCCTGTTGTCCAGGACCTGTCTTGCCTTTCTGGTTTTTACACATTTTGTGGATGTCCCTTTTGACCGGTGGGAAGTGATACTTCTTTGTAGTGCAGATTTGCATTGCCCGCTTGCTTGCTTGGCCAAAAAGGGCGTATGCGTTTTCTCCTGAATATATTCAGGAGAAAACGCATACGCCCTTTTTGGCCAAGTGCATCATTGTCGAAGTTGTGCCCCTCTTCCTGTGCTTTAAAGGCGATTCCAACGTATCTCTTGAAATCTGTTTCCTGCTATTCTGCCTCGCTTTCAAGTCCGCCTCGTTGCCTTCCCTCAACAGATTTTTGGATGATAGTTGTCCTTTATTACTCGGCCAGTTTGTGAATTGCTGTGCCCCTGAGCTCCATTTTTCAACTCGTTTTCGGTGAGCTGACCACAAGCCCAAAATTTTGGTTCAGGACCTATACTGGTTCCCGGTGGGTGGCTGAGACTTTGGTTAATTCTTCTTCCTGCCGGGAAATTACAGTGATATGTGCCCGTCCAAATGCCTAACAGCTACTCTCTCATTGGTTCTCCCTCTTCCCTTTCATCCTCTGCCAAATTGGCAACCTGTGCGAACCAGGAGGTTACAGGGGCTGTCTCTCCAAGTTGGGAGGTTGATAGTAAAGCAGATGGAAAGTCAAAGCGGAGCACCAGGAGAGGGACTATTCGTTGAGTTTTAGAAACCTTTCGTATTCACAGTGTGTCCGTTCTCTAGGTTTCCCGTACATGTTATAACTGTAGTAATATTCCCTTCAACCTGGAGAGTTGGGACCCATGGAATGGGTGCCATGCATTATTGCTTTAAAGGGTCTGCATTTGCTCACCCAATCTCACCAATTCTCTCAGTCACAAGTGTCCAGCCTTATGCCACATCCAGCTGTCGTTGTAGATAGGGTCATTCCAGGTTTCATCAGAGATTCTGAAGGAATTGTAAAGAATTTCCCAGTTTTTTTGTTTTGTTTTTGAAATTCCTTTTTATGGTGGGTTTGAGCTGATTCTCGCTGCCATGTTTATGCCAGTCTAGACACACTTGATTCCCTTACGGAGACATATCAATACATAGGTTTTAAGATTCTTACTAGTCAGATATATTCCTCTCCGGGAAATATGGGGTTTTGAGTCCCTTTCACTGAGGAAGGTGTAGGTCTTTTCTATTCCATAGTTGGTTTTTGGAACGGTACCTGTGCTTATATCAAGCTCTGGTTTTATGCATCACCCCACCTCTCCTTCCCCCTTAAGCAGGCATAAGAGTGTTTTCTAAATGTGAGACACTGTTCTCTTTCCTAACTCAGTTCAAGTGTAGCCATGTTTACAGGATCTTCATAAGTGATATCTTATGATAAGTTTCTTTTTCTGTGTGACTTATTTCACTTAGAATCATCGTACCTGAATCCACCCATTTTGCTGCTACTGGTCTTATGACATTGACTTCATGGCTGAGGGATATTCCATCGTACGTAAGTACCACAATTTTTTGAACCATTTTTATATTTCCTGGGATATTTAATGTGTACCCAAGTTGAGGTCCTTGTAAGCAGTGCAGCCCTAAATTTTGGGGTGGCTCTGTCTTATTGATTTTCAGTTTTCCCAAGGTATATTCCCTAGACTGGAAGTGCCCTTGGCTCTGTAGCTCTGTTCTTTACTTGTTTTAGGGAACACAATGCACTGCTCCACAGAGGCAGTCGGCAAGTTACATCCCGCCCATAAGCATAACAAGGCTCCCTGTTCTCCAGGGCCTGTCTTGCCTTTCTGGTTTTTACACATTTTGTGGATGTCCCTTTTGACCAGTGGGAAGTGATACTTCTTTGTAGTGCAGATTTGCATTGCCCGCTTGCTTGCTTGGCCAAAAAGGGCGTATGCGTTTTCTCCTGAATATATACAGGAGAAAACGCATACGCCCTTTTGGCCAAGTGCATCATTGTCGAAGTTGTGCCCCTCTTCCTGTGCTTTAAAGGCGATTCCAACGTACCTCTTGAAATCTGTTTCCTGCTATTCTGCCTCGCATTCAAGTCCGCCTCGTTGCCTTCCCTCAACATATTTTTGGACGATAGTTGTCCTTTATTACTCGGCCAGTTTGTGAATTGCTGTGCCCCTGAGCTCCATTTTTCAACTCTTTTTTGGTGAGCTGACTGCAAGTCCAAAACTTTGGTTCAGGACCTATACTGGTTCCCGGTGGGGGGCTGAGACTTTCCTTAATTCTTCTTCCTGCCGGGAAATTACAGTGATATATGCCCGTCCAAATGCCTAACAGCTACTCTCTCATTGGTTCTCTCTCTTCCCTTTCATCCTCTGCCAAATTGGCAACCTGTGCAAACCAGGAGGTTAAAGGGGCTGTCTCCCCAAGTTGGGAGGTTGATAGTAAAGAAGATGGAAAGTCAAACCGGAGCACCAGGAGAGGGACTATTCTTTGAGTTTTAGAAACTTTTCGTATTCACAGTGTGTCCGTTCTCTAGGTTTCCCGTACATGTTATAGCTGTAGTAATATTCCCTTCAACCTGGAGAGTTAGGACCCATGGAATGGGTGCCAGGCATTTGTGCTTTAAAGGGTCTGCATTTGCTCACCCAATCTCACCAATCGTCTCAGTCCCAAGTGTCCCTCCTTATGCCACATCCAGCTGTCATTGTAGATAGGGTCATTCCAGGTTTCATCAGAGACCCTGAAGGAATTGTAAAGAATTTCCTAGTTTTTTTGTTTTGTTTTTTAAATTCGTTTTTATAGTGGGTTTGAGCTGATTCTCGCTGCCATGTTTATGCCAGTCTAGACACACTTGATTCCCTTACGGAGACATATCAATACATAGGTTTTAAGATTCTTACTAGTCAGATATATTCCTCTGCGGGAAATATGGGGTTTTGAGTCCCTTTCACTGAGGAAGGTGTAGGTCTTGTCTATTCCATAGTTGGTTTTTGGAACGGTACCTGTGCTTATATCAAACTCTGGTTTTATGCATCACCCCACCTCTCCTTCCCCCTTAAGCAGGCATAAGAGTGTTTTCTAAATGTGAGACCCTGTTCTCTTTCCTAACTCAGTTCAAGTGTAGCCATGTGTACAGGATCTTCATAAGTGATATCTTATGATAAGTTTCTTTTTCTGTGTGACTTATTTCACTTAGAATCATCGTACCTGAATCCACCCATTTTGCTGCTACTGGTCTTACGACATTGATTTCATGGCTGAGGATTATTCCATCGTACGTAAGTACCGCAATTTTATGAACCATTTTTATATTTCCTGGGATATTTAAGGTGAACCCAAGTTGAGGTCCTTGTAAGCAGTGCAGCCCTAAATTTTGGGGTGGCTCTGTGTTATTGATTTTCAGTTTTCCAAGGAATATTCCCTAGACTGGTAGTGCCCTTGGCTCTGTAGCTCTGTTGTTTACTTGTTTTCGGGAACACAATGCACTCCTTCAGAGAGGCAGTTGGCAATTTACATATCGCCCATCAGCATAAGAAGGCTCCCGGTTCTCCAGGGCCTGTCTTGCCTTTCTGGATTTTACACATTTTGTGGATGTCCCTTTTGACCAGTGGGAAGTGATACGTCTTTGTAGTGCAGATTTGCATTGCCCGCTTTCTTGCTTGGCAAAAAAGGGCATATGCGTTTTCTCCTGAATATATTCAGGAGAAAACGCATATGCCCTTTTTGGCAAGGCATCATTGTCGAAGTTGTGCCCCTCTTCCTGTGCCTTAAAGGCGATTCCAACGTACTTCTTGAAATCTGTTTCCGGCTATTCTGCCTCGCTTTCAAGTCCGCCTCGTTGCCTTCCCTCAACAGATTTTTGGACGATAGTTGTCCTTTATTACTCGGCCAGTTTGTGAATTGCTGTGCCCCTGAGCTCCATTTTTCAACTCGTTTTTGGTGAGCTGACCGCAAGTCCAATATTTCGGTTCAGGACCTATACTGTTTCCCGGTGGGTGGCTGAGACTATGGTTAATTCTTCTTCCTGTGGGGAAGATAGAGTGATATGTGTCCGTCCAAATGCCTAACAGCTACTCTCTCATTGGTTCTCCCTCTTCCCTTTCATCCTCTGCCAAATTGGCAACCTGTGCGAACCAGGAGGTTAAAGGGGCTGTCTCTCCAAGTTGGGCGGTTGATAGTAAAGCAGATGGAATGTCAAACCGGAGCACCAGGAGAGGGACTATTCGTTGAGTTTTAGAAACCTTTCGTATTCACAGTGTGTCCGTTCTCTAGGTTTCCCGTACATGTTATAGCTGTAGTAATATTCCCTTCAACCTGGAGAGTTGGGACCCATGGAATGGGTGACAGGCACTTGTGCTTCAAAGGGTCTGCATTTGGTCACCCAATCTCACCAATCTTCTCAGTCCCAAGTGTAACTCCTTATGCCACATCCAGCTGTCATTGTAGATAGGGTCATTCCAGGTTTCATCAGAGACCCTGAAGGAATTGTAAAGAATTTCCCAGTTTTTTTGTTTTGTCTTTGAAATTCCTTTTTATAGTGGGTTGGAGCTGATTCTCGCTGCCATGTTTATGCCAGTCTAGACACACTTGATTCCCTTACGGAGACATATCAATACATAGGTTTTAAGATTCTTACTAGTCAGATATATTCCTCTGCGGGAAATATGGGGTTTTGAGTCCCTTTCACTGAGGAAGGTGTAGGTCTTGTCTATTCCATAGTTGGTTTTTGTAACGGTACCTGTGCTTATATCAAACTCTGGTTTTATGCATCACCCCACCTCTCCTTCCCCCTTAAGCAGGCATAAGAGTGTTTTCTAAATGTGAGACACTCTTCTCTTTCCTAACTCACTTCAAGTGTAGCCATGTTTACAGGATCTTCATAAGTGATATCTTATGATAAGTTTCTTTTTCTGTGTGACTTATTTCACTTAGAATCATCGTACCTGAATCCACCCATTTTGCTGCTACTGGTCTTATGACATTGATTTCATGGCTGAGGGATATTCCATCGTACGTAAGTACCACAATTTTTTGAACCATTTTTATATTTCCTGGGATATTTAAGGTGTACCCAAGTTGAGGTCCTTGTAAGCAGTGCAGCCCTAAATTTTGGGGTGGCTCTGTCTTATTGATTTTCAGTTTTCCCAAGGTATATTCCGTAGACTGGAAGTGCCCTTGGCTCTGTAGCTCTGTTCTTTACTTGTTTTAGGGAACACAATGCACTCCTCCAGGGAAGCAGTTGGCAATTTACATCCCGCCCATCAGCATAACAAGGCTCCCTGTTCTCCAGGGCCTGTCTTGCCTTTCTGGTTTTTACACATTTTGTAGATGTCCCTTTTGACCGGTGGGAAGTGATACTTCTTTGTAGTGCAGATTTGCATTGCCCTCTTGCTTGCTTTACCAAAAAGGGCGTATGCGTTTTCTCCTAAATATATTCAGGAGAAAACGCATACTCCCGTTTTGGCCAAGTGCATCATTTTCGAAGTTGTGCCCCTCTTCCTGTGCTTTAAAGGCGATTCCAACGTACCTCTTGAAATCTGTTTCCTGCTATTCTGCCTCGTTTTCAAGTCCGCCTCGTTGCCTTCCCTCAACAGATTTTTGGACGATAGTTGTCCTTTATTACTCGGCCAGTTTGTGAATTGCTGTGCCCCTGAGCTCCATTATTCAACTCGTTTTTGGTGAGCTGACCGCAGGTCCAAAATTTTGGTTCAGGACCTATACTGGTTCCGGGTGGGTGGCTGAGACTTTGGTTAATTCTTCTTCCTGCCGGGAAATTACAGTGATATGTGCCCGTCCAAATGCCTAAGAGCTACTCTCTCATTGGTTCTCCCTCTTCCCTTTCATCCTCTGACAAATTGGCAACCTGTGCGATCCAGGAGGTTAAAGTGGCTGTCTCTCCATGTTGGGAGGTTGATAGTAAAGCAGATGGAAAGTCAAACCAGAGCACCAGCAGAGGGACTATTCGTTGAGTTTTAGAAACCTTTCGTATTCACAGTGTGTCCGTTCTCTAGGTGTCCCATACATGTTAGAGCTGTAGTAATATTCCCTTCAACCTGGAGAGTTGGCACCCATGGAATGGGTGCCATGCATTATTGCTTTAAAGGGTCTGCATTTGCTCACCCAATCTCACCAATCGTCTCAGGCCCAAGTGTCCCTCCTTATGACACATCCAGCTTTCGTTGTAGATAGGGTCATTCCAGGTTTCATCAGAGACCCTGAAGGAATTGTAAAGAATTTCCCAGTTTTTTTGTTTTGTTTTTGAAATTCCTTTTTATAGTGGGTTTGAGCTGATTCTCGCTGCCATGTTTATGCCAGTCTAGACACACTTCATTCCCTTATGGAGACATATCAATACATAAGTTTTAAGATTCTTACTAGTCAGATATATTCCTCTGCGGGAAATATGGGGTTTTGAGTCCCTTTCACTGAGGAAGGTGTAGGTCTTGTCTATTCCATAGTTGGTTTTTGGAATGGTACATGTGCTTATATCAAACTCTGGTTTTATGCATCACCCCACCTCTCCTTCCCCCTTAAGCAGGCATAAGAGTGTTTTCTAAATGTGAGACACTGTTCTCTTTCCTAACTCAGTTCAAGTGTAGCCATGTTTACAGGATCTTCATAAGTGATATCTTATGATAAGTTTCTTTTTCTCTGTGACTTATTTCACTTAGAATCATCGTACCTGAATCCACCCATTTTGCTGCCACTGGTCTTATGACATTGATTTCATGGCTGAGGGATATTCCATCGTACGTAAGTACCACAATTTTTTGAACCATTTTTATATTTCCTGGGATATTTAATGTGTACCCAAGTTGAGGTCCTTGTAAGCAGTGCAGCCCTAAATTTTGGGGTGGCTCTGTCTTATTGATTTTCAGTTTTCCCAAGGTATATTCCCTAGACTGGAAGTGCCCTTGGCTCTGTAGCTCTGTTCTTTACTTGTTTTAGGGAACACAATGTACTCCTCCAGAGAGGCAGTTGGCAATTTACATCCCGCCCATCAGCATAACAAGGCTCCCTGTTCTCCAGGGCCTCTCTTGCCTTTCTGGTTTTTACACATTTTGTGGATGTCCCTTTTGACCGGTGGGAAGTGATACTTCTTTGTAGTGCAGATTTGCATTGCCCGCTTGCTTGCTTGGCCAAAACGGGTGTATGCGTTTTCTCCTGAATATATTCAGGAGAAAGCGCATACGCCCTTTTTGGCCAAGTGCATCATTGTCGAAGATGTGCTCCTCTTTCTGTGCTTTAAAGGCGATTCCAACGTACCTCTTGAAATCTGTTTCCTGCTATTCTGCCCCATTTTCAAGTCCGCCTCGTTGCCTTCCCTCAACAGATTTTTGGACGATAGTTGTCCTTTATTACTCGGCCAGTTTGTGAATTGCTGTGCCCCTGAGCTCCATTTTTCAACTCGTTTTTTGTGCGCTGACCGCAAGTACAAAATTTTGGTTCACGACCTATGCAGGTTCCCGGTGGGTGGCTGAGACATTGGTTAATTCTTCTTCCTGCCGGGAAGTTAGAGTGATATGTGCCCGTCCAAATGCCTAACAGCTACTCTCTCATTGGTTCTCCCTCTTCCCTTTCATCCTCTGCCAATTTGGAAACCTGTGCGACCCAGGAGGTTAAATGGGCTGTCTCACCAAGTTCGGAGGTTGATAGTAAAGCAATGGAAAGTCAAACCGGAGCACCAGGAGAGGGACTATTTGTTGAGTTTTAGAAACCTTTCGTATTCACAGTGTGTCCGTTCTCTAGGTTTCCCATACATGTTATAGCTGTAGTAATATTCCCTTCAACCTGGAGAGTTGGGACCCATGGAATGGGTGCCAGGCATTTGTGCTTTAAAGGGTCTGCATTTGCTCACCCAATCTCACCAATCGTCTCAGTCCCAACTGTCCCTCCTTATGCCACATCCGGCTGTCATTGTAGATAGGGTCATTCCAGGTTTCATCAGAGACCCTGAAGGAATTGTAAAGAATTTCCCAGTTTTTTTGTTTTGTTTTTGAAATTCCTTTTTATAGTGGGTTTGAGCTGATTCTCGCTGCCATGTTTATGCCAGTCTAGGCACACTTGATTCCCTTATGGAGACATATCAATACATAGGTTTTAAGATTCTTACTAGTCAGATATATTCCTCTGCGGGAAATATGGGGTTTTGAGTCCATTTCACTGAGGAAGGTGTAGGTCTTGTTTATTCCATAGTTGGTTTTTGGAACGGTACCTGTGCTTATATCAAACTCTGGTTTTATGCATCACCCCACCTCTCCTTCCCCCTTAAGCAGGCATAAGAGTGTTTTGTAAATGTGAGACCCTGTTCTCTTTCCTAACTCAGTTCAAGTGTAGCCAAGTTTATAGGATCTTCATAAGTGATATCTTATGATAAGTTTCTTTTTCTGTGTGACTTATTTCACTTAGAATCATCGTACCTGAATCCACTCATTTTGCTGCTACTGGTCTTATGATATTGATTTCATGGCTGAGGGATATTCCATCGTACGTAAGTACCACAATTTTTTGAACCATTTTTATATTTCCTGGGATACTAAAGGTGTATCCAAGTTGAGGTCCTTGTAAGCAGTGCAGCCCTAAATTTTGGGGTGGCTCTGTCTTATTGATTTTCAGTTTTCCAAAGGTATATTCCCTAGACTGGAAGTGCCCTTAGCTCTGTAGCTCTGTTCTTTACTTGTTTTAGGGAACACAATGCACTCCTCCAGAGAGGCAGTTGGCAATTTACATCCCGCCCATCAGCATAACAAGGCTCCCTGTTCTCCAGGGCCTGTCTATCCTTTCTGGGTTTTACACATTTTGTGGATGTCCCTTTTGACTGGTGGGAAGTGATACTTCTTTGTAGTGCAGATTTGCATTGCCCGCTTGCTTGCTTGGCCAAAAAGGGCGTATGCGTTTTCTCCTGAATATATTCAGGAGAAAACGCATACGCCCTTTTTGGCCAAGTGCATCATTGTCAAAGTTGTGCCCCTCTTCCTGTGCTTTAAAGGCGATTCCAACATACCTCTTGAAATCTGTTTCCTGCTATTCTGCCTCGCTTTCAAGTCCACCTCGTTGCCTTTCCTCAACAGATTTTTGGACGATAGTTGTCCTTTATTACTCGGCCAGTTTGTGAATTGCTGTGCCCCTGAGCTCCATTTTTCAACTCGTTTTTGGTGAGCTGACCGCAAGTTCAAAATTTTGGTTCAGGACCTATACTGGTTCCTGGTGGGTGGCTGAGACTTTGGTTAATTCTTCTTCCTGCCGGGAAATTACAGTGATATGTGCCCGTCCAAATGCTTAACAGCTACTATCTCATTGGTTCTCCCTCTTCCCTTTAATCCTCTGCCAATTTGGAAACCTGTGCGAACCAGGAGGTTCAAGAGGCTGTCTCTGCAAGTTGGGAGATTGATAGTAAAGCAGATGGAAAGTCAAACCGGAGCACCAGGAGGGGGACTATTCCTTGAGTTTTACAAACCATTCGTAATCACAGTGTGTCCATTCTCTAGGTTTCCCGTACATGTTATAACTGTAGTAATATTCCCTTCAACCTGGAGAGTTGGTACCCATGGAATGGGTGCCAGGCATTTGTGATTTAAAGGGTCTGCATTTGCTCACCCAATCTCAACAAACCCCTCAGTCCGAAGTGTCCCTCCTTATGCCACATCCAGCTGTCTTTGTAGATAGGGTCATTCCAGGTTTCATCAGAGACCCTGAAGGAATTGTAAAGAATTTCCCAGTTTTTTTTGTTTTGTTTTTAAAATTCCTTTTTATAGTGGGTTTGAGCTGATTCTCGCTGCCGTGTTTATGCCAGTCTAGACACACTTGATTCCCTTACGGAGACATATCAATACATAGGTTTTAAGATTCTTACTAGTCAGATATATTCCTCTGCGGGAAATATGGGGTTTTGAGTCCCTTTCACTGAGGAAGGTGTAGGTCTTGGCTATTCCATAGTTGGTTTTTGGAACGGTACCTGTGCTTATATCAAACTCTGGTTTTATGCATCACCCCACCTCTCCTTCCCCCTTAAGCAGGCATAAGAGTGTTTTCTAAATGTGAGACACTGTTCTCTTTCCTAACTCAGTTCAAGTGTAGCCATGTTTACAGGATCTTCATAAGTGATATCTTATGATAAGTTTCTTTTTCTGTGTGACTTATTTCACTTAGAATCTTCGTACCTGAATCCAACCATTTTGCTGCTACTGCTCTTATGACATTGATTTCATGGCTGAGGGATATTCCATCGTACGTAAGTACCACAATTTTTTGAACCATTTTTATATTTCCTGGGATATTTAAGGTGTACCCAAGTTGAGGTCCTTGTAAGCAGTGCAGCCCTAAATTTTGGGGTGGCTCTGTCTTATTGATTTTCAGTTTTCCCATGGTATATTCCCTAGACTGGAAGTGCCCTTGGCTCTGTAGCTCTGTTCTTTACTTGTTTTAGGAAACACAATGCACTCCTCCAGAGAGGCAGTTGGAAATTTACATTCCGCCCATCAGCATAACAAGGCTGCCTGTTCTCCAGGGCCTGTCTTGCCTTTCTGGTTTTTACACATTTTGTGGATGTCCCTTTTGACCGGTGGGAAGTGATACTTCTTTGTAGTGCAGATTTGCATTGCCCGCTTGCTTGCTTGGCCAAAAAGGGCGTATGCGTTTTCTCCTGAATATATTCAGGAGAAAACGCATACGCCCTTTCTGGCCAAGTGCATCATTGTCGAAGTTGTGCCACTCTTCCTGTGCTTTAAAGGTGATTCCAACGTACCTCTTGAAATCTGTTTCCTGCTATTCTGCCTCGCTTTCAAGTCCGCCTCATTGCCTTCCCTCAACAGATTTTTGGACGATAGTTTTCCTGTATTACTCAGCCAGTTTGTGAATTGCTGTGCCCCTGAGCTCCATTTTTCAACTAATTTTTGGTGAGCTGACTGCAAGTCCGAAATTTTGGTTCAGGACCTATGCTGGTTCCCGGTGGGGGGCTGAGACTTTGGTTAATTCCTCTTCCTGCCGGGAAATTACAGTGATATGTGCCCGTCCAAATGCCTAATAGCAACTCTCTCATTGGTTCTCCCTCTTCCCTTTCATCCTCTGAAAAATTGGCAACCTGTGTAAACCAGGATGTTAAAGGGGCTGTCTCTCCAAGTTGGGAGGTTGATAGTAAAGCAGAGGGAAAGTCAAACCGGAGCACCAGGAGAGGGACTATTCGTTGAGTTTTAGAAACCTTTCGTATTCACAGTGTGTCCGTTCTCTAGGTTTCCCGTACATGTTATAGCTGTAGTAATATTCCCTTCAACCTGGAGAGGTGGTACCCATGGAATGGGTGCCAGGCATTTGTGCTTTAAAGGGTCTGCATTTGCTCACCCAATCTCACCAATCCTCTCAGTCCCAAGTGTCCTTCCTTATGCCACATCCAGCTGTCGTTGTAGATAGGGTCATTCCAGGTTTCATCAGAGACCCTGAAGGAATTGTAAAGAATTTCCCAGTTTTTTTGGTTTGTTTTTGAAATTCCTTTTTATAGTGGGTTTGAGCTGATTCTCGCTGCCATGTTTATGCCAGTCTAGACACACTTGATTCCCTTACGGAGACATATCAATACATAGGTTTTAAGATTCTTACTAGTCAGATATATTCCTCTGCGGGAAATATGGGGTTTTGAGTCCCTTTCACTGAGGAAGGTGTAGGTCTTGTCTATTCCATAGTTGGTTTTTGGAACGGTACCTGTGCTTATATCAAACTCTGGTTTTATGCATCACCCCACCTCTCCTTCCCCCTTAAGCAGGCATAAGAGTGTTTTCTAAATGTGAGACACTGTTCTCTTTCCTAACTCAGGTCAAGTGTAGCCATGTTTACAGGATCTTCATAAGTGATATCTTATGATAAGTTTCTTTTTCTGTGTGACTTATTTCACTTAGAATCATCGTACCTGAATCCACCCATTTTGCTGCTACTGGTCTTATGACATTGATTTCATGGCTGAGGGATATTCCATCATACGTAAGTACCACAGTTTTTTGAACCATTTTTATATTTCCTGGGATATTTAAGGTGTACCCAAGTTGAGGTCCTTGTAAGCAGTGCAGCCCTAAATTTTGGGGTGGCTCTGTCTTATTGATTTTCAGTTTTCCCAAGGTATATTCCCTAGACTGGAAGTGCCCTTGGCTCTGTAGCTCTGTTGTTTACTTGTTTTAGGAAACACAATGCACTCCTCCAGATAGGCAGTTGGCAATTTACATCCCGCCCATCAGCATAACAAGGCTGCCTATTCTCCAGGGCCTGTCTTGCCTTTCTGGTTTTTACACATTTTGTGGATGTCCCTTTTGACCGGTGGGAAGTGATACTTCTTTGTAGTGCAGATTTGCATTGCCCGCTTGCTTGCTTGGCCAAAAAGGGCGTATGCGTTTTCTCCTGAATATATTCAGGAGAAAACGCATACGCCCTTTTTGGCCAAGTGCATCATTGTCGAAGTTGTGCCCCTCTTCCTGTGCTTTAAAGGCGATTCCAACGTATCTCTTGAAATCTGTTTCCTGCTACTCTGCCTCGCTTTCAAGTCCGCCTCGTTGCCTTCCCTCAACAGATTTTTGGATGATAGTTGTCCTTTATTACTCGGCCAGTTTGTGAATTGCTGTGCCCCTGAGCTCCATTTTTCAACTCGTTTTCGGTGAGCTGACCACAAGCCCAAAATTTTGGTTCAGGACCTATACTGGTTCCCGGTGGGTGGCTGAGACTTTGGTTAATTCTTCTTCCTGCCGGGAAATTACAGTGATATGTGCCCGTCCAAATGCCTAACAGCTACTCTCTCATTGGTTCTCCCTCTTCCCTTTCATCCTCTGCCAAATTGGCAACCTGTGCGAACCAGGAGGTTAAAGGGGCTGTGTCTCCAAGTTGGGAGGTTGATAGTAAAGCAGATGGAAAGTCAAACCGGAGCACCAGGAGAGGGACTATTCGTTGAGTTTTAGAAACCTTTCGTATTCACAGTGTGTCCGTTCTCTAGGTTTCCCGTACATGTTATAACTGTAGTAATATTCCCTTCAACCTGGAGAGTTGGGACCCATGGAATGGGTGCCATGCATTATTGCTTTAAAGGGTCTGCATTTGCTCACCCAATCTCACCAATTCTCTCAGTCACAAGTGTCCAGCCTTATGCCACATCCAGCTGTCATTGTAGATAGGGTCATTCCATGTTTCATCAGAGACCCTAAGGAATTGTAAAGAATTTCCCAGTTTTTTTGTTTTGTTTTTGAAATTCCTTTTTATAGTGGGTTTGAGCTGATTCTCGCTGCCATGTTTATGCCAGTCTAGACACACTTGATTCCCTTACGGAGACATATCAATACATAGGTTTTAAGAGTCTTACTAGTCAGATATATTCCTCTCCGGGAAATATGGGGTTTTGAGTCCCTTTCACTGAGGAAGGTGTAGGTCTTTTCTATTCCATAGTTGGTTTTTGGAACGGTACCTGTGCTTATATCAAGCTCTGGTTTTATGCATCACCCCACCTCTCCTTCCCCCTTAAGCAGGCATAAGAGTGTTTTCTAAATGTGAGACACTGTTCTCTTTCCTAACTCAGTTCAAGTGTAGCCATGTTTACAGGATCTTCATAAGTGATATCTTATGATAAGTTTCTTTTTCTGTGTGACTTATTTCACTTAGAATCATCGTACCTGAATCCACCCATTTTGCTGCTACTGGTCTTATGACATTGACTTCATGGCTGAGGGATATTCCATCGTACGTAAGTACCACAATTTTTTGAACCATTTTTATATTTCCTGGGATATTTAATGTGTACCCAAGTTGAGGTCCTTGTAAGCAGTGCAGCCCTAAATTTTGGGGTGGCTCTGTCTTATTGATTTTCAGTTTTCCCAAGGTATATTCCCTAGACTGGAAGTGCCCTTGGCTCTGTAGCTCTGTTCTTTACTTGTTTTAGGGAACACAATGCACTGCTCCAGAGAGGCAGTCGGCAATTTACATCCCGCCCATAAGCATAACAAGGCTCCCTGTTCTCCAGGGCCTGTCTTGCCTTTCTGGTTTTTACACATTTTGTGGATGTCCCTTTTGACCAGTGGGAAGTGATACTTCCTTGTAGTGCAGATTTGCATTGCCCGCTTGCTTGCTTGGCCAAAAAGGGCGTATGCGTTTTCTCCTGAATATATACAGGAGAAAACGCATACGCCCTTTTGGCCAAGTGCATCATTGTCGAAGTTGTGCCCCTCTTCCTGTGCTTTAAAGGCGATTCCAACGTACCTCTTGAAATCTGTTTCCTGCTATTCTGCCTCGCATTCAAGTCCGCCTCGTTGCCTTCCCTCAACATATTTTTGGACGATAGTTGTCCTTTATTACTCGGCCAGTTTGTGAATTGCTGTGCCCCTGAGCTCCATTATTCAACTCGTGTTTGGTGAGCTGACTGCAAGTCCAAAACTTTGGTTCAGGACCTATACTGGTTCCCGGTGGGGGGCTGAGACTTTGGTTAATTCTTCTTCCTGCCGGGAAATTACAGTGATATATGCCGGTCCAAATGCCTAACAGCTACTCTCTCATTGGTTCTCTCTCTTCCCTTTCATCCTCTGCCAAATTGGCAACCTGTGCAAACCAGGAGGTTAAAGGGGCTGTCTCTCCAAGTTGGGAGGTTGATAGTAAAGCAGATGGAAAGTCAAACCGGAGCTCCAGGAGAGGGACTATTCGTTGAGTTTTAGAAACTTTTCGTATTCACAGTGTGTCCGTTCTCTAGGTTTCCCGTACATTTTATAACTGTAGTAATATTCCCTTCAACCTGGATAGTTGGGACCCATGGAATGGGTGCCATGCATTAATGCTTTAAAGGGTCTGCATTTGCTCACCCAATCTCACCAATCCTCTCAATCCCAAGTGTCCAGCCTTATGCCACATCCAGCTGTCGTTGTAGATAGGGTCATTCCAGGTTTCATCAGAGACCCTGAAGTAATTGAAAAGAATTTCCTAGTTTTTTTGTTTTGTTTTTGAAATACCTTTTTATAGTGGGTTTGAGCTGATTCTCGCTGCCATGTTTATGCCAGTCTAGACACACTTGATTCCCTTACGGAGACATATCAATACATAGGTTTTAAGATTCTTACTAGTCAGATATATTCCTCTGCGGGAAATATGGGGTTTTGAGTCCCTTTCACTGAGGAAGGTGTAGTTCTTGTCTATTCCATAGTTGGTGTTTGGAACGGTACCTGTGCTTATATCAAACTCTGGTTTTATGCATCACCCCACCCCTCCTTCCCCCTTAAGCAGGCATAAGAGTGTTTTCTAAATAAGAGACACTGTTGTCTTTCCTAACTCAGTTCAAGTGTAGCCATGTTTATAGGATCTTCATAAGTGATATCTTATGATAAGTTTCTTTTTCTGTGTGACTTATTTCACTTAGAATCATCGTACCTGAATCCACCCATTTTGCTGCTACTGGTCTTATGACATTGATTTCACGGCTGAGGGATATTCCATCATACGTAATTACCACAATTTTTTGAACCATTTTTATATTTCCTGGGATACTTAATGTGTATCCAAGTTGAGGTCCTTGTAAGCAGTGCAGCCGTAAATTTTGGGTGGCTCTGTCTCATTGATTTTCAGTTTTCCCAAGGTATATTCCCTAGACTGGAAATGTCCTTGGCTCTGTAGCTCTGTTCTTTACTTGTTTTAGGGAACACAATGCACTCTTCCCGAGAGGCAGTTGGCAATTTACATCCCGCCCATCAGCAAAACAAGGCTCCCTGTTCTCCAGGGCCTGTCTTGCCTTTCTGGTTTTTACACATTTGTGGATGTCCCTTTTGACCGGTGGGAAGTGATACTTCTTTGTAGGGCAGATTTGCATTGCCCGCTTGCTTGCTTAGCCAAAAAGGGCGTATGCGTTTTCTCCTGAATATATTCAGGAGAAAACTCATACGCCATTTTTGGCCAAGTGCATCATTGTCGAAGTTGTGCCCCTCTTCCTGTGCCTTAAAGGCGATTCCAACGTACTTCTTGAAATCTGTTTCCGGCTATTCTGCCTCGCTTTCAAGTCCGCCTCGTTGCCTTCCCTCAACAGATTTTTGGACGACAGTTGCCCTTTATTACTCGGCCAGTTTGTGAATTGCTGTGCCCCTGAGCTCCATTTTTCAACTCGTTTTTGGTGAGCTGACCGCAAGTCCAATATTTCGGTTCAGGACCTATACTGTTTCCCGGTGGGTGGCTGAGACTTTGGTTAATTCTTCTTCCTGCGGGGAAGATAGAGTGATATGTGTCCGTCCAAATGCCTAACAGCTACTCTCTCATTGGTTCTCCCTCTTCCCTTTCATCCTCTGCCAAATTGGCAACCTGTGCGAACCAGGAGGTTAAAGGGGCTGTCTCTCCAAGTTGGGCGGTTGATAGTAAAGCAGATGGAATGTCAAACCGGAGCACCAGGAGAGGGACTATTCGTTGAGTTTTAGAAACCTTTCGTATTCACAGTGTGTCCGTTCTCTAGGTTTCCCGTACATGTTATAGCTGTAGTAATATTCCCTTCAACCTGGAGAGTTGGGACCCATGGAATGGGTGACAGGCACTTGTGCTTCAAAGGGTCTGCATTTGGTCACCCAATCTCACCAATCTTCTCAGTCCCAAGTGTAACTCCTTATGCCACATCCAGCTGTCATTGTAGATAGGGTCATTCCAGGTTTCATCAGAGACCCTGAAGGAATTGTAAAGAATTTCCCAGTTTTTTTGTTTTGTCTTTGAAATTCCTTTTTATAGTGGGTTTGAGCTGATTCTCGCTGCCATGTTTATGCCAGTCTAGACACACTTGATTCCCTTACGGAGACATATCAATACATAGGTTTTAAGATTCTTACTAGTCAGATATATTCCTCTGCGGGAAATATGGGGTTTTGAGTCCCTTTCACTGAGGAAGGTGTAGGTCTTGTCTATTCCATAGTTGGTTTTTGGAACGGTACCTGTGCTTATATCAAACTCTGGTTTTATGCATCACCCCACCTCTCCTTCCCCCTTAAGCAGGCATAAGAGTGTTTTCTAAATGTGAGACACTCTTCTCTTTCCTAACTCAGTTCAAGTGTAGCCATGTTTACAGGATCTTCATAAGTGATATCTTATGATAAGTTTCTTTTTCTGTGTGACTTATTTCACTTAGAATCATCGTACCTGAATCCACCCATTTTGCTGCTACTGGTCTTATGACATTGATTTCATGGCTGAGGGATATTCCATCGTACGTAAGTACCACAATTTTTTGAACCATTTTTATATTTCCTGGGATATTTAAGGTGTACCCAAGTTGAGGTCCTTGTAAGCAGTGCAGCCCTAAATTTTGGGGTGGCTCTGTCTTATTGATTTTCAGTTTTCCCAAGGTATATTCCCTAGACTGGAAGTGCCCTTGGCTCTGTAGCTCTGTTCTTTACTTGTTTTAGGGAACACAATGCACTCCTCCAGGGAAGCAGTTGGCAATTTACATCCCGCCCATCAGCATAACAAGGCTCCCTGTTCTCCAGGGCCTGTCTTGCCTTTCTGGTTGTTACACATTTTGTGGATGTCCCTTTTGACCGGTGGGAAGTGATACTTCTTTGTAGTGCAGATTTGCATTGCCCTCTTGCTTGCTTTACCAAAAAGGGCGTATGCGTTTTCTCCTAAATATATTCAGGAGAAAACGCATACTCCCTTTTTGGCCAAGTGCATCATTGTCGAAGTTGTGCCCCTCTTCCTGTGGTTTAAAGGTGATTCCAACGTACCTCTTGAAATCTGTTTCCTGCTATTCTGCCTCGTTTTCACGTCCGCCTCGTTGCCTTCCCTCAACAGATTTTTGGACGATAGTTGTCCTTTATTACTCGGCCAGTTTGTGAATTGCTGTGCCCCTGAGCTCCATTATTCAACTCGTTTTTGGTGAGCTGACCGCAGGTCCAAAATTTTGGTTCAGGACCTATACTAGTTCCGGGTGGGTGGCTGAGACTTTGGTTAATTCTTCTTCCTGCCGGGAAATTACAGTGATATGTGCCCGTCCAAATGCCTAAGAGCTACTCTCTCATTGGTTCTCCCTCTTCCCTTTCATCCTCTGCCAAATTGGCAACCTGTGCGAACCAGGAGGTTAAAGTGGCTGTCTCTCCAAGTTGGGAGGTTGATAGTAAAGCAGATGGAAAGTCAAACCAGAGCACCAGCAGAGGGACTATTCGTTGAGTTTTAGAAACCTTTCGTATTCACAGTGTGTCCGTTCTCTAGGTTTCCCATACATGTTAGAGCTGTAGTAATATTCCCTTCAACCTGGAGAGTTGGCACCCATGGAATGGGTGCCATGCATTATTGCTTTAAAGGGTCTGCATTTGCTCACCCAATCTCACCAATCGTCTCAGGCCCAAGTGACCCTCCTTATGACACATCCAGCTTTCGTTGTAGATAGGGTCATTCCAGGTTTCATCAGAGACCCTGAAGGAATTGTAAAGAATTTCCCAGTTTTTTTGTTTTGTTTTTGAAATTCCTTTTTATAGTGGGTTTGAGCTGAATCTCGCTGCCATGTTTATGCCAGTCTAGACACACTTCATTCCCTTATGGGGACATATCAATACATAGGTTTTAAGATTCTTACTAGTCAGATATATTCCTCTGTGGGAAATATGGGGTTTTGAGTCCCTTTCACTGAGGAAGGTGTAGGTCTTGTCTATTCCATAGTTGGTTTTTGGAATGGTACATGTGCTTATATCAAACTCTGGTTTTATGCATCACCCCACCTCTCCTTCCCCCTTAAGCAGGCATAAGAGTGTTTTCTAAATGTGAGACACTGTTCTCTTTCCTAACTCAGTTCAAGTGTAGCCATGTTTACAGGATCTTCATAAGTGATATCTTATGATAAGTTTCTTTTTCTCTGTGACTTATTTCACTTAGAATCATCGTACCTGAATCCACCCATTTTGCTGCCACTGGTCTTATGACATTGATTTCATGGCTGAGGGATATTCCATCGTACGTAAGTACCACAATTTTTTGAACCATTTTTATATTTCCTGGGATATTTAATGTGTACCCAAGTTGAGGTCCTTGTAAGCAGTGCAGCCCTAAATTTTGGGGTGGCTCTGTCTTATTGATTTTCAGTTTTCCCAAGGTATATTCCCTAGACTGGAAGTGCCCTTGGCTCTGTAGCTCTGTTATTTACTTGTTTTAGGGAACACAATGTACTCCTCCAGAGAGGCAGTTGGCAATTTACATCCCGCCCATCAGCATAACAAGGCTCCCTGTTCTCCAGGGCCTCTCTTGCCTTTCTGGTTTTTACACATTTTGTGGATGTCCCTTTTGACCGGTGGGAAGTGATACTTCTTTGTAGTGCAGATTTGCATTGCCCGCTTGCTTGCTTGGCCAAAACGGGTGTATGCGTTTTCTCCTGAATATATTCAGGAGAAAGCGCATACGCCCTTTTTGGCCAAGTGCATCATTGTCGAAGATATGCTCCTCTTTCTGTGCTTTAAAGGCGATTCCAACGTACCTCTTGAAATCTGTTTCCTGCTATTCTGCCCCATTTTCAAGTCCGCCTCGTTGCCTTCCCTCAACAGATTTTTGGACGATAGTTGTCCTTTATTACTCGGCCAGTTTGTGAATTGCTGTGCCCCTGAGCTCCATTTTTCAACTCGTTTTTTGTGCGCTGACCGCAAGTACAAAATTTTGGTTCACGACCTATGCTGGTTCCCGGTGGGTGGCTGAGACATTGGTTAATTCTTCTTCCTGCCGGGAAGTTAGAGTGATATGTGCCCGTCCAAATGCCTAACAGCTACTCTCTCATTGGTTCTCCCTCTTCCCTTTCATCCTCTGCCAATTTGGAAACATGTGCGACCCAGGAGGTTAAATGGGCTGTCTCTCCAAGTTCGGAGGTTGATAGTAAAACAGATGGAAAGTCAAACCGGAGCACCAGGAGAGGGACTATTTGTTGAGTTTTAGAAACCTTTCGTATTCACAGTGTGTCCGTTCTCTAGGTTTCCCATACATGTTATAGCTGTAGTAATATTCCCTTCAACCTGGAGAGTTGGGACCCATGGAATGGGTGCCAGGCATTTGTGCTTTAAAGGGTCTGCATTTGCTCACCCAATCTCACCAATCGTCTCAGTCCCAACTGTCCCTCTTTATGCCACATCCGGCTGTCATTGTAGATAGGGTCATTCCAGGTTTCATCAGAGACCCTGAAGGAATTGTAAAGAATTTCCCAGTTTTTTTGTTTTGTTTTTGAAATTCCTTTTTATAGTGGGTTTGAGCTGATTCTCGCTGCCATGTTTATGCCAGTCTAGGCACACTTGATTCCCTTATGGAGACATATCAATACATAGGTTTTAAGATTCTTACTAGTCAGATATATTCCTCTGCGAGAAATATGGGGTTTTGAGTCCCTTTCACTGAGGAAGGTGTAGGTCTTGTCTATTCCATAGTTGGTTTTTGGAACGGTACCTGTGCTTATATCAAACTCTGGTTTTATGCATCACCCCACCTCTCCTTCCCCCTTAAGCAGGCATAAGAGTGTTTTGTAAATGTGAGACACTGTTCTCTTTCCTAACTCAGTTCAAGTGTAGCCAAGTTTATAGGTTCTTCATAAGTGATATCTTATGATAAGTTTCTTTTTCTGTGTCACTTATTTCACTTAGAATCATCGTACCTGAATCCACTCATTTTGCTGCTACTGGTCTTATGATATTGATTTCATGGCTGAGGGATATTCCATCGTACGTAAGTACCACAATTTTTTGAACCATTTTTATATTTCCTGGGATACTTAATGTGTATCCAAGTTGAGGTCCTTGTAAGCAGTGCAGCCCTAAATTTTGGGGTGGCTCTGTCTTATTGATTTTCAGTTTTCCAAAGGTATATTCCCTAGACTGGAAGTGCCCTTGGCTCTGTAGCTCTGTTGTTTACATGTTTTAGACCACACAATGCATTCCTCCAGAGAGGCAGTTGACAATTTACATCCCGCCCAACACCATAACAAGGCTCCCTGTTCTCCAGGGCCTGTCTTGCCTTTCTGGATTTTACACATTTTGTGGCTGTCCCTTTTGACCAGTGGGAAGTGATACTTCTTTGAGTGCAGATATGCGTTGCCCGCTTACTTGCTTGGCCAAAAAGGGCGTATGCGTTTTCTCCTGAATATATTCAGGAGAAAACGCATACGCCCTTTTTTGCCAAGTGCATTATTGTCGAAGCTGTGCCCCTATTCCTGTGCTTTAAAGGCGATTCCAATGTACCTCTTGAAATCTGTTTCCTGCTATTCTGCCTTGCTTTCAAGTCCGCCTCGTTGCCTTTCCTCAACAGATTTTTGGACGATAGTTGTCCTTTATTACTCGGCCAGTTTGTGAATTGCTGTGCCCCTGAGCTCCATTTTTCAACTCGTTTTTGGTGAGCTGACCGCAAGTCCAAAATTTTGGTTCAGGACCTATACTGGTTCCTGGTGGGTGGCTGAGCCTTTGGTTAATTCTTCTTCCTGCTGGGAAATTACAGTGATATGTGCCCGTCCAAATGCCTAACAGCTACTCTCTCATTGGTTCTCCCTCTTCCCTTTAATCCTCTGCCAAATTGGCAACCTGTGCGAACCAGGAGGTTAAAGGGGCTGTCTCTCCAAGTTGGGAGGTTCATAGTAAAGGAGATGGAAAGTCAAACCGGAGCACCAGGAGACGGAGTATTCGTTGAGTTTTAGAAACCTTTCGTATTCACAGTGTGTCCGTTCTCTAGGTTTCCCGTACATGTTATAGCTGTAGTAATATTCCCTTCAACCTGGAGAGTTGGGACCCATGGAATGGGTGCCAGGCATTTGTGCTTTAAAGGGTCTGCATTTGCTCACCCAATCTCACCAATCGTCTCAGTCCCAAGTGTCGCTCCTTATGCCACATCCAGCTGTTTTTGTACATAGGGTTATTCCAGGTTTCATCAGAGACCCTGAAGGAATTGTAAAGAATTTCCCAGTTTTTTTGTTTTGTTTTTGAAATTCCTTTTTATAGTGGGTTTGAGCTGATTCTCGCTGCCATGTTTATGCCAGTCTAGACACACTTGGTTCCCTTACGGAGACATATCAGTACATAGGTTTTAAGATTCTTACTAGTCAGATATATTCCTCTGCGGGAAATATGGTGTTTTGAGTCCCTTTCACTGAGGAAGGTGTAGGTCTTGTCTATTCAATAGTTGGTTTTTGGAACGGTACCTGTACTTATATCAAACTCTGGTTTTATGCATCATCCCACCTCTCCTTCCCCCTTAAGCAGGCATAAGAGTGTTTTCTAAACATGAGACACTGTTCTCTTTCCTAACTCAGTTCAAGTGTAGCCATGTTTACAGGATCTTCATAAGTGATATCTTATGATAAGTTTCTTTTTCTGTGTGACTTTTTTCACTTAGAATCATCGTACCTGAATCCACCCATTTTGCTGCTACTGGTCTTATGACATTGATTTCATGGCTGAGGGATATTCCATCGTACGTAAGTACCACAATTTTTTGAACCATTTTTATATTTCCTGGGATACTTAATGTGTATCTAATTTGAGGTCCTTGTAAGCAGTGCAGCCCTAAATTTTGGGCTGGCTCTGTCTTATTGATTTTCAGTTTTCCCAAGGTATATTCCCTAGACTGGAAGTGCCCTTGGCTCTGTAGCTCTGTTCTTTACTTGTTTTAGGGAACACAATGTACTCCTCCAGAGAGGCAGTTGGCAATTTACATCCCGCCCATCAGCATAACAAGGCTCCCTGTTCTCCAGGGCCTGTCTTGCCTTTCTGGTTTTTACACACTTTGTGGATGTCCCTTTTGACCGGTGGGAAGTGATACTTCTTTGTAGTGCAGATTTGCATTTCCCGCTTGCTTGCTTGGCAAAAAAGGGCGTATGCGTTTTCTCCTGAATATATTCAGGAGAAAACGCATACGCCCTTTTTGGCCAAGTGCATCATTGTCGAAGTTGTGCCCCTCTTCCTGTTCTTTAAAGGCGATTCCAACGTACCTCTTGAAATCTGTTTCCTGCTATTCTGCCTCGCTTTCAAGTCCGCCTCGTTGCCTTCCCTCAACAGATTTTTGGACGACAGTTGTCCTTTATTACTCGGCCAGTTTGTGAATTGCTGTGCCCCTGAGCTCCATTTTTGAACTCGTTTTTGGTGAGCTGTCCGCAATTCCAAAATTTTGGTTCAGGAACTCTGCTGTTTCCCAGTGGGTGGCTGAGACTTTGGTTAATTCTTCTTCCTGCTGGGAAATTACAGTGATATGTGCCCGTCCAAATGCCTAACAGCTACTCTCTCATTGGTAATCCGTCTTCCCTTTCATCCTCTGCCAAATTGGAAACCTGTGCGAACCAGGAGGTTAAAAGGGCTGTCTCTCCAAGTTGGGAGGTTGATAGTAAAGCAGATGGAAAGTCAAACTGGAGCACCAGGAGAGGGACTATTCGTTGAGTTTTAGAAACCTTTCGTATTCACAGTGTGTCCGTTCTCTAGGATTCCGGTACATGTTATAGCTGTAGTAATATTCCCTTCATCCTGCAGAGTTGGGACCAATGGAATGGGTGCCATGCATTATTGCTTTAAAGGGTCTGCATTTGCTCACCCAATCTCACCAATCCTCTCAGTCCCAAGTGTCCAGCGTTATGCCACATCCAGCTGTCATTGTACATAGGGTCATTCCAGGTTTCATCAGAGACCCTGAAGGAATTGTAAAGAATTTCCCAGTTTTTTTGTGTTGTTGTTGAAATTCATTTTTATAGTGGGTTTGAGCTGATTCTCGCTGCCATGTTTATGCCAGTCTAGACACACTTGATTCCCTTACGGAGACATATCAATCCATAGGTTTTAAGATTCTTACTAGTCAGATATATTCCTCTGCGGGAAATATGGGGTTTTGAGTCCCTTTCACTGAGGAAGGTGTAGGTCTTGTCTATTCCATAGGTGGTTTTAGGAACGGTACCTGTGCTTATATCAAACTCTGGTTTTATGCATCACCCCACCTCTCCTTCCCCCTTTAGGAGGCATAGGAGTGTTTTATAAATGTGAGACACTGTTCTCTTTCCTAACTCAGTTCAAGTGTAGCCATGTTTACAGGATCTTCATAAGTGATATCTTATGATAAGTTTATTTTTCTGTGTGCCTTAGTTCACTTAGAATCATCGTACCTGAATCCACCCATTTTGCTGCTACTGGTCTTATGATATTGATTTCATGGATGAGGGATATTCCATCGTACGTAAGTACCACAATTTTTTGAACCATTTTTATATTTCCTGGGATATTTAAGGTGTACCCAAGTTGAGGTCCTTGTAAGCAGTGCAGCCCTAAATTTTGGGGTGGCTCTGTCTTATTGATTTCCAGTTTACCCAAGGTATATTCCCTTGACTGGAAGTGCCCTTGTCTCTGTAGCTCTGTTCTTTACTTGTTTTAGGGAACACAATACACTCCTCCAGAGAGGCAGTTGGCAATTTACATCCCGCCCATCAGCATAACAAGGCTCCCTGTTCTCCAGGGCCTGTCTTGCCTTTCTGGTTTTTACACATTTTTTGGATGTGCCTTTTGCCCGGTGGGAAGTGATACTTCTTTGTAGTGCAGATTTGCATTGCCCGCTTGCTTGCTTGGCCAAAAAGGGCGTATGTGTTTTCTCCTGAATATATTGAGGAGAAAACACATACGCCCTTTTTGGCCAAGGGCATCATTGTCGAAGTTGTGCCCCTCTTCCTGTGCTTTAAAGGTGATTCCAACGTACCTCTTGAAATCTGTTTCCTGCTATTCTGCCTCGCTTTCAAGTCCGCCTCTTTGCCTTCCCTCAACAGATTTTTGGACGATAGTTGTCCTTTATTACTCTGCCAATTTGTGAATTACTGTGCCCCTGAGCTCCATTTTTCAACTCGTTTTTGGTGAGCTGACCGCAAGTCCAAAATTTTGGTTCAGGACCTGTACTTGTTCCCAGTGGGTGGCTGAGACTTTGGTTAATTCTTCTTCCTTCCGGGAAATTACAGTGATATGTGCCCGTCCAAATGCCTAACAGCTACTCTCTCATTGGTTCTCCCTTTTCCCTTTCATTCTCTGCCAATTTGGGAACCTGTTCGAACCTGCAGGTTAAAGGGGCTGTCTCTCCAAGTTGTGAGATTGATAGTAAAACAGATGGAAAGTCAAACCGGAGCACCAGGAAAGGGGCTATTCGTTGAGTTTTAGAAACCTTTCGTATTCACAGTGTATCCGTTCTCTAGGTTTCCCGTACATGTTATAGCTGTAGTAATATTCCCTTCAACCTGGAGAGTTGGGACCCATGGAATGGGTGCCAGGCATTTGTGCTTTAAAGGGTCTGCATTTGCTCACCCAATCTCATCAATCCTCTCAGTCCCAAGTGTCCCTCCTTATGCCACATCCAGCTGTCATTGTAGATAGGGTCATTCCAGGTTTCATCACAGACCCTGAAGGAATTGTAAAGAATTTCCCAGTTTTTTTGTTTTGTTTTTGAAATTCCTTTTTATAGTGGGTTTGAGCTGATTCTCGCTGCCATGTTTATGCCAGTCTAGACACACTTGATTCCCTTATGGAGATATATCAATACATAGGTTTTAAGATTCTTACTAGTCAGATATATTCCTCTGCGGGAAATATGGGGTTTTGAGTCCCTTTCACTGAGGAAGGTGTAGGTCTTGTCTATTCCATAGTTGGTTTTTGGAACGGTACCTGTGCTTATATCAAACTCTGGTTTTATGCATCACCCCACCTCTCCTTCCCCCTTAAGCAGGCATAAAAGTGTTTTCTCAATGTGAGACACTGTTCTCTTTCCTAACTCAGTTCAAGTGAAGCCATGTTTACAGGATCTTCATAAGTGATATCTTATGATAAGTTTCTTTTTCTGTGTGACTTATTTCACTTAGAATCATCGTACCTGAATCCACTCATTTGCTGCTACTGGTCTTATGACATTGATTTCATGGCTGAGGGATATTCCATCGTACGTAAGTACCACAATTTTTTGAACCATTTTTATATTTCCTGGGATATTTAATGTGTACCCAAGTTGAGGTTCTTGTAAGCAGTGCAGCCCTAAATTTTGAGGTGGCTCTTTCTTATTGATTTTCAGTTTTCCCAAGGTATATTCCCTAGACTGGAAGTGCCCTTGGCTCTGTAGCTCTGTTGTTTACTTGTTTTAGACCACACAATGCATTCCTCCAGAGAGGCAGTTGACAATTTACATCCCGCCCAACACCATAACAAGGCTCCCTGTTCTCCAGGGCCTGTCTTGCCTTTCTGGATTTTACACATTTTGTGGCTGTCCCTTTTGACCAGTGGGAAGTGATACTTCTTTGAGTGCAGATTTGCGTTGCCCGCTTACTTGCTTGGCCAAAAAGGGCGTATGCGTTTTCTCCTGAATATATTCAGGAGAAAACGCATACGCCCTTTTTTGCCAAGTGCATTATTGTCGAAGCTGTGCCCCTCTTCCTGTGCTTTAAAGGCGATTCCAACGTACCTCTTGAAATCTGTTTCCTGCTATTCTGCCTGCCTTTCAAATACGCCTCGTTTCCTTCCCTCAACAGATTTTTGGACGAGAGTTTTCCTTTATTACTCTGCCAGTTGTTGAATTGCTGTGCCCCTGAGCTCCATTTTTCAACTCCTTTTTTGTGAGCTGAACGCAAGTCAAAATTTTGGTTCAGGACCTATACTGTTTCCCGGTGGGTGCCTGAGACTTTTGTTAATTCTTCTTCCTGCCGGGAAATTAGAGTGACATGTGCCCGTCCAAATGCCTAAGAGCTACTCTCTCATTGGTTCTCCCTCTTCCCTTTCATCCTCTGCCAAATTGGCAACCTGTGCGAACCAGGAGGTTAAAGGGGCTGTCTCTTCAAGTTGGGAGACTGATAATAAAGCAGTTGGAAAGTCAAACCGGTGCACCAGGAGAGGGTCTATTCTTTGAGTTTTAGAAACCTTTCGTATTCACAGTGTGTCCGTTCTCTAGGTTTCCCGTACATGTTATAGCTGTAGTAATAGTTCCTTCAACCTCGAGAGTTGGGACCCATGGAATGGGTGCCACATACTATTGTTTTAAAGTGTCTGCATTTGCTCACTCAATCTCACCAATCCTCTCAGTCCCAAGTGTCCAGCCTTATGCCACATCCAGCTGTCGTTGTTGATAGGGTCATTCCAGGTTTCATCAGAGACCCTGAAGGAGTTGTAAAGAATTTCCCTGTTTTTTGTTTTGTTTTTGAATTTCCTTTTCTAGTGGGTTTGAGCTGATTCTCGCTGCCATGTTTATGCCAGTCTAGACACACTTGATTCCCTTATGGAGACATATCAATACATAGGTTTTAAGATTCTTACTAGTCAGATATATTCCTCTGCGGGAAATATGGGGTTTTGAGTCCCGTTCACAGAGGAAGTAGTAGGTCTTGTCTATTCTGTATTTGGATTATGGAACCGTACCTGTGCTAATATCAAACTCTGGTTTTATTCATCACCCCACCTCTGCTTTCCCCTTAAGCATGCATAAGAGTGTTTTCTATATATGAGACTCTGTTCCCTTTCCCAATTCATTCCATGTGTAGCCATGTTTATATACCCTTCATAAGCGATATCTTATGATAAGTTTCTTTTTCTGTTTGATTTTTTCCCTTAGAATCATCGTACATGAATCCCGTCATTATGCTGATACTGGCCTTATGACATTGACTTCATGGCTGAGGGATATTCCATCATACGTATGTACCACAATTTCTTTACCATTTTTGTCCTTCCTGGGATATATAAGGTGTCCCGAAGTCGAGGTTCTTGTAAGCAGTGCTGCCATAAATTTTGGGGTGGCTGTGTCTTATTGATTTTCAATTTTCCCAAGGTATATTCCCGTGACTGGAAGTGCCTTAGGTTGTGAAGCACTTCTGTTTACTTCTTTTTGGGAACACAGTGCACTCCTCCAGAGTGGCTGTTGGCAATTTACATCCCACCCATCTGCATAACAAGGCGCCCTCTTTCCAGATCCTGTCTTGCCTTTCTTGTTTTTACACATTTTACGGATGTCCCTTTTGACCGGTTGGAAGTGATACCTCTTTGTAGTGCAGATTTGCATTGTTCGGTTGCTTGGTTGGCCAAAATGGGTGCATGCGTTTTCTCTTGAATATATTCAGGAGAAAACGCATGCGCCCTTTATGGACAATTCCATAATTGTCGAAGTTTTGATGCTTTTCCTGTGTTTAAAGGCAATTCCAATGTACTTCTGGAAATCTGTTTCGTGCACTTCTGCCTCATTTTCAAGTCCGCCTCATGGCTTTTTATCAACAGATTTTTGGAAGAGAGTAGTCCTTTATAACTCTGCAAGTTAGTGAATTGCTGTGCCCCTGAGCTCCATTTTTCAACTCGCATTTTTGTGGGCTGACTTCCAATCCACAATTTTGCTTCAGGACCTATACTGGTTCCATTGGGGAGGCTGACTCAGAGTTTGTTAATTCTGCTTCGTGACGGGAATTTAGAGTGACATGTGGCCATCCAAATGCCTACAGCTACTCTCTAATTGTTTCTCCCTCTTCCCTTATATCCTCTGCAAAACTTGCCAACTGTGCGGACCAGGAGGTTAAAGGTGCTGACTCTCCAATTTGGGAGATTGATACTAAAGCAGTTGGAATGTCAAACTGGTGCACAAGGAGAGAAAAAAATTAGTAGAGTTTAGAAACCTTTCACCATCACATGGTGTCCATTTTCTAGGTTTCCCATACATTTTATAACTGTAGTGATATTCCCTTCTACCTGGAGAGTTGGGAACCATGGAATGGGTGCCAGGTATTATTGTTTTAAACGGTCTGCATTTTCTCACCCAATCTCACCAATCCTCTCAGTCCCAAGTGACCAGCCTTATGCCACATCCAGCTGTCATTGTAGATAGGGTCATTCTAAGTTTCATCAGAACCCCTGAAGGTATTGTGTAAGAATTTCACTGTTTATTTGTTTTGTTTTGAAATTCATTTTTATAGTGGGTTTGAGCTGATTCTCACTGCCGTGTTTATGTCGCTCTAGACACACTTCGTTACCTTATGGAGACATATTAATACATGGGTTTTAAGATTCTTACTAGTCAGATATACTACTCTGCGGGGAATAGGGGTGTTGAGCCCCATTCACTGAGGAAAGAGTTGGTCTTGTCTATTCTGTATTTGGATTATGCAACCGTACCTGTGCTAATATCAAACTCTGGTTTTATGCATCACCCCACCTCTCCTTTCCTCTTGAGCAGGCATAAGAGTGTTTTCTAAATGTGAGACACTTCTCTTTCCTAATTCAGTTCATGTGTAGCCATGTTTACAAGACCTTCATAAGTGATATCTTATGATAAGTTTCTTTTTCTGTGTGACTTATTTCAGTTAGAATCATCGTACATGAATCCACTCATTATGCTGCTACTGGCCTTATGACATTGATTTCATGGCTGAGCGATATTCCATCGTACATATGTACCACAATTTCTTTACTATTTTTGTCTTTCCTTGGATATTTAAGGTGTCGCGAAGTCGAGGTTCTTGTAAGCAGTAATGCCCTATATTTTGGGTTGGCTGTGTCTTATTGATTTTCAATTTTCCCAAGGTATATTCCCATGATTGGAAGTGCCTTAGGTTGTGAAACTCTTTTGTTTAATTCTTTTAGGGAACACAATGCACTCCTCCACAGTGGCTGTTGGCAATCTACATCCCACCCATCAGCATAACAAGGCTCCCTGTTCTCCAGAGCCCCTCTTGCCTTTCTGGTTTTTACACATTTTACGGATATCCCTTTTGACTGGTGGGAAGTGATACTTCTTTTTAGTGCAGATTTGCATTGTGCGGTTGCTTGGTTGGCCAAAATGGGTGTATGCGTTTTCTCCTGAATATATTCAGGAGAAAATTCATGCGCCCTTTATGGACAATTCCATAATTGTCGAAGTTGTGATGCTTTTCCTTTGTTTAAAGGCGATTCCAATGTACTTCTGGAAATCTGTTTCGTGCAAATCTCCCTCATTTTCAAGTCCGCCTCATGGCTTTTCCTCAACAGATTTTTTGGAAGAGAGTAGTCCTGTATAACTCTGCAAGTTAGTGAATTGCTGTGCCCCTGAGCTCCATTTTTCAACTTGTGTTTTTGTGAGCTGACCGCAAACCCACAATTTTGCTTCAGGACCTATACTAGTTATGGGGGTGGGGCAGGCTGAGAGTTTGGTTAATTCTTCTTCGTGATGGGAAATTAGAGTTACATGTGGCCGTCCAAATGCCTACAGCTACTCTCTCATTGGTTCTCCCTCTTCCCTTATATCCTCTGCACAATGTGCCAACTGTGCGAACCAGGAGGTTATAGGGGCTGTCTCTCCAAGTTGGGAGATTGATATTAAAGCAGTTGGAATGTCAAGCTGCAGCACATGGAGAGAAAAAAATTAGTAGAGTTTTAGAAACCTTTCACCATCAGAGGGTGTCCATTCTCTAGGTTTCCCATACATGTTATAACTGTAGTGATATTCCCTTCTACCTGGAGAGTTGGGAACCATGGAATCAGTGGCAGGCATTATTGCTTTAAAGCGCCTGCATTTTCACACCCAATCTCACCAATCCTCTCAGTCCCAAGTGAACAGCCTTATGCCACATCCAGCTGTTGTTGTAGATAGGGTCATTCCAAGTTTCATCAGAACCCCTGAAGGTATTGTGTAAGAATTTCACTGTTTCTTTGTTTTGTTTTGAAATTCCTTTTTATAGTGGGTTTGAGCTGATTCTCACTGCCGTGTTTATGTCATTCTAGACACACTTGGTTCCCTTATGGAGACATATCAATACATAGGTTTTAAGATCCTTACTAGTCAGATATATTTCTCTGTGGGGAATAGGGGTGTTGAGTCCCATTCACTGAGGAAGGAGTCGGGCTTGTCTCTTCTGTATTTGGATTATGGAACAGTACCTGTGTTAATATCAAACTCTGGTTTTGTGAGTCTCCCCACCTCTCCTTCCCCCTTAAGCAAGCATAAGAGTGTTTTCTAAATCTGAGACTCTGTTCTCTTTCCTAATTCAGTTCATATGTAGCCAGGTTTACATTCCCTTCATAAATGATATCTTATATCAGAATGCACCATGACCCTTGTCATAATAAGGCTCCATGACCCCTGTCATCACAATGCTCCATTCCCTGGTTATCACAATGCTCCATGTCCCTTGTCATAACAATTCTCCACGTACTTGTCATCACACTGCCACATGACACTTCTCATCACAAAGTTACATGCTCGTTTCATCACAATTCTCCATGCACTTGGCATTGCAATGTTCCATGACCCCTGTCATAGCAAGCTCCAAGTGTTTGTCATCACAATGCTTCACGACTTTATCATCAAAATTCTCAATGGCACTTTTCATCACAATGTTCCGTACCCTTGTCATCACAATGCTCCATGCCCTTGTCATCACAATGCTCCATGACCCCTGTCATCACAATGCTCCCTGACACCTGTCATCACAATGCTTCATGCCCCTTGTCATTACAGTGCTCCATGATGCTCGTCATCACAATTACCCAAGGTCTTCTCATCACAATGCTCCACGGTTTTGCCATCACAATGCTCCATGCCCTGGTCATCTCAAAGCTCAATGTCCCTTGTCCTCACAATTCTCCACGTCCTTGTCATCACAATGCTCCATGGCACTTCTCATCACAATGTTATATGCTCTTGTCATAACAATACTCCATGCACTTGTCATCGCAATGCTCCATGACCCCTGTCATAGGAAGCTCCATGCACTTGTCATCACAATGTTTCACAACATGGACATTAAAATTATCAATGGCCCTTGTCATCTCAATGCTCCATGCGCTTATCATCACAATGCTCCTTTACCTTTGTCACAACAATCCTCCATGACACTTGGCATCACAATGCTCCGTGTTATTGTCATCACAATGGAACATGACATATGTCATCACAATGCTCCCTGACACCTGTCTTCACAATACTCCATGACCTTGTCATCACAATGCTCCACGCCCTTGTCATCACAATGTGCCATGCCCACTGTCATCAAAATAATCCATGAAACTTGTCAGACCAAAGCTCCATGCCACCTTTCATCACAATGCTCCATGAACCCTGTCATCACAATGCACCATGCCCATCATCATAATGCTTCATGCTCTTGTCATCACAATGAAATCAAAATGCTCCATGACCTCTGTCATCACAATGCTCCAAACCCTTCTGATCACAATGTTCCATAACACTTGTCATCACAATACCCCATGACACTACTCATCACAATTATCCATGGACTTCTCATCACAATGCCCCATGACATTTGTCATCACAATGCGCAATACACATGTCATCACAATGCTCCCTGACTCTTGCCATCAGTATGCTCCCTGAACCCTTTCATGACAAGGCTGCATGCCTTTTTCATCACAATGATCCATGCCATTTTCATCACAATGCTCCAAGACCCCTGTAATCACAATGCTCCATGCCCTTGTCATCACAAAGCTCCATGATGCATGTCATCAGAATGTTCCATGGCCTTCTCATCACAATGCTCCATTCCCTAGTCATCACAATGCTCCATGACCCCTGTCATCACAATACTCCATGAACATTTTCAGCCCAATGCTCCATGACACTTGTCATCACAATGATGCATGCCCTTGTCATCCCAATGCTCCATGACCCCTGTAATCACAATGCTCCGTGACGCTTGTCATCACAGTGCTCCATGACACCTGTCATCACAATGCTCCATGCCTTTGTCAGCAAAATGCTGCATGACCTTGTCATTACAATGTTCTATGCACTTGTCATCACAATACTCCATTACCATTGCCATCACAATCCTCCATGAACCTTGGGATCACATTGCTCCATGCCCTTGTCATCACAATGCTCCATGCTTCTTGAAATCAAAATGATCCATGACCTCTGTCATCACAATGCTCCAAACCCTTGTGATCACAATGTTGCATAACACTTGTCATCACAATGCTCCATGATGCCTGTCATCACAATACTCCATGCACTTTTCATCACAATGCTCCATGACCTTTGTCATCGCAATTCTCGATACACTTGTCATCACAATGCTCCCTGACACTTGTCGTCAGAATGCTCCTTGAACCCTGTCACAAAAAGGCTCCATGCCTTTTTCATCAAAATGCACCATGCCATTTTCAACACAATGCTCCATGCCATTGTCATCAAAATACTCCATAAGCTTGTCATCAGAATGCTCCATGTCCCTTGTCATCACAATTTTCCATGCACTTGTCAGCACAATGCTCCCTGACCCTTGTCATCACAATGCTCCAAGCCATTGTCATCACAATGCTCCATTACCTTTGTCATCAGAATCCTCCATGACACTTGGCATCACAATGCTCCATGGCATTGTCATCACAATGGGCCATTACATATGTCATCACAATGCTCCCTGACACCTGTCTTCACAATAATGAATGACCTGGTCATCACAATGCTCCATGCCCTTGTCATCACAATGCACCATTCCAACTGTCATCGCAATAAGCCATGAAACTTATTAGACCAATGCTCCATGCCCTTGTCATCACAATGCCCCACGCTCTTGTTATCACAATGCTCCATGACCCCTGTCATCACAATGCTCCGTGACTCCAGTCATCACAAGGCTTCATGACCTTTGTCATCACGGTGGTCCATGCCCTTGTCATCAACAGTCTCTGTGACCTTTTTAACCACAATGCTTCATGAACTTTTCATCACAATGCCCTTTGACCCTTGTCTTCACTATGCTCTATGCCTTTCTCAGCACAATGCTCCATGACCCTTGTCATCACAATGCTCCATGCGCTTGTCAGCACAATGCTCCATGACCCATGTCATCACAATGCACCATGCGCTTGTCGTCACAGTGCTCCACAATCTTGTCATCACAATGCTCCATAAACCTTGTCATCACAATGCTCCATGCACTTCAAATCAAAATGCTCTCTCACCACTGATATCACAATGTTACATCACTATTCATCACAATACTCCCTCAACCCTGTCATCACAATGTTCCATGACTCCTGTCATCACAATGCTACATGCACTTATCATCACAATGTTCGATGATCCCTGACATCACAATGTTCCATAACCCCTGTCATCAAAATGCTCCATGACCCTTTTCATCAAAATGCTCCATGACCCCTAACATCACAATGTTACATAACGCCTCTCATCAAAATGTTCCATGACCCTTTTCATCAAATTGGTCCATGACAATGTCATCACAATGCTCCCTGCCCTTCTCATCACAATGCACCACGCCCTTGTCATCAAAATGCTCCATGACCTTTGTCATCACAAAGCTCCATGACCCTTGGCATCACAATGTTCCATGCCATTGTCATCACAATACTCCATGAAACCTCTCATCACATTGTTCCATGCAATTGTCATCAAAAAGCTCCATGGTGCTTGTCATCACACTGCTCGATGCCCTTCTCATCACAATGCTCCATGCCCTTGTCATTACAATCCTCCATGACCCATGTATCACTGTGTTCCGTGTCCTTGTCATCACAATGCTCCATGCCCACTCTCATCACAATAATCCATGAAACTTTTCAGACAAATGTTCCATGCCCTTGCCATCACAATGCTCCATTACCCCTGTGATCACAATGCTCCATTACCCCTGTGATAACAATGCTCCATGACCCCTGCCATCACGATGTTCCATGGCCTTGTCATCACAAGGCTCCATGACCCTTCTCATCACAATGCTCCAAGACACCTGTAATCACAATGCTCCATGTCCCTTTTTATCTCAATGATCCATGAACCCTGTCATCACAATGCACCATGCCCATCATCATAATGCTTCAGGCTATTGTCATCACAATGAAATCAAAATTCTCCATGACCTCTCTCATCACAATGCTCCAAACCCTTGTGATCACAATGCTCCATTCCCTTGTCATCACAATGCTCCATGAACATTTTCAGCCCAATGCTCCATGACACTTGTCATCACAATGATGCATGCCCTTGTCATCCCAATGCTCCATGACCCCTGTAATCACAATGCTCCGTGACGCTTATCATCACAGTGCTCCATGACCCTTATCATCACAATTCTCCATGCCTGTGTCATCAAAATCCTACATGACCTTGTCATCACAATGCTCCATGAGCTTGTCATCACAATACTCCATTACCATTTTCATCACAATCCTCCATGAACCTTGGGATCACATTGCTCCATGCCCTTGACATCACAATGCTCCATGCTCCTTGAAATCAAAATGGTCCATGACCTCTGTCATCACAATGCTCCAACCCCTTGTGATCACAGTGTTCCATAACACTGTCATCACAACACTCCATGATGACTGTCATGACAATACTACACGCACTTGTCGTCACAATGCTCCATGACCTTTGTCATCACAATTCTCAATACACTTGTCATCACAATGCTCCCTGACACTTGTCGTCAGAATACTCCTTGAACACTGTCACGAAAATGCTCCATGCCTTTTTCATAAGAATGCTCCATGCCCTTTTCATCACAACGCTCCATGTCATTGTCATCACAATACTCCACAAGCTTGTCATCAGAATGCTCCCTGATCATTGTCTTCAGAATGCTCCATGACCCCTGTCATCAAAATGCTCCATACCCCTTGTCATTACAGTGTTCCATGACGCTCGTCATCACAATTATCCATGGTCTTCTCATCACAATGCTCCACGGTCTTGCCATCACAATGCTCCATGCCTTGGTCATCACGATGCTCCATGTCCTCGGTCATCACGATGCTCCATCTCCTCAGTCATCACAATGCTCCATGACCCCTGTCATCACAATGCTCCATACCCCTTGTCATTACAGTGCTCCATGACGCTCGTCATCACAATTATCCATGGTCTTCTCATCACAATGCTCCACGTTCTTGCCATCACAATGCTCTATGCCCTGGTCATCACAATGCTCCATGTCCCCTGTCATCACAATTCTCCACGTTCTTGGCATCACTATGCTCCATGATACTTCTCATCACAGTGTTACATGTTTTGTCATCACAATTCTCTATGCACTTGTCATCGCAATGCTCCATGACCCCTGTCATAGCAAGCTCCATGTGATTGTCATCACAATGCTTCATGAACATGTCATCAAAATTCTCAATGGCCCTTGTTATCACAATGCGCCATGACCCTTGTCATCACAATGCTCCAAGCACTTGTCATCAAAATGCTCCATTACCTTTGTCATCACAATCCTCCATGACACTTGGCATCACAATGCTCCATTCCATTGTCATTGCAATAGACCATGAGATATGTCATCACAATGCTCCCTGACACCCTTCTTCACAATACTCCATGACCTTCTCATCACAATGCTCCATGCCCTTGTCATCACAATGCGCCATGCCCACTGTCATCACAATAATCCCTGAAACTTGTCAAACCAATGCAACATGCCCCTGTCATCACAATGCTCCATGCCCTTTCATCACAATGCTCTATGACCCCTGTCATCACAATGCTCCGTGACTCCAGTCATCACAATGCTTCATGACCTTTGTCATCACAATGGTCCATGCCCTCGTCATCACAAGGCTCTGTAACCTTTGTGACCACAACACTCCATGAACATTTCATCACAATGCTCGGTGACCCTTGTCATCACAATGCTCCATGCCTTTGTCAGCACATTACTCCATGACACATGGCATCAAATGTGCCATGCGCTTGTCATCACAATGCTCCACATCGTTGTCATCACAATGCTCCATAAACCTTGTCATCACAATGCTCCATGCGTTTGTCAGCACAATGTTCCATGACCCATGTCATCACAATGTGCCCTGCGTTTCTCATCACAATGCTCCACAGCCTTGTCATCACAATGCTCCATGCACCTCTCATCAAAATGCTCTCTCACCACTGATATCACAATGTTCCATCACTAGTCAACACAATACTCCCTCCACCCTGTCATCCCAATGTTCCATGACCCTTGTCACAACAATGCTACATGCTCTTATCATCACAATGCTCCATGACCCCTGACATCACAATGTTCCATAACCCCTGTCATCACAATGCTCCATGATCCTTTTCATCACAATGCTCCATGACCCCTAACATCACAATGTTCCATAAACACTGTCATCAAAATGTTCCATGACCCTTTTCATCCAATTGCTCCATGACCCTGTCATCACAATGCTCCCTGCCCTTCTCATCACAATGCACCACGCCCTTGTCATCAAAATGCTCCATGGCCTATGTCATCACAAAGCTCCATGACCCTTGGAATCACAATGCTCCATGCCATTGTCATCACAAAGCTCCATGAAACCTCTCATCACATAGCTCCATGCCGTTGTCATCACAAAGCTCCATGACGCTTGTCATCACAATGCTCCATGCCCTTGTCATTGCAATCCTCCATGACACATGTATCATTGTGTTCCGTGCCCTTGTCATCACAATGCTCCATGCTCACTCTCATCACAATAATCCATGAAACTTTTCAGAACAATGTTCCATGCCCTTGTCATAACAATGCTCCCTTACACCTGTCATAACAATGCTCCATGACCCCTGCCATCACAATGTTCTATGGCCTTGTCATCACAAGACTCCATGGCCCTTGTCATCACAATGCTCCAAGACCCCTGTAATCCCAATGCTCCATGCCCATGTCATCACAAAGCTCCCTGACGCATGTCATCAGAATGTTCCATGGCCTTCTCATCACAATACTCCATGCCCTTGTCATCACAATGCTCCAAGACCCTTGTTATTACAATGATCCATGACTCTTTTCATCTCAATGCTCCATGAACCCTGTCATCACAATGCACCATGCCCATCATCATAATGCTTCATGCTATTGTCATCACAATGAAATCAAAATTCTCCATGACCTCTTTCATCACAATGCTCCAAACCCTTGTGATCACAATGTTCCATAACACTTGTCATCACAACGCCCCATGACGTTGGTCATCACAATTATCCATGGACTTCTCATCACAATGCTCCATGACCTTTGTCATCACAATTCTCAATACACTTGTCATCACAATGCTCCCTGATACTTGTCATCAGTTTGCTCATTGAAACCTGTCATGACAAGTCTCCATGCCTTTTTCATCACAATGATCCATGCCCTTTTCATCACAATGCTCCATGCCATTGTCATCACAATACTCCACAAGCTTGTCATCAGAATGCTCCGTGACCCTTGTCATCTCAATGATCCATGACCCCTGTCATCACAATGCTCCATGCCCCTTGTCATTACAGTGCTCCATGATGTTCGTCATCACAATTATCCATGGTCTTCTCATCACAGTGCTCCACGGTCTTGCCATCACAATGCTCCATGCCCTGGTCATCACAATGCTCCATGTCCCCATTCATCACAATGCTCCATGACCCTGTCATCACAATGCTCCATACCGCTTGTCATTACAGTGCTCCATGACACTCGTAATCACAATTGTCCATGGTCTTCTCATCACAATGCTCCACGCCCTTGTCATCAAAATGCTCCATGACCGCTGTCATCACAATGCTCCATACCCCTTGTCATTACAGTGCTCCATGACGCTCGTCATCACAATTATCCATGGTCTTCTCATCACAGTGCTCCACGGTCTTGCCATCACAATGCTCCATGCCCTGGTCATCACAATGCTCCATGTCCCCTGTCATCACAATTCTCCACGTTTTTGGCATCACTATGCTCCATGATACTTCTCATCACAGTGTTACATGTTTTGTCATCACAATTCTCTATTCACTTGTCATCGCAATGCTCCATGACCCCTGTCATAGAAAGCTCCATGTGATTGTCATCACAATGCTTCATGAACATGTCATCAAAATTCTCAATGGCCCTTGTTATCACAATGCTCCATGACCCTTGTCATCACAATGCTCCAAGCACTTGTCATAAAAATGTTCCATTACATTTGTCATCACAATCCTCCATGACACTTGGCATCACAATGCTCCATTCCATTGTCATTGCAATAGACCATGACATATGTCATCACAATGCTCCCTGACACCCTTCTTCACAATACTCCATGACCTTCTCATCACAATGCTCCATGCCCTTGTCATCACAATGCGCCATGCCCACTGTCATCACAATAATCCCTGAAACTTGTCAAACCAATGCAACATGCCCCTGTCATCACAAGGCTCCATGCCCTTTCATCACAATGCTCTATGACCCCTGTCTTCACAATGCTCCGTGACTCCAGTCATCACAATGCTTCATGACCTTTGTCATCACAATGGTCCATGCCCTCGTCATCACAAGGCTGTGTAACCTTTGTGACCACAACACTCCATGAACATTTCATCACAATGCTCAGTGACCCTTGTCATCACAATGCTCCATGCCTTTGTCAGCACATTAATCCATGACACATGGCATCAAATGTGCCATGCACTTGTCATTACAATGCTCCACATCATTGTCATCACAATGCTCCATAAACCTTGTCATCACAATGCTCCATGCGTTTGTCAGCACAATGTTCCATGACCCATGTCATCACAATGTGCCCTGCGTTTCTCATCACAATCCTCCACAGCCTTGTCATCACAATGCTCCATGCACCTCTCATCAAAATGCTCTCTCACCACTGATATCACAATGTTCCATCACTAGTCAACACAATACTCCCTCCACCTTGTCATCCCAATGTTCCATGACCCTTGTCACAACAATGCTACATGCTCTTATCATCACAATGCTCCATGACCCCTGACATCACAATGCTCCCTGCCCTTCACAACAGAATGAACCACACCCTTGTCATCAAAATGCTCCATGACCTTTGTCATCACAAAGCTCAATGACCCTTTTCATCACAATGCTGCATGCCATTGTCATCACAATGCTCCATGAACCCTCTCATCACATTGTTCCATGCCCTTGTCATCACAGGCTCCATGATGCTTTTCAACACAATGCTCGATGCCATTCTTCTCACAATGCTCCATGTGCTTGTCATTACAATCCTCCATGACCCATGTATCACAGTGTTCCATGCCCTTGTAATCACAATGCTCCTTGCCCCCTCTCATCACAATAATCCATGAAACTTTTCAGACCAATGCTCCATGCCCTTGTCATCACAATGCTCCATTACCCCTGTCATAACAATGCTCCATGACCCCTGCCATCACAATGTTCCACAGCCTTGTCATCACAAGGCTCCATGACCCTTGTCATCACAATGCTCCAAGATCCCTGTAATCACAATGCACCATGCCCTTGTCATCACAAAGCTCCATGACGCATGTCAACAGAATGCTCCATGGCCTTCTCATTCACGATGTTCCATGCCTTTGTCATCACAATGCTCCAAGACTCCTGTAATCGCAATGCTCCATGCCCCTTTTCATCTCAATGCTCCATGAACCCTGTCATCACAATGCACCATGCCCTTCATCATAATGCTTCAGGCTATTGTCATCACAATGAAACCAAAATGCTCCATGACCTCTGTCATCACAATGCTCCAAATCCTTGTGATCAATATGTTCCATAACACTTATCATCACAACGCCCCATGACGCTCATCATCACAATTATCCATGGTCTTCTCATCACAATGCTCCATGACCTTTGTCATCACAATACTCAATACCCTTGTCATCACAATGCTCCCTGACACTTGTTGTCAGTTTGCTCCTTGAACCCTGTCATGACAAGGCTCCATGCCTTTTTCATCACAATGATCCATGCCCTTTTCATCACAGTGCTCCAAGACCGCTGTAATCACAATGCTCCATGCCCTTGTCATCACAAAGCTCCATGATGCATGTCATCAGAACGCTCCATGGCCTTCTCATCCCAATGCTCCATGCCCTTGTCATCACAATGCTCCAAGACCCCTGTAATCACAATGCTCCATGGCACTTTTCATCAGAATGCTCCATGAGACTTGTCATCACAAGGCTCCATGGTCTTGTCATCACAGTGCTCCAGTACCTTGTCATCACAATGCTCCATGACCCCTGTCATCACAGTACTCCATGGACATTTTCAGCCCAATGCTCCATGACCTTCTCATCACAATGCACCATGACCCCTGTCATCACAATGCTCCATGACCACTGTCATCACAACGCTCCATGAACCCTGACAACACAATGATCCGGGACTCTTGTCATTAAAATGCTCCATGACCATTGTCATCACAGTGATCCATGCGCTTGTCATCCCAAGGCTCCATGACCCCTGTAATCACTATGCTCCGTGATGCTTGTCATCACAGTGCTCCATGAACCTTGTCATCATAATGCTCCTTGCCTTTGTCAACAAAATGGTACATAATCTTCTCATCACAATTCTCCATGAGCTTGTCATCACAATCCTCCATGACCATTGGGATCACATTGCTTCATGCCCTTGCCATCTCTCTCTTGCCTTTCTGGTTTTTACTGATATTCGGATGTCCCTTTTGACCGGTGGTAAGTGACAATTCTTTGTAGTGTGGATTTGTATTGCGCGCTTGCTTGATTGGCCAAAAAGGGTGTATGCGTTTTCTTCTGAATATATTCAGGAGAAAAGGCATACGCCCTTTTTGGCCAAGTGCATCTCTGTCCAAGTTGGGATGCTTTTCCTGTGCTTTAAAGGTGATTCCAATTTACCTCTTGAAATATGTTTTGTGCAATTCTGCCTCATTTTCAAGGCCGCTTCATTGCCTTCCCTCAACAGATTTTTGGAAGAGAGTAGTCCTTTATAAGTCTGCAGGTTTGTGAATTGCTGTGCCCCTGAGCTCCAATTTTCAAATCCCATCTTTGTGAGCTGGCCGCAAATCCACAATTTGGCTTCAGGACCTATACTGGTTCCAGGGGTGGCTATATTGGTTCCCTGTGGGTGGCTGAGGCTTTGGTTAATTCTTCTTCCTGCCGGGAAATTAGAGTGACATGTGCCCGTCCAAATGCCTACATCTACTCTCTGATTGGTTCTCCCTCTTCCCTTTCATCCTCTGCACAATTAGCAAACTGTGCGAACCAGGAGGTTATAGGGGCTGACTCTCCTAAGTTGGGAGATTGATAGTAAAGCAGTTGGAATGCCAAAGTGGAGCACAAGGAGAGGAAAAATTAGGAGAGTTTTAGAAACCTTTCGCCATCACAGGGTGTCCATTTTCTAGGTTTCCCATACATGTTATAATTGTAGTGATATTCCCTTCTACCTGGAGATTTGGGACACATGGAATGGTGGCATGCATTACTACTTTAAAAGGTCTGCATTTTCTCTCCCAATCTCACCAGTCCTCTCAGTCCCAAGTGTCCAGCCTTATGTCTCATCCAGCTGTCTTTGCAGATAGGGTCATTCCAGGTTTCATCAGAACCCCTGAAGGAATTGTGTAAGAATTTCGCTGTTTTTTGGGATTTTTTTGAAATTCATTTTTATAATGGGGTTGAGCTGATTTTCACTGACGTGTTTATGCCAGTCTAGACACAATTGATTCCCTTACGGAGACATATCAATACATAGGTTTTAAGATTCTTAGTAGTGAGATATATTCCTCTGTGGGGCATAGGGGTGTTGAGTCCCGTTCACTGAGGAAGGTGTAGGTCTTGTCTATTCTGTATTTGGTTTATGGAATGGTACCTGTGCTAATATCAAACTCTGGTTTTATTCACCACCCCATCTCTCCTTTCCCCTGAAGCAGGCATAAGAGATTTTTGCTAAATGTGAGACTCTGTTCTCTTTCCTAATTCAGTTCATGTGTTGTGATATTGACATTCCCTCTATAAGTGATATCTTATGATAAGATTCTTTTTCTGTGTGACTAATTTCCCTTAAAATCATCATACCTAAATCCACTCATTATGCTGCTACTGGCCTTATATACATTGATTGCACGTCTGAGTGATATTCCATTGTACAAAATTACCACAAGTTCTTTATGCATTTCTCTTTTTCCTGGGATATTTTAGGTGTACCAAAGTTGAGGTTCTTGTATGCAGAGCAGCCCTAAACTTTGGGGTGCCTGTGTCTTATTGACATTTAGTCTTCCCAAGTTATATGTCCATGAGTTGAAATCCCCTTGCTCCGGGGCTTTGTATTTTAGATGTTTTAAAAACAGCATACACTTCTTCAGAGTGGCTCTTGGATATTTATACCCCACCCATCAGCGTGACTAGGCTCCCTGTTTTCCATGGCCTCTCCTGCATTTCTGGTTTGTACACATTTTTTGGATGGCCTTTCTGAGCAGTGGAACTTGAGACTTCTTTGCTGTGCGGATTTGCATTTCCCTCTTGCTTGGTTGGCCAAAAACTCTGCATGTGTTTTTTTCTGAAGATATTCACGAGAAAAACGCATACACCCTTTTGCCCAACCGCATCATTTTAGAAATTCTGCTGCTTTTCATATGCTTTAAATGTGAGTACAATCTACCTTTTGAAATCTGTTTCCTGCAATTCTGCCTCTCATTCAGATCCTCTTCGTTACCTTACCTGAATATATTTTTGGACGTTGGTTATCATTTATATCTTTGCAGGTCTTTGAATTGTCTGCTCCTGAGCTCCATTTTGCAACTCGCTTTTTTTGTGAGCTGGCCGCCAAACCATTGGATTACTTCTGGCCCTATTCTGGTTCTGGGGAGGCAGGCTGAGCCTTTGGTTAATTCTTCTTCCTAATGGGAAATTAGAGTGACATGTGCCTGTCAAAAGTCCTACAGCTAATCTCTCATTGGTTCCCCCTCTTCCCATTTATCCTCTGCACAAATTGCAAACTGTGTGAAACAGGAGGTTAAAGGTGCTGATTCTCCAAGTGGGGAGATTGTTAGTAATGTGGCTGGAATGGCGAACCCCAGCACCAGGATATCAAAAATGAGGTGCATTTTAGACACCTTTCCTGAGCACACGGTGTACATTCATCTCGGTTTCCCAGGCATGTTTTCGCTGTCAGAAGATTCCCTTGAACCTGCAGATTTGGGACCCATGGAATGTGTACCAGGCAGTATTACTTTAAAAGGTCTGCATTTCCTCACCCAGCCTCTCTAACATCTCTTAGCGTGCATAGCTTCCAGCCTTATATAATCATCCTGCTGTGGGTCTACATGTGTTCAATCCATGTTACATCATAGCCCTTCAACAAAAGTTGTAAGAATTTTTGCCTGTCTCACTGTTTTTATAAATAGTTTTAAATTTATTTTTATATTGGTTACAGCTGATTTTCAAAGCTCTGTTTTTTGCTGCTGTACATCCACTTGATTCATGTACTGTGAGACAACAATAACTTCTTTTTCAGATGCTTACCAGTCATATGTATTATTTTCCAGTGACTTGAGTGGGCTGAGTGCAGTTCTTTGAGGTACCATGTAGGCCTTGTCAGTTATTCAATTTGGTACTTGGAATGGTATCTTTGCTAATTTCAACCTCCTGGATAATACCTCACCATTCCCCACCTTTCCCATTTAGCAGCCTTATGTCTATTTTCTACATATTTGACTATGTTTCTGTTTTGTAATTTATTTCATGTGTAGCCATTTTTGATTCCACCTTTAAGTGACATCTTATGATATGTGTCTCTTTCTTTCTGACATATGTCACTTAGAATGATCGTATGTAACTCCTCCAGAGTTGTTACAACTGGCCTTATTTCATTGATTTCTGGATGAGTAATATTCCATTCTACATAAGTACCCCATCTCTTTTATCCATTTTATCCTTCCAGGGACATTTAGGTTATATCCAAGTTGAGGCCCTTTTTAACAGAGAGGTGGTAAACGTTCGGGTGCCTGTTTTCTGTCGATTTTTGTTTTTCCCAAGGTACACGCCCATGAGTGCAAGTGCCCTATGCTCTGTAGCTCATTTTTTAGATGTTTTAGCAAACACAATACATTTCTCCAGAGTGGCCGTTGGCAAATTACATTTCCACTATCAGCCTCACAGGGCTCCCTTTTCTCCTCGCCCTGTCCTGCATTTCTGGTGTTTACACTTTATGTGGATGGCCCTTCTGACTGATGTGAAGTGATACATTTTGTGATATTGATTTCCAGTGCCCACCTGTTTGGTTGGATAAAAAGTGTGTATGGCCTTTACTTGAATATATTCAGAAAAAATGCATACACCCTTTTTGGCCAACTGCATCATTGGCGATGTTCAGCCCCTTTTCTTGTGCTTTAATGGGGAGTCCTTTCTACCTCTTCAAATCTGTTTCCTGCCACTCTCCCTTGCTTACAAGTCCTTTTCTGTGACTTACCTCAAGACATTTTTCGACGATAGATATTTTCAACTCTGCAGTTTCATGAATTTTAGTGCCCCTGAGTTCCATTTTTCAACTTGTGTTTTGGGAAACTGGACACAAAACAGCGGGATTTCCTCTAGCCCTATTCTGTTTCTGTGGGCAATTCTAGCCTTTGATGAATTTGTCTTCTGGATTGGAAATTAGAGTGGCATGTGCCTGTCCGAACACCTAAGACTTGTCTCTAAATTTTTCTCATCCTTCCGCTTCATCCTCTGGACAAATTCCAAACTGTGTGCAACAGGATGTTGACGGTGCTGATATCCCCAAGTGAGGAGATTGTTAGGAAAGATGCTGGAGGGTTGAACCCGAGCACCAGGCGATGAGGAGATGAGGTGCCTTTTCCAAACTCTTTCCGATCAAACGGTGTACCATCCTCTAGGTGTGACAGGCATGTTTTAGGTGTAGGAAGGGTCCCGTGCATGTAAGGAGAACACCAGGGATTTTTCCAAATCAGTGCCTCCCCGAACCCCAAACTGGGGAATTTTTAAGCTACGGCTACACGTATGTCCTTTAAGGGCCTTGGGAAATAGGCAGAGCCCAAACTTTAGATGACTGAAATCTTCAGGGTCAGAAGCGCTCACCATCGGCCTTGCTTAGGTTACATTTTATCTGTCATTGATAGATGATGTCAATAAAAATATCTATTGTTTTTCAGATTATTTCCCCTTATAGGTTATTGCAAAATATTCAGTGTAGTTCCCTGTGCTATACAGTAGTTCCTTGTTGATGATCTATTTTATACATAGCAGTGTGTATGTGTTAATCCCAAACTGTTAATTTATCCCTTCTCCTACCTTTCCCCTTTGGTAATAATAAATTATAAGATTTTATACTTCTCAGAAATGGGGGAGCTGAAAGAGAGGTATCATTTTCAATGGAAAAGCATTCAAAACAAGATTGAAGCTTCAGCCAAGAGTATTCGATGTACATCCATGGAAATAAATCACTTCATTTCTCTAATGTTGACCTGACAAATAAGACAGACGTCTTCACTGAACTTGCTTATAGGAAAGTGATGGAAATATCAAATGTAAGTCTTAGAAACATCTTATTTTACCCGAGCATTATACACTGCTCTATGTTAACTACAGTTTGGCTCACACATCTGTTCATTGAAGTTACAATGTTCTCAATTTCTGTTACTGATCCTCCAGAGTGGACCCCAACAGGAGTCCCCGTGCCCAGTGTCATTGGAGCCAACAGATCAAGACTGAGTTTGGTTCAGAAGCAAAGGAAACATTATTTTGAAAACAGAATGGAGAGGTGAGAGCGTGCACTCCCCCATGGGCTGTGGGCTGGGCTGCTGTGTAGGGTCCCCGGCAGCGTCAGTGGGAGGGAGGGGATGGAGCTCTCGAGGGCTGCGTTGGCTGCAGCTCAGGCTCTATGCTGCGGAGTCTGCATGGGACCCCGCTAGCTGAGGTGTCGACCCAGCCATTCTGCACTAGGAAATCGGGTCTGAAGTGCCGGGTGTGGGACCTCTGCATGCGGAACTCTAGGAGCACGTGAAATTAGACAAAGCACAAAGGAAAAACAGGTTAGACTTTATTTTATTGCCCAGATTCTCTTTTTATCTCCCAGGAATTTTTAATGAACGTTGCCGGAGACGAACACCTCCTCTGCTTTTTGTTCCGTTCCTTATTCTTGGGGTGTTGAGGGTGCAGACCCCTCTTTTGTAACTGCTTCATGCTGTGGTGGGAGCCCTGATACATGGGGGGAGGGGCAAAACATCTCCCCACCAGCCTCCTAGTGAGGTTGATTGTCCCAAGGCCTCCTGCCTCACTTCTCGTCCGCCTGAGCACCAGCATTGGAAGTGTTACAGATTCTAATGACCTTTAAGGGTCCAGGAAAGAGAGGCACAGAGATGCTGCGGTGGCAGGTTTCACCCCACCCCACATATGTTCGGCGACCTTAGGCTGACAGTTTTTGCAAGACTAGATGCTCTGACCAGTAGTCTGTGCTTTCTTTAATTAGGTCTCTGAATTAATGTATAAACAGCACCATGTGTCACAGCCCTGCCCGCGCAACTCCCAGACAGTCCAGGGTCAGTGGTGATCCAGGACCATGACGTCCACTGAGTCAATGGCCTTTAGAAGTAGCCAGCAGTCCAGCCGGTCATATTGGCCACCATCACCGCGGTGTTTGTAGGGTTTTCTATGGTGAAAGCGTGATATACGTTTCCTCCGCCAAGCTTATTAGCTCCCCTCTGGGTGCAGTAAGTCCTGCAAGCAGTAGTCTGCTCTTTCGGGGCACAGTCTTGTCGTTTTCTGAGAGAAACTCCAGGTCAAGTGATGGTCACACGAGTCATCTTGGGGGCCCGTTGCCCCCGTTTATCTCTCTGGAGGTTGGAGTTGGAGGTCCTCCTCACTCGGGGTCAGTGTGTCCACAGAGCGACCCCTGCAACTTCAGGGCATGATGGGTGGTTAGGATCACCACGTGGTGTCCTTTTCCCTTAGGAGGGAGCTGGCCTTGCGGGCTGCTGATTTCCAGCTTTTTAGATACCCCAGTATCCTGGCCTGATGAGTCAGTGGGCAAAGCCCTTGGTGACCATAGTTTATCATACCTGAAGGGCATTCTTGTGTTGCTCCATTTCAAGTGGTCCCAGTTTTTGCACTAAGGCTCCAAGAGCGATTAACCTTTGACCGGGTATGTAAAGGTCAAAGGGTTTAGCTAAATTAGGGAGTTCCTGGGCAAGGGTCTGTATTGACTGCTCTTTCCATTCTTGAAAGGCTGCTTCTGGATTCTATTCAAAAGGATCATCATCTTTTCGTGTCAGTGTTTCATGTAGAGGCACAGCTATTAGACTGTAGTTAGGGATCCAGATGCAGAAAACCTTGGCCTCCCCAGGAACCCCTAAGCTGTCTTCTAGTTTTAGAAGAGGTAAGGCTGCAAATGGCTTCTTCCCTATCCTGGGATGTGTTTCTCCGAATATCTGTGAGAATGAAGTCCAGGCATGTCACCTTAGCCTGGGATATTTGAGCGTTTTTCTTGGACACCTTCTATCCTTTCTTGGCTAGGTAGTTCAGAGGCGTCTTTAGTAGGCCTGGCGATCAGAATGTCATCTGCATATTGAAGGAGGGTTCCCTTTTACAGAGGTTGAACTTTTAGGTCTTTAGAGGACATTTCCCCAATGATGGTGTGGGGATTTTTGAACCATTGGGGCAGGACGGCCCAGCATTATTGCTTTTGTTGCATGTTGTGTCCTGCCACTCACAAGCCAAAAATTCTTGTGACTCTGAGATGAATGGAATACAGAAGAAGGCATCATTGAAGTCTAATACAGAATGCCATGGCCTGGTGGAAGGTAGAATGACCAGCAGGGAGTAGGAAATAGGAGCTACTGGATGTATATCCTCGGTGGCTTCACTGACTGTCCTGATATCCTTTACCAGGTCTCCAGCAGCCCATGGGGCTCTCGTGGTCAGGCCAATAGCAGGATATGGAGCTCACCTGGGCTGCACCCCTACCCCACAGCCCACGGGGCTCTCGTGGTCAAGTCCCTCCCAGGGTATGGAGCTCACCTCTGCAGCTACCCAGCAGCCCATGGGGCTCTCCTACTCAGGCCCTTCCCAGGATACGGAGCTCCCCTGGGCAGGTACCCCAGCAGGGCTGGACACACAGGAACTGTGCACATAGCCCCCCTTGCAGAGAACCCCCAGCTCACCTGTCGCTCACAGCTGACACAGAATACCTCAGAGCAGGACTTGAACTAACAAACAACAGCTCTGACAGGTCTGTGACCATGGCTATCACTCTCTGCAGGCTCTTTCTGCCTGGTCTTCCAGACACTTCCACTGCAGCCAGGGCACCAGGCCTCTGTCTCCACCCACCATCACTCCTCTCCCTGACTCCTTGGTTCCTCTCATTAGGATAGGGTCTTCTTGAAGTTGTTTTCCACTCATGGACCAGATAAAATGATAAGAAAACAAGCTGCAGCTGCAGCCCCTTGTCTATCCTGACTCTCAAGAGACCACACCTGTTCCTAGGGCCTGGCCCGTTTAGCAAGTTTCATTTTCTGCAACTGTGAGCCCCTGAGGGGTGAGGATTGGCTGATTTTGGCAGCCTGAAACTGCCTGCCAGCCCTCCACAGGTGTGCCTGGGTTGAGGGCAATATAAACAGCTCTCCAGTGAGCGACAGCCCTTGTAGCTGTGACTGACGCCATATTCTCTGCCCCGTAGGCAGTGCCGGGGCTGTGCTGGTGGGAGGGAGTGAGGGGCCGTGGCTTTGTGGGTGGCCCAGTGTGAGTGGGGCTCTGCTGGACTTTCCGCAGGAGTTGCCAGGCTGCCACCTGCTAAAGAAGAGGATGTGTCACCGATAACTGCCGCTGGAATTTCTCCCCAGGCAGAGGTGAGGAAGTAAAAAAGCAGTGGGGGCCTTGGCAGGAGGGGTATCTCAGGCAGGGAAATGGAAAGCTTCCAGAAGAGCATCTGGGGCCAGGACCATCCTGACTGGCCTGCAGGCACCAAGTCGGCCTGTGTGCTGTCGCTGGTGTGGCTCCACAGCCCTTCCTCTAGTCTTGAAAGTTCTTGTACATATTCAGGTGTTTTAACTGGAAAGGGTGGGAAGAGTTCAGCTGCAGCAGGACTGGGGCTCAGCTCACGTTTACTCACAGATGCCTTGGCTTTGTCCCCCAGCTTTGCAATGAGGACCCTCCTTGCTTGGGGGGTGGGCTGCTGGCTGTATGGGAGATGATTCCCCACCTCTCACCAATTTCAGAATTGTTTACCGCTGGAGCAAGTGCCCTGATAGGGTTTTCCTCTGTCTATCTGGTGGGTTCAGGTTTTTTTTCCTTTTTTGGTTCAAGTTAGATTTTATTCCTCTTTTATGTATTTATTGATATAAGCATGGAAATAATTCATTCATATAAATACATCTGTGTGAAGGGAAGAACTTTTTTCTGTTTTATTTTTAAATTTTATTTTTTAAAATTTTAAAATTTAATTTTATTTATATTTTTATACAGCAGGTTATTATTAGTTATGTATTTTATGCATATACATGTATACAGGTCAATCCCAATCTCCCAACATATGCCACCACCACCACCCCATGGCTTCCCCCACTTGGTGTCCATACGTGTGTTCTCTACCTCTGTGTCTCTATTTCTTCCCTGCAAAGCAGTTCATTCCTACCATTTTTCTAGGTTCCACATATATGCATTAATATACCATATTTGTTTTTCTCTTTCTGACTTACTTCATTCTGTATGACAGTCTCTAGATCCATCGACGTCTCTACAAATGACCCAGTTTCATTCCTTCTTATGGCTGAGTAATATTCCATTTTATATATGTACCACATCTTTATCCATTCATCTTTGTGTGGGTATTTAGAATGCTTCCATTGCCTGGCTATTGTAAATAGTGCTGAAATGAGCATTGTGGTGAATGTGCCTTTTTGATTTATGATTTTCTCTGGGTATATGCCCAGAAGTGGGATTGCTGGATCATATGGTAATTCTATTTCTAGTTTTTTTAAGGAAACTCCATACTGTTCTCCATCGTGACTGTATCAATTTACATTTCCACCACTAGTGGAAGAGGGATCCTTTTGTCCACACCCTCCCCAGAATTTGTTGTTTGTAGATTTTCTGATGATGCCGATTCTAACAGGTGTGAGGTGATACCTCATTGTAGTTTTGATTTGCATTTCTCTAATAATTAGTGATGTTGAGCAGCTTTTCATGGGCGTCTTGGCCATCTCTGTGTCTTCTTTGAAGAAACGTCTCTTTAGATCTTCTGCCCAATTTTGTATTGGGTTGTTTGTGTTTTTAATATTAAGCTGCATGAGCTCTTTATATATATTGGAGATTAAACCTTTGTCCATTGATTCGTTTGCAAATATTTTCGCCCATTCTGAGGGATGCTTTTTTCCATTCCCGTTTTTTTAACAACAAAAGAAAGAAAGAAAAAGAAGCAGAACACTAATGTGTGTAAAATATGCCTTTTGAAACTGTCGTTTTGAAATATGGACGTCCTTTGAATTTTTTGGTCGATATATGACCCCAGGATTTGTTTTCAGGGCAGGTGTCATTTACAGGCCTGCAATGATTTTGAATATCAACAGACCATTAGCGCTGGGATTAAAGCTGCTCTTGTGTGAAACGGCCACAATGTGGCAGCAGTTCTCCTTTACCAATTCTTGTTACTGGGGCAACAGAGCCTCAATGGAAGTCGTGTTCTAGATTGGAATTTAGAATGGAATGTGCCAGGAGAAAGCCCCTCAAGTTTCTGTCACTACTTCTTGTTCGTGTTTTTAGTTTAATTTTTTATTTTTTATTACAGCAAATTTGATTACAATGTTTGGCTTGTTGTAGGTGTGGAAGATGTGGTTCTTTTACGCATATACACATGTCATTTTTCCTGGGATCCTTTTCCCATGTACCTTATGACAGAATGTTGAGTAGTCTTCTCTTGGTATTCTGTAGGTCTTTGGTGATTATATATGTCACCTGTGTTTGTATATGTCTGTTAACCCCAATATCATAATGAAACCAACCCTCACACCTTTCCATTGGTGAACCATAAGTTTGTTGAATGAATCTGTGATTGCCCTTCTCCGTGGAAATATCTGCCCTGGTATCCATTTTTCGGTCACACCTATAAGAGATATGATATGATATGTGTCTTTCACTTTCTGACTTACTACAAGTCACGTGATTACCTCTAGACACCCCTACGGTGCTGCAAATGGCATTTTGTCCTTTTATTCCTTGGCTTCTATTCTGCCTTAGCGAGGTCCATTTTCAACAATGTGATTCCCTGAGAGCTGAGGATTAGCTGACCTGGGTAGCCTGACCCTGCCGACCGGCCCTCCCCAGGTGTGCCTGGTTTGATGTCAATATAAACAGCGCTGCAGGCAGCAATAGACCCTGAAGCTCTGCCTGACTCCATAATCTCTGCCCCGTCAGCAGTCTCAGGGCTGTGCTGGTGGGAGGGAGTGAGGGGCCACGGCTTTGTGGGTGGCCCGGTGTGAGTGGGTCTCTGCTGGATTTTCTGCAGGAGTTGCCAGGCTGCCACCTGTAAAAAAGAGGATGTGTCACCCATCCCTTCCGCTGCAATTTCTCTATGGACAGAGGTGAGGAAGGAAAAAAGCATTGGTTGCCCGGACAGAAGTTGTATCTCAGGCAGGGCAATGGAAAGCTTCCAGAAGTGCTCCCAGGGCCAGGACCATCCTGGCTGGCCTGCAGGCACCAAGTTGGTCTGCGTGTTGTCGATGGTGTGGCTCCATGGCCCTTCCTCTAGGCTTTCAAGCCCTTGTACATATTCAGGTGTTTTACCTGGGAAGGGTGGGAAATGTTCAACAGCAGCTGGCCTGGGGCTCAGCTCACGGTGACTCACAGATGCCTCGGCATCGCTCCCCGCTTTGCAATGAGGACGCTCCTTGCATAGGAGTGGGCTGCTGGCTCTATGGGAGATGATTCCCCACCTCTGACCAATTTCAGAATTGTTTACCGCTGGAGCAAGTGCCCTGATAGGGTTTTCCTCTCTCTATCTGGTGGGTTCAGTTTTTTTTTTTTTCTTTTTAGTTCAAGTTAGATTTTATTCCTCTTTTATGTATTTATAGATATAAGCATGGAAATAATTCATTCATATAAATACATCTGTGTGAAGGGAAGAAATTTTTCCTCTTTTATTTTTAAATTTTATTTTTTAAAATTTTGAATTTTAATTTTATTTATTTTTTTATACAGCAGGTTATTATTAGTTATGTATTTTATGCATATACATGTATACAGGTCAATCCCAATCTCCCAACTCATCCCACCACCACCACCCCATGGCTTCCCCCACTTGGTGTCCGTAGGTGTGTTCTCTACCTCTGTCTCTATTTCTTCCCTGCAAACCAGTTCATCTTTACCATTTTTCTAGGTTCCACATATATGCATTAATATACAATATTTGTTTTTCTCTGACTTACTTCATTCTGTATGACTGTCTCTAGATCCATCGACGTCTCTACAAATGACCCAGTTTCATTCCTTCTTATGGCTGAGTAATATTCCATTTTATATATGTACCACATCTTTATCAATTCGTCTGTCTGTGGGTATTTAGGTTGCTTCCATTACCTGGCTATCGTAAATAGTGCTGAAATGAGCATTGTGGTGAATGTGCCTTTTTGATTTATGGTTTTCTCTGGGTATATGCCCAGAAGTGGGATTGCTGGATCATATGGTAATTCTATTTCTAGTTTTTTTTAAGGAAACTCCATACTGTTCTCCATCGTGACTGTATCAATTTACATTTCCACCACTAGTGGAAGAGGGATCCTTTTGTCCACACCCTCCCCAGAATTCGTTGTTTGTAGATTTTCTGATGATGCCGATTCTAACAGGTGTGAGGTGATACCTCATTGTAGTTTTGATTTGCATTTCTCTAATAATTAGTGATGTTGAGCAGCTTTTCATGTGCGTCTTGGCCATCTCTGTGTCTTCTCTGTAGAAACGTCTCTTTAGATCTTCTACCCATTTTTGTATTGGGTTGTTTGTTTTTTTAATATTAAGCTGCATGAGCTCTTTATATATATTGGAGATTAAACCTTTGTCCATTGATTCGTTTGCAAATATTTTCGCCCATTCTGAGGGATGCCTTATTCCATTCCCTTTTTTTTAACAAAAAAAGAAAGAAAGAAAAAGAAGCAGAACACTAATGTGTGTAAAATATGCCTTTTGAAACAGTCGTTTTGAAATATGGACATCCTTTGAATTTTTTGGTCGATATATGACCCCAGGATTTGTTTTCAGGGCAGGTGTCATTTACAGGCCTGCAATGATTTTGAATATCAACAGACCATTAGCGCTGGAATTAACGCTGCTGTTGTGTGAAATGGCCACAAGGTGGCAGCAGTTCTCACTTACCAAATCTGGTTACTAGGGCAACAGAGCCTCAATGGAAGTCCTGTTCTAGATTGGAATTTAGAATGCAATGTGCCAGGAGAAAGCCCCTCAAGTTTGTCTCACTACTTCTTGTTCGTGTTTTTAATTTAATTTTTTTTATTTTTTATTACAGCAAATTGGATTACAATGTTTGGCTTGTTGTAGGTGTGGAAGATGTGGTTCTTTTACACATATACATATGTCTGTTCTTCCTGGGATCCTTTTCCCATGTACCTTATGACAGAATGTTGAGTAGTCTTCTCTTGGTATTCTGTAGGTCTTTGGTGATTATATATGTCACCTGTGTTGGTATATGTCTGTTAACCCCAATATCATAATGAAACCAACCCTCATAGGTTTCCATTGGTGAACCATAAGTTTGTTTAATGAATCTGTGATTGCCCTTCTCCGTGGAAATATCTGTCCTGGTATCGATTTTTCGGTCACACCTATAAGAGGTAAGATATCATATGTGTCTTTCACCTTCTGACTTACTTCAAGTCACGTGATTACCTCTAGACACACCTAAGGTGCTGCAAATGGCATTGTGTGCTTTTATTCCTTGGCTTCTATTCTGCCTTAGCGAGGTCCATTTTCAACAATGTGATTCCCTGAGGGCTGGGGATTATCTGACCTGGGTAGCCTGACCCTGCCGGCCGGTCCTCCCCAGGTGTGCCTGGGATGAGGTCAATATAAACAGCGCTGCAGGCAGCAATAGCCCCTGAAGCTGTGCCTGACTCTATGATCTCTTCCCCGTCAGCAGTGTCGGGGCTGTGCTGGTGGGAGGGAGTGAGGGGCCACGGCTTTGTGGGTGGCCCGGTGTGAGTGGGTCTCTTCTGGACTTTCTGCAGGAGTTGCCAGGATGCCACGTGTGAACAAGAGGATGTATCACACACCCCTTCCGTTGGAATTTCTCTCCGGACAGAGGTGAGGAAGGGAAAAAGCAGTGGGGGCAGGGAAAGGAGGGGTATCTCAGGCAGGGCAATGGAAAGCTTCCATAAGAGCGCCCAGGGCCAGGACCATCCTGGCTGGCCTATAGGCACCAAGTTGGCATGCGTGCTGTCGCTGGTGTGGCTCCATGGCCCCTCCTCTAAGCTTTCAAGCCCTTGTACATATTCAGGTGTTTTACCTGGGAAAGGTGGGAAAAGTTCAGCTGCAGCTGGCCTGGGGCTCAGCTTACGATTACTCACAGATGCCTCGGGTCCCTTTCTCTGACGAAGGTGTAGGTCTTGTCTATTCCATAGTTTGTGTTTGGAACGGTACCTGTGCTTATATCAAACTCTGGTTTTATGCATCACCCCACCTCTCAATCCCCCTGAAGCAGGCATCAGAGTGTTTTCCAAAGGTGAGACTCTGTTCTCTTTCTTAACTGAGTTCAAGTGTAGCCATGTTTACAGGATCTTCATAAGTGATATCTTAATATAAGTTTCTTTTTCTCTGTGACTTATTTCACTTAGAAGCATCATACCTCTATCCACTCATTTGGCTGCTACTGGTCTTATGCCATTGATTGCATGGCTGAGGGATATTCCATCGTACGGAAGTACCACAATTTTTTGAACCATTTTTATAATTCCTGGGATATTTAAGGTGTACCCAAGTTGAGGTTCTTGTAAGCAGTGCAGCCCTAAATTTTGGGGTGGCTCTGTCTTATTGATTTTCAGGTTTCCCAAGGTATATTCCCTAGACTGGAGTGCCCTTGGCTCTGTAGCTCTGTTGTTTACTTGTTTTAGGGAACACAATGCACTCCTCCAGAGATGCAGTTGGCAGTTTACATCCCGCCCATCAGCAAAACAAGCCTCCCTGTTCTCCGGGGCGTGTCTTGCCTTTCTGGATTTTACACATTTTGTGGATGTCCCTTTTGAACAGTGGGAAGTGATACTTCTTTGTAGTGCAGATTTGCATTTCCCGCTTGCTTGCTTGGCCAAAAAGGGCGTATGCGTTTTCTCCTGAATATATTCAGGAGAAAACGCATATGCCCTTTTTGCTCAAGTGCATCATTTCTGAAGTTGTGCCCCTCATCCTGTGCTTTAAAGTCAATTCCAACGTACCACTTCAAATCTGTTTCCTGCTATTATGCCTAGCTTTCAAGTCCACCTCGTTGCCTTCCCTCAACAGATTTTTGGACAATAGTTGTGTTTATTACTCTGCCAGTTTGTGAATTGCTGTGCCCCTGAGCTCCATTTTTCAACTTCTTTTTTGTGAGCTGACCGAAAGACCAAAATTGTGGTTCAGGACCTATACTGCTTCCCGGTGGGGGGATGAGACTTAGGTTAATTCTTCTTCCTGCCGGGAAATTAGAGTGACATGTGCCCGTCCAAATGCCTTAGAGCTACTCTCTCACTGGTTCTCCCTCTTCCCTTTCATCCTCTGCCAAATTGGAAACCTGTGCGAACCAGGAGGTTAAAGGGGCTGTCTCTCTAAGTTGGGAGGTTGATAGGTAAGCAGATGGAAAGTCAAACCAGAGCACCAGGAGAGGGACTATTCGTTGAGTTTTAGAAACCTTTTGTATTCACAGTGTGTCCGTTCTCTAGGTTGCCCGTACATGTTATAGCTGTAGTAATATTCCCTTCAACCTGGAGAGTTGGGACCCATGGAATGGGTGCCAGGCATTTGTGATTTAAAGGGTCTGCATTTGCTCACCCAATCTCACCAATCATCTTAGTCCCAAGTGTCCAGCCTTATGCCACATCTAGCTGTCGTTTTAGATAGGGTCATTCCAGGTTTCATCAGAGACCCTGAAGGAATTGTAAAGAATTTCCCAGTTTTTTTGTTTTGTTTTTGAAATTCCTTTTTATAGTGGGTTTGAGCTGATTCTCGCTGCCATGTTTATGCCAGTCTAGACACACATGATTCCCTTATGGAGACATATCAATACATAGGTTTTAAGATTCTTACTAGTCAGATATATTCCTCTGCGGGAAATATGGGGTTTTGAGTCCCTTTCACTGAGGAAGGTGTAGGTCTTGTCTATTCCATAGTTGGTTTTTGGAACGGTACCTGTGCTTATATCAAACTCTGGTTTTATGCATCACCCCACCTCTCATTCCCCCTTAAGCAGGCATAAGAGTGTTTTCTAAATGTGAGACACTGTTCTCTTTCCTAACTCAGTTCAAGTGTAGCCATGTTTACAGGATCTCCATAAGTGAGATCTTATGATAAGTTTCTTTTTCTCTGTGACTTATTTCACTTAGAATCATCGTACCTGAATCCACCCATTTTGCTGCTACTGGTCTTATGACATTGATTTCATGGCTGAGAGATATTCCATCATACGTAGGTACCACAATTTTTTGAACCATTTTTATATTTCCTGGGATATTTAAGGTGTAACCAAGTTGAGGTCCTTGTAAGCAGTGCAGCCCTAAATTTTGGGGTGGCTCTGTCTTATTGATTTTCAGTTTTCCCAAGGTATATTCCCTAGACTGGAAGTGCCCTTGGATCTGTAGCTCTGTTCTTTACTTGTTTTAGGGAACACAATGTACACCTCCAGAGAGGCAGTTGGCAATTTACATCCCGCCCATCAGCATAACAAGGCTCCCTGTTCCCCAGGGCCTGTCTTGCCTTTCTGGTTTTTACACACTTTGTGGATGTCCCTTTTGACCGGTGGGAAGTGATACTTCTTTGTAGTGCAGATTTGCATTGCCCGCTTGCTTGCTTGGCCAAAAAGGGCGTATGCGTTTCCTCCTGAATATATTCAGGAGGAAACGCATACGCCCTTTTTGGCCAAGTGCATCATTGTCGAAGTTCTGCCCCTCTTCCTGTGCTTTAAAGGCGATTCCAACGTACCTCTTGAAATCTGTTTCCTGCTATTCTGCCTCGCTTTCAAGTCCGCCTCATTGCCTTCCCTCAACAGATTTTTGGACGATAGTTGTCTTTAATTACTCGGCCAGTTTGTGAATTGCTGTGCCCCTGAGCTCCATTTTTCAACTCGTTTTTGGTGAGCTGACCGAATGTCCAAAATTTTGGTTCAGTCCCTATGCTGGTTCCTGGTGGGGGGCTGAGAATTTAGTTAATTCTTCTTCCTGCCGGGAAGTTAGAGTGATATGTGCCCGTCCAAATGCCTAACAGCTACTCTCTCATTGGTTCTCCCTCTTCCCTTTCATCCTCTGCCAAATTGGAAACCTGTGCGAACCAGGAGGTTAAAGGGGCTGTCTCTCCAAGTTGGGATGTTGATAGTAAAGCAGATGGAATGTCAAACCGGAGCACCAGGAGAGGGACTATTCGTTGAGTTTTAGAAACCTTTCGTATTCACAGTGTGTCCGTTCTCTAGGTTTCCCGTACATGTTATAGCTGTAGTAATATTCCCTTCAACCTGGAGAGTTGGGACCCACGGAATGGGTGCCAGGCATTTGTGCTTTAAAGGGTCTGCATTTGCTCACCGAATCTCACCAATCCTCTCAGTGCCAAGTGTCCAGCTTTATGCCACATCTAGCTGTCGTTGTACAAAGGGTCATTCCAGGTTTCATCAGAGACCCTGAAGGAATTGTAAAGAATTTCCCAGTTTTTTTGTTTTGTTTTTGAAATTCCTTTTTATAGTGGGTTGGAGCTGATTCTCGCTGCCATGTTTATGCCAGTCTAGACACACTTGATTCCCTCACGGAGACATATCAATACATAGGTTTTAAGATTCTTACTAGTCAGATATATTCCTCTGCGGGAAATATGGGGTTTTGAGTCCCTTTCACTGAGGAAGGTGTAGGTCTTGTCTATTCCATAGTTGGTTTTTGGAATGGTACCTGTGCTTATATCAAACTCTGGTTTTATGCATCACCCCACCTCTCCTTCCCCCTTAAGCAGGCATAAGAGTGTTTTCTAAATGTGAGACACTGTTCTCTTTCCTAACTCAGTTCAAGTGTAGCCATGTTTATAGGATCTTCATAAGTGATATCTTATGATAAGTTTCTTTTTCTGTGTGACTTATTTCACTTAGAAACATCGTACCTGAATCCACCCATTTTGCTGCTACTGGTCTTATGACATTGATTTCATGGCTGAGGGATATTCCATCGTACGTAAGTACCACAATTTTTTGCACCATTTTTATATTTCCTGGGATACATAAAGTGTATCCAAATTGAGGTCCTTGTAAGCAGTGCAGCCCTAAATTTTGGGGTGGCTCTGTCTTATTGAATTTCAGTTTTCCCAATGTATATTCCTTAGACTGGAAGTGCCCTTACCTCTGTAGCTCTGTTCTTTACCTGTTTTAGGGAACACAATGCACTCCTCCAGAGAGGCAGTTGGCAATTTACATCCCGCCCATCAGCATAACAAGGCTCCCTGTTCACCAGGGCCTGTCTTGCCTTTCTGGTTTTTACACACTTCGTGGATGTACCTTTTGACCGGTGGGAAGTGATACTTCTTTGTAGTGGAGATTTGCATTTCCCGCTTGCTTGCTTGGCCTAAAAGGGCGTATGCGTTTTCTCCTGAATATGTTCAGGAGGAAATGCATATGCCCTTTTTGGCCAAGTGCATCATTTTCGAAGTTGTGCCCCTCTTCTTGTGCTCTAAAGGCGATTCCAACGTACCTCTTGAAATCTGTTCCGTGCTATTCTGCCTCGCTTTCAAGTCCGCCTCGTTGCCTTCCCTCAACAGATTTTTGGACGAGAGTTGTCCTTTATTACTCGGCCAGTTTGTGAATTGCTGTGCCCCTGAGCTCCATTTTTCAACTCATTTTTGGTGAGCTGACCGCAAGTCCAAAATTTTGGTTTAGGAACTATGCTGGTTCCCGGTGTGTGGCTGAGACTTTGGTTAATTCTTCTTCCTGCCGGGAAGTTAGAGTGATATATGCCCGTCCAAATGCCTAACAGCTACTCTCTCATTGGTTCTCCCTATTCCCTTTCATCCTCTGCCAAATTGGAAACCTGTGCGAACCAGGAGGTTAAAGGGGCTGTCTCTCCAAGTTGGGAGGTTGATAGTAAAGCAGATGGAAAGTCAAACCGGAGGACCAGGAGAGTGACTATTCGTTGAGTTTTAGAAACCTTTCGTATTCACAGTGTGTCCGTTCTCTAGGTTTCCCGTACATGTTATAGCTGTAGTAATATTCCCTTCAACCTGGAGAGTTGGGACCCATGGAATGGGTGCCAGGCATTTGTGCTTTAAAGGGTCTGCATTTGCTCACCCAATCTCACCAATCCTCTCAGTCCCAAGTGTCCAGCCTTAGGCCACATCCAGCTGTCATTGTAGATAGGGTCATTCCAGGTTTCATCAGAGACCCTGAAGGATTTGTAAAGAATTTCCCAGTTTTTTTGTTTTGTTTTTAAAATTCCTTTTTATAGTGGGTTTGAGCTGATTCTCACTGCCATGTTTATGCCAGTCTAGACACACTTGATTCCCTTACGGAGACATATCAATCCATAGATTTTAAGATTCTTACTAGTCAGATATATTCCTCTGCGGGAAATATGGGGTTTTGAGTCCCTTTCACTGAGGAAGGTGTAGGTCTTGTCTAATCCATAGTTGGTTTTTGGAACGGTACCTGTGCTTATATCAAACTCTGGTTTTATGCATCACCCCACCTCTCCTTCCCCCTTAAGCAGGCATAAGAGTGTTTTCTAAATGTGAGACACTGTTCTCTTTCTTAACTCAGTTCAAGTGTAGCCATGTTTACAGGATCTCCATAAGTGATATCTTATGATAAGTTTCTTTTACTCTGTGACTAATTTCACTTAGAATCATCGTACCTGAATCCACCCATTTTGCTGATACTGGTCTTATGACATTGATTTCATGGCTGAGGGATATTCCATCATACGTAGGTAACACAATTTTTTGAACCATTTTTATATTTCCTGGGATATTTAAGGTGTACCCAAGTTGAGGTCCTTGTAAGCAGTGCAGCCCTAAATTTTGGGGTGGCTCTCTCTTATTGATTTTCAGTTTTCCCAAGGTATATTCCCTACACTGGAAGTGCCCTTGGCTCTGTAGGTCTGTTCTTTAATTGTTTTAGGGAACACAATGTACTCCTCCAGAGAGGCAGTTGGCAATTTACATCCCGCCCATCAGCATAACAAGGCTACCTGTTCTCCTGGGCCTGTCTTGCCTTTCTGGTTTTTACACACTTCGTGGATGTCCCTTTTGACCGGTGGGAAGTGATACTTCTTTGTAGTGCAGATTTGCATTGCCCACTTGCTTGCTTGGCCTAAAAGGGCGTATGCGTTTTCTCCTGAATATATTCAGGAGGAAATGCATACGCCCTTTTTGGCCAAGTGCATCATTGTCGAAGTTGTGCACCTCTTCCTGTGCTTTAAAGGCGATTCCAACGTACCTCTTGAAATCTGTTTCCTTCTATTCTGCCTCGCTTTCAAGTCCGCCTCGTTGCCTTCCCTCAAAAGATTTTTGGACGAGAGTTGTCCTTTATTACTCGGCCAGTTTGTGAATTGCTGTGCCACTGAGCTCCATTTTTCAACTCATTTTTGGTGAGCTGACCGCAAGTCCAAAATTTTGGTTAAGGAACTATCCTGGTTCCCGGTGGGTGGCTGAGACTTTGGTTAATTCTTCTTCCTGCCGGGAAGTTAGAGTGATATGTGCCCGTCCAAATGCCTAACAGCTACTCTCTCATTGGTTCTCCCTCTTCCCTTTCATCCTCTGCCAAATTGGAAACCTGTGAGAACCAGGAGGTTAAAGGGGCTGTCTCTCCAAGTTGGCAGGTTGATAGTAAAGCAGATGGAAAGTCAAACCGGAGCACCAGGAGAGGGACTATTCGTTGAGTTTTAGAGACCTTTCGTATTCACAGTGTGTCCGTTCTCTAGGTTTCCCGTACATGTTATAGCTGTAGTAATATTCCCTTCAACCTGGAGAGTTGGGACCCATGGAATGGGTGCCAGGCATTTGTGCTTTAAAGGGTCGGCATTTGCTCACCCAATCTCACCAATCCTCTCAGTCCCAAGTGTCCAGCCTTAGGCCACATCCAGCTGTCATTGTAGATAGGGTCATTCCAGGGTTCATCAGAGACCCTGAAGGATTTGTAAAGAATATCCCAGTTTTTTTTTTTTTTTGAAATTCCTTTTTATAGTGGGTTTGAGCTGATTCTCGCTGCCATGTTTATGCCAGTCTAGACACACTTGATTCCCTTACGGAGACATATCAATCCATAGATTTTAAGATTCTTACTAGTCAGATATATTCCTCTGCGGGAAATATGGGGTTTTGAGTCCCTTTCACTGAGGAAGGTGTAGGTCTTGTCTATTCCATAGTTGGTTTTTGGAACAGTACCTGTGCTTATATCAAACTATGGTTTTATGCATCACCCCACCTCTCCTTCCCCCTTAAGCAGGCATAAGAGTGTTTTCTAAATGTGAGACACTGTTCTCTTTCTTAACTCAGTTCAAGTGTAGCCATGTTTACAGGATCTCCATAAGTGATATCTTATGATAAGTTTCTTTTACTCTGTGACTTATTTCACTTAGAATCATCGTACCTGAATCCACCCATTTTGCTGCTACTGGTCTTATGACATTGATTTCATGGCTGAGGGATATTCCATCACACGTAGGTAACACAATTTTTTGAACCATTTTTATATTTCCTGGGATATTTAAGGTGTACCCAAGTTGAGGTCCTTGTAAGCAGTGCAGCCCTAAATTTTGGGGTGGCTCTCTCTTATTGATTTTCAGTTTTCCCAAGGTATATTCCCTAGACTGCAAGTGCCCTTAGCTCTGTAGCTCTGTTCTTTACCTGTTTTAGGGAACACAATGCACTCCTCCAGAGAGGCAGTTGGCAATTTACATCCCGCCCATCAGCATAACAAGGCTCCCTGTTCTCCAGGGCCTGTCTTTCCTTTCTGCTTTTTACACATTTTGTGGATGTCCCTTTTGACCGGTGGGAAGTGATACTTCTTTGTAGTGCAGATTTGCATTGCCCGCTTGCTTGCTTGGCCAAAAAGGGCGTATGCGTTTTCTCCTGAATATATTCAGGAGAAAACGCATACGCCCTTTTTGGCCAAGTGCATCATTGTCGAAGTTGTGCCCCTCTTCCTGTGCTTTGAAGGCGATTCCAACGTACCTCTTGAAATCTGTTTCCTGATATTCTGCCTCTCTTTCAAGTCCACCTCGTTGCCTTCCCTCAACAGATTTTTGGACGATAGTTGTCCTTTATTACTCGGCCAGTTTGTGAATTGCTGTGCCCCTGAGGTCCATTTTTCAACTCGTTTTTGGTGAGCACACCGCAAGTCCAAAATTTTGGTTCAGGACCTATGCTGGTTCCTGGTGGGGGGCTGAGACTTTGGTTAATTCTTCTTCCTGCCGGGAAGTTAGAGTGATATGTGCCCGTCCAAATGCCTAACAGCTACTCTCTCATTGGTTCTCCCTCTTCCCTTTCATCCTCTGCCAAATTGGAAACCTGTGCGAACCAGGAGGTTAAAGGGGCTGTCTCTCCAAGTTGGGAGGTTTATAGTAAAGCAGATGGAAAGTCAAACCGGAGTAACAGGAGAGGGACTATTCGTTGAGTTTTAGAAACCTTTCGTATTCACAGTGTGTCCGTTCTCTAGGTTTCCCATACATGTTATAGCTGTAGTAATACTCCCTTCAACCTGGAGAGTTGGGACCCATGGAATGGGTGCCAGGCATTTCTGCTTTAAAGGGTCTGCATTTGCTCACCCAATCTCACCAATCCTCTCAGTGCCAAGTGTCCCTCCTTATGCCACATACAGCTGTCGTTGTAGATAGGGTCATTCCAGATTTCATCAGAAACCCTGAAGGAATTGTAAGGAATTTCCCAGTTTTTTTGTTTTGTTTTTGAAATTCCTTTTTATAGTGGGTTTGAGCTGATTCTCGCTGCCATGTTTATGCCAGTCTAGACACACTTGATTCCCTTACGGAGACATATCAATACATAGGTTTTAAGATTCTTACTAGTCAGATATATTCCTCTGCGGGAAATATGTTGTTTTGAGTCCCCTTCACTGAGGAAGGTGTAGGTCTTGTCTATTCCATAGTTGGTTTTTGGAACGGTACCTGTGCTTATATCAAACTCTGGTTTTATGCATCACCCCACCTCTCCTTCCCCCTTAAGCAGGCATAAGTGTGTTTTCTAAATGTGAGACACTGTTCTCTTTCCTAACTCAGTTCAAGTGTAGCCATGTTTACAGGATCTTCATAAGTGATATCTTATGATAAGTTTCTTTTTCTGTGTGACTTATTTCACTTAGAATCATCGTACCTGAATCCACCCATTTTGCTGCTACTGGTCTTATGACATTGATTTCATGGCTGAGGGATATTCCATCGTACGTAAGTACCACAATTTTTTGAACCATTTTTATATTTCCTGGGATATTTAAGGTGTACCCAAGTGGAGGTCCTTGTAAGCAGTGCAGCCCTAAATTTTGGGGTGGCTCTGTCTTATTGATTTTCAGTTTTCCCAAGGTATATTCCCTAGACTGGAAGTGCCCTTGGCTCTGTAGCTGTGTTGTTTACTTGTTTTAGGGAACACAATGCACTCCTCCAGAGAGGCAGTTGGCAATTTACATCCCGCCCATCAGCATAACAAGGCTCCCTGTTCTCCAGGGCCTGTCTTGCCTTTCTGGTTTTTACACATTTTGTGGATATCCCTTTTGACCGGTGGGAAGTGATACTTCTTTGTAGTGAAGATTTGCATTGCCCGCTTGCTTGCTTGGCCAAAAAGGGCGTATGCGTTTTCTCCTGAATATATTCAGGAGAAAACGCATACGCCCTTTTTGGCCAAGTGCATCATTGTCGAAGTTGTGCCCCTCTTCCTGTGCTTTAAAGGCGATTCCAACGTACCTCTTGAAATATGCTTCCTGCTATTCTGCCTCGCATTCAAGTCCACCTCGTTGCCTTCCCTCAACAGATTTTTGGCCGATAGTTGTCCTTTATTACTCGGCCAGTTTGTGAATTGCTGTGCCCCTGAGCTCCATTTTTCAACTCGTTTTTGGTGAGCTGACCGCAAGTCCAAAATTTTGGTTCAGGACCTTTGCTGGTTCCCGGTGGGGGGCTGAGACTTTGGTTAATTCTTCTTCCTGCCGGGAAGTTACAGTGATATATGCCCGTCCAAATGCCTAACAGCTACTCTCTCATTGCTTCTCCCTCTTCCCTTTCATCCTCTGCCAAATTGGAAACCTGTGCGAACCAGGAGGTTAAAGGGGCTGTCTCTCCAAGTTGGGAGGTTGATAGTAAAGCAGATGGAAAGTCAAACCTGAGCACCAGGAGAGGGACTATTCGTTGAGTTTTAGAAACTTTTCGTATTCACAGTGTGTCCTTTCTCTAGGTTTCCCGTACATGTTATAGCTGTAGTAATATTCCCTTCAACCTGGAGAGTTGGGACCCATGTAATGGGTGCCAGGCATTTGTGCTTTAAAGGGTCTGCATTTGCTCACCCAATCTCACCAATCCTCTCAGTCCCAAGTGTCCCTCCTTATGCCACATCCAGCTGTCATTGCAGATAGGGTCATTCCAGGTTTCATCAGAGACCCTGAAGGAATTGTAAAGAATTTCCCAGTTATTTTGTTTTGTTTTTGAAATTCCTTTTTATAGTGGGTTTGAGCTGATTCTCGCTGCCATGTTTATGCCAGTCTAGACACACTTGATTCCCTTATGCAGACATATCAATACATAGGTTTTAAGATTCTTACTAGTCAGATATATTCCTCTGCGGAAATATGGTGTTTTGAGTCCCTTTCACTGAGGAAGGTGTAGGTCTTGTCTATTCCATAGTTGGTTTTTGGAACGGTACATGTGCTTATATCAAACTCTGGGTTTATGCATCACCCCACCTCTCCTTCCCCCTTAAGCAGGCATAAGAGTGTTTTCTAAATGTGAGACACTGCTCTCTTTCCTAACTCAGTTCAAGTGTAGCCATGTTTACAGGATCTTCATAAGTGATATCTTATGATAAGATTCTTTTTCTGTGTGACTTATTTCACTTAGAATCATCGTACCTGAATCCACCCATTTTGCTGCTACTGGTCTTATGACATTGATTTCATGGCTGAGGGATATTCCATCGTACGTAAGTACCACAATTTTTTGAACCATTTTTATATTTCCTGGGATATTTAAGGTGTACCCAAGTGGAGGTCCTTGTAAGCAGTGCAGCCCTAAATTTTGGGGTGGCTCTGTCTTATTGATTTTCAGTTTTCCCAAGGTATATTCCCTAGACTGGAAGTGCCCTTGGCTCTGTAGCTCTGTTCTTTACTTGTTTTAGGGAACACAATGCACTCCTCCAGAGAGGCAGTTGGCAATTTACATTCCGCCCATCAGCATAAAAAGGCTCCCTGTTCTCCAGGGCCTGTCTTGCCTTTCTGGTTTTTACACATTTTGTGGATGTCCCTTTAGACCGGTGGGAATTGATACTTCTTTGTAGTGCAGATTTGCATTGCCCACTTGCTTGCTTGGCCAAAAAGGGCGTATGCGTTTTCTCCTGAATATATTCAGGAGAAAACGCATACGCCCTTTTTGGCCAAGTGCATCATTGTCGAAGTTGGTCCCCTCTTCCTGTGCTTTAAAGACGATTCCAACGTACCTCTTGAAATCTGTTTCCTGCTATTCTGCCTCGCTTTCAAGTCCGCCTCGTTGCGTTCCCTCAACGGATTTTTGGACCATAGTTGTCCTTTATTACTCGGCCAGTTTGTGAATTGCTGTGCCCCTGAGCTCCATTTTTTAACTCGTTTTTGGTGAGCAGACCGCAAGTCCAAAATTTTGGTTCACGACCTATGCTGGTTCCCGGTGGGTGGCTGAGACTTTGGTTAATACTTCTTCCTGCCGGGAATTTAGAGTGATATGTGCCCGTCCAAATGCCTAACAGCTACTCTCTCATTGGTTCTCCCTCTTCCCTTTCATCCTCTGCCAAATTGGAAACCTGTGCCAACCAGGAGGTTAAAGGGGCTCTCTCTCCATGGTGGGAGATTGATAGTAAAGCAGATGGAAAGTCAAACCGGAGCACCAGGAGAGGGACTATTCGTTGAGTTTTAGAGACCTTTCGTATTCACTGTGTGTCCGTTCTCTAGGTTTCCCGTACATGTTATAACTGTAGTAATATTCCCTTCAACCTGGAGAGTTGGGACCCATGGAAAGGGTGCCAGGCATTTGTGCTTTAAAGGGTCTGCATTTGCTCACCCAATCTCACCAATCGTCTCAGTCCCAAGTGTCCCTCCTTATGCCACAACCAGCTGTCATTGTAGATAGGGTCATTCCAGGTTTCATCAGAGACCCTGAAGGAATTGTAAAGAATTTCCCAGGTTTTTTGTTTTGTTTTTGAAATTCCTTTTTATAGTGGGTTTGAGCTGATTCTCGCTGCCAAGTTTATGCCAGTCTAGACACACTTGATTCCCTTATGGAGACACATCAATACATAGGTTTTAAGATTCTTACTACTCAGATATATTCCTCTGCGGGAAATATGGGGTTTTGAGTCCCTTTCACTGAGGAAGGTGTAGGTCTTGTCTATTCCATAGTTGGTTTTTGGAACGGTACCTGTGCTTATATCAAACTCCGGTTTTATGCATCACCCCACCTCTCCTTCCCCCTTAAGCAGGCATAAGAGTGTTTTCTAAATGTGAGACACTGTTCTCTTTCCTAGCTCAGTTCAAGTGTAGCCATGTTTACAGGATCTTCATAAGTGATATCTTATGATAAGTTTCTTTTTCTCTGTGACTTATTTCACTTAGAATCATCGTACCTGAATCCACCCATTTTGCTGCTACTGGTCTTATGACATTGATTTCATGGCTGAGGGATATTCCATCGTACGTAAGTACCACAATTTTTTGAACCATTTTGATATTTCCTGGGATATTTAAGGTGTACCCAAGTTGAGGTCCTTGAAAGCAGTGCAGCCCTAAGTTTCGAGGTGGCTCTGTCTTATTGATTTTCAGTTTTCCCAAGGTATATTCCCTAGACTGGAAGTGCCCTTGGCTCTGTAGCTCTGTTCTTCACTTGTTTTAGGGAACACAATGCACTCCTCCAGAGAGGCAGTTGGCAATTTACATCCCGCCCATCAGCATAACAAGGCTCCCTGTTCTCCAGGGCCTGTCTTGCCTTTCTGGTTTTTACACATTTTGTGGATGTCCCTTTTGACCGGTGGGAAGTGATACTTCTTTGTAGTGCAGATTTGCATTGCCCGCTTGCTTGCTTGGCCAAAAAGGACATATGCCTTTTCTCCTGAATATATTCAGGAGAAAATGCATACGCCCTTTTTGGCCAAGTGCATCATTGTCGAAGTTGTGCCCCTCTTCCTGTGCTTTAAAGGCGATTCCAACGTACCTCTTGAAATCTGTTTCCTGCTATTCTGCCTCGCTTTCAAGTCCGCCTCGATGCCTTCCCTCAACAGATTTTTGGACGATAGTTGTCCTTTATTACTCGGCCAGTTTGTGAATTGATGTGCCCCTGAGCTCCATTTTTCAACTCGTTTTTGGTGAGCTGACCGCAAGTCCAACATTTTGGTTCAGGACCTATGCTGGTTCCCGGTGGGGGGCTGAGACTTTGGTTAATTCTTCTTCCTGCCGGGAAGTTACAGTGATATGTGCCTGACCAAATGCCTAACAGCTACTCTCTCATTGGTTCTCCCTCTTCCCTTTCATCCTCTGCCAAATTGGCAACCTGTGCGAACCAGGAGGTTAAAGGGGCTGTCTCTCCAAGTTGGGAGGTTGATAGTAAAGCAGATGGAAAGTCAAACCGGAGCACCAGGAGAGGGAATATTCGTTGAGTTTTAGAAACCTTACGTATTCACAGTGGGTCCGTTCTCTAGGTTTCCCGTACATGTTATAGCTGTAGTAATATTCCCTTCAACCTGGAGAGTTGGGACCCATGGAATGGGTGCCAGGCATTTGTGCTTTAAAGGGTCTGCATTTGCTCACCCAATCTCACCAATCGTCTCAGTCCCAAGTGTCCCTCCTTATGCCACATCCAGCTGTCATTGTAGATAGGGTCATTCCAGGTTTCATCAGAGACCCGGAAGGAATTGTAAAGAATTTCCCAGTTTTTTTGTTTTCTTTTTGAAATTCCTTTTTAGAGTGGGTTTGAGTTGATTCTCGCTGCCATGTTTATGCCAGTCTAGACACACTTGATTCCCTTATGGAGACATATCAATACATAGGTTTTAAGATTCTTACTAGTCAGATATATTCCTCTGCGCGAAATATGGGGTTTTGAGTCCCTTTCACTGAGGAAGGTGTAGGTCTTGTCTATTCCATAGTTGGTTTTTGGAACGGTACCTGTGCTTATATCAAGCTCTGGTTTATGCATCACCCCACCTCTCCTTCCCCCTTAAGCAGGCATAAGAGTTTTTTCTAAATGTGAGACACTGTTCTCTTTCCTAACTCAGTTCAAGTGTAGCCATGTTTACAGGATCTTCATAAGTGACTTCTTATGATAAGTTTCTTTTTCTGTGTGACTTATTTCACTTAGAATCATCGTACCTGAATCCACCCATTTTGCTGCTACTGGTCTTATGACATTGATTTCATGGCTGAGGGATATTCCATCGTACGTAAGTACCACAATTTTTTGAACCATTTTTATATTTCCTGGGATATTTAAGGTGTACTCAAGTTGAGGTCCTTGTAAGCAGTGCAGCCCTAAATTTTGGGATGGCTGTGTCTTTTTGATTTTCAGTTTTCCCAATGTATATTCCCTAGACTGGAAGTGCCCTTGGCTCTGTAGCTCTGTTCTTTACTTGTTTTAGGGAACACAATGCACTCCTCCTGAGAGGCAGTTGGCAATTTACATCCCGCCCATCAGCATAACAATGCTCCCTGTTCTCCAGGGCCTGTCTTGCCTTTCTGGTTTTTACACATTTTGTGGATGTCCCTTTTGACCGGTGGGAAGTGATATTTCTTTGTAGTGCAAATTTGCATTGCCCGCTTGCTTGCTTGGCCAAAAAGGGCGTATGCGTTTTCTCCTGAATATATTCAGGAGAAAACGCATACGCCCTTTTTGGCCAAGTGCATCATTGTCGAAGTTGTGCCCCTCTTCCTGTGCTTTAAAGGTGATTCCAATGTACCTCTTGAAATCTGTTTCCTGCTATTCTGCCTCACTTTCAAGTCCGTCTCGTTGCCTTCCCTCAACAGATTTTTGGACGATAGTTGTCCTTTATTACTCGGCCACTTTGTGAATTGCTGTGCCCCTGAGCTCCATTTTTCAACTCGTTTTAGGTGAGCTGACCGCAAGTCCAAAATTTTGGTTCAGGACCTATACTGGTTCCAGGTGGGGGGCTGAGACTTTGGTTAATTCTTCTTCCTGCCGGGAAATTACAGTGATATGTGCCCGTCCAAATGCCTAACAGCTACTCTCTCATTGGTTCTCCCTCTTCCCTTTCATCCTCTGCCAAATTGGCAACCTGTGCGAACCAGGAGGTTAAAGGGGCTGTCTCTCCAAGTTGGGAGGTTGATAGTAAAGCAGATGGAAAGTCAAACCGGAGCACCAGGAGAGGGACTATTCGTTGAGTTTTAGAAACCTTTCGTATTCATAGTGTGTCCGTTCTCTAGGATTCCCGTACATGTTATAACTGTAGTAATATTCCCTTCAACCTGGATAGTTGGGACCCATGGAATGGGTGCCATGCATTATTGCTTTAAAGGGTCTGCATTTGTTCACCCAGTCTCACCAATCCTCTCAGTCCCAAGTGTCCAGCCTTATGCCACATAGAGCTGTCGTTGTAGATAGGGTCATTCCAGGTTTCATCAGAGACCCTGAAGTAATTGTAAAGAATTTCCCAGTTTTTTTGTTTTGTTTTTGAAATTCCTTTTTATAGTGGGTTTGAGCTGATTCTCGCTGCCATGTTTATGCCAGTCTAGACACACTTGATTCCCTTACGGAGACATATCAATACATAGGTTTTAAGATTCTTACTAGTCAGATATATTCCTCTGCGGCAAATATGGGGTTTTGAGTCCCTTTCACTGAGGAAGGTGTAGGTCTTGTCTATTCCATAGTTGGTTTTTGGAATGGTACCTGTGCTTATATCAAACTCTGGTTTTATGCCTCACCCCACCTCTCCTTCCCCCTTAAGCAGGCATAAGAGTGTTTTCTAAATGTGAGACACTGTTCTCTTTCCTAACTCAGTTCAAGTGTAGCCATGTTTACAGGATCTTCATAAGTGATATCTTATGATAAGTTTCTTTTTCTCTGTGACTTATTTCACTTAGAATCATCGTTCCTGAATCCACCCATTTTGCCGCTACTGGTCTTATGACATTGATTTCATGGCTGAGGGATATCCAATCGTACGTAAGTACCACAATTTTTTGAACCATTTTTATATATTCTGGGATATTTAAGGTGTACCCAAGTTGAGGTCCTTGTAAGCAGTGCAGCCCTAAATATTGGGGTGGCTCTGTCTTATTGATTTTCAGTTTTCCCCAGGTATATTCCCTAGACTGGAAGTGCCCTTGGCTCTGTAGCTCTGTTGTTTACTTGTTTTAGGGAACACAATGCACTCCTCCAGAGAGGCAGTTGGCAATTTACATCCCGCCCAACAGCATAACAAGGCTCCCTGTTCTCCGGGGCCTGTCTTCCCTTTCAGGTTTTTACACACTTTGTGGATGTCCCTTTTGACCGGTGGGAAGTGATACTTCTTTATAGTGCAGATTTGCATTGCCCGCTTCCTTGCTTGGCCAAAGAGGGCGTATGCGTTTTCTCCTGAATATATTCAGGAGAAAACGCATACGCCCTTTTTGGCCAAGTGCATCATTGTCGAAGTTGTGCCCCTCTTCCTGTGCTTTAAAGGCGATTCCAACGTACCTCTTGAAATCTGTTTCCTGCTATTCTGCCTCGCTTTCAAGTCCGCCTCGTTGCCTTCCCTCAACAGATTTTTGGACGATAGTTGTCCTTTATTACTCGGCCAGTTTGTGAATTGCTGTGCCCCTGAGCTCCATTTTTCAACTCGTTTTAGGTGAGCTGACCGCAAGTCCAAAATTTTGGTTCAGGACCTATACTGGTTCCAGGTGGGGGGCTGAGAATTTGGTTAATTCTTCTTCCTGCCGGGAAATTACAGTGATATGTGCCCGTCCAAATGCCTAACAGCTACTCTCTCATTGGTTCTCCCTCTTCCCTTTCATCCTCTGCCAAATTGGCAACCTGTGCGAACCAGTAGGTTAAAGGGGCTGTCTCTCCAAGTTGGGAGGTTGATAGTAAAGCAGATGGAAAGTCAAACCGGAGCACCAGGAGAGGGACTATTCGTTGAGTTTTAGAAACCTTTCGTATTCACAGTGTGTCCGTTCTCTAGGTTTCCCGTACATGTTATAACTGTAGTAATATTCCCTTCCACCTGGATAGTTGGGACCCATGGAATGGGTGCCATGCATTATTGCTTTAAAGGGTCTGCATTTGTTCACCCAATCTCACCAATCCTCTCAGTCCCAAGTGTCCAGCCTTATGCCACATCCAGCTGTCGTTGTAGATAGGGTCATTCCAGGTTTCATCAGAGACCCTGAAGTAATTGTAAAGAATTTCCCAGTTTTTTTGTTTTGTTTTTGAAATTCCTTTTTATAGTGGGTTTGAGCTGATTCTCACTGCCATGTTTATGCCAGTCTAGACACACTTGATTCCCTTACGGAGACATATCAATACATAGGTTTTAAGATTCTTACTAGTCAGATATATTCCTCTGCGGCAAATATGGGGTTTTGAGTCCCTTTCCCTGAGGAAGGTGTAGGTCTTTTCTATTCCATAGTTGGTTTTTGGAATGGTACCTGTGCTTATATCAAACTCTGGTTTTATTCCTCACCCCACCTCTGCTTCCCCCTTAAGCAGGCATAAGAGTGTTTTCTAAATGTGAGACACTGTTCTCTTTCCTAACACAGTTCAAGTGTAGCCATGTTTACAGGATCTTCATAAGTGATATCTTATCATAAGTTTCTTTTTCTCTGTGACTTATTTCACTTAGAATCATCGTACCTGAATCCACCCATTTTGCTGCTACTGGTCTTATGACATTGATTTCATGGCTGAGGGATATTCCATCGTACGTAAGTACCACAATTTTTTGAACCATTTTTATATTTCCTGGGATATTTAAGGTGTACCCAAGTTGAGGTCCTTGTAAGCAGTGCAGCCCTAAATTTTGGGTTGGCTCTGTCTTATTGATCTTCAGTTTTCCCAAGGTATATTCCCTAGACTGGAAGTGCCCTTGGCTCTGTAGCTCTGTTCTTTACTTGTTTTAGGGAACACAATGCACTCCTCCAGAGAGGCAGTTGGCAATTTACATCCCGCCCATCAGCATAACAAGGCTCCCTGTTCTCCAGGGCCTGTCTTGCCTTTCTGGTTCTCACACATTTTGTGGATGTCCCTTTTGACCGGTGGGAAGTGATACTTCTTTGTAGTGCAGATTTGCTTTGCCCGCTTGCTTGCTTGGCCAAAAAGGGCGTATGCGTTTTCTCCTGAATATATTCAGGAGAAAACGCATACGCCCTTTTTGGCCAAGTGCATCATTGTCGAAGTTGTGCCCCTCTTCCTGTGCTTTAAAGGCGATTCCAACGTACCTCTTGAAATCTGTTTCCTGCTATTCTGCCTCGCTTTCAAGTCCGCCTCGTTGCCTTCCCTCAACAGATTTTTGGACGATAGTTGTCCTTTATTACTCGGCCAATTTGTGAATTGCTGTGCCCCTGAGCTCCATTTTTCAAGTCGTTTTTGGTGAGCTGACCGCAAGTCCAAAATTTTGGTTCAGGAACTATACTGGTTCCCGGTGGGGGGCTGAGACTTTGGTTAATTCTTCTTTCTGCCGGGAAATTACAGTGATATGTGCCCGTCCAAATGCCTCTCAGCTACTCTCTCATTGGTTCTCCCTCTTCCCTTTCATCCTGTGCCAAATTGGCAACCTGTGCGAACCAGGAGCTTAAAGGGGCTGTCTCTCCAAGTTGGGAGGTTGATAGTAAAGCAGATGGAAAGTCAAACCGGAACACCAGGAGAGGGACTATTCGTTGAGTTTTAGAAACCTTTCGTATTCACAGTGTGTCCGTTCTCTAGGATTACCGTACATGTTATAACTGTAGTAATATTCCCTTCAACCTGCAGAGTTGGGACCCATGGAATATGTGCCATGCATTATTGCTTTAAAGGGCCTGCATTTGCTCACCCAATCTCACCAATCCTCTCAGTCCCAAGTGTCCAACCTTATGCCACATCCAGCTGTCGTTGTAGATAGGGTCATTCCAGGTTTCATCAGAGACCCTGAAGGAATTTTAAAGAATTTCCCAGTTTTTTTGTTTTATTTTTGAAATTCCTTTTTATAGTGGGTTTGAGCTGATTCTCGCTGCCATATTTATGCCAGTCTAGACACACTTGATTCCCTTATGGAGACATATCAATACATAGGTTTTAAGATTCTTACTAGTCAGATATATTCCTCTGCGGGAAATATGGGGTTTTGAGTCCCTTTCACTGAGGAAGGTGTAGGTCTTGTCTATTCCATAGTTGGTTTTTGGAACGGTACCTGTGCTTATATAAAGCTCTGGTTTATGCATCACCCCACCTCTCATTCCCCCTTAAGCAGGCATAAGAGTTTTTTCTAAATGTGAGACACTGTTCTCTTTCCTAACTCAGTTCAAGTGTAGCCATGTTTACAGGATCTTCATAAGTGACATCTTATGATAAGTTTCTTTTTCTGTGTGACTTATTTCACTTAGAATCATCGTACCTGAATCCACCCATTTTGCTGCTACTGGTCTTATGACATTGATTTCATGGCTGAGGGATATTCCATCGTACGTAAGTACCACAATTTTTTGAACCATTTTTATATTTCCTGGGATATTTAAGGTGTACCCAAGTTGAGGTCCTTGTAAGCAGTGCAGCCCTAAATTTTGGGGTGGCTGTGTCTTTTTGATTTTCAGTTTTCCCAAGGTATATTCCCTAGACTGGAAGTGCCCTTGGCTCTGTAGCTCTGTTCTTTACTTGTTTTAGGGAACACAATGCACTCCTCGAGAGAGGCAGTTGGCAATTTACATCCCGCCCATCAGCATAACAATGCTCCCTGTTCTCCAGGGCCTGTCTTGCCTTTCTGGTTTTTACACATTTTGTGGATGTCCCTTTTGACCGGTGGGAAGTGATACTTCTTTGTAGTGCAAATTTGCATTGCCCGCTTGCTTGCTTGGCCAAAAAGGGCGTATGCGTTTTCTCCTGAATATATTCAGGAGAAAACGCATACGCCCTTTTTGGCCAAGTGCATCATTGTCGAAGTTGTGCCCCTCTTCCTGTGCTTTAAAGGCGATTCCAACGTACCTCTTGAAATCTGTTTCCTGCTATTCTGCCTCGCTTTCAAGTCCGCCTCGTTGCCTTCCCTCAACAGATTTTTGGACGATAGTTTTCCTTTATTACTCGGCCAGTTTGTGAATTGCTGTGCCCCTGAGCTCCATTTTTCAACTCGTTTTAGGTGAGCTGACCGCAAGTCCACAATTTTGGTTCAGGACCTATACTGGTTCCAGGTGGGGGGCTGAGACTTTGGTTAATTCTTCTTCCTGCCGGGAAATTACAGTGATATGTGCCCGTCCAAATGCCTAACAGCTACTCTCTCATTGGTTCTCCCTCTTCCCTTTCATCCTGTGCCAAATTGGCAACCTGTGCGAACCAGGAGGTTAAAGGGGCTGTCTCTCCAAGTTGGGAGGTTGATAGTAAAGCAGATGGAAAGTCAAACCGGAGCACCAGGAGAGGGACTATTCGTTGAGTTTTAGAAACCTTTCGTATTCACAGTGTGTCCGTTCTCTAGGTTTCCCGTACATGTTATAACTGTAGTAATATTCCCTTCCACCTGGATAGTTGGGACCCATGGAATGGGTGCCATGCATTATTGCTTTAAAGGGTCTGCATTTGTTCACCCAATCTCACCAATCCTCTCAGTCCCAAGTGTCCAGCCTAATGCCACATCCAGCTGTCGTTGTAGATAGGGTCATTCCAGGTTTCATCAGAGACCCTGAAGTAATTGTAAAGAATTTCCCAGTTTTTTTGTTTTGTTTTTGAAATTCCTTTTTATAGTGGGTTTGAGCTGATTCTCGCTGCCATGTTTATGCCAGTCTAGACACACTTGATTCCCTTACGGAGACATATCAATACATAGGTTTTAAGATTCTTACTAGTCAGATATATTCCTCTGCGGCAAATATGGGGTTTTGAGTCCCTTTCACTGAGGAAGGTGTAGGTCTTGTCTATTCCATAGTTGGTTTTTGGAATGGTACCTGTGCTTATATCAAACTCTGGTTTTATGCCTCACCCCTCCTCTGCTTCCCCCTTAAGCAGGCATAAGAGTGTTTTCTAAATGTGAGACACTGTTCTCTTTCCTAACACAGTTCAAGTGTAGCCATGTTTACAGGATCTTCATAAGTGATATCTTATGATAAGTTTCTTTTTCTCTGTGACTTATTTCACTTAGAATCATCGTACCTGAATCCACCCATTTTGCTGCTACTGGTCTTATGACATTGATTTCATGGCTGAGGGATATTCCATCGTACGTAAGTACCACAATTTTTTGAACCATTTTTATATTTCCTGCGATATTTAAGGTGTACCCAAGTTGAGGTCCTTGTAAGCAGTGCAGCCCTAAATTTTGGGTTGGCTCTGTCTTATTGATCTTCAGTTTTCCCAAGGTATATTCCCTAGACTGGAAGTGCCCTTGGCTCTGTAGCTCTGTTCTTTTCTTGTTTTAGGGAACACAATGCACTCCTCCAGAGAGGCAGTTGGCAATTTACATCCCGCCCATCAGCATAACAAGGCTCCCTGTTCTCCAGGGACTGTCTTGCCTTTCTGGTTTTTACACATTTTGTGGATGTCCCTTTTGACCGGTGGGAAGTGATACTTCTTTGTAGTGCAGATTTGCATTGCCCACTTGCTTGCTTGGCCAAAAAGGGCGTATGCGTTTTCTCCTGAATATATTCAGGAGAAAACGCATACGCCCTTTTTGGCCAAGTGCATCATTGTCGAAGTTGTGCCCCTCTTCCTGTGCTTTAAAGGCGATTCCAACGTACCTCTTGAAATCTGTTTCCTGCTATTCTGCCTCGCTTTCAAGTCCGCCTCGTTGCCTTCCCTCAACAGATTTTTGGACGATAGTTGTCCTTTATTACTCGGCCAATTTGTGAATTGCTGTGCCCCTGAGCTCCATTTTTCAACTCGTTTTTGGTGAGCTGACCGCAAGTCCAAAATTTTGGTTCAGGAACTATACTGGTTCCCGGTGGGGGGCTGAGACTTTGGTTAATTCTTCTTTCTGCCGGGAAACTACAGTGATATGTGCCCGTCCAAATGCCTATCAGCTACTCTCTCATTGGTTCTCCCTCTTCCCTTTCATCCTGTGCCAAATTGGCAACCTGTGCGAACCAGGAGGTTAAAGGGGCTGTCTCTCCAAGTTGGGAGGTTGATAGTAAAGCAGATGGAAAGTCAAACCGGAACACCAGGAGAGGGACTATTCGTTGAGTTTTAGAAACCTTTCGTATTCACAGTGTGTCCGTTCTCTAGGATTACCGTACATGTTATAACTGTAGTAATATTCCCTTCAACCTGCAGAGTTGGGACCCATGGAATATGTGCCATGCATTATTGCTTTAAAGGGCCTGCATTTGCTCACCCAATCTCACCAATCCTCTCAGTCCCAAGTGTCCAACCTTATGCCACATCCAGCTGTCGTTGTAGATAGGGTCATTCCAGGTTTCATCAGAGACCCTGAAGGAATTTTAAAGAATTTCCCAGTTTTTTTGTTTTATTTTTGAAATTCCTTTTTATAGTGGGTTTGAGCTGATTCTCGCTGCCATATTTATGCCAGTCTAGACACACTTGATTCCCTTATGGAGACATATCAATACATAGGTTTTAAGATTCTTACTAGTCAGATATATTCCTCTGCGGGAAATATGGGGTTTTGAGTCCCTTTCACTGAGGAAGGTGTAGGTCTTGTCTATTCCATAGTTGGTTTTTGGAACGGTACCTGTGCTTATATAAAGCTCTGGTTTATGCATCACCCCACCTCTCCTTCCCCCTTAAGCAGGCATAAGAGTTTTTTCTAAATGTGAGACACTGTTCTCTTTCCTAACTCAGTTCAAGTGTAGCCATGTTTACAGGATCTTCATAAGTGACATCTTATGATAAGTTTCTTTTTCTGTGTGACTTATTTCACTTAGAATCATCGTACCTGAATCCACCCATTTTGCTGCTACTGGTCTTATGACATTGATTTCATGGCTGAGGGATATTCCATCGTACGTAAGTACCACAATTTTTTGAACCATTTTTATATTTCCTGGGATATTTAAGGTGTACCCAAGTTGAGGTCCTTGTAAGCAGTGCAGCCCTAAATTTTGGGGTGGCTGTGTCTTTTTGATTTTCAGTTTTCCCAAGGTATATTCCCTAGACTGGAAGTGCCCTTGGCTCTGTAGCTCTGTTCTTTACTTGTTTTAGGGAACAGAATGCACTCCTCCAGAGAGGCAGTTGGCAATTTACATCCCGCCCATCAGCATAACAATGCTCCCTGTTCTCCAGGGCCTGTCTTGCCTTTCTGGTTTTTACACATTTTGTGGATGTCCCTTTTGACCGGTGGGAAGTGATACTTCTTTGTAGTGCAAATTTGCATTGCCCGCTTGCTTGCTTGGCCAAAAAGGGCGTATGCGTTTTCTCCTGAATATATTCAGGAGAAAACGCATACGCCCTTTTTGGCCAAGTGCATCATTGTCGAAGTTGTGCCCCTCTTCCTGTGCTTTAAAGGCGATTCCAACGTACCTCTTGAAATCTGTTTCCTGCTATTCTGCCTCGCTTTCAAGTCCGCCTCGTTGCCTTCCCTCAACAGATTTTTGGACGATAGTTGTCCTTTATTACTCGGCCAGTTTGTGAATTGCTGTGCCCCTGAGCTCCATTTTTCAACTCGTTTTAGGTGAGCTGACCACAAGTCCAAAATTTTGGTTCAGGACCTATACTGGTTCCAGGTGGGGGGCTGAGACTTTGGTTAATTCTTCTTCCTGCCGGGAAATTACAGTGATATGTGCCCGTCCAAATGCCTAACAGCTACTCTCTCATTGGTTCTCCCTCTTCCCTTTCATCCTCTGCCAAATTGGCAACGTGTGCGAACCAGGAGGTTAAAGGGGCTGTCTCTCCAAGTTGGGAGGTTGATAGTAAAGCAGATGGAAAGTCAAACCGGAGCACCAGGAGAGGGACTATTCGTTGAGTTTTAGAAACCTTTCGTATTCACAGTGTGTCCGTTCTCTAGGTTTCCCGTACATGTTATAACTGTAGTAATATTCCCTTCCACCTGGATAGTTGGGACCCATGGAATGGGTGCCATGCATTATTGCTTTAAAGGGTCTGCATTTGTTCACCCAATCTCACCAATCCTCTCAGTCCCAAGTGTCCAGCCTTATGCCACATCCAGCTGTCGTTGTAGATAGGGTCATTCCAGGTTTCATCAGAGACCCTGAAGTAATTGTAAAGAAATTCCCAGTTTTTTTGTTTTGTTTTTGAAATTCCTTTTTATAGTGGGTTTGAGCTGATTCTCGCTGCCATGTTTATGCCAGTCTAGACACACTTGATTCCCTTACGGAGACATATCAATACATAGGTTTTAAGATTCTTACTAGTCAGATATATTCCTCTGCGGCAAATATGGGGTTTTGAGTCCCTTTCACTGAGGAAGGTGTAGGTCTTGTCTATTCCATAGTTGGTTTTTGGAATGGTACCTGTGCTTATATCAAACTCTGGTTTTATGCCTCACCCCACCTCTGCTTCCCCCTTAAGCAGGCATAAGAGTGTTTTCTAAATGTGAGACACTGTTCTCTTTCCTAACACAGTTCAAGTGTAGCCATGTTTACAGGATCTTCATAAGTGATATCTTATGATAAGTTTCTTTTTCTCTGTGACTTATTTCACTTAGAATCATCGTACCTGAATCCACCCATTTTGCTGCTACTGGTCTTATGACATTGATTTCATGGCTGAGGGATATTCCATCGTACGTAAGTACCACAATTTTTTGAACCATTTTTATATTTCCTGGGATATTTAAGGTGTACCCAAGTTGAGGTCCTTGTAAGCAGTGCAGCCCTAAATTTTGGGTTGGCTCTGTCTTATTGATCTTCAGTTTTCCCAAGGTATATTCCCTAGACTGGAAGTGCCCTTGGCTCTGTAGCTCTGTTCTTTACTTGTTTTAGGGAACACAATGCACTCCTCCAGAGAGGCAGTTGGCAATTTACATCCCGCCCATCAGCATAACAAGGCTCCCTGTTCTCCAGGGCCTGTCTTGCCTTTCTGGTTTTTACACATTTTGTGGATGTCCCTTTTGACCGGTGGGAAGTGATACTTCTTTGTAGTGCAGATTTGCATTGCCCGCTTGCTTGCTTGGCCAAAAAGGGCGTATGCGTTTTCTCCTGAATATATTCAGGAGAAAACGCATACGCCCTTTTTGGCCAAGTGCATCATTGTCGAAGTTGTGCCCCTCTTCCTGTGCTTTAAAGGCGATTCCAACGTACCTCTTGAAATCTGTTTCCTGCTATTCTGCCTCGCTTTCAAGTCCGCCTCGTTGCCTTCCCTCAACAGATTTTTGGACGATAGTTGTCCTTTATTACTCGGCCAATTTGTGAATTGCTGTGCCCCTGAGCTCCATTTTTCAACTCGTTTTTGGTGAGCTGACCGCAAGTCCAAAATTTTGGTTCAGGAACTATAGTGGTTCCCGGTGGGGGGCTGAGACTTTGGTTAATTCTTCTTTCTGCCGGGAAATTACAGTGATATGTGCCCGTCCAAATGCCTATCAGCTACTCTCTCATTGGTTCTCCCTGTTCCCTTTCATCCTGTGCCAAATTGGCAACCTGTGCGAACCAGGAGGTTAAAGGGGCTGTCTCTCCAAGTTGGGAGGTTGATAGTAAAGCAGATGGAAAGTCAAACCGGAACACCAGGAGAGGGACTATTCGTTGAGTTTTAGAAACCTTTCGTATTCACAGTGTGTCCGTTCTCTAGGATTACCGTACATGTTATAACTGTAGTAATATTCCCTTCAACCTGCAGAGTTGGGACCCATGGAATATGTGCCATGCATTATTGCTTTAAAGGGCCTGCATTTGCTCACCCAATCTCACCAATCCTCTCAGTCCCAAGTGTCCAACCTTATGCCACATCCAGCTGTCGTTGTAGATAGGGTCATTCCAGGTTTCATCAGAGACCCTGAAGGAATTTTAAAGAATTTCCCAGTTTTTTTGTTTTATTTTTGAAATTCCTTTTTATAGTGGGTTTGAGCTGATTCTCGCTGCCATATTTATGCCAGTCTAGACACACTTGATTCCCTTATGGAGACATATCAATACATAGGTTTTAAGATTCTTACTAGTCAGATATATTCCTCTGCGGGAAATATGGGGTTTTGAGTCCCTTTCACTGAGGAAGGTGTAGGTCTTGTCTATTCCATAGTTGGTTTTTGGAATTGTACCTGTGCTTATATCAAACTCTGGTTTTATGCATCACCCCACCTCTCCTTCCCCCTTAAGCAGGCATAAAAGTGTTTTCTAAATGTGAGACACTGTTCTCTTTTTAACTCAGTTCAAGTGTAGCCATGTTTACAGGATATTCATAAGTGATATCTTATGATAAGTTTCTTTTTCTCTGTGACTTATTTCACTTAGAATCATCGTACCTGAATCCACCCATTTTGCTGCTACTGGTCTTATGACATTGATTTCATGGCTGAGGGATATTCCATCGTACGTAAGTACCACAATTTTTTGAACCATTTTTATATTTCCTGGGATATTTAAGGTGTACCCAAGTTGAGGTCCTTGTAAGCAGTGCAGCCCTAAATTTTGGGATGGCTCTGTCTTATTGATCTTCAGTTTTCCCAAGGTTTATTCCCTAGACTGGAAGTGCCCTTGCCTCTGTAGCTCTGTTCTTTACTTGTTTTAGGGAACACAATGTACTCCTCCAGAGAGGCAGTTGGCAATTTACATCCCGCCCATCAGCATAACAAGGCTCCCTGTTCTCCAGGGCCTGTCTTGCCTTTCTGGTTTTTACACATTTTGTGGATGTCCCTTTTGACCGGTGGGAAGTGATACTTCTTTGTAGTGCAGATTTGCATTGCCCGCTTGCTTGCTTGGCCAAAAAGGGCGTATGCGTTTTCTCCTGAATATATTCAGGAGAAAACGCATTCGCCCTTTTTGGCCAAGTGCATCATTGTCGAAGTTGTGCCTCTCTTCCTGTGCTTTAAAGGGGATTCCAACGTACCTCTTGAAATCTGTTTCCTGCTATTCTGCCTTGCTTTCAAGTCCGCCTCGTTGCCTTCCCTCAACAGAATTTTGGACGATAGTTGTCCTTTATTACTCGGCCAGTTTGTGAATTGCTGTGCCCCTGAGCTCCATTTTTTACTCGTTTTTGGTGAGCTGACCGCAAGTCCAAAATTTTGGTTCAGGACCTATACTGGTTCCCGGTGTGGGGCTGAGACTTTGGTTAATTCTTCTTCCTGCCGGGAAATTACAGTGATATGTGCCCGTCCAAATGCCTAACAGCTACACTCTCATTGGTTCTCCCTCTTCCGTTTCATCCTCTGCCAAATTGGCAACCTGTGCGAACCAGGAGGTTAAAGGGGCTGTCTCTCCAAGTTGGGAGGTTGATAGTAAAGCAGATGGAAAGTCAAACCGGAGCACCAGGAGAGGAACTATTCGTTGAGTTTTAGAAACCTTTTGTATTCACAGTGTGTCCGTTTAATAGGATTCCTGTACATGTTATAATTGTAGTAATATTCCCTTCAACCTGGAGAGTTGGGACCCATGGAATGTGTGCCATGCATTATTGCTTTAAAGGGTCTGCATTTGCTCACCCAATCTCACCAATCCTCTCAGTCCCAAGTGTCCAGCCTTATGCCACATCCAGCTGTCATTGTAGATAGGGTCATTCCAGGTTTCATCAGAGACCCTGAAGGAATTGTAAAGAATTTCCCAGTTTTTTTTGTTTTATTTTTGAAATTCCATTTAATAGTGGGTTTCAGCTGATTCTCGCTACCATATTTATGCCAGTCTAGACACACTTGATTCCCTTACGGAGACTTATCTATACATAGGTTTTAAGATTCTTACTAGTCAGATATATTCCTCTGCGGGAAATATGGGGTTTTGAGTCCCTTTCACTGAGGAAGGTGTAGGTCTTGTCTATTCCATAGTTGGTTTTTGGAATGGTACCTGTGCTTATATCAAACTCTGGTTTTATGCATCACCCCACCTCTCCTTCCCCCTTAAGCAGGCATAAGAGTGTTTTCTAAATGTGAGACACTGTTCTCTGTCCTAACTCAGTTCAAGTGTAGCCATGTTTACAGGATCTTCATAAGTGATATCTTATGATAAGTTTCTTTTTCTGTGTGACTTATGTCACTTAGAATCATCGTACCTGAATCCACCCATTTTGCTGCTACTGGTCTTATGACATTGATTTCATGGCTGAGGGATATTCCATCGTACGTAAGTACCACAATTTTTTGAACCATTTTTATATTTCCTGGGATATTTAAGGTGTACCCAAGTTGAGGTCCTTGTAAGCAGTGCAGCCCTAAATTTTGGGGTGGCTCTGTCTTATTGATCTTCAGTTTTCCCAAGGTATATTCCCTAGACTGGAAGTGCCCTTGGCTCTGTAGCTCTGTTGTTTACTTGTTTTAGGGAACACAATGCACTCCTCCAGAGAGGCAGTTGGCAATTTACATCCCGCCCATCATCATAACAAGGCTCCCTGTTCTCCAGGGCCTGTCTTGCCTTTCTGGTTTTTACACATTTTGTGGATGTCCCTTTTGACCGGTGGGAAGTGATACTTCTTTGTAGTGCAGATTTGCATTGCCCGCTTGCTTGCTTGGCCAAAAAGGGCGTATACGTTTTCTCCTGAATATATTCAGGAGAAAACGCATACGCCCTTTTTGGCCAAGTGCATCATTGTCGAAGTTGTGCCCCTCTTCCTGTGCTTTCAAGGCAATTCCAACGTACCTCTTGAAATCTGTTTCCTGCTATTCTGCCTCGCTTTCAAGTCCGCCTCGTTGCCTTCCCTCAACAGATTGTTGGACGATAGTTCTCCTTTATTACTCGGCCAGTTTGTGAATTGCTGTGCCCCTGAGCTCCATTTTTCAACTCGTTTTAGGTGAGCAGACCGCAAGTCCAAAATTTTGGTTCAGGACCTATACTGGTTCCCGGTGGGGTGCTGAGAGTTTGGTTAATTCTTCTTCCTGCCAGGAAATTACAGTGATATGTGCCCGTCCAAATGCCTAACAGCTACTCTCTCATTGGTTCTCCCTGTTCCCTTTAATCCTCTGCCAAATTGGCAACCTGTGCGAACCAGGAGGTTAAAGGGGCTGTCTCTCCAAGTTGGGAGGTTGATAGTAAAGCAGATGGAAAGTCAAACCGGAGCACCAGGAGAGAGACTATTCGTTGAGTTTTAGAAACCTTTCGTATTCACAGTGTGTCCGTTCTCTAGGTTTCCCGTACATGTTATAACTGTAGTGATATTCCCTTCAACCTGGAGAGTTGGGACCCATGGAATGGGTGCCATGCATTATTGCTTTAAATGGTCTGCATTTGTTCACCCAATCTCACCAATCCTCTCAGTCCCAAGTGTCCAGCCTTATGCCACATCCAGCTGTCGTTGAAGATAGGGTCATTCCAGGTTTCATCAGAGACCCTGAAGGAATTGTAAAGAATTTCCCAGTTTTTTTGTTTTGTTTTTGAAATTCCTTTTTATAGTGGTTTTGAGCTGATTCTCGCTGCCATGTTTATGCCAGTCTAGACACACTTGATTCCCTTATGGAGACATATCAATACATAAGTTTTAAGATTCTTACTAGTCAGATATATTCCTCTGCGGGAAATATGGGGTTTTGAGTCCCTTTCACTAAGGAAGGTGTAGGTCTTGTCTATTCCATAGTTGGTTTTTGGAATGGTACCTGTGCTTATATGAAACTCTTGTTTTATGCATCACCCACCTCTCCTTCCCCCTTAAGCAGGCATAAGAGTGTTTTCTAAATGTGAGACACTGTTCTCTTTCCTAACTCAGTTCAAGTGTAGCCATGTTTACAGGATCTTCATAAGTGATATCTTATGATAAGTTTCTTTTTCTGTGTGACTTATTTCACTTAGAATCATCGTACCTGAATCCACCCATTTTGCTGCTACTGGTCTTATGACATTGATTTCATGGCTGAGGGATATTCCATCGTACGTAAGTACCACAATATTTTGAACCATTTTTATATTTCCTGGGATATTTAAGGTGTACCCAATTTGAGGTCCTTGTAAGCCGTGCAGCCCTAAATTTTGGGGTGGCTCTGTCTTATTGATCTTCAGTTTTCCCAAGGTATATTCCCTAGACTGGAAGTGCCCTTGGCTCTGTAGCTCTGTTCTTTACTTGTTTTAGGGAACACAATGCACTCCTCCAGAGAGGCAGTTAGCAATTTACATCCCGCCCATCAGCATAACAAGGCTCCCTGTTCTCCAGGGCCTGTCTTGCCTTTCTGGTTTTTACACATTTTGTGGATGTCCCTTTTGACCGGTGGGAAGTGATACTTCTTTGTAGTGCAGATTTGCATTGCCCGCTTGCTTGCTTGGCCAAAAAGGGCGTATGCGTTTTCTCCTGAATATATTCAGGAGAAAACACATACGCCCTTTTTGGCCAAGTGCATCATTGTCGAAGTTGTGCCCCTCTTCCTGTGCTTTAAAGGCGATTCCAACGTACCTCTTGAAATCTGTTTCCTGCTATTCTGCCTCGCTTTCAAGTCCGCCTCGTTGCCTTCCCTCAACCGATTTTTGGACGATAGTTGTCCTTTATTACTCAGCCAGTTTCTGAATTGCTGTGCCCCTGAGCTCCATTTTTCAACTCGTTTTAGGTGAGCTGACCGCAAGTCCAAAATTTTGGTTCAGGACCTATACTGGTTCCCGGTGGGGGGCTGAGACTTTGGTTAATTCTTTTTCCTGCCGGGAAATTACAGTGATATGTGCCCGTCCAAATGCCTAACAGCTACTCTCTCATTGGTTCTCCCTCTTCCCTTTCATCCTCTGCCTAATTGGCAACCTGTGCGAACCAGGAGGTTAAAGGGGCTGTCTCTCCAAGTTGGGAGGTTGATAGTAAAGCAGATGGAAAGTCAAACCGGAGCACCAGGAGAGGAACTATTCGTTGAGTTTTAGAAACCTTTCGTATTAAGTGTGTCCGTTCTCTAGGTTTCCCGTACATGTTATAACTGTAGTAATATTCCCTTCAACCTGGAGAGTTGGGACCCATGGAATGGGTGCCATGCATTATTGCTTTAAAGGTTCTGCATTTGTTCACCCAATCTCACCAATCCTCTCAGTCCCAAGTGTCCAGCCTTATGCCACATCCAGCTGTCGTTGTAGATAGGGTCATTCCAGGTTTCATCAGAGACCCTGAAGGAATTGTAAAGAATTTCCCAGTTTTTTTGTTTTGTTTTTGAAATTCCTTTTTATAGTGGGTTTGAGCTGATTCTCGCTGCCATGTTTATGCCAGTCTAGACACACTTGATTCCCTTACGGAGACATATCAATACATAGGTTTTAAGATTCTTACTAGTCAGATATATTCCTCTGCGGGAAATATGGGGTTTTGAGTCCCTTTCACTGAGGAAGGTGTAGGTCTTGTCTATTCCATAGTTGGTTTTTGTAACAGTACCTGTGCTTATATCAAACTCTGGTTTTATGCATCACCCCACCTCTCCTTCCCCCTTAAGCAGGCATAAGAGTGTTTTCTAAATGTGAGACACTGTTCTCTTTCCTAACTCAGTTCAAGTGTAGCCATGTTTACAGGATCTTCATAAGTGATATCTTATGATAAGTTTCTTTTTCTCTGTGACTTATTTCACTTAGAATCATCGTACCTGAATCCACCCATTTTGCTGCTACTGGTCTTATGACATTGATTTCATGGCTGAGGGATATTCCATCGTACGTAAGTACCACAATTTTTTGAACCATTTTTATATTTCCTGGGATATTTAAGGTGTACCCAAGTTGAGGTCCTTGTAAGCAGTGCAGCCCTAAATTTTGGGATGGCTATGTCTTTTTGATTTTCAGTTTTCCCAGTGTATATTCCATAGACTGGAAGTGCCCTTGGCTCTGTAGCTCTGTTGTTTACTTGTTTTAGGGAACACAATGCACTCCTCCAGAGAGGCAGTTGGCAATTTATATCCCGCCCATCAGCATAACAAGGCTCCCTGTTCTCCAGGGCCTGTCTTGCCTTTCCGGTTTTTACACATTTTGTGGATGTCCCTTTTGACCGGTGGGAAGTGATACTTCTTTGTAGTGCAGATTTGCATTGCCCGCTTGCTTGCTTGGCCAAAAAGGGCGTATGCGTTTTCTCCTGAATATATTCAGGAGAAAACGCATACGCCCTTTTTGGCCAAGTGCATCATTGTCGAAGTTGTGCCCCTCTTCCTGTGCTTTAAAGGCGATTCCAACGTACCTCTTGAAATCTGTTTCCTGCTATTCTGCCTCGCTTTCAAGTCCGCCTCGTTGCCTTCCCTCAACAGATTTTTGGACGATAGTTGTCCTTTATTACTCAGCCTGTTTCTGAATTGCTGTGCCCCTGAGCTCCATTTTTCAACTCGTTTTAGGTGAGCTGACCGCAAGTCCAAAATTTTGGTTCAGGACCTATACTGGTTCCCGGTGGGGGGCTGAGACTTTGGTTAATTCTTTTTCCTGCCGGGAAATTACAGTGATATGTGCCCGTCCAAATGCCTAACAGCTACTCTCTCATTGGTTCTCCCTCTTCCCTTTCATCCTCTGCCAAATTGGCAACCTGTGCGCACCAGGAGGTTAAAGGGGCTGTCTATCCAAGTTGGGAGGTTGATAGTAAAGCAGATGGAAAGTCAAACCGGAGCACCAGGAGAGGGACTATTCGTTGAGTTTTAGAAACCTTTTGTATTCACAGTGTGTTCGTTTAATAGGATTCCTGTACATGTTATATCTGTAGTAATATTCCCTTCAACCTGGAGAGTTGGGACCCATGGAATGTGTGCCATGCATTATTGCTTTAAAGGGTCTGCATTTGCTCACCCAATCTCACCAATCCTCTCAGTCCCAAGTGTCCAGCCTTATGCCACATCCAGCTGTCATTGTAGATAGGGTCATTCCAGGTTTCATCAGAGACCCTGAAGGAATTGTAAAGAATTTCCCAGTTTTTTTTGTTTTATTTTTGAAATTCCTTTTAATAGTGGGTTTCAGCTGATTCTCGCTACCATATTTATGCCAGTCTAGACACACTTGATTCCCTTACGGAGACTTATCAATACATAGGTTTTAAGATTCTTACTAGTCAGATATATTCCTCTGCGGGAAATATGGGGTTTTGAGTCCCTTTCACTGAGGAAGGTGTAGGTCTTGTCTATTCCATAGTTGGTTTTTGGAATGGTACCTGTGCTTATATCAAACTCTGGTTTTATGCATCACCCCACCTCTCCTTCCCCCTTAAGCAGGCATAAGAGTGTTTTCTAAATGTGAGACACTGTTCTCTGTCCTAACTCAGTTCAAGTGTAGCCATGTTTACAGGATCTTCATAAGTGATATCTTATGATAAGTTTCTTTTTCTGTGTGACTTATGTCACTTAGAATCATCGTACCTGAATCCACCCATTTTGCTGCTACTGGTCTTATGACATTGATTTCATGGCTGAGGGATATTCCATCGTACGTAAGTACCACAATTTTTTGAACCATTTTTATATTTCCTGGGATATTTAAGGTGTACCCAAGTTGAGGTCCTTGTAAGCAGTGCAGCCCTAAATTTTGGGGTGGCTCTGTCTTATTGATCTTCAGTTTTCCCAAGGTATATTCCCTAGACTGGAAGTGCCCTTGGCTCTGTAGCTCTGTTGTTTACTTGTTTTAGGGAACACAATGCACTCCTCCAGAGAGGCAGTTGGCAATTTACATCCCGCCCATCAGCATAACAAGGCTCCCTGTTCTCCAGGGCCTGTCTTGCCTTTCTGGTTTTTACACATTTTGTGGATGTCCCTTTTGACCGGTGGGAAGTGATACTTCTTTGTAGTGCAGATTTGCATTGCCCGCTTGCTTGCTTGGCCAAAAAGGGCGTATACGTTTTCTCCTGAATATATTCAGGAGAAAACGCATACGCCCTTTTTGGCCAAGTGCATCATTGTCGAAGTTGTGCCCCTCTTCCTGTGCTTTCAAGGCGATTCCAACGTACCTCTTGAAATCTGTTTCCTGCTATTCTGCCTCGCATTCAAGTCCGCCTCGTTGCCTTCCCTCAACAGATTTTTGGACGATAGTTGTCCTTTATTACTCGGCCAGTTTGTGAATTGCTGTGCCCCTGAGCTCCATTTTTCAACTCGTTTTAGGTGAGCAGACCGCAAGTCCAAAATTTTGGTTGAGGACCTATACTGGTTCCCGGTGGGGTGCTGAGAGTTTGGTTAATTCTTCTTCCTGCCGGGAAATTACAGTGATATGTGCCCGTCCAAATGCCTAACAGCTACTCTCTCATTGGTTCTCCCTGTTCCCTTTCATCCTCTGCCAAATTGGCAACCTGTGCGAACCAGGAGGTTAAAGGGGCTGTCTCTCCAAGTTGGGAGGTTGATAGTAAAGCAGATGGAAAGTCAAACCGGAGCACCAGGAGAGAGACTATTCGTTGAGTTTTAGAAACCTTTCGTATTCACAGTGTGTCCGTTCTCTAGGTTTCCCGTACATGTTATAACTGTAGTGATATTCCCTTCAACCTGGAGAGTTGGGACCCATGGAATGGGTGCCATGCATTATTGCTTTATATGGTCTGCATTTGTTCACCCAATCTCACCAATCCTCTCAGTCCCAAGTGTCCAGCCTTATGCCACATCCAGCTGTCGTTGAAGATAGGGTCATTCCAGGTTTCATCAGAGACCCTGAAGGAATTGTAAAGAATTTCCCAGTTTTTTTGTTTTGTTTTTGAAATTCCTTTTTATAGTGGTTTTGAGCTGATTCTCGCTGCCATGTTTATGCCAGTCTAGACACACTTGATTCCCTTACGGAGACATATCAATACATAGGTTTTAAGATTCTTACTAGTCAGATATATTCCTCTGCGGGAAATATGGGGTTTTGAGTCCCTTTCACTGAGGAAGGTGTAGGTCTTGTCTATTCCATAGTTGGTTTTTGGAACGGTACCTGTGCTTATATCAAACTCTGATTTTATGCATCACCCCACCTCTCCTTCCCCCTCAAGCAGGCATAAGAGTGTTTTCTAAATGTGAGACACTGTTCTCTTTCCTAACTCAGTTCAAGTGTAGCCATGTTTACAGGATCTTCATAAGTGATATCTTATGATAAGTTTCTTTTTCTGTGTGACTTATTTCACTTAGAATCATCGTACCTGAATCCACCCATTTTGCTGCTACTGGTCTTATGACATTGATTTCATGGCTGAGGGATATTCCATCGTACGTAAGTACCACAATTTTTTGAACCATTTTTATATTTCCTGGGATATTTAAGGTGTACCCAAGTTGAGGTCCTTGTAAGCAGTGCAGCCCTAAATTTTGGGGTGGCTCTGTCTTATTGATCTTCAGTTTTCCCAAGGTTTATTCCCTAGACTGGAAGTCCCCTTGGCTCTGTAGCTCTGTTCTTTACTTGTTTTAGGGAACACAATGTACTCCTCCAGAGAGGCAGTTGGCAATTTACTTCCCGCCCATCAGCATAAGAATGCTCCCTGTTCTCCAGGGCCTGTCTTGCCTTTCTGGTTTTTACACATTTTGTGGATGTCCCTTTTGACCGGTGGGAAGTGATACTTCTTTGTAGTGCAGATTTGCATTGCCCGCTTGCTTGCTTGGCCAAAAAGGGCGTATGCGTTTTCTCCTGAATATATTCAGGAGAAAACGCATACGCCCTTTTTGGCCAAGTGCATCATTGTCGAAGTTGTGCCTCTCTTCCTGTGCTTTAAAGGTGATTCCAACGTACCTCTTGAAATCTGTTTCCTGCTATTCTGCCTCGCTTTAAAGTCCGCCTCGTTGCCTTCCCTCAACAGATTTTTGGACGATAGTTGTCCTTTATTACTTGGCCAGTTTGTGAATTGCTGTGCCCCTGAGCTCCATTTTTCAACTCGTTTTTGGTGAGCTGACCGCAAGTCCAAAATTTTGGTTCAGGACCTATGCTGGTTCCCGGTGGGTGGCTGAGACTTTGGTTAATTCTTCTTCCTGCCGGGAAATTACAGTGATATGTGCCCGTCCAAATGCGTAACAGCTACTCTCTCATTGGTTCTCCCTCATCCCTTTCATCCTCTGCCAAATTGGCAACCTGTGCAAACCAGGAGGTTAAAGGGGCTGTCTCTCCAAGTTGGGAGGTTGATAGTAAAGCAGGTGGAAAGTCAAACCGGAGCACCAGGAGAGGGACTATTCGTTGAGTTTTAGAAACCTTTCGTATTCACAGTGTGTCCGTTCCCTAGGTTTCCCGTACATGTTATAACTGTAGTAATATTCCCTTCAACCTGGAGAGTTGGGACCCATGGAATGGGTGCCATGGATTATTGCTTTAAAGGGTCTGCATTTGCTCACCCAATCTCACCAATCCTCTCAGTCCCAAGTGTCCAGCCTTATGCCACATCCAGCTGTCGTTGTACATAGGGTCATTCCAGGTTTCATCAGAGACTCTGAAGGAATTGTAAAGAATTTCCCAGTTTTTTTGTTTTGTTTTTGAAATTCCTTTTTATAGTGGGTTTGAGCTGATTCTCGCTGCCATGTTTATGCCAGTCTAGACACACTTGATTCCCTTACGGAGACATATCAATACATAGGTTTTAAGATTCTTACTAGTCAGATATATTCCTCTGCGGGAAATATGGGGTTTTGAGTCCCTTTCACTGAGGAAGGTGTAGGTCTTGTCTATTCCATAGTTGGTTTTTGGAACGGTACCTGTGCTTATATCAAACTCTGGTTTTATGCATCACCCCACCTCTCTTCCCCCCTTAAGCAGGCATAAGAGTGTTTTCTAAATGTGAGACACTGTTCTCTTTCCTAACTCAGTTCAAGTGTAGCCATGTTTACAGGATCTTCATAAGTGATATCTTATGATAAGTTTCATTTTCTGTGTGACTTATTTCACTTAGAATCATCGTACCTGAATCCACCCATTTTGCTGCTACTGGTCTTATGTCATTGATTTCATGGCTGAGGGATATTCCATCGTACGTAAGTACCCCAATTTTTTGAACCATTTTTATATTTCCTGGGATATTTAAGGTGTAACCAAGTTGAGGTCCTTGTAAGCCGTGCAGCCCTAAATTATGGGGTGGCTCTGTCATATTGATCTTCAGTTTTCCCAAGGTATATTCCCTAGACTGGAAGTGCCCTTGGCTCTGTAGCTCTGTTGTTTACTTGTTTTAGGGAACACAATGCACTCCTCCAGAGAGGCAGTTGGCAATTTACATCCCGCCCATCAGCATAACAAGGCTCCCTGTTCTCCAGGGCCTGTCTTGCCTTTCCGGTTTTTACACATTTTGTGGATGTCCCTTTTGACCGGTGGGAAGTGATACTTCTTTGTAGCGCAGATTTGCATTACCCGCTTGCTTGCTTGGCCAAAAAGGGCGTATGCGTTTTCTCCTGAATATATTCAGGAGAAAACGCATACGCCCTTTTTGGCCAAGTGCATCATTGTCGAAGTTGTGCCCCTCTTCCTGTGCTTTAAAGGCGATTTCAACGTACCTCTTGAAATCTGTTTCCTGCTATTCTGCCTCGCTTTCAAGTCCACCTCGTTGCCTTCCCTCAACAGATTTTTGGACGATAGTTGTCCTTTATTACTCGGCCAGTTTGTGAATTGCTGTGCCCCTGAGCTCCATTTTTCAACTCGTTTTAGGTGAGCTGACCGCAAGTCCAAAATTTTGGTTCAGGACCTATACTGGTTCCCGGTGGGGGGCTGAGACTTTGGTTAATTCTTCTTCCTGCCGGGAAATTACAGTGATATGTGCCCGTCCAAATGCCTAACAGCTACTCTCTCATTGGTTCTCCCTCTTCCCTTTCATCCTCTGCCAAATTGGCAACCTGTGCGAACCAGGAGGTTAAAGGGGCTGTCTCTCCAAGTTGGGAGGTTGATAGTAAAGCAGATGGAAAGTCAAACCGGAGCACCAGGAGAGGGACTATTCGTTGAGTTTTAGAAACCTTTCGTATTCACAGTGTGTCCGTTCTCTAGGTTTCCCGTACATGTTATAACTGTAGTAATATTCCCTTCAACCTGGAGAGTTGGGACCCATGGAATGTGTGCCATGCATTATTGCTATAAAGGGTCTGCATTTGCTCACCTAATCTCACCAATCCCCTCAGTCCCAAGTGTCCAGCCTTATGCCATATCCAGCTGTCGTTGTAGATAGGGTCATTCCAGGTTTCATCAGAGACCCTGAAGGAATTGTAAAGAATTTCCCAGTTTTTTTGTTTTGGTTTTGAAATTCCTTTTTATAGTGGGTTTGAGCTGATTCTCGCTGCCATGTTTATGCCAGTCTAGACACACTTGATTCCCTTACGGAGACATATCAATACATAGGTTTTAAGATTCTTACTAGTCAGATATATTCCTCTGCGGGAAATATGGGGTTTTGAGTCCCTTTCACTGAGGAAGGTGTAGGTCTTGTCTATTCCATAGTTGGTTTTTGGAACGGTACCTGTGCTTATATCAAACTCTGGTTTTATGCATCACCCCACCTCTCTTCCCCCCTTAAGCAGGCATAAGAGTGTTTTCTAAATGTGAGACACTGTTCTCTTTCCTAACTCAGTTCAAGTGTAGCCATGTGTACAGGATCTTCATAAGTGATATCTTATGATAAGTTTCATTTTCTGTGTGACTTATTTCACTTAGAATCATCGTACCTGAATCCACCCATTTTGCTGCTACTGGTCTTATGTCATTGATTTCATGGCTGAGGGATATTCCATCGTACGTAAGTACCACAATTTTTTGAACCATTTTTATATTTCCTGGGATATTTAAGGTGTAACCAAGTTGAGGTCCTTGTAAGCCGTGCAGCCCTAAATTATGGGGTGGCTCTGTCATATTGATCTTCAGTTTTCCCAAGGTATATTCCCTAGACTGGAAGTGCCCTTGGCTCTGTAGCTCTGTTGTTTACTTGTTTTAGGGAACACAATGCACTCCTCCAGAGAGGCAGTTGGCAATTTACATCCCGCCCATCAGCATAACAAGGCTCCCTGTTCTCCAGGGCCTGTCTTGCCTTTCCGGTTTTTACACATTTTGTGGATGTCCCTTTTGACCGGTGGGAAGTGATACTTCTTTGTAGCGCAGATTTGCATTACCCGCTTGCTTGCTTGGCCAAAAAGGGCGTATGCGTTTTCTCCTGAATATATTCAGGAGAAAACGCATACGCCCTTTTTGGCCAAGTGCATCATTGTCGAAGTTGTGCCCCTCTTCCTGTGCTTTAAAGGCGATTTCAACGTACCTCTTGAAATCTGTTTCCTGCTATTCTGCCTCGCTTTCAAGTCCACCTCGTTGCCTTCCCTCAACAGATTTTTGGACGATAGTTGTCCTTTATTACTCGGCCAGTTTGTGAATTGCTGTGCCCCTGAGCTCCATTTTTCAACTCGTTTTAGGTGAGCTGACCGCAAGTCCAAAATTTTGGTTCAGGACCTATACTGGTTCCCGGTGGGGGGCTGAGACTTTGGTTAATTCTTCTTCCTGCCGGGAAATTACAGTGATATGTGCCCGTCCAAATGCCTAACAGCTACTCTCTCATTGGTTCTCCCTCTTCCCTTTCATCCTCTGCCAAATTGGCAACCTGTGCGAACCAGGAGGTTAAAGGGGCTGTCTCTCCAAGTTGGGAGGTTGATAGTAAAGCAGATGGAAAGTCAAACCGGAGCACCAGGAGAGGGACTATTCGTTGAGTTTTAGAAACCTTTCGTATTCACAGTGTGTCCGTTCTCTAGGTTTCCCGTACATGTTATAACTGTAGTAATATTCCCTTCAACCTGGAGAGTTGGGACCCATGGAATGTGTGCCATGCATTATTGCTATAAAGGGTCTGCATTTGCTCACCTAATCTCACCAATCCCCTCAGTCCCAAGTGTCCAGCCTTATGCCATATCCAGCTGTCGTTGTAGATAGGGTCATTCCAGGTTTCATCAGAGACCCTGAAGGAATTGTAAAGAATTTCCCAGTTTTTTTGTTTTGGTTTTGAAATTCCTTTTTATAGTGGGTTTGAGCTGATTCTCGCTGCCATGTTTATGCCAGTCTAGACACACTTGATTCCCTTACGGAGACATATCAATACATAGGTTTTAAGATTCTTACTAGTCAGATATATTCCTCTGCGGGAAATATGGGGTTTTGAGTCCCTTTCACTGAGGAAGGTGTAGGTCTTGTCTATTCCATAGTTGGTTTTTGGAACGGTACCTGTGCTTATATCAAACTCTGGTTTTATGCATCACCCCACCTCTCTTCCCCCCTTAAGCAGGCATAAGAGTGTTTTCTAAATGTGAGACACTGTTCTCTTTCCTAACTCAGTTCAAGTGTAGCCATGTGTACAGGATCTTCATAAGTGATATCTTATGATAAGTTTCATTTTCTGTGTGACTTATTTCACTTAGAATCATCGTACCTGAATCCACCCATTTTGCTGCTACTGGTCTTATGTCATTGATTTCATGGCTGAGGGATATTCCATCGTACGTAAGTACCACAATTTTTTGAACCATTTTTATATTTCCTGGGATATTTAAGGTGTAACCAAGTTGAGGTCCTTGTAAGCCGTGCAGCCCTAAATTATGGGGTGGCTCTGTCATATTGATCTTCAGTTTTCCCAAGGTATATTCCCTAGACTGGAAGTGCCCTTGGCTCTGTAGCTCTGTTGTTTACTTGTTTTAGGGAACACAATGCACTCCTCCAGAGAGGCAGTTGGCAATTTACATCCCGCCCATCAGCATAACAAGGCTCCCTGTTCTCCAGGGCCTGTCTTGCCTTTCCGGTTTTTACACATTTTGTGGATGTCCCTTTTGACCGCTGGGAAGTGATACTTCTTTGTAGCGCAGATTTGCATTACCCGCTTGCTTGCTTGGCCAAAAAGGGCGTATGCGTTTTCTCCTGAATATATTCAGGAGAAAACGCATACGCCCTTTTTGGCCAAGTGCATCATTGTCGAAGTTGTGCCTCTCTTCCTGTGCTTTAAAGGTGATTCCAACGTACCTCTTGAAATCTGTTTCCTGCTATTCTGCCTCGCTTTCAGGTCCGCCTCGTTGACTTCCCTCAACAGATTTTTGGACGATAGTTGTCCTTTATTACTTGGCCAGTTTGTGAATTGCTGTGCCCCTGAGCTCCATTTTTCAACTCGTTTTTGGTGAGCTGACCGCAAGTCCAAAATTTTGGTTCAGGACCTATGCTGGTTCCCGGTGGGTGGCTGAGACTTTGGTTAATTCTTCTTCCTGCCGGGAAATTACAGTGATATGTGCCCGTCCAAATGCCTAACAGCTACTCTCTCATTGGTTCTCCCTCATCCCTTTCATCCTCTGCCAAATTGGCAACCTGTGCAAACCAGGAGGTTAAAGGGGCTGTCTCTCCAAGTTGGGAGGTTGATAGTAAAGCAGGTGGAAAGTCAAACCGGAGCACCAGGAGAGGGACTATTCCTTGAGTTTTAGAAACCTTTCGTATTCACAGTGTGTCCGTTCCCTAGGTTTCCCGTTCATGTTATAACTGTAGTAATATTCCCTTCAACCTGGAGAGTTGGGACCCATGGAATGGGTGCCATGGATTATTGCTTTAAAGGGTCTGCATTTGCTCACCCAATCTCACCAATCCTCTCAGTCCCAAGTGTCCAGCCTTATGCCACATCCAGCTGTCGTTGTAGATAGGGTCATTCCAGGTTTCATCAGAGACTCTGAAGGAATTGTAAAGAATTTCCCAGTTTTTTTGTTTTGGTTTTGAAATTCCTTTTTATAGTGGGTTTGAGCTGATTCTCGCTGCCATGTTTATGCCAGTCTAGACACACTTGATTCCCTTACGGAGACATATCAATACATAGGTTTTAAGATTCTTACTAGTCAGATATATTCCTCTGCGGGAAATATGGTGTTTTGAGTCCCTTTCACTGAGGAAGGTGTAGGTCTTGTCTATTCCATAGTTGGTTTTTGGAACGGTACCTGTGCTTATATCAAACTCTGGTTTTATGCATCACCCCACCTCTCTTCCCCCCTTAAGCAGGCATAAGAGTGTTTTCTAAATGTGAGACACTGTTCTCTTTCCTAACTCAGTTCAAGTGTAGCCATGTTTACAGGATCTTCATAAGTGATATCTTATGATAAGTTTCATTTTCTGTGTGACTTATTTCACTTAGAATCATCGTACCTGAATCCACCCATTTTGCTGCTACTGGTCTTATGTCATTGATTTCATGGCTGAGGGATATTCCATCGTACGTAAGTACCACAATTTTTTGAACCATTTTTATATTTCCTGGGATATTTAAGTTGTACCCAAGTTGAGGTCCTTGTAAGCCGTGCAGCCCTAAATTATGGGGTGGCTCTGTCATATTGATCTTCAGTTTTCCCAAGGTATATTCCCTAGACTGGAAGTGCCCTTGGCTCTGTAGCTCTGTTGTTTACTTGTTTTAGGGAACACAATGCACTCCTCCAGAGAGGCAGTTGGCAATTTACATCCCGCCCATCAGCATAACAAGGCTCCCTGTTCTCCAGGGCCTGTCTTGCCTTTCCGGTTTTTACACATTTTGTGGATGTCCCTTTTGACCGGTGGGAAGTGATACTTCTTTGTAGCGCAGATTTGCATTACCCGCTTGCTTGCTTGGCCAAAAAGGGCGTATGCGTTTTCTCCTGAATATATTCAGGAGAAAACGCATACGCCCTTTTTGGCCAAGTGCATCATTGTCGAAATTGTGCCCCTCTTCCTGTGCTTTAAAGGCGATTCCAACGTACCTCTTGAAATCTGTTTCCTGCTATTCTGCCTCGCTTTCAACTCCGCCTAGTTGCCTTCACTCAACAGATTTTTGGACGATAGTTGTCCTTTATTACTCGGCCAGTTTGTGAATTGCTGTGCCCCTGAGCTCCATTTTTCAACTCGTTTTAGGTGAGCTGACCGCAAGTCCAAAATTTTGGTTCAGGACCTATACTGGTTCCCGGTGGGGGGCTGAGACTTTGGTTAATTCTTCTTCCTGCCGGGAAATTACAGTGATATGTGCCCGTCCAAATGCCTAACAGCTACTCTCTCATTGGTTCTCCCTCTTCCCTTTCATCCTCTGCCAAATTGGCAACCTGTGCGAACCAGGAGGTTAAAGGAGCTGTCTCTCCAAGTTGGGAGGTTGATAGTAAAGCAGATGGAAAGTCAAACCGGAGCACCAGGAGAGGGACTATTCGTTGAGTTTTAGAAACCTTTCGTATTCACAGTGTGTCCGTTCTCTAGGTTTCCCGTACATGTTATAACTGTAGTAATTTTCCCTTCAACCTGGAGAGTTGGGACCCATGGAATGTGTGCCATGCATTATTGCTATAAAGGGTCTGCATTTGTTCACCCAATCTCACCAATCCTCTCAGTCCCAAGTGTCCAGCCTTATGCCACATCCAGCTGTCATTGTAGATGGGGTCATTCCAGGTTTCATCAGAGACCCTGAAGGAATTGTAAAGAATTTCCCAGTTTTTTTGTTTTGTTTTTGAAATTCGTTTTTATAGTGGGTTTGAGCTGATTCTCGCTGCCATGTTTATGCCAGTCTAGACACACTTGATTCCCTTACGGAGACATATCAATACATAGTTTTTAAGATTCTTACTAGTCAGATATATTCCTCTGCTGCAAATATGGGGTTTTGAGTCCCTTTCACTGAGGAAGGTGTAGGTCTTGTCTATTCCATAGTTGGTTTTTGGAATGGTACGTGTGCTTATATCAAACTCTGGGTTTATGCCTCACCCCACCTCTCCTTCCCCCTTAAGCAGGCATAAGAGTGTTTTCTAAATGTGAGACACTGTTCTCTTTCCTAACTCAGTTCAAGTGTAGCCATGTTTACAGGATCTTCATAAGTGATATCTTATGATAAGTTTCTTTTTCTGTGTGACTTATTTCACTTAGAATCATCGTACCTGAATCCACCCATTTTGCTGCTACTGGTCTTATGACATTGTTTTCATGGCTGAGGGATATTCCATCGTACGTAAGTACCACAATTTTTTGAACCATTTTTATATTTCCTGGGATATTTAAGGTGTACCCAAGTTGAGGTCCTTGTAAGCAGTGCAGCCCTAAATTTTGGGGTGGCTCTGTCTTATTGATTTTCAGTTTTCCCAAAGTATATTCCCTACACTGGAAGTGCCCTTGGCTCTGTAGCTCTGTTCTTTACTTGTTTTAGGGAACACAATGTACTCCTCCAGAGAGGCAGTGGCAATTTACATCCCGCCCATCAGCATAACAAGACTCCCTGTTCTCCAGGGCCTGTCCTGCCTTTCTGGTTTTTACACATTTTGTGGATGTCCCTTTTGACCGGTGGGAAGTGATACTTCTTTGTAGTGCAGATTTGCATTGCCCGCTTTCTTGCTTGGCCAAAAAGGGCGTATGCGTTTTCTCCTGAATATATTCAGGAGAAAACGCATACGCCCTTTTTGGCCAAGTGCATCATTGTCGAAGTTGTGCCTCTCTTCCTGTGCTTTAAAGGTGATTCCAACGTACCTCTTGAAATCTGTTTCCTACTATTCTGCATCGCTTTCAGGTCCGCCTAGTTGCCTTCCCTCAACAGATTTTTGAACGATAGTTGTCCTTTATTACTTGGCCAGTTTGTGAATTGCTGTGCCCCTGAGCTCCATTTTTCAACTCGTTTTTGGTGAGCTGACCGCAAGTCAAAAATTTTGGTCCAGGACCTATACTGGTTCCCGGTGGGTGGCTGAGACTTTGGTTAATTCTTCTTCCTGCCGGGAAATTACAGTGATATGTGCCCGTCCAAATGCCTAACAGCTACTCTCTCATTGGTTCTCCCTCATCCCTTTCATCCTCTGCCAAATTGGCAACCTGTGCGAACCAGGAGGTTAAAGGGGCTGTCTCTCCAAGTTGGGAGGTTGATAGTAAAGCAGGTGGAAAGTCAAACCGGAGCACCAGGAGAGGGACTATTCGTTGAGTTTTAGAAACTTTTCGTATTCACAGTGTGTCCGTTCTCTAGGTTTCCCGTACATGTTATAACTGTAGTAATATTCCCTTCAACCTGGAGAGTTGGGACCCATGGAATGTGTGACATGCATTATTGCTTTAAAGGGTCTGCATTTGCTCACCCAATCTCACCAATCCTCTCAGTCCCAAGTGTCCAGCCTTATGCCACATCAAGCTGTCATTGTAGATAGGGTCATTCCAGGTTTCATCAGAGACTCTGAAGGAATTGTAAAGAATTTCCCAGTTTTTTTGTTTTGTTTTTGAAATTCCTTTTTATAGTGGGTTTGAGCTGATTCTCGCTGCCATGTTTATGCCAGTCTAGACACACTTGATTCCCTTACGGAGACATATCAATACATAGGTTTTAAGATTCTTACTAGTCAGATATATTCCTCTGCAGGAAATATGGGGTTTTGAGTCCCGTTCACTGAGGAAGGTGTAGGTCTTGTGTATTCCATAGTTGGTTTTTGGAACGGTACCTGTGCTTATATCAAACTCTGGTTTTATGCATCACCCCACCTCTCCTTCCCCCTTAAGCAGGTATAAGAGTGTTTTCTAAATGTGAGACACTGTTCTCTTTCCTAACTCAGTTCAAGTGTAGCCATGTTTACAGGATCTTCATAAGTGATATCTTATGATAAGTTTCATTTTCTGTGTGACTTATTTCACTTAGAATCATCGTACCTGAATCCACCCATTTTGCTGCTACTGGTCTTATGTCATTGATTTCATGGCTGAGGGATATTCCATCGTACGTAAGTACCACAATTTTTTGAACCATTTTTATATTTCCTGGGATATTTAAGGTGTACCCAAGTTGAGGTCCTTGTAAGCCGTGCAGCCCTAAATTTTGGGGTGGCTCTGTCTTATTGATCTTCAGTTTTCCCAAGGTATATTCCCTAGACTTGAAGTGCCCTTGGCTCTGTAGCTCTGTTGTTTACTTGTTTTAGGGAACACAATGCACTCCTCCAGAGAGGCAGTTGGCAATTTACATCCCGCCCATCAGCATAACAAGGCTCCCTGTTCTCCAGGGCCTGTCTTGCCTTTCCGGTTTTTACACATTTTGTGGATGTCCCTTTTGACCGGTGGGAAGTGATACTTCTTTGTAGTGCAGATTTGCATTACCCGCTTGCTTGCTTGGCCAAAAAGGGCGTATGCGTTTTCTCCTGAATATATTCAGGAGAAAACGCATACGCCCTTTTTGGCCAAGTGCATCATTGTCGAAGTTGTGCCCCTCTTCCTGTGCTTTAAAGGCGATTCCAACGTACCTCTTGAAATCTGTTTCCTGCTATTCTGCCTCGCTTTCAAGTTCGCCTCGTTGCCTTCCCTCAACAGATTTTTGGACGATAGTTGTCCTTTATTACTCGGCCAGTTTGTGAATTGCTGTGCCCCTGAGCTCCATTTTTCAACTCGTTTTAGGTGAGCTGACCACAAGTCCAAAATTTTGGTTCAGGACCTATACTGGTTCCCGTTGGGGGGCTGAGACTTTGGTTAATTCTTCTTCCTGCCGGGAAATTACAGTGATATGTGCCCGTCCAAATGCCTAACAGCTACTCTCTCATTGGTTCTCCCTCATCCCTTTCATCCTCTGCCAAATTGGCAACCTGTGTGAACCAGGAGGTTAAAGGGGCTGTCTCTCCAAGTTGGGAGGTTGATAGTAAAGCAGATGGAAAGTCAAACCGGAGCACCAGGAGAGGGACTATTCGTTGAGTTTTAGAAACCTTTCGTATTCACAGTGTGTCCGTTCTCTAGGTTTCCCGTACATGTTATAACTGTAGTAATATTCCCTTCAACCTGGAGAGTTGGAACCCATGGAATGGGTGCCATGCATTATTGCTTTAAAGGGTCTGCATTTGTTCACCCAATCTCACCAATCCTCTCAGTCCCAAGTGTCCAGCCTTATGCCACATCCAGCTGTCGTTGTAGATGGGGTCATTCCAGGTTTCATCAGAGACCCTGAAGGAATTGTAAAGAATTTCCCAGTTTTTTTGTTTTGTTTTTGAAATTCGTTTTTATAGTGGGTTTGAGCTGATTCTCGCTGCCATGTTTATGCCAGTCTAGACACACATGATTCCCTTACGGAGACATATCAATACATAGGTTTTAAGATTCTTACTAGTCAGATATATTCCTCTGCGGCAAATATGGGGTTTTGAGTCCCTTTCACTGAGGAAGGTGTAGGTCTTGTCTATTCCATAGTTGGTTTTTGGAATGGTACCTGTGCTTATATCAAACTCTGGTTTTATGCCTCACCCCACCTCTCCTTCCCCCTTAAGCAGGCATAAGTGTGTTTTCTAAATGTGAGACACTGTTCTCTTTCCTAACTCAGTTCAAGTGTAGCCATGTTTACAGGATCTTCATAAGTGATATCTTATGATAAGTTTCTTTTTCTGTGTGACGTATTTCACTTAGAATCATCGTACCTGAATCCACCCATTTTGCTGCTACTGGTCTTATGACATTGATTTCATGGCTGAGGGATATTCCATCGTACGTAAGTACCACATTTTTTTGAACCATTTTTATATTTCCTGGGATATTTAAGGTGTCCCCAAGTTGAGGTCCTTGTAAGCAGTGCAGCCCTAAAGTTTGGGGTGGCTCTGTCTTATTGATTTTCAGTTTTCCCAAAGTATATTCCCTACACTGGAAGTGCCCTTGGCTCTGTAGCTCTGTTCTTTACTTGTTTTAGGGAACAAAATGTACTCCTCCAGAGAGGCAGTGGCAATTTACATCCCGCCCATCAGCATAACAAGGCTCCCTGTTCTCCAGGGCCTGTCTTGCCTTTCTGGTTTTTACACATTTTCTGGATGTCCCTTTTGACCGGTGGGAAGTGATACTTCTTTGAGGTGCAGATTTGTATTGCCCGCTTGCTTGCTTGGCCAAAAAGGGCGTATGCGTTTTCTCCTGAATATATTCAGGAGAAAACGCATACGCCCTTTTTGGCCAAGTGCATCATTGTCGAAGTTGTGCCCCTCTTACTGTGCTTTAAAGGCGATTCCAACGTACCTCTTGAAATCTGTTTCCTGCTATTCTGACTCGCTTTCAAGTCCGCCTCGTTGCCTTCCCTCAACAGATTTTTGGACGATAGTTGTCCTTTATTACTCGGCCAGTTTGTGAATTGCTGTACCCCCGAGCTCCATTTTTCAACTCGTTTTAGGTGGGTGAGCTGACCGCAAGTCCAAAATTTTGGTTCAGGACCTATACTGGTTCCCGGTGGGGGGCTGAGAGTTTGGTTAATTCTTCTTCCTGCCGGGAAATTACAGTGATATGTGCCCGTCCAAATGCCTAACAGCTACTCTCTCATTGGTTCTCCCTCTTCCCTTTCATCCTCTGCCAAATTGGCAACCTGTGCGAACCAGGAGGTTAAAGGGGCTGTCTCTCCAAGTTGGGAGGTTGATAGTAAAGCAGATGGAAAGTCAAACCGGAGCACCAGGAGAGGGACTATTCGTTGAGTTTTAGAAACCTTTCGTATTCACAGTGTGTCCGTTCTCTAGGTTTCCCGTACATGTTATAACTGTAGTAATTTTCCCTTCAACCTGGAGAGTTGGGACCCATGGAATGTGTGCCATGCATTATTGCTATAAATTGTCTGCATTTGCTCACCCAATCTCACCAATCCCGTCAGTGCCAAGTGTCCAGCCTTATGCCACATCCAGCTGTCATTGTAGATAGGGTCATTCCAGGTTTCATCAGAGACCCTGAAGGAATTGTAAAGAATTTCCCAGTTTTTTTGTTTTGGTTTTGAAATTCCTTTTTATAGTGGGTTTGAGCTGATTCTCGCTGCCATGTTTATGCCAGTCTAGAAACACTTGATTCCCTTACGGAGACATATCAATACATAGGTTTTAAGATTCTTACTAGTCAGATATATTCCTCTGCGGGAAATATGGGGTTTTGAGTCCCTTTCACTGAGGAAGGTGTAGGTCTTGTCTATTCCATAGTTGGTTTTTGGAACGGTACCTGTGCTTATATCAAACTCTGGTTTTATGCCTCACCCCACCTCTCCTTCCCCCTTAAGCAGGCATAAGAGTGTTTTCTAAATGTGAGACACTGTTCTCTTTCCTAACTCAGTTCAAGTGTAGCCATGTTTACAGGATCTTCATAAGTGATATCTTATGATAAGTTTCTTTTTCTCTGTGACTTATTTCACTTAGAATCATCGTACCTGAATCCACCCATTTTGCTGCTACTGGTCTTATGACATTGATTTCATGGCTGAGGGATATTCCATCGTACGTAAGTACCACATTTTTTTGAACCATTTTTATATTTCCTGGGATATTTAAGGTGTCCCCAAGTTGAGGTCCTTGTAAGCAGTGCAGCCCTAAAGTTTGGGGTGGCTCTGTCTTATTGATTTTCAGTTTTCCCAAAGTATATTCCCTACACTGGAAGTGCCCTTGGCTCTGTAGCTCTGTTGTTTACTTGTTTTAGGGAACACAATGCACTCCTCCAGAGAGGCAGTTGGCAGTTTACATCCCGCCCATCAGCATAACAAGGCTCCCTGTTCTCCAGGGCCTGTCTTGCCTTTCTGGTTTTTACACATTTTGTGGATGTCCCTTTTGACCGGTGGGAAGTGATACTTCTTTGTAGTGCAGATTTGCATTGCCCGCTTGCTTGCTTGGCCAAAAAGTGGGTATACGTTTTCTCCTGAATATATTCAGGAGAAAACGCATACGCCCTTTTTGGCCAAGTGCATCATTGTCGAAGTTGTGCCCCTCTTCCTGTGCTTTAAAGACGATTCCAACGTACCTCTTGAAATCTGTTTCCTGCTATTCTGCCTCGCTTTCAAGTCCACCTCGTTGCCTTCCCTCAACAGATTTTTGGACGATAGTTGTCCTTTATTACTCGGCCAGTTTGTGAATTGTGGTGCCCCTGAGCTCCATTTTTCAACTCGTTTTTGGTGAGCTGACCGCAAGTCCAAAATTTTGGTTCAGGACCTATGCTGGTTCCCAATGGGTGGCTGAGACTTTGGTTAATTCTTCTTCCTGCCGGGAAATTACAGTGATATGTGCCCGTCCAAATGCCTAACAGCTACTCTCTCATTGGTTCTCCCTCTTCCCTTTCATCCTCTGCCAAATTGGCAACCTGTGCGAACCAGGAGGTTAAAGGGGCTGTCTCTCCAAGTTGGGAGGTTGAGAGTAAAGCAGATGGAAAGTCAAACCGGAGCACCAAGAGAGGGACTATCCGTTGAGTTTTAGAAACCTTTCGTATTCACAGTGTGTCCGTTCTCTAGGTTTCCCGTACATGTTATAGCTGTAGTAATATTCCCTTCAACCTGGAGAGTTTGGACCCATGGAATGTGTGCCATGCATTATTGCTTTAAAGGGTCTGCATTTGCTCACCCAATCTCACCAATCCTCTCAGTCCCAAGTGTCCAGCCTTATGCCACATCCAGCTGTCTTTGTAGATAGTGTCATTCCAGGTTTCATCAGAGACCCTGAAGGAATTGTAAAGAATTTCCCAGTTGTTTTGTTTTATTTTTGAAATTCCTTTTTATAGTGGGTTTGAGCTGATTCTCGCTGCCATGTTTATGCCAGTGTAGACACACTTGATTCCCTTACGGAGACATATCAATACATAGGTTTTAAGATTCTTACTAGTCAGATATATTCCTCTGCGGGAAATATGGGGTTTTGAGTCCCTTTCACTGAGGAAGGTGTAGGTCTTGTCTATTCCATAGTTGGTTTTTGGAACGGTACCTGTGCTTATATCAAACTCTGGTTTTATGCCTCACCCCACCTCTCCTTCCCCCTTAAGCAGGCATAAGAGTGTTTTCTAAATGTGAGACACTGTTCTCTTTCCTAACTCAGTTCAAGTGTAGCCATGTTTACAGGATCTTCATAAGTGATATCTTATGATAAGTTTCTTTTTCTCTGTGACTTATTTCACTTAGAATCATCGTACCTGAATCCACCCATTTTGCTGCTACTGGTCTTATGACATTGATTGCATGGCTGAGGGATATTCCATCGTACGTAAGTACCACAATTTTTTGAACCATTTTTATATTTCCTGGGATATTTAAGGTGTCCCCAAGTTGAGGTCCTTGTAAGCAGTGCAGCCCTAAATTTTGGGGTGGCTCTGTCTTATTGATCTTCAGTTTTCGCAAGGTATATTCCCTAGACTGGAAGTGCCCTTGGCTCTGTAGCTCTGTTCTTTACTTGTTTTAGGGAACACAATGAACTCCTCCAGAGAGGCAGTTGGCAATTTACATCCCGCCCATCAGCATAACAAGGCTCCCTGTTCTCCAGGGCCTGTCTTGCCTTTCTGGTTTTTACACATTTTGTGGATGTCCCTTTTGAGCGGTGGGAAGTGATACTTCTTTGTAGTGCAGATTTGCATTGCCCGCTTGCTTGCTTGGCCAAAAAGGGCATATACGTTTTCTCCTGAATATATTCAGGGGAAAACGCATACGCCCTTTTTGGCCAAGTGCATCATTGTCGAAGTTGTGCCCCTCTTCCTGTGCTTTAAAGGCAATTCCAACGTACCTCTTGAAATCTGTTTCCTGCTATTCTGCCTCGCTTTCAAGTCCGCCTCGTTGCCTTCCCTCAACAGATTTTTGGACGATAGTTGTCCTTTATTACTCGGCCAGTTTGTGAATTGCTGTGCCCCTGAGCTCCATTTTTCAACTCGTTTTAGGTGAGCTGACCGCAAGTCAAAAATTTTGGTTCAGGACCTATACTGGTTCCCGGTGGGTGGCTGAGACTTTGGTTAATTCTTCTTCCTGCCGGGAAATTACAGTGATATGTGCCCGTCCAAATGCCTAACAGCTACTCTCTCATTGGTTCTCCCTCATCCCTTTCATCCTCTGCCAAATTGGCAACCTGTGCGAACCAGGAGGTTAAAGGGGCTGTCTCTCCAAGTTGGGAGGTTGATAGTAAAGCAGGTGGAAAGTCAAACCGGAGCACCAGGAGAGGGACTATTCGTTGAGTTTTAGAAACCTTTCGTATTCACAGTGTGTCCGATCTCTAGGTTTCCCGTACATGTTATAACTGTAGTAATATTCCCTTCAAACTGGAGAGTTGGGACCCATGGAATGGGTGCCATGCATTATTGCTTTAAAGGGTCTGCATTTGCTCACCCAATCTCACCAATCCTCTCAGTCCCAAGTGTCCAGCCTTATGCCACATCCAGCTGTCGTTGTAGATAGGGTCATTCCAGGTTTCATCAGAGAATCTGAAGGAATTGTAAAGAATTTCCCAGTTTTTTTGTTTTGTTTTTGAAATTCCTTTTTATAGTGGGTTTGAGCTGATTCTCGCTGCCATGTTTATGCCAGTCTAGACACACTTGATTCCCTTACGGAGACATATCAATACATAGGTTTTAAGATTCTTACTAGTCAGATATATTCCTCTGCGGGAAATATGTTGTTTTGAGTCCCTTTCACTGAGGAAGGTGTAGGTCTTGTGTATTCCAGGGTTGGTTTTTGGAACGGTACCTGTGCTTATATCAAACTCTGGTTTTATGCATCACCCCACCTCTCCTTCCCCCTTAAGCAGGCATAAGAGTGTTTTCTAAATGTGAGACACTGTTCTCTTTCCTAACTCAGTTCAAGTGTAGCCATGTTTACAGGATCTTCATAAGTGATATCTTATGATAAGTTTCTTTTTCTGTGTGACTTATTTCACTTAGAATCATCGTACCTGAAACCACCCATTTTGCTGCTACTGGTCTTATGACATTGATTTCATGGCTGAGGGATATTCCATCGTACGTAAGTACCACAATTTTTTGAACCATTTTTATATTTCCTGGGATATTTAAGGTGTACCCAAGTTGAGGTCCTTGTAAGCCGTGCAGCCCTAAATTTTGGGATGGCTCTGTCTTATTGATCTTCAGTTTTCCCAAGGTTTATTCCCTAGACTGGAAGTGCCCTTGGCTCTGTAGCTCTGTTGTTTACTTGTTTTAGGGAACACAATGCACTCCTCCAGAGAGGCAGTTGGCAATTTACATCCCGCCCATCAGCATAACAAGGCTCCCTGTTCTCCAGGGCCTGTCTTGGCTTTCCGGTTTTTACACATTTTGTGGATGTCCCTTTTGACCGGTGGGAAGTGATACTTCTTTGTAGCGCAGATTTGCATTACCCGCTTGCTTGCTTGGCCAAAAAGGGCGTATGCGTTTTCTCCTGAATATATTCAGGAGAAAACGCATACGCCCTTTTTGGCCTAGTGCATCATTGTCGAAGTTGTGCCCCTCTTCCTGTGCTTTAAAGGCGATTCCAACGTACCTCTTGAAATCTGTTTCCTGCTATTCTGCCTCGCTTTCAAGTCCGCCTCGTTGCCTTCCCTCAACAGATTTTTGGACGATAGTTGACCTTTATTACTCGGCCAGTTTGTGAATTGCTGTGCCCCTGAGCTCCATTTTTCAACTCGTTTTAGGTGAGCTGACCGCAAGTCCAAAATTTTGGTTCAGGACCTATACTGGTTCCCGGTGGGGGGCTGAGACTTTGGTTAATTCTTCTTCCTGCCGGGAAATTACAGTGATATGTGCTCGTCCAAATGCCTAACAGCTACTCTCTCATTGGTTCTCCCTCTTCCCTTTCATCCTCTGCCAAATTGGCAACCTGTGCGAACCAGGAGGTTAAAGGGGCTGTCTCTCCAAGTTGGGAGGTTGATAGTAAAGCAGATGGAAAGTCAAACCGGAGCACCAGGAGAGGGACTATTCGTTGAGTTTTAGAAACCTTTCGTATTCACAGTGTGTCCGTTCTCTAGGTTTCCCGTACATGTTATAACTGTAGTAATTTTCCCTTCAACCTGGAGAGTTGGGACCCATGGAATGTGTGCCATGCATTATTGCTATAAAGGGTCTGCATTTGCTCACCTAATCTCACCAATCCCCTCAGTCCCAAGTGTCCAGCCTTATGCCACATCCAGCTGTCGTTGTAGATAGGGTCATTCCAGGTTTCATCAGAGACCCTGAAGGAATTGTAAAGAATTTCCCAGTTTTTTTGTTTTGGTTTTGAAATTCCTTTTTATAGTGGGTTTGAGCTGATTCTCGCTGCCATGTTTATGCCAGTCTAGACACACTTGATTCCCTTACGGAGACATATCAATACATAGGTTTTAAGATTCTTACTAGTCAGATATATTCCTCTGCGGGAAATATGGGGTTTTGAGTCCCTTTCACTGAGGAAGGTGTAGGTCTTGTCTATTCCATAGTTGGTTTTTTGAACGGTACCTGTGCTTATATCAAACTCTGGTTTTATGCATCACCCCACCTCTCTTCCCCCCTTAAGCAGGCATAAGAGTGTTTTCTAAATGTGAGACACTGTTCTCTTTCCTAACTCAGTTCAAGTGTAGCCATGTTTACAGGATCTTCATAAGTGATATCTTATGATAAGTTTCATTTTCTGTGTGACTTATTTCACTTAGAATCATCGTACCTGAATCCACCCATTTTGCTGCTACTGGTCTTATGTCATTGATTTCATGGCTGAGGGATATTCCATCGTACGTAAGTACCACAATTTTTTGAACCATTTTTATATTTCCTGGGATATTTAAGGTGTAACCAAGTTGAGGTCCTTGTAAGCCGTGCAGCCCTAAATTATGGGGTGGCTCTGTCATATTGATCTTCAGTTTTCCCAAGGTATATTCCCTAGACTGGAAGTGCCCTTGGCTCTGTAGCTCTGTTGTTTACTTGTTTTAGGGAACACAATGCACTCCTCCAGAGAGGCAGTTGGCAATTTACATCCCGCCCATCAGCATAACAAGGCTCCCTGTTCTCCAGGGCCTGTCTTGCCTTTCCGGTTTTTACACATTTTGTGGATGTCCCTTTTGACCGGTGGGAAGTGATACTTCTTTGTAGCGCAGATTTGCATTACCCGCTTGCTTGCTTGGCCAAAAAGGGCGTATGCGTTTTCTCCTGAATATATTCAGGAGAAAACGCATACGCCCTTTTTGGCCAAGTGCATCATTGTCGAAGTTGTGCCCCTCTTCCTGTGCTTTAAAGGCGATTTCAACGTACCTCTTGAAATCTGTTTCCTGCTATTCTGCCTCGCTTTCAAGTCCACCTCGTTGCCTTCCCTCAACAGATTTTTGGACGATAGTTGTCCTTTATTACTCGGCCAGTTTGTGAATTGCTGTGCCCCTGAGCTCCATTTTTCAACTCGTTTTAGGTGAGCTGACCGCAAGTCCAAAATTTTGGTTCAGGACCTATACTGGTTCCCGGTGGGGGGCTGAGACTTTGGTTAATTCTTCTTCCTGCCGGGAAATTACAGTGATATGTGCCCGTCCAAATGCCTAACAGCTACTCTCTCATTGGTTCTCCCTCTTCCCTTTCATCCTCTGCCAAATTGGCAACCTGTGCGAACCAGGAGGTTAAAGGGGCTGTCTCTCCAAGTTGGGAGGTTGATAGTAAAGCAGATGGAAAGTCAAACCGGAGCACCAGGAGAGGGACTATTCGTTGAGTTTTAGAAACCTTTCGTATTCACAGTGTGTCCGTTCTCTAGGTTTCCCGTACATGTTATAACTGTAGTAATTTTCCCTTCAACCTGGAGAGTTGGGACCCATGGAATGTGTGCCATGCATTATTGCTATAAAGGGTCTGCATTTGCTCACCTAATCTCACCAATCCCCTCAGTCCCAAGTGTCCAGCCTTATGCCATATCCAGCTGTCGTTGTAGATAGGGTCATTCCAGGTTTCATCAGAGACCCTGAAGGAATTGTAAAGAATTTCCCAGTTTTTTTGTTTTGGTTTTGAAATTCCTTTTTATAGTGGGTTTGAGCTGATTCTCGCTGCCATGTTTATGCCAGTCTAGACACACTTGATTCCCTTACGGAGACATATCAATACATAGGTTTTAAGATTCTTACTAGTCAGATATATTCCTCTGCGGGAAATATGGGGTTTTGAGTCCCTTTCACTGAGGAAGGTGTAGGTCTTGTCTATTCCATAGTTGGTTTTTGGAACGGTACCTGTGCTTATATCAAACTCTGGTTTTATGCATCACCCCACCTCTCTTCCCCCCTTAAGCAGGCATAAGAGTGTTTTCTAAATGTGAGACACTGTTCTCTTTCCTAACTCAGTTCAAGTGTAGCCATGTGTACAGGATCTTCATAAGTGATATCTTATGATAAGTTTCATTTTCTGTGTGACTTATTTCACTTAGAATCATCGTACCTGAATCCACCCATTTTGCTGCTACTGGTCTTATGTCATTGATTTCATGGCTGAGGGATATTCCATCGTACGTAAGTACCACAATTTTTTGAACCATTTTTATATTTCCTGGGATATTTAAGGTGTAACCAAGTTGAGGTCCTTGTAAGCCGTGCAGCCCTAAATTATGGGGTGGCTTTGTCATATTGATCTTCAGTTTTCCCACGGTATATTCCCTAGACTGGAAGTGCCCTTGGCTCTGTAGCTCTGTTGTTTACTTGTTTTAGGGAACACAATGCACTCCTCCAGAGAGGCAGTTGGCAATTTACATCCCGCCCATCAGCATAACAAAGCTCCCTGTTCTCCAGGGCCTGTCTTGCCTTTCTGGTTTTTACACATTTTGTGGATGTCCCTTTTGACCGGTGGGAAGTGATACTTCTTTGTAGCGCAGATTTGCATTACCCGCTTGCTTGCTTGGCCAAAAAGGGCGTATGCGTTTTCTCCTGAATATATTCAGGAGAAAACGCATACGCCCTTTTTGGCCAAGTGCATCATTGTCGAAGTTGTGCCCCTCTTCCTGTGCTTTAAAGGCGATTCCAACGTACCTCTTGAAATCTGTTTCCTGCTATTCTGCCTCGCTTTCAAGTCCGCCTCGTTGCCTTCCCTCAACAGATTTTTGGACGATAGTTGTCCTTTATTACTCGGCCAGTTTGTTAATTGCTGTGCCCCTGAGCTCCATTTTTCAACTCGTTTTAGGTGAGCTGACCGCAAGTCCAAAATTTTGGTTCAGGACCTATACTGGTTCCCGGTGGGGGGCTGAGACTTTGGTTAATTCTTCTTCCTGCCGGGAAATTACAGTGATATGTGCCCGTCCAAATGCCTAACAGCTACTCTCTCATTGGTTCTCCCTCTTCCCTTTCATCCTCTGCCAAATTGGCAACCTGTGCGAACCAGGAGGTTAAAGGGGCTGTCTCTCCAAGTTGGGAGGTTGATAGTAAAGCAGATGGAAAGTCAAACCGGAGCACCAGGAGAGGGACTATTCGTTGAGTTTTAGAAACCTTTCGTATTCACAGTGTGTCCGTTCTCTAGGTTTCCCGTACATGTTATAACTGTAGTAATTTTCCCTTCAACCTGGAGAGTTGGGAACCATGGAATGTGTGCCATGCATTATTGCTATAAAGGGTCTGCATTTGCTCACCTAATCTCACCAATCCCCTCAGTCCCAAGTGTCCAGCCTTATGCCACATCCAGCTGTCGTTGTAGATAGGGTCATTCCAGGTTTCATCAGAGACCCTGAAGGAATTGTAAAGAATTTCCCAGTTTTTTTGTTTTGGTTTTGAAATTCCTTTTTATAGTGGGTTTGAGCTGATTCTCGCTGCCATGTTTATGCCAGTCTAGACACACTTGATTCCCTTACGGAGACATATCAATACATAGGTTTTAAGATTCTTACTAGTCAGATATATTCCTCTGCGGGAAATATGGGGTTTTGAGTCCCTTTCACTGAGGAAGGTGTAGGTCTTGTCTATTCCATAGTTGGTTTTTGGAACGGTACCTGTGCTTATATCAAACTCTGGTTTTATGCATCACCCCACCTCTCTTCCCCCCTTAAGCAGGCATAAGAGTGTTTTCTAAATGTGAGACACTGTTCTCTTTCCTAACTCAGTTCAAGTGTAGCCATGTTTACAGGATCTTCATAAGTGATATCTTATGATAAGTTTCATTTTCTGTGTGACTTATTTCACTTAGAATTATCGTACCTGAATCCACCCATTTTGCTGCTACTGGTCTTATGTCATTGATTTCATGGCTGAGGGATATTCCATCGTACGTAAGTACCACAATTTTTTGAACCATTTTTATATTTCCTGGGATATTTAAGGTGTAACCAAGTTGAGGTCCTTGTAAGCCGTGCAGCCCTAAATTATGGGGTGGCTCTGTCATATTGATCTTCAGTTTTCCCAAGGTATATTCCCTAGACTGGAAGTGCCCTTGGCTCTGTAGCTCTGTTGTTTACTTGTTTTAGGGAACACAATGCACTCCTCCAGAGAGGCAGTTGGCAATTTACATCCCGCCCATCAGCATAACAAGGCTCCCTGTTCTCCAGGGCCTGTCTTGCCTTTCCGGTTTTTACACATTTTGTGGATGTCCCTTTTGACCGCTGGGAAGTGATACTTCTTTGTAGCGCAGATTTGCATTACCCGCTTGCTTGCTTGGCCAAAAAGGGCGTATGCGTTTTCTCCTGAATATATTCAGGAGAAAACGCATACGCCCTTTTTGGCCAAGTGCATCATTGTCGAAGTTGTGCCTCTCTTCCTGTGCTTTAAAGGTGATTCCAACGTACCTCTTGAAATCTGTTTCCTGCTATTCTGCCTCGCTTTCAGGTCCGCCTCGTTGCCTTCCCTCAACAGATTTTTGGACGATAGTTGTCCTTTATTACTTGGCCAGTTTGTGAATTGCTGTGCCCCTGAGCTCCATTTTTCAACTCGTTTTTGGTGAGCTGACCGCAAGTCCAAAATTTTGGTTCAGGACCTATGCTGGTTCCCGGTGGGTGGCTGAGACTTTGGTTAATTCTTCTTCCTGCCGGGAAATTACAGTGATATGTGCCCGTCCAAATGCCTAACAGCTACTCTCTCATTGGTTCTCCCTCATCCCTTTCATCCTCTGCCAAATTGGCAACCTGTGCAAACCAGGAGGTTAAAGGGGCTGTCTCTCCAAGTTGGGAGGTTGATAGTAAAGCAGGTGGAAAGTCAAACCGGAGCACCAGGAGAGGGACTATTCCTTGAGTTTTAGAAACCTTTCGTATTCACAGTGTGTCCGTTCCCTAGGTTTCCCGTACATGTTATAACTGTAGTAATATTCCCTTCAACCTGGAGAGTTGGGACCCATGGAATGGGTGCCATGGATTATTGCTTTAAAGGGTCTGCATTTGCTCACCCAATCTCACCAATCCTCTCAGTCCCAAGTGTCCAGCCTTATGCCACATCCAGCTGTCGTTGTAGATAGGGTCATTCCAGGTTTCATCAGAGACTCTGAAGGAATTGTAAAGAATTTCCCAGTTTTTTTGTTTTGTTTTTGAAATTCCTTTTTATAGTGGGTTTGAGCTGATTCTCGCTGCCATGTTTATGCCAGTCTAGACACACTTGATTCCCTTACGGAGACATATCAATACATAGGTTTTAAGATTCTTACTAGTCAGATATATTCCTCTGCGGGAAATATGGGGTTTTGAGTCCCTTTCACTGAGGAAGGTGTAGGTCTTGTCTATTCCATAGTTGGTTTTTGGAACGGTACCTGTGCTTATATCAAACTCTGGTTTTATGCATCACCCCACCTCTCCTTCCCCCTTAAGCAGGCATAAGAGTGTTTTCTAAATGTGAGACACTGTTCTCTTTCCTAACTCAGTTCAAGTGTAGCCATGTTTACAGGATCTTCATAAGTGATATCTTATGATAAGTTTCATTTTCTGTGTGACTTATTTCACTTAGAATCATCGTACCTGAATCCACCCATTTTGCTGCTACTGGTCTTATGTCATTGATTTCATGGCTGAGGGATATTCCATCGTACGTAAGTACCACAATTTTTTGAACCATTTTTATATTTCCTGGGATATTTAAGGTGTACCCAAGTTGAGGTCCTTGTAAGCCGTGCAGCCCTAAATTATGGGGTGGCTCTGTCATATTGATCTTCAGTTTTCCCAAGGTACATTCCCTAGACTGGAAGTGCCCTTGGCTCTGTAGCTCTGTTGTTTACTTGTTTTAGGGAACACAATGCACTCCTCCAGAGAGGCAGTTGGCAATTTACATCCCGCCCATCAGCATAACAAGGCTCCCTGTTCTCCAGGGCCTGTCTTGTCTTTCCGGTTTTTACACATTTTGTGGATGTCCCTTTTGACCGGTGGGAAGTGATACTTCTTTGTAGCGCAGATTTGCATTACCCGCTTGCTTGCTTGGCCAAAAAGGGCGTATGCGTTTTCTCCTGAATATATTCAGGAGAAAACGCATACGCCCTTTTTGGCCAAGTGCATCATTGTCGAAGTTGTGCCCCTCTTCCTGTGCTTTAAATGCGATTCCAACGTACCTCTTGAAATCTGTTTCCTGCTATTCTGCCTCGCTTTCAAGTCCGCCTCGTTGCCTTCACTCAACAGATTTTTGGACGATAGTTGTCCTTTATTACTCGGCCAGTTTGTTAATTGCTGTGCCCCTGAGCTCCATTTTTCAACTCGTTTTAGGTGAGCTGACCGCAAGTCCAAAATTTTGGTTCAGGACCTATACTGGTTCCCGGTGGGGGGCTGAGACTTTGGTTAATTCTTCTTCCTGCCGGGAAATTACAGTGATATGTGCCCGTCCAAATGCCTAACAGCTACTCTCTCATTGGTTCTCCCTCTTCCCTTTCATCCTCTGCCAAATTGGCAACCTGTGCGAACCAGGAGGTTAAAGGAGCTGTCTCTCCAAGTTGGGAGGTTGATAGTAAAGCAGATGGAAAGTCAAACCGGAGCACCAGGAGAGGGACTATTCGTTGAGTTTTAGAAACCTTTCGTATTCACAGTGTGTCCGTTCTCTAGGTTTCCCGTACATGTTATAACTGTAGTAATTTTCCCTTCAACCTGGAGAGTTGGGACCCATGGAATGTGTGCCATGCATTATTGCTATAAAGGGTCTGCATTTGTTCACCCAATCTCACCAATCCTCTCAGTCCCAAGTGTCCAGCCTTATGCCACATCCAGCTGTCATTGTAGATGGGGTCATTCCAGGTTTCATCAGAGACCCTGAAGGAATTGTAAAGAATTTCCCAGTTTTTTTGTTTTGTTTTTGAAATTCGTTTTTATAGTGGGTTTGAGCTGATTCTCGCTGCCATGTTTATGCCAGTCTAGACACACTTGATTCCCTTACGGAGACATATCAATACATAGTTTTTAAGATTCTTACTAGTCAGATATATTCCTCTGCTGCAAATATGGGGTTTTGAGTCCCTTTCACTGAGGAAGGTGTAGGTCTTGTCTATTCCATAGTTGGTTTTTGGAATGGTACGTGTGCTTATATCAAACTCTGGGTTTATGCCTCACCCCACCTCTCCTTCCCCCTTAAGCAGGCATAAGAGTGTTTTCTAAATGTGAGACACTGTTCTCTTTCCTAACTCAGTTCAAGTGTAGCCATGTTTACAGGATCTTCATAAGTGATATCTTATGATAAGTTTCTTTTTCTGTGTGACTTATTTCACTTAGAATCATCGTACCTGAATCCACCCATTTTGCTGCTACTGGTCTTATGACATTGTTTTCATGGCTGAGGGATATTCCATCGTACGTAAGTACCACAATTTTTTGAACCATTTTTATATTTCCTGGGATATTTAAGGTGTACCCAAGTTGAGGTCCTTGTAAGCAGTGCAGCCCTAAATTTTGGGGTGGCTCTGTCTTATTGATTTTCAGTTTTCCCAAAGTATATTCCCTACACTGGAAGTGCCCTTGGCTCTGTAGCTCTGTTCTTTACTTGTTTTAGGGAACACAATGTACTCCTCCAGAGAGGCAGTGGCATTTACATCCCGCCCATCAGCATAACAAGGCTCCCTGTTCTCCAGGGCCTGTCCTGCCTTTCTGGTTTTTACACATTTTGTGGATGTCCCTTTTGACCGGTGGGAAGTGATACTTCTTTGTAGTGCAGATTTGCATTGCCCGCTTTCTTGCTTGGCCAAAAAGGGCGCATGCGTTTTCTCCTGAATATATTCAGGAGAAAACGCATACGCCCTTTTTGGCCAAGTGCATCATTGTCGAAGTTGTGCCTCTCTTCCTGTGCTTTAAAGGTGATTCCAACGTACCTCTTGAAATCTGTTTCCTACTATTCTGCATCGCTTTCAGGTCCGCCTCGTTGCCTTCCCTCAACAGATTTTTGAACGATAGTTGTCCTTTATTACTTGGCCAGTTTGTGAATTGCTGTGCCCCTGAGCTCCATTTTTCAACTCGTTTTTGGTGAGCTGACCGCAAGTCAAAAATTTTGGTCCAGGACCTATACTGGTTCCCGGTGGGTGGCTGAGACTTTGGTTAATTCTTCTTCCTGCCGGGAAATTACAGTGATATGTGCCTGTCCAAATGCCTAACAGCTACTCTCTCATTGGTTCTCCCTCATCCCTTTCATCCTCTGCCAAATTGGCAACCTGTGCGAACCAGGAGGTTAAAGGGGCTGTCTCTCCAAGTTGGGAGGTTGATAGTAAAGCAGGTGGAAAGTCAAACCGGAGCACCAGGAGAGGGACTATTCGTTGAGTTTTAGAAACTTTTCGTATTCACAGTGTGTCCGTTCTCTAGGTTTCCCGTACATGTTATAACTGTAGTAATATTCCCTTCAACCTGGAGAGTTGGGACCCATGGAATGTGTGACATGCATTATTGCTTTAAAGGGTCTGCATTTGCTCACCCAATCTCACCAATCCTCTCAGTCCCAAGTGTCCAGCCTTATGCCACATCAAGCTGTCATTGTAGATAGGGTCATTCCAGGTTTCATCAGAGACTCTGAAGGAATTGTAAAGAATTTCCCAGTTTTTTTGTTTTGTTTTTGAAATTCCTTTTTATAGTGGGTTTGAGCTGATTCTCGCTGCCATGTTTATGCCAGTCTAGACACACTTGATTCCCTTACGGAGACATATCAATACATAGGTTTTAAGATTCTTACTAGTCAGATATATTCCTCTGCAGGAAATATGGGGTTTTGTGTCCCGTTCACTGAGGAAGGTGTAGGTCTTGTGTATTCCATAGTTGGTTTTTGGAACGGTACCTGTGCTTATATCAAACTCTGGTTTTATGCATCACCCCACCTCTCCTTCCTCCTTAAGCAGGCATAAGAGTGTTTTCTAAATGTGAGACACTGTTCTCTTTCCTAACTCAGTTCAAGTGTAGCCATGTTTACAGGATCTTCATAAGTGATATCTTATGATAAGTTTCATTTTCTGTGTGACTTATTTCACTTAGAATCATCGTACCTGAATCCACCCATTTTGCTGCTACTGGTCTTATGTCATTGATTTCATGGCTGAGGGATATTCCATCGTACGTAAGTACCACAATTTTTTGAACCATTTTTATATTTCCTGGGATATTTAAGGTGTACCCAAGTTGAGGTCCTTGTAAGCCGTGCAGCCCTAAATTTTGGGGTGGCTCTGTCTTATTGATCTTCAGTTTTCCCAAGGTATATTCCCTAGACTTGAAGTGCCCTTGGCTCTGTAGCTCTGTTGTTTACTTGTTTTAGGGAACACAATGCACTCCTCCAGAGAGGCAGTTGGCAATTTACATCCCGCCCATCAGCATAACAAGGCTCCCTGTTCTCCAGGGCCTGTCTTGCCTTTCCGGTTTTTACACATTTTGTGGATGTCCCTTTTGACCGGTGGGAAGTGATACTTCTTTGTAGTGCAGATTTGCATTACCCGCTTGCTTGCTTGGCCAAAAAGGGCGTATGCGTTTTCTCCTGAATATATTCAGGAGAAAACGCATACGCCCTTTTTGGCCAAGTGCATCATTGTCGAAGTTGTGCCCCTCTTCCTGTGCTTTAAAGGCGATTCCAACGTACCTCTTGAAATCTGTTTCCTGCTATTCTGCCTCGCTTTCAAGTTCGCCTCGTTGCCTTCCCTCAACAGATTTTTGGACGATAGTTGTCCTTTATTACTCGGCCAGTTTGTGAATTGCTGTGCCCCTGAGCTCCATTTTTCAACTCGTTTTAGGTGAGCTGACCACAAGTCCAAAATTTTGGTTCAGGACCTATACTGGTTCCCGTTGGGGGGCTGAGACTTTGGTTAATTCTTCTTCCTGCCGGGAAATTACAGTGATATGTGCCCGTCCAAATGCCTAACAGCTACTCTCTCATTGGTTCTCCCTCATCCCTTTCATCCTCTGCCAAATTGGCAACCTGTGTGAACCAGGAGGTTAAAGGGGCTGTCTCTCCAAGTTGGGAGGTTGATAGTAAAGCAGATGGAAAGTCAAACCGGAGCACCAGGAGAGGGACTATTCGTTGAGTTTTAGAAACCTTTCGTATTCACAGTGTGTCCGTTCTCTAGGTTTCCCGTACATGTTATAACTGTAGTAATATTCCCTTCAACCTGGAGAGTTGGAACCCATGGAATGGGTGCCATGCATTATTGCTTTAAAGGGTCTGCATTTGTTCACCCAATCTCACCAATCCTCTCAGTCCCAAGTGTCCAGCCTTATGCCACATCCAGCTGTCGTTGTAGATGGGGTCATTCCAGGTTTCATCAGAGACCCTGAAGGAATTGTAAAGAATTTCCCAGTTTTTTTGTTTTGTTTTTGAAATTCGTTTTTATAGTGGGTTTGAGCTGATTCTCGCTGCCATGTTTATGCCAGTCTAGACACACATGATTCCCTTACGGAGACATATCAATACATAGGTTTTAAGATTCTTACTAGTCAGATATATTCCTCTGCGGCAAATATGGGGTTTTGAGTCCCTTTCACTGAGGAAGGTGTAGGTCTTGTCTATTCCATAGTTGGTTTTTGGAATGGTACCTGTGCTTATATCAAACTCTGGTTTTATGCCTCACCCCACCTCTCCTTCCCCCTTAAGCAGGCATAAGTGTGTTTTCTAAATGTGAGACACTGTTCTCTTTCCTAACTCAGTTCAAGTGTAGCCATGTTTACAGGATCTTCATAAGTGATATCTTATGATAAGTTTCTTTTTCTGTGTGACGTATTTCACTTAGAATCATCGTACCTGAATCCACCCATTTTGCTGCTACTGGTCTTATGACATTGATTTCATGGCTGAGGGATATTCCATCGTACGTAAGTACCACATTTTTTTGAACCATTTTTATATTTCCTGGGATATTTAATGTGTCCCCAAGTTGAGGTCCTTGTAAGCAGTGCAGCCCTAAAGTTTGGGGTGGCTCTGTCTTATTGATTTTCAGTTTTCCCAAAGTATATTCCCTACACTGGAAGTGCCCTTGGCTCTGTAGCTCTGTTCTTTACTTGTTTTAGGGAACAAAATGTACTCCTCCAGAGAGGCAGTGGCAATTTACATCCCGCCCATCAGCATAACAAGGCTCCCTGTTCTCCAGGGCCTGTCTTGCCTTTCTGGTTTTTACACATTTTCTGGATGTCCCTTTTGACCGGTGGGAAGTGATACTTCTTTGAGGTGCAGATTTGTATTGCCCGCTTGCTTGCTTGGCCAAAAAGGGCGTATGCGTTTTCTCCTGAATATATTCAGGAGAAAACGCATACGCCCTTTTTGGCCAAGTGCATCATTGTCGAAGTTGTGCCCCTCTTACTGTGCTTTAAAGGCGATTCCAACGTACCTCTTGAAATCTGTTTCCTGCTATTCTGACTCGCTTTCAAGTCCGCCTCGTTGCCTTCCCTCAACAGATTTTTGGACGATAGTTGTCCTTTATTACTCGGCCAGTTTGTGAATTGCTGTACCCCCGAGCTCCATTTTTCAACTCGTTTTATGTGGGTGAGCTGACCGCAAGTCCAAAATTTTGGTTCAGGACCTATACTGGTTCCCGGTGGGGGGCTGAGAGTTTGGTTAATTCTTCTTCCTGCCGGGAAATTACAGTGATATGTGCCCGTCCAAATGCCTAACAGCTACTCTCTCATTGGTTCTCCCTCTTCCCTTTCATCCTCTGCCAAATTGGCAACCTGTGCGAACCAGGAGGTTAAAGGGGCTGTCTCTCCAAGTTGGGAGGTTGATAGTAAAGCAGATGGAAAGTCAAACCGGAGCACCAGGAGAGGGACTATTCGTTGAGTTTTAGAAACCTTTCGTATTCACAGTGTGTCCGTTCTCTAGGTTTCCCGTACATGTTATAACTGTAGTAATTTTCCCTTCAACCTGGAGAGTTGGGACCCATGGAATGTGTGCCATGCATTATTGCTATAAATTGTCTGCATTTGCTCACCCAATCTCACCAATCCCGTCAGTCCCAAGTGTCCAGCCTTATGCCACATCCAGCTGTCATTGTAGATAGGGTCATTCCAGGTTTCATCAGAGACCCTGAAGGAATTGTAAAGAATTTCCCAGTTTTTTTGTTTTGGTTTTGAAATTCCTTTTTATAGTGGGTTTGAGCTGATTCTCGCTGCCATGTTTATGCCAGTCTAGACACACTTGATTCCCTTACGGAGACATATCAATACATAGGTTTTAAGATTCTTACTAGTCAGATATATTCCTCTGCGGGAAATATGGGGTTTTGAGTCCCTTTCACTGAGGAAGGTGTAGGTCTTGTCTATTCCATAGTTGGTTTTTGGAACGGTACCTGTGCTTATATCAAACTCTGGTTTTATGCCTCACCCCACCTCTCCTTCCCCCTTAAGCAGGCATAAGAGTGTTTTCTAAATGTGAGACACTGTTCTCTTTCCTAACTCAGTTCAAGTGTAGCCATGTTTACAGGATCTTCATAAGTGATATCTTATGATAAGTTTCTTTTTCTCTGTGACTTATTTCACTTAGAATCATCGTACCTGAATCCACCCATTTTGCTGCTACTGGTCTTATGACATTGATTTCATGGCTGAGGGATATTCCATCGTACGTAAGTACCACAATTTTTTGAACCATTTTTATATTTCCTGGGATATTTAAGGTGTACCCAAGTTGAGGTCCTTGTAAGCTGTGCAGCCCTAAATTTTGGGATGGCTCTGTCTTATTGATCTTCAGTTTTCCCAAGGTTTATTCCCTAGACTGGAAGTGCCCTTGCCTCTGTAGCTCTGTTCTTTTCTTGTTTTAGGGAACACAATGTACTCCTCCAGAGAGGCAGTTGGCAATTTACATCCCGCCCATCAGCATAACAAGGCTCCCTGTTCTCCAGGGCCTGTCTTGCCTTTCCGGTTTTTACAAATTTTGTGGATGTCCCTTTTGACCGGTGGGAAGTGATACTTCTTTGTAGTGCAGATTTGCATTGCCCGCTTGCTTGCTTGGCCAAAAAGGGCGTATACGTTTTCTCCTGAATATATTCAGGAGAAAACGCATACGCCCTTTTGGGCCAAGTGCATCATTGTCGAAGTTGTGCCCCTCTTCCTGTGCTTTAAAGACGATTCCAACGTACCTCTTGAAATCTGTTTCCTGCTATTCTTCCTCGCTTTCAAGTCTGCCTCGTTGCCTTCCCTCAACAGATTTTTGGACGATAGTTGTTCTTTATTACTCGGCCAGTTTGTGAATTGCTGTGCCCCTGAGCTCCATTTTTCAACTCGTTTTTGGTGAGCTGACCGCAAGTCCAAAATTTTGGTTCAGGACCTATACTGGTTCCCGGTGGGTGGCTGAGACTTTGGTTAATTCTTCTTCCTGCCGGGAAATTACAGTGATATGTGCCCGTCCAAATGCCTAACAGCTACTCTCTCATTGGTTCTCCCTCTTCCCTTTCATCCTCTGCCAAATTGGCAACCTGTGCGAACCAGGAGGTTAAAGGGGCTGTCTCTCCAAGTTGGAAGGTTGAGAGTAAAGCAGATGGAAAGTCAAACCGGAGCACCAGGAGAGGGACTATTCGTTGAGTTTTAGAAACATTTCGTAATCACAGTGTGTCCGTTCTCTAGGTTTCCCGTACATGTTATAGCTGTAGTAATATTCCCTTCAACCTGGAGAGTTGGGATCCATGGAATGTGTGCCATGCATTATTGCTTTAAAGGGTCTGCATTTGCTCACCCAATCTCACCAATCCTCTCAGTCCCAAGTGTCCAGCTTTATGCCACATCCAGCTGTCGTTGTAGATAGGGTCATTCCAGGTTTTATCAGAGACACTGAAGGAATTGTAAAGAATTTCCAAGTTGTTTTGTTTTATTTTTGAAATTCCTTTTTATACTGGGTTTGAGCTGATTCTCGCTGCCATGTTTATGCCAGTCTAGACACACTTGATTCCCTTACGGAGACATATCAATACATAGGTTTTAAGATTCTTACTAGTCAGATATATTCCTCTGCGGGAAATATGGGGTTTTGAGTCCCTTTCACTGAGGAAGGTGTAGGTCTTGTCTATTCCATAGTTGGTTTTTGGAACGGTACCTGTGCTTATATCAAACTCTGGTTTTATGCCTCACCCCACCTCTCCTTCCCCCTTAAGCAGGCATAAGAGTGTTTTCTAAATGTGAGACACTGTTCTCTTTCCTAACTCAGTTCAAGTGTAGCCATGTTTACAGGTGCTTCATAAGTGATATCTTATGATAAGTTTCTTTTTCTCTGTGACTTATTTCACTTAGAATCATCGTACCTGAATCCACCCATTTTGCTGCTACTGGTCTTATGACATTGATTTCATGGCTGAGGGATATTCCATCGTACGTAAGTACCACAATTTCTTGAACCATTTTTATATTGCATGGGATATTTAAGGTGTACCCAAGTTGAGGTCCTTGTAAGCCGTGCAGCCCTAAATTTTGGGGTGGCTCTGTCTTATTGATTTTCAGTTTTCCCAAGGTATATTCCCTAGACTGGAAGTGCCCTTGGCTCTGTAGCTCTGTTGTTTACTTGTTTTAGGGAACACAATGCACTCCTCCAGAGAGGCAGTTGGCAGTTTACATCCCGCCCATCAGCATAACAAGGCTCCCTGTTCTCCAGGGCCTGTCTTGCCTTTCTGGTTTTTACACATTTTGTGGATGTCCCTTTTGACCGGTGGGAAGTGATACTTCTTTGTAGTGCAGATTTGCATTGCCCGCTTGCTTGCTTGGCCAAAAAGTGGGTATACGTTTTCTCCTGAATATATTCAGGAGAAAACGCATACGCCCTTTTTGGCTAAGTGCATCATTGTCGAAGTTGTGCCCCTCTTCCTGTGCTTTAAAGGCGATTCCAACGTACCTCTTGAAATCTGTTTCCTGCTATTCTGCCTCGCTTTCAAGTCCGCCTCGTTGCCTTCCCTCAACAGATTTTTGGACGATAGTTGTCCTTTATTACTCGGCCAGTTTGTGAATTGCTGTGCCCCTGAGCTCCATTTTTCAACTCGTTTTTGGTGAGCTGACCGCAAGTCCAAAATTTTGGTTCAGGACCTATGCTGGTTCCCGGTGGGTGGCTGAGACTTTGGTTAATTCTTCTTCCTGCCGGGAAATTACAGTGATATGTGCCCGTCCAAATGCCTAACAGCTACTCTCTCATTGGTTCTCCCTCTTCCCTTTCATCCTCTGCCAAATTGGCAACCTGTGCGAACCAGGAGGTTAAAGGGGCTGTCTCTCCAAGTTGGGAGGTTGAGAGTAAAGCAGATGGAAAGTCAAACCGGAGCACCAGGAGAGGGACTATCCGTTGAGTTTTAGAAACCTTTCGTATTCACAGTGTGTCCGTTCTCTAGGTTTCCCGTACATGTTATAGCTGTAGTAATATTCCCTTCAACCTGGAGAGTTGGGACCCATGGAATGTGTGCCATGCATTATTGCTTTAAAGGGTCTGCATTTGCTCACCCAATCTCACCAATCGTCTCAGTCCCAAGTGTCCAGCCTTATGCCACATCCAGCTGTCTTTGTAGATAGTGTCATTCCAGGTTTCATCAGAGACCCTGAAGGAATTGTAAAGAATTTCCCAGTTGTTTTGTTTTATTTTTGAAATTCCTTTTTATAGTGGGTTTGAGCTGATTCTCGCTGCCATGTTTATGCCAGTGTAGACACACTTGATTCCCTTACGGAGACATATCAATACATAGGTTTTAAGATTCTTACTAGTCAGATATATTCCTCTGCGGGAAATATGGGGTTTTGAGTCCCTTTCACTGAGGAAGGTGTAGGTCTTGTCTATTCCATAGTTGGTTTTTGGAACGGTACCTGTGCTTATATCAAACTCTGGTTTTATGCCTCACCCCACCTCTCCTTCCCCCTTAAGCAGGCATAAGAGTGTTTTCTAAATGTGAGACACTGTTCTCTTTCCTAACTCAGTTCAAGTGTAGCCATGTTTACAGGATCTTCATAAGTGATATCTTATGATAAGTTTCTTTTTCTCTGTGACTTATTTCACTTAGAATCATCGTACCTGAATCCACCCATTTTGCTGCTACTGGTCTTATGACATTGATTGCATGGCTGAGGGATATTCCATCGTACGTAAGTACCACAATTTTTTGAACCATTTTTATATTTCCTGGGATATTTAAGGTGTCCCCAAGTTGAGGTCCTTGTAAGCAGTGCAGCCCTAAATTTTGGGGTGGCTCTGTCTTATTGATCTTCAGTTTTCGCAAGGTATATTCCCTAGACTGGAAGTGCCCTTGGCTCTGTAGCTCTGTTCTTTACTTGTTTTAGGGAACACAATGAACTCCTCCACAGAGGCAGTTGGCAATTTACATCCCGCCCATCAGCATAACAAGGCTCCCTGTTCTCCAGGGCCTGTCTTGCCTTTCTGGTTTTTACACATTTTGTGGATGTCCCTTTTGAGCGGTGGGAAGTGATACTTCTTTGTAGTGCAGATTTGCATTGCCCGCTTGCTTGCTTGGCCAAAAAGGGCATATACGTTTTCTCCTGAATATATTCAGGGGAAAACGCATACGCCCTTTTTGGCCAAGTGCATCATTGTCGAAGTTGTGCCCCTCTTCCTGTGCTTTAAAGGCAATTCCAACGTACCTCTTGAAATCTGTTTCCTGCTATTCTGCCTCGCTTTCAAGTCCGCCTCGTTGCCTTCCCTCAACAGATTTTTGGACGATAGTTGTCCTTTATTACTCGGCCAGTTTGTGAATTGCTGTGCCCCTGAGCTCCATTTTTCAACTCGTTTTAGGTGAGCTGACCGCAAGTCAAAAATTTTGGTTCAGGACCTATACTGGTTCCCGGTGGGTGGCTGAGACTTTGGTTAATTCTTCTTCCTGCCGGGAAATTACAGTGATATGTGCCCGTCCAAATGCCTAACAGCTACTCTCTCATTGGTTCTCCCTCATCCCTTTCATCCTCTGCCAAATTGGCAACCTGTGCGAACCAGGAGGTTAAAGGGGCTGTCTCTCCAAGTTGGGAGGTTGATAGTAAAGCAGGTGGAAAGTCAAACCGGAGCACCAGGAGAGGGACTATTCGTTGAGTTTTAGAAACCTTTCGTATTCACAGTGTGTCCGTTCTCTAGGTTTCCCGTACATGTTATAACTGTAGTAATATTCCCTTCAACCTGGAGAGTTGGGACCCATGGAATGTGTGCCATGCATTATTGCTTTAAAGGGTCTGCATTTGCTCACCAAATCTCACCAATCCTCTCAGTCCCAAGTGTCCAGCCTTATGCCACATCCAGCTGTCGTTGTAGATAGGGTCATTCCAGGTTTCATCAGAGACCCTGAAGGAATTGTAAAGAATTTCCCAGTTGTTTTGTTTTATTTTTGAAATTCCTTTTTAGAGTGGGTTTGAGCTGATTCTCGCTGCCATGTTTATGCCAGTCTAGACACACTTGATTCCCTTACGGAGACATATCAATACATAGGTTTTAAGATTCTTACTAGTCAGATATATTCCTCTGCGGGAAATATGTTGTTTTGAGTCCCTTTCACTGAGGAAGGTGTAGGTCTTGTGTATTCCAGGGTTGGTTTTTGGAACGGTACCTGTGCTTATATCAAACTCTGGTTTTATGCATCACCCCACCTCTCCTTCCCCCTTAAGCAGGCATAAGAGTGTTTTCTAAATGTGAGACACTGTTCTCTTTCCTAACTCAGTTCAAGTGTAGCCATGTTTACAGGATCTTCATAAGTGATATCTTATGATAAGTTTCTTTTTCTGTGTGACTTATTTCACTTAGAATCATCGTACCTGAAACCACCCATTTTGCTGCTACTGGTCTTATGACATTGATTTCATGGCTGAGGGATATTCCATCGTACGTAAGTACCACAATTTTTTGAACCATTTTTATATTTCCTGGGATATTTAAGGTGTACCCAAGTTGAGGTCCTTGTAAGCCGTGCAGCCCTAAATTTTGGGATGGCTCTGTCTTATTGATCTTCAGTTTTCCCAAGGTTTATTCCCTAGACTGGAAGTGCCCTTGCCTCTGTAGCTCTGTTCTTTACTTGTTTTAGGGAACACAATGTACTCCTCCAGAGAGGCAGTTGGCAATTTACATCCTGCCCATCAGCATAACAAGGCTCCCTGTTCTCCAGGGCCTGTCTTGACTTTCTGGTTTTTACACATTTTGTGGATGTCCCTTTTGACCGGTGGGAAGTGATACTTCTTTGTAGTGCAGATTTGCATTGCCCGCTTGCTTGCTTGGCCAAAAAGGGCATATGCGTTTTCTCCTGAATATATTCAGGAGAAAACGCATATGCCCTTTTTGGCCGAGTGCATCATTTTCGAAGTTGTGCCCCTCTTCCTGTGCTTTAAAGGCGATTCCAACGTACCTCTTGAAATCTGTTTCCTGCTATTCTGCCTCGCTTTCAAGTCCGCCTCGTTGCCTTCCCTCAACAGATTTTTGGACGATAGTTGTCCTTTATTACTCGGCCAGTTTGTGAATTGCTGTGCCCCTGAGCTCCATTTTTCAACTCGTTTTTGGTGAGCTGACCGCAGGTCCAAAATTTTGGTTCAGGAACTAAACTGGTTCCCGGTGGGTGGCTGAGACTTTGGTTAATTCTTCTTCCTGCCGGGAAATTAAAGTGATATGTGCCCGTCCAAATGCCTAACAGCTACTCTCTCATTGGTTCTCCCTCTTCCCTTTCATCCGCTGCCAAATTGGCAACCTGTGTGAACAAGGAGGTTAAAGGGGCTGTCTCTCCAAGTTGGGAGGTTGATAGTAAAGCAGATGGAAAGTCAAACCGGAGCACCAGGAGAGGGACTATTCGTTGAGTTTTAGAAACCTTTCGTATTCACAGTGTGTCCGTTCTCTAGGTTTCCCGTACATGTTATAGCTGTAGTAATATTCCCTTCAACCTGGAGAGTTGGGACCCATGGAATGTGTGCCATGCATTATTGCTTTAAAGGGTCTGCATTTGCTCACCAAATCTCACCAATCCTCTCAGTCCCAAGTGTCCAGCCTTATGCCACATCCAGCTGTCGTTGTAGATAGGGTCATTCCAGGTTTCATCAGAGACCCTGAAGGAATTGTAAAGAATTTCCCAGTTGTTTTGTTTTATTTTTGAAATTCCTTTTTAGAGTGGGTTTGAGCTGATTCTCGCTGCCATGTTTATGCCAGTCTAGACACACTTGATTCCCTTACGGAGACATATCAATACATAGGTTTTAAGATTCTTACTAGTCAGATATATTCCTCTGCGGGAAATATGGGGTTTTGAGTCCCTTTCACTGAGGAAGGTGTAGGTCTTGTCTATTCCATAGTTGGTTTTTGGAACGGTGCCTGTGCTTATATCAAACTCTGGTTTTATGCCTCACCCCACCTCTCCTTCCCCCTTAAGCAGGCATAAGAGTGTTTTCTAAATGTGAGACACTGTTCTCTTTCCTAACTCAGTTCAAGTGTAGCCATGTTTACAGGATCTTCATAAGTGATATCTTATGATAAGTTTCTTTTTCTGTGTGACTTATTTCACTTAGAATCATCGTACCTGAATCCACCCATTTTGCTGCTACTGGTCTTATGACATTGATTTCATGGCTGAGGGATATTCCATCGTACGTAAGTACCACAATTTTTTGAACCATTTTTATATTTCCTGGGATATTTAAGGTGTCCCCAAGTTGAGGTCCTTGTAAGCAGTGCAGCCCTAAATTTTGGGGTGGCTCTCTCTTATTGATCTTCAGTTTTCGCAAGGTATATTCGCTAGACTGGAAGTGCCCTTGGCTCTGTAGCTCTGTTCTTTACTTGTTTTAGGGAACAGAATGCACTCCTCCAGAGAGGCAGTTGGCAATTTACATCCCGCCCATCAGCATAACAATGCTCCCTGTTCTCGAGGGCCTGTCTTGCCTTTCTGGTTTTTACACATTTTGTGGATGTCCCTTTTGACCGGTGGGAAGTGATACTTCTTTGTAGTGCAGATTTGCATTGCCCGCTTGCTTGCTTGGACAAAAAGGGCATATACGTTTTCTCCTGAATATATTCAGGAGAAAACGCATATGCCCTTTTTGGCCAAGTGCATCATTGTCGAAGTTGTGCCCCTCTTCCTGTGCTTTAAAGGCAATTCCAACGTACCTCTTGAAATCTGTTTCCTGCTATTCTGCCTCGCTTTCAAGTCCGCCTCGTTGCCTTCCCTCAACAGATTTTTGGACGATAGTTGTCCTTTATTACTCGGCCAGTTTGTGAATTGCTGTGCCCCTGAGCTCCATTTTTCAACTCGTTTTTGGTGAGCTGACCGCAGGTCCAAAATTTTGGTTCAGGAACTAAACTGGTTCCCGGTGGGTGGCTGAGACTTTGGTTAGTTCTTCTTCCTGTCGGGAAATTAAAGTGATATGTGCCCGTCCAAATGCCTAACAGCTACTCTCTCATTGGTTCTCCCTCTTCCCTTTCATCCGCTGCCAAATTGGCAACCTGTGTGAACCAGGAGGTTAAAGGGGCTGTCTCTCCAAGTTGGGAGGTTGATAGTAAAGCCGATGGAAAGTCAAACCGGAGCACCAGGAGAGGGACTATTCGTTGAGTTTTAGAAACCTTTCGTATTCACAGTGTGTCCGTTCTCTAGGTTTCCCGTACATGTTATAACTGTAGTAATATTCCCTTCAACCTGGAGAGTTGGGACCCATGGAATGGGTGTCATGCATTATTGCTTTAAAGGGTCTGCATTTGTTCACCCAATCTCACCAATCCTCTCAGTCCCAAGTGTCCAGCCTTATGCCACATCCAGCTGTCGTTGAAGATAGGGTCATTCCAGGTTTCATCAGAGACCCTGAAGGAATTGTAAAGAATTTCCCAGTTTTTTTGTTTTGTTTTTGAAATTCCTTTTTATAGTGGGTTTGAGCTGATTCTCGCTGCCATGTTTATGCCAGTCTAGACACACTTGATTCCCTTACGGAGACATATCAATACATAGGTTTTAAGATTCTTACTAGTCAGATATATTCCTCTGCGGGAAATATGGGGTTTTGAGTCCCTTTCACTGAGGAAGGTGTAGGTCTTGTCTATTCCATAGTTGGTTTTTGGAATTGTACCTGTGCTTATATGAAACTCTGGTTTTATGCATCACCCCACCTCTCCTTCCCCCTTCAGCAGGCATAAGAGTGTTTTCTAAATGTGAGACACTGTTCTCTTTCCTAACTCAGTTCAAGTGTAGCCATGTTTACAGGATCTTCATAAGTGATATCTTATGATAAGTTTCTTTTTCTCTGTGACTTATTTCACTTAGAATCATCGTACCTGAATCCACCCATTTTGCTGCTACTGGTCTGATGACATTGATTTCATGGCTGAGGGATATTCCATCGTACGTAAGTGCCACAATTTTTTGAACCATTTTTATATTTCCTGGGATATTTAAGGTGTACCCAAGTTGAGGTCCTTCTAAGCAGTGCAGCCCTAAATTTTGGGGTGGCTCTGTCTTATTGATCTTCAGTTTTCCCAAGGTTTATTCCCTAGACTGGAAGTGCCCTTGGCTCTGTAGCTCTGTTCTTTACTTGTTTTAGGGAACACAGTGTACTCCTCCAGAGAGGCAGTTGGCAATTTACAACCCGCCCATCAGCATAAGAATGCGCCCTGTTCTCCAGGCCCTGTCTTGCGTTTCTGGTTTTTACACATTTTGTGGATGTCCCTTTTGAACGGTGGGAAGTGATTCTTCTTTGTAGTGCAGATTTGCATTGCCCGCTTGCTTGCTTGGCCAAAAAGGGCGTATGCGTTTTCTCCTGAATATATTCAGGAGAAAACACATACGCCCTTTTTGGCCAAGTGTATCATTGTCGAAGTTGTGCCTCTCTTCCTGTGCTTTAAAGGTGATTCAAACGTACCTCTTGAAATCTGTTTCCTGCTATTCTGCCTCGCATTCAGGTCCGCATCGTTGCCTTCCCTCAACAGATTTTTGGACGATAGTTGTCCTTTATTACTTGGCCAGTTTGTGAATTGCTGTGCCCCTGAGCTCCATTTTTCAACTCGTTTTTGGTGAGCTGACCGCAAGTCCAAAATTTTGGTTCAGGACCTATGCTGGTTCCCGGTGGGTGGCTGAGACTTTGCTTAATTCTTCTTCCTGCCGGGAAATTACAGTGATATGTGCCCGTCCAAATGCCTAAAGGCTACTCTCTCATTGGTTCTCCCTCTTCCCTTTCATCCTCTGCCAAATTGGCAACCTGTGCGAACCAGGAGGTTAAAGGGGCTGTCTCTCCAAGTTGGGAGGTTGATAGTAAAGCAGGTGGAAAGTCAAACCGGAGCACCAGGAGAGGGACTATTCGTTGAGTTTTAGAAACCTTTCGTATTCACAGTGTGTCCATTCTCTAGGTTTCCCGTACATGTTATAACTGTAGTAATATTCCCTTCAACCTGGAGAGTTGGGACCCATGGAATGTGTGCCATGCATTATTGCTTTAAAGGGTCTGCATTTGCTCACCCAATCTCACCAATCCTCTCAGTCCCAAGTGTCCAGCCTTATGCCACATCCAGCTGTCGTTGTAGATAGGGTCATTCCAGGTTTCATCAGAGACCCTGAAGGAATTGTAAAGAATTTCCCAGTTTTTTTGTTTTGTTTTTGAAATTCCTTTTTATAGTGGGTTTGAGCTGATACTCGCTGCCATGTTTATGCCAGTCTAGACACACTTGATTCCCTTACGGAGACATATCAATACATAGGTTTTAAGATTCTTACTAGTCAGATATATTCCTCTGCGGGAAATATGGTGTTTTGAGTCCCTTTCACTGAGGAAGGTGTAGGTCTTGTGTATTCCATAGTTGGTTTTTGGAACAGTACCTGTGCTTATATCAAACTCTGGTTTTATGCATCACCCCACCTCTCTTTCCCCCTTAAGCAGGCATAAGAGTGTTTTCTAAATGTGAGACACTGTTCTCTTTCCTAACTCAGTTCAAGTGTAGCCATGTTTACAGGATCTTCATAAGTGATATCTTATGATAAGTTTCTTTTTCTGTGTGACTTATTTCACTTAGAATCATCGTACCTGAATCCACCCATTTTGCTGCTACTGGTCTTATGTCATTGATTTCATGGCTGAGGGATATTCCATCGTACGTAAGTACCACAATTTTTTGAACCATTTTTATATTTCCTGGGATATTTAAGGTGTACCCAAGTTGAGGTCCTTGTAAGCAGTGCAGCCCTAAAATTTGGGGTGGCTCTGTCTTATTGATTTTCAGTTTTCCCAAAGTATATTCCCTAGACTGGAAGTGCCCTTGGCTCTGTAGCTCTGTTGTTTACTTGTTTTAGGGAACACAATGTACTCCTCCAGAGAGGCAGTTGGCAATTTACATCCCGCCCATCAGCATAACAAGGCTCCCTGTTCTCCAGGGCCTGTCTTGCCTTTCTGGTTTTTACACATTTTGTGGATGTCCCTTTTGACCGGTGGGAAGTGATACTTCTTTGTAGTGCAGATTTGCATTGCCCGCTTAATTGCTTGGGCAAAAAACGCGTATGCGTTTTCTCCTGAATATATTCAGGAGAAAACGCATACGCCTTTTTTGGCCAAGTGTATCATTGTCGAAGTTGTGCCCCTCTTCCTGTGCCTTCAAGGCTTTTCTAACGTACCTCTTGAAATCTGTTTCCTGCTATTCTGCCTCGCTTTCAAGTCCGCCTCGTTGCCTTCCCTCAACAGATTTTTGGACGATAGTTGTCCTTTATTACTCGGCCAGTTTGTGAATTGCTGTACCCCTGAGCTCCATTTTCCAACTCGTTTTTGGTGAGCTGACCGCAAGTCCAAAATTTTGGTTCAGGGCCTATGCTGGTTCCCGGTGGGGGGCTGAGACTTTGGTTAATTCTTCTTCCTGCCGGGTAGTTAGAGTGATATGTGCCCGTCAAAATGCCTAACAGCTACTCTCTCATTGGTTCTCCCTCTTCCCTTTCATCCTCTGCCAAATTGGCAACCTGTGCGAACCAGGAGATTAAACGGGCTGTCTCTCCAATATGGGAGGTTGATAGTAAAGCAGATGGAAAGTCAAACCGGAGCACCAGGAGAGGGACTATTCGTTGAGTTTTAGAAACCTTTCGTATTCACAGTGTGTCCGTTCTCTAGGTTTCCCGTACATGTTATAACTGTAGTAATATTCCCTTCAACCTGGAGAGTTGGGACCCATGGAATGTGTGCCATGCATGATTGCTTTAAATGGTCTGCATTTGTTCACCCAATCTCACCAATCCTCTCAGTCCCAAGTGTCCAGCCTTATGCCACATCCAGCTGTCGTTGTAGATATGGTCATTCCAGGTTTCATCAGAGACCCTGAGGGAATTGCAAAGAATTTCCCAGTTTTTTTGTTTTGTTTTTGAAATTCCTTTTTAAAGTTGGTTTGAGCTGATTCTCGCTGCCATGTTTATGCCAGGCTAGACACCCTTGATTGCCTTACGGAAACATATCAATACATTGGTTTTAAGATTCTTACTAGTCAGATATATTCCTCTGCTGGAAATATGGTGTTTTGAGTCCCTTTCACTGAGGAATGTGTAGGTCTTGTCTATTCCATAGTTGGTTTTTGGAATGGTACCTGTGCTTATATGAAACTCTGGTTTTATGCATCACCCCACCTCTCCTTCCCCCTTAAGCAGGCATAAGAGTGTTTTCTAAATGTGAGACACTGTTCTCTTTCCTAACTCAGTTCAAGTGTAGCCATGTTTACAGGATCTTCATAAGTGATATCTTATGATAAGTTTCTTTTTCTCTGTGACTTATTTCACTTAGAATCATCGTACCTGAATCCACCAATTTTACTGCTACTGGTCTTATGACATTGATTTCATGGCTGAGGGATATTCCATCGTACGTAAGTACCACAATTTTTTGAACCATTTTTATATTTCCTGGGATATTTAAGGTGTACCCAAGTTGAGGTCCTTGTAAGCAGTGCAGCCCTAAATTTTGGGGTGGCTCTGTCTTATTGATTTTCAGTTTTCCCAAGGTATATTCCCTAGACTGGAAGTGCCCTTGGCTCTGTAGCTCTGTTGTTTACTTGTTTTAGAGAATACAATGCACTCCTCCAGAGAGGCAGTTGGCAATTTACATCCCGCCCATCAGCATATCAAGGCTCCCTGTTCTCCAGGGCCAGTCTTGCCTTTCTGGTTTTTACACATTTTGTGGATGTCCCTTTTGACCGGTGGGAAGTGATTCTTCTTTGTAGTGCAGATGTGCATTGCCCGCTTGCTTGCTTGGCCAAAAAGGGCGTATGCGTTTTCTCCTGAATATATTCAGGAGAAAACGCATACGCCCTTTTTGGACACGTGCATCATTGTCGAAGTTGTGCCCCTCTTCCTGTGCTTTAAAGGCGATTCCAACGTACCTCTTGAAATCTGTTTCCTGCTATTCTGCCTCGCTTTCAAGTCCGCCTCGTTGCCTTCCCTCAACAGATTTTTGGCCGATAGTTGTCCTTTATTACTCGGCCAGATTGTGAATTGCTGTGCCCCTGAGCTCCATTTTTCAACTCGTTTTTGGTGAGCTGACCGCAGGTCCAAAATTTTGGTTCAGGACCTATGCTGGTTCCCGGTGGGTGGCTGAGACTTTGGTTAATTCTTTTTCCTGCTGGGAAATTACAGTGATATGTGCCCGTCCAAATGCCTAACAGCTACTCTCTCATTGGTTCTCCCTCTTCCCTTTCATCCTCTGCCAAATTGGCAACCTGTGCGAACCATGAGGTTAAAGGGGCTGTCTCTCCAAGTTGGGAGGTTGATAGTAAAGCAGATGGAAAGTCAAACCGGAGAACCAGGAGAGGGACTATTCGTTGAGTTTTAGAAACCTTTCGTATTCACAGTGTGTCCGTTCTCTAGGTTTTCCGTACATGTTATAGCTGTAGTAATATTCCCTTCAACCTGGAGAGTTGGGACCCATGGAATGTGTGCCATGCATTATTGCTTTAAATGGTCTGCATTTGTTCACCCAATCTCACCAATCGTCTCAGTCCCAAGTGTCCCTCCTTATGCCACCTCCAGCTGTCGTTGTAGATAGGGTCATTCCAGGTTTCATCAGAGACCCTGAAGGAATTGTAAAGAATTTCCCAGTTTTTTTGTTTTATTTTTGAAATTACATTTTATAGTGGGTTTGAGCTCATTCTCGCTGCCATGTTTATGCCAGTCTAGACATACATGATTCCCTTACGGAGACATATCAATACATAGGTTTTAAGATTCTTACTAGTCAGATATATTCCTCTGTGGGAAATATGGGGTTTTGAGTCCCTTTCACTGAGGAAGGTGTAGGTCTTGTCTATTCCATAGTTGGTTTTTGGAACGGTACCTGTGCTTATATCAAACTCTGGATTTATGCATCACACCACCTCTCCTTCCCCCTTAAGCAGGCATAAGAGTGTTTTCTAAATGAGAGACACTGTTCTCTTTCCTAACTCAGTTCAAGTGTAGCCATGTTTACAGGATCTTCATAAGTGATATCTTATGATAAGTTTCTATTTCTCTGTGACTTATTTCACTTAAAATCATCGTACCTGAATCCACCCACTTTGCTGCTACTGGTCTTATGACATTGATTTCATGGCTGAGGGATATTCCATCGTACGTAAGTACCACAATTTTTTGAACCATTTTTGTATTTCCTGGTATATTTAAGGTGTACCCAAGTTGAGGTCCTTGTAAGCAGTGCAGCCCTAAATTTTGGGGTGGCTGTGTCTTATTGATTTTCAGTTTTCCCAAGGTATATTCACTAGACTGGAAGTGCCCTTGGCTCTGTAGCTCTGTTCTTTACTTGTTTTAGGGAACACAATGTACTCCTCCAGAGAGGGAGTTGGCAATTTACATCCTGCCCATCAGCATTACAAGACTCCCTGTTCTCCAGGGCCTGTCTTGCCTTTCTGGTTTTTACACATTTTGTGGATGTCCCTTTTGACTGGTGGGAAGTGATTCTTCTTTGTAGTGCAAATTTGCATTGCCCGCTTGCTTGCTTGGCCAAAAAGGGCGTATGCGTTTTCTCCTGAATATATTCAAGAGAAAACGCATACGCACTTTTTGGCCAAGTGCATCATTGTCGAAGTTGTGCCCCTCTTCCTGTGCTTTAAAGGCGATTCCAACGTACCTCTTGAAATCTGTTTCCTGCTATTCTGCCTCGCTTTCAAGTCCGCCTCGTTGCCTTCCCTCAACAGATTATTGGACGATAGTTGTCCTTTATTACTCGGTCAGTTTGTGAATTGCTGTGCCCCTGAGCTCCATTTTTCAACTCGTTTTAGGTGAGCTGACCGCAAGTCCAAAATTTTGGTTCAGGACCTATACTGGTTCCCGGTGGGTGGCTGAGACTTTGTTAATTCTTTTTCCTGCTGGGAAATTACAGTGATATGTGCCCGTCCAAATGCCTAACAGCTACTCTCTCATTGGTTCTCCCTCTTCCCTTTCATCCTCTGCCAAATTGGCAACCTGTGCGAACCAGGTGGTTAAAGGGGCTGTCTCTCCAAGTTGGGAGGTTGATAGTAAAGCAGATGGAAAGTCAAACCGGAGCACCAGGAGAGGGAATATTCGTTGAGTTTTAGAAACCTTTCGTATTCACAGTGTGTCCGTTCTCTAGGTTTCCCTCACATGTTATAGCTGTAGTAATAGTCGCTTCAACCTGGAGAGTTCGGACCCATGGAATGGGTGCCATGCATTATTGCTTTAAAGGGTCTGCATTTGCTCACCTAATCTCACCAATGGTCACAGTCCCAAGTGTCCCTCCTTATACCACATCCAGCTGTCGTTGTAGATAGGGTCATTCCAGCTTTCATCAGAGACCCTGAAGGAATTTTAAAGAATTTCCCAGTTTTTTTGTTTTGTTTTTGAAATTCCTTTTTATAGTGGGTTTGAGCTGATTCTCGCTGCCATGTTTATGCCAGTCTAGACACACTTGATTCCCTTACGGAGACATATCAATACATAGGTTTTAAGATTCTTACTAGTCAGATATATTCCTCTGCGGGAAATATGGGGTTTTGAGTCCCTTTCACTGAGGAAGGTGTAGGTCTTGTCTATTCCATAGTTGGTTTTTGGAACGGTACCTGTGCTTATATCAAACTCTGGTTTTATGCCTCACCCCACCTCTCCTTCCCCCTTAAGCAGGCATAAGAGTGTTTTCTAAATGTGAGACACTGTTCTCTTTCCTAACTCAGTTCAAGTGTAGCCATGTTTACAGGATCTTCATAAGTGATATCTTATGATAAGTTTCTTTTTCTGTGTGACATATTTCACTTAGAATCATCGCACCTGAATCCACCCATTTTGCTGCTACTGGTCTTATGACATTGATTTCATGGCTGAGGGATATTCCATCGTACGTAAGTACCACAATTTTTTAAACCATTTTTATATTTCCTGGTATATTTAAGGTGTACCCAAGTTGAGGTCCTTGTAAGCAGTGCAGCCCTAAATTTTGGGGTGGCTCTGTCTTATTGATTTTCAGTTTTCCCAAGGTATATTCCCCAGACTGGAAGTGCCCTTGGCTCTGTAGCTCTGTTCTTTACTTGTTTTAGAGAACACAATGCACTCCTCCAGAGAGGCAGTTGGCAATTTACGTCCCGCCCATCAGCATAAAAAGGCTCCCTGTTCTCCAGGGCCTGTCTTGCCTTTCTGGTTTTTACACATTTTGTGGATGTCCCTTTTGACCGGTGGGAAGTGATACTTCTTTGTAGTGCAGATTTGCATTGCCCGCTTGCTTGCTTGGCCAAAAAGGGCGTATGCGTTTTCTCCTGAATATATTCAGGAGAAAACGCATACGCCCTTTTTAGCCAAGTGCATCATTGTCGAAGTTGTGCCCCTCTTCCTGTGCTTTAAAGGCAATTCCAACGTACCTCTTGAAATCTGTTTCCTGCTATTCTGCCTCGCTTTCAATTCCGCCTCGTTGCCTTCCCTCAACAGATTTTTGGACGATAGTTGTCCTTTATTACTCGGCCAGTTTGTGAATTGCTGTGCCCCTGAACTCCATTTTTCAACTCGTTTTTGGTGAGCTGAGGGCAATTCCAAAATTTTGCTTCAGGACCTATACTGGTTCCCGGTGGGTGGCTGAGACTTTGGTAAATTCTTCTTCCTGCCAGGAACTTACAGTGATATGTGCCCGTCCATATGCCTAACAGCTACTCTCTCATTGGTTCTCCCTCTTCCCTTTCATCCTCTGCCAAATTGGCAACCTGTACGAACCAGGAGGTTAAAGGGGCTGTCTCTCCAAGTTGGGAGGTTGATAGTAAAGCAGATGGAAAGTCAAACCGGAGCACCAGGATAGGGAATATTCGTTGAGTTTTAGAAACCTTTCGTATTCACAGGGTGTCCGTTCTCTAGGTTTCCCGTACATGTTATAACTGTAGTAATATTCCCTTCAACCTGGAGAGTTGGGACCCATGGAATGGGTGCCATGCATTATTGCTTTAAAGGGTCTGCATTTGTTCACCCAATCTCACCAATCCTCTCAGTCCCAAGTGTCCAGCCTTATGCCACATCCAGCTGTCGTTGTAGATAGGGTCTTTCCAGCTTTCATCAGAGACCCTGAAGGAATTTTAAAGAATTTCCCAGTTTTTTTGTTTTGTTTTTGAAATTCCTTTTTATAGTGGGTTTGAGCTGATTCTCGCTGCCATGTTTATGCCAGTCTAGACACACTTGATTCCCTTACGGAGACATATCAATACATAGGTTTGAAGATTCTTACTAGTCAGATATTTTCCTCTGCGGGAAATATGGGGTTTTGAGTCCCTTTCACTGAGGACGGTGTAGGTCTTGTCTATTCCATAGTTGGTTTTTGGAACTGTACCTGTCCTTATATCAAACTCTGGTTTTATGCATCACCCCACCTCTCCTTCCCCCTTAAGCAGGTATAAGAGTGTTTTCTAAATGTGAGACACTGTTCTCTTTCCTAACTCAGTTCAAGTGTAGCCATGTTTACAGGATCTTCATAAGTGATATCTTATGATAAGTTTCTTTTTTTGTGTGACTTATTTCACTTAGAATCATCGTACCTGAATCCACCCATTTTGCTGCTACTGGTCTTATGACATTGATTTCATGGCTGAGGGATATTCCATCGTACGTAAGTACCACAATTTTTTGAACCATTTTTATATTTCCTGGGATATTTAAGGTGTACCCAAGTTGAGCTCCTTGTAAGCAGTGCAGCCCTAAATTTTGGGGTGGCTCTGTCTTATTGATTTTCAGTTTTCCCAAGGTATATTCCCTAGACTGGTAGTGCCCTAGGCTCTGTAGCTCTGTTGTTTACTTGTTTTAGGGAACACAATGCACTCCTCCAGAGAGGCACTTGGCAATGTACATCCCGCCCATCAGCATAACAAGGCACACTGTTCTACAGGGCCTTTCTTGCCTTTCTGGTTTTTACACATTTTGTGGATGTCCTTTTTGACTGGTGGGAAGTGATACTTCTTTGTAGTGCAGATTTGCATTGCCCGCTTGCTTGCTTGGCCAAAAAGGGCGTATGCGTTTTCTCCTGAATATATTCAGGAGAAAACGCATACGCCCTTTTTGGCCAAGTGCATCATTGTCGAAGTTGTGCCCCTCTTCCTGTGCTTTAAAGGCGATTCCAACGTACCTCTTGAAATCTGTTTCCTGCTATTCTGCCTCGCTTTCAAGTCCGCCTCGTTGCCTTCCCTCAACAGATTTTTGGACGATAGTTGTCCTTTATTACTCGGCCAGTTTGTGAATTGCTGTGCCCCTGAGCTCCATTTTTCAACTCGTTTTTGGTGAGCTGACCGCAAGTCCAAAATTTTGGTTCAGGACCTATACTGGTTCCCGGTGGGTGGCTGAGAATTTGGTTAATTCTTCTTCCTGCCGGGAAATTACAGTGATATGTGCCCGTCCAAATGCCTAACAGCTACTCTCTCATTGGTTCTCCCTCTTCCCTTTCATCCTCTGCCAAATTGGCAACCTGTGCGAACCAAGAGGTTAAAGGGGCTGTCTCTCCAAGTTGGGAGGTTGATAGTAAAGCAGACGGAAAGTCAAACCGGAGCACCAGGAGAGGGACTATTCGTTGAGTTTTAGAAACCTTCCGTATTCACATTGTGTCCGTTCTCTAGGTTTCCCGCACATGTTATAGCTGTAGTAATATTCCCTTCAACCTGGAGAGTTCGGACCCATGGAATGGGTGCCATGCATTATTGCTTTAAAGGGTCTGCATTTGCTCACCCAATGTCACCAATCGTCTCAGTCCCAAGTGTCCCTCCTTATGCCACATCCAGCTGTCGTTGTAGATAGGGTCATTCCAGCTTTCATCAGAGACCCTGAAGGAATTGTAAAGAATTTCCCAGTTTTTTTGTTTTGTTTTTGAAATTCCTTTTTATAGTGGGTTTGAGCTGATTCTCTCTGCCATGTTTATGCCAGTCTAGACACACTTGATTCCCTTACGGAGACATATCAATACATAGGTTTGAAGATTCTTACTAGTCAGATATTTTCCTCTGCGGGAAATATGGGGTTTTGAGTCCCTTTCACTGAGGACGGTGTAGGTCTTGTCTATTCCATAGTTGGTTTTTGGAACGGTACCTGTCCTTATATCAAACTCTGGTTTTATGCATCACCCCACCTCTCCTTCCCCCTTAAGCAGGTATAAGAGTGTTTTCTAAATGTGAGACACTGTTCTCTTTCCTAACTCAGTTCAAGTGTAGCCATGTTTACAGGATCTTCATAAGTGATATCTTATGATAAGTTTCTTTTTCTGTGTGACTTATTTCACTTAGAATCATCGTACCTGAATCCACCCATTTTGCTGCTACTGGTCTTATGACATTGATTTCATGGCTGAGGGATATTCCATCGTACGTAAGTACCACAATTTTTTGAACCATGTTTATATTTTCTGGGATACTTAAGGTGTATCCAAGTTGAGGTCCTTGTATGCAGTGCAGCCCTAAATTTTGGGGTGGCTCTGTCTTATTGATTTTCAGTTTTCCCAAGGTATATTCCCTAGACTGGTAGTGCCCTTGGCTCTGTAGCTCTGTTCTTTACTTGTTTTAGGGAACAGAATGCACTCCTCCAGAGAGGCAGTTGGCAATTTACATCCCGCCCATCAGCATAACAAGGCTCCCTGTTCTCCAGGGCCTGTCTTGCCTTTCTTGTTCTTACACATTTTGTGGATGTCCCTTTTGACCGGTGGGAAGTGATACTTCTTTGTAGTGCAGATTTGCATTGCCCGCTTGCTTGCTTGGCCAAAAAGGGCGTATGCGTTTTCTCCTGAATATATTCAGGAGAAAACGCATATGCCCTTTTTGGCCAAGTGCATCATTGTCGAAGTTGTGCCCCTCTTCCTGTGCTTTAAAGGCGATTCCAACGTACCTCTTGAAATCTGTTTCCTGCTATTCTGCCTCGCTTTCAAGTCCGCCTCGTTGCCTTCCCTCAACAGATTTTTGGACGATAGTTGTCCTTTATTACTCGGCCAGTTTGTGAATTGCTGTGCCCCTGAGCTCCATTTTTCAACTCGTTTTTGGTGAGCTGACCGCAAGTCCAAAATTTTGGTTCAGGACCTATACTGGTTCCCGGTGGGTGGCTGAGAATTTGGTTAATTCTTCTTCCTGCCGGGAAATTACAGTGATATGTGCCCGTCCAAATGCCTAACAGCTACTCTCTCATTGGTTCTCCCTCTTCCCTTTCATCCTCTGCCAAATTGGCAACCTGTGCGAACCAAGAGGTTAAAGGGGCTGTCTCTCCAAGTTGGGAGGTTAATAGTAAAGCAGACGGAAAGTCAAACCGGAGCATCAGGAGAGGGACTATTTGTTGAGTTTTAGAAACCTTTCGTATTCACAGTGTGTCCGTTCTCTAGGTTTCCCGCACATGTTATAGCTGTAGTAATATTCCCTTCAACCTGGAGAGTTCGGACCCGTGGAATGGGTGCCATGCATTATTGCTTTAAAGGGTCTGCATTTGCTCACCCAATCTCACCAATCGTCTCAGTCCCAAGTGTCCCTCCTTATGCCACATCCAGCTGTCGTTGTAGATAGGGTCATTCCAGCTTTCATCAGAGACCCTGAAGGAATTGTAAAGAATTTCCCAGTTTTTTTGTTTTGTTTTTGAAATTCCTTTTTATAGTGGGTTTGAGCTGATTCTCGCTGCCATGTTTATGCCAGTCTAGACACACTTGATTCCCTTACGGAGACATATCAATACATAGGTTTTAAGATTCTTACTAGTCAGATATTTTCCTCTGCGGGAAATATGGGGTTTTGAGTCCCTTTCACTGAGGACGGTGTAGGTCTTGTCTATTCCATAGTTGGTTTTTGGAACGGTACCTGTGCTTATATCAAACTCTGGTTTTATGCATCACCCCACCTCTCCTTCCCCCTTAAGCAGGTATAAGAGTGTTTTCTAAATGTGAGACACTGTTCTCTTTCCTAACTCAGTTCAAGTGTAGCCATGTTTACAGGATCTTCATAAGTGATATCTTATGATAAGTTTCTTTTTCTGTGTGACTTATTTCACTTAGAATCATCGTACCTGAATCCACCCATTTTGCTGCTACTGGTCTTATGACATTGATTTCATGGCTGAGGGATATTCCATCGTACGTAAGTACCACAATTTTTTGAACCATGTTTATATTTTCTGGGATACTTAAGGTGTATCCAAGTTGAGGTCCTTGTATGCAGTGCAGCCCTAAATTTTGGGGTGGCTCTGTCTTATTGATTTTCAGTTTTCCCAAGGTATATTCCCTAGACTGGTAGTGCCCTTGGCTCTGTAGCTCTGTTCTTTACTTGTTTTAGGGAACAGAATGCACTCCTCCAGAGAGGCAGTTGGCAATTTACATCCCGCCCATCAGCATAACAAGGCTCCCTGTTCTCCAGGGCCTGTCTTGCCTTTCTTGTTCTTACACATTTTGTGGATGTCCCTTTTGACCGGTGGGAAGTGATACTTCTTTGTAGTGCAGATTTGCATTGCCCGCTTGCTTGCTTGGCCAAAAAGGGCGTATGCGTTTTCTCCTGAATATATTCAGGAGAAAACGCATACGCCCTTTTTGGCCAAGTGCATCATTGTCGAAGTTGTGCCCCTCTTCCTGTGCTTTAAAGGTGATTCCAACGTACCTCTTGAAATCTGTTTCCTGCTATTCTGCCTCGCTTTAAAGTCCGCCTCGTTGCCTTCCCTCAACAGATTTTTCGACGATAGTTGTCCTTTATTACTCGGTCAGTTTGTGAATTGCTGTGCCCCTGAGCTCCATTTTTCAACTCGATTTTGGAGAGCTGACCGCAAGTCCAAAATTTTGGTTGAGGACCTATACTGGTTCCCGGTGGGTGGCTGAGAATTTGGTTAATTCTTCTTCCTGTCGGGAAATTACAGTGATATGTGCCCGTCCAAATGCCTAACAGCTACTCTCTCATTGGTTCTCCCTCTTCCCTTTCATCCTCTGCCAAATTGGCAACCTGTTCGAACCAAGAGGTTAAAGGGGCTGTCTCTCCAAGTTGGGAGGTTGATAGTAAAGCAGACGGAAAGTCAAACCGGAGCACCAGGAGAGGGACTATTTGTTGAGTTTTAGAAACCTTTCGTATTCACAGTGTGTCCGTTCTCTAGGTTTCCCGTACATGTTATATCTGTAGTAATATTCCCTTCAACCTGGAGAGTTCGGACCCATGGAATGGGTGCCATGCATTATTGCTTTAAAGGGTCTGCATTTGCTCACCCAATCTCACCAATCGTCTCAGTCCCAAATGTCCCTCCTTATGCCACATCCAGCTGTCGTTGTAGATAGGGTCATTCCAGCTTTCATCAGAGACCCTGAAGGAATTGTAAAGAATTTCCCAGTTTTTTTGTTTTGTTTTTGAAATTCCTTTTTATAGTGGGTTTGAGCTGATTCTCGCTGCCATGTTTATGCCAGTCTAGACACACTTGATTCCCTTACGGAGACATATCAATACATAGGTTTTAAGATTCTTACTAGTCAGATATTTTCCTCTGCGGGAAATATGGGGTTTTGAGTCCCTTTCACTGAGGACGGTGTAGGTCTTGTCTATTCCATAGTTGGTTTTTGGAACGGTCCCTGTGCTTATATCAAACTCTGGTTTTATGCATCACCCCACCTCTCCTTCCCCCTTAAGCAGGTAAAAGATTGTTTTCTAAATGTGAGACACTGTCCTCTTTCCTAACTCAGTTCAAGTGTAGCCATGTTTACAGGATCTTCATAAGTGATATCTTATGATAAGTTTCTTTTTCTGTGTGACTTATTTCACTTAGAATCATCGTACCTGAATCCACCCATTTTGCTGCTACTGGTCTTATGACATTGATTTCATGGCTGAGGGATATTCCATCGTACGTAAGTACCACAATTTTTTGAACCATGTTTATATTTTCTGGGATACTTAAGGTGTATCCAAGTTGAGGTCCTTGTATGCAGTGCAGCCCTAAATTTTGGGGTGGCTCTGTCTTATTGATTTTCAGTTTTCCCAAGGTATATTCCCTAGACTGGTAGTGCCCTTGGCTCTGTAGCTCTGTTCTTTACTTGTTTTAGGGAACAGAATGCACTCCTCCAGAGAGGCAGTTGGCAATTTACATCCCGCCCATCAGCATAACAAGGCTCCCTGTTCTCCAGGGCCTGTCTTGCCTTTCTTGTTCTTACACATTTTGTGGATGTCCCTTTTGACCGGTGGGAAGTGATACTTCTTTGTAGTGCAGATTTGCATTGCCCGCTTGCTTGCTTGGCCAAAAAGGGCGTATGCGTTTTCTCCTGAATATATTCAGGAGAAAACGCATACGCCCTTTTTGGCCAAGTGCATCATTGTCGAAGTTGTGCCCCTCTTCCTGTGCTTTAAAGGCGATTCCAACATACCTCTTGAAATCTGTTTCCTGCTATTCTGCCTCGCTTTCAAGTCCGCCTCGTTGCCTTCCCTCAACATATTTTTGGACGATAGTTGTCCTTTATTACTCGGCCAGTTTGTGAATTGCTGTGCCCCTGAGCTCCATTTTTCAACTCGTTTTTGGTGAGCTGACCGCAAGTCCAAAATTTTGGTTCAGGACCTATACTGGTTTCCGGTGGGTGGCTGAGACTTTGGTTAATTCTTCTTCCTGCCGGGAAATTACAGTGATATGTGCCCGTCCAAATGCCTAACAGCTACTCTCTCATTGGTTCTCCCTCTTCCCTTTCATCCTCTGCCAAATTGGCAACCTGTGCGAACCAAGAGGTTAAAGGGGCTGTCTCTCCAAGTTGGGAGGTTGATAGTAAAGCAGACGGAAAGTCAAACCGGAGCACCAGGAGAGGGACTATGCGTTGAGTTTTAGAAACCTTTCGTATTCACAGTGTGTCCGTTCCCTAGGTTTCCCGCACATGTTATAGCTGTAGTAATATTCCCTTCAACCTGGAGAGTTCGGACCCATGGAATGGGTGCCATGCATTATTGCTTTAAAGGGTCTGCATTTGCTCACCCAATCTCACCAATCGTCTCAGTCCCAAGTGTCCCTCCTTATGCCACATCCAGCTGTCGTTGTAGATAGGGTCATTCCAGCTTTCATCAGAGACCCTGAAGGAATTGTAAAGAATTTCCCAGTTTTTTTGTTTTGTTTTTGAAATTCCTTTTTATAGTGGGTTTGAGCTGATTCTCGCTGCCATGTTTATGCCAGTCTAGACACACTTGATTCCCTTACGGAGACATATCAATACATAGGTTTTAAGATTCTTACTAGTCAGATACTTTCCTCTGCGGGAAATATGGGGTTTTGAGTCCCTTTCACTGAGGACGGTGTAGGTCTTGTCTATTCCATAGTTGGTTTTTGGAATGGTACCTGTGCGTATATCAAACTCTGGTTTTATGCATCACCCCACCTCTCCTTCCCCCTTAAGCAGGTAAAAGAGTGTTTTCTAAATGTGAGACACTGTCCTCTTTCCTAACTCAGTTCAAGTGTAGCCATGTTTACAGGATCTTCATAAGTGATATCTTATGATAAGTTTCTTTTTCTGTGTGACTTATTTCACTTAGAATCATCGTACCTGAATCCACCCATTTTGCTGCTACTGGTCTTATGACATTGATTTCATGGCTGAGGGATATTCCATCGTACGTAAGTACCACAATTTTTTGAACCATGTTTATATTTTCTGGGATACTTAAGGTGTATCCAAGTTGAGGTCCTTGTATGCAGTGCAGCCCTAAATTTTGGGGTGGCTCTGTCTTATTGATTTTCAGTTTTCCCAAGGTATATTCCCTAGACTGGTAGTGCCCTTGGCTCTGTAGCTCTGTTCTTTACTTGTTTTAGGGAACAGAATGCACTCCTCCAGAGAGGCAGTTGGCAATTTACATCCCGCCCATCAGCATAACAAGGCTCCCTGTTCTCCAGGGCCTGTCTTGCCTTTCTTGTTCTTACACATTTTGTGGATGTCCCTTTTGACCGGTGGGAAGTGATACTTCTTTGTAGTGCAGATTTGCATTGCCCGCTTGCTTGCTTGGCCAAAAAGGGCGTATGCGTTTTCTCCTGAATATATTCAGGAGAAAATGCATACGCCCTTTTTGGCCAAGTGCATCATTGTCGAAGTTGTGCCCCTCTTCCTGTGCTTTAAAGGCGATTCCAACGTACCTCTTGAAATCTGTTTCCTGCTATTCTGCCTCGCTTTCAAGTCCGCCTCGTTGCCTTCCCTCAACAGATTTTTGGACGATAGTTGTCCTTTATTACTCGGCCAGTTTGTGAATTGCTGTGCCCCTGAGCTCCATTTTTCAACTCGTTTTTGGTGAGCTGACCGCAAGTCCAAAATTTTGGTTCAGGACCTATACTGGTTTCCGGTGGGTGGCTGAGAATTTGGTTAATTCTTCTTCCTGCCAAGAAATTACAGTGATATGTGCCCGTCCAAATGCCTAACAGCTACTCTCTCATTGGTTCTCCCTCTTCCCTTTCATCCTCTGCCAAATTGGCAACCTGTGCGAACCAAGAGGTTAAAGGGGCTGTCTCTCCAAGTTGGGAGGTTGATAGTAAAGCAGACGGAAAGTCAAACCGGAGCACCAGGAGAGGGACTATTCGTTGAGTTTTAGAAGCCTTCCGTATTCACAGTGTGTCCGTTCTCTAGGTTTCCCGCACATGTTATAGCTGTAGTAATATTCCCTTCAACCTGGAGAGTTCGGACCCATGGAATGAGTGCCATGCATTATTGCTTTAAAGGGTCTGCATTTGCTCACCCAATCTCACCAATCATCTCAGTCCCAAGTGTCCCTCCTTATGCCACATACAGCTGTCGTTGTAGATAGGGTCATTCCAGCTTTCATCAGAGACCCTGAAGGAATTGTAAAGAATTTCCCAGTTTTTTTGTTTTGTTTTTGAAATTCCTTTTTATAGTGGGTTTGAGCTGATTCTCGCTGCCATGTTTATGCCAGTCTAGACACACTTGATTCCCTTACAGAGACATATCAATACATAGGTTTTAAGATTCTTACTAGTCAGATACTTTCCTCTGTGGGAAATATGGGGTTTTGAGTCCCTTTCACTGAGGACGGTGTAGGTCTTGTCTATTCCATAGTTGGTTTTTGGAACGGTACCTGTGCGTATATCAAACTCTGGTTTTATGCATCACCCCACCTCTCCTTCCCCCTTAAGCAGGTATAAGAGTGTTTTCTAAATGTGAGACACTGTTCTCTTTCCTAACTCAGTTCAAGTGTAGCCATGTTTACAGGATCTTCATAAGTGATATCTTATGATAAGTTTCTTTTTCTGTGTGACTTATTTCACTTAGAATCATCTTACCTGAATCCACCCATTTTGCTGCTACTGGTCTTATGACATTGGTTTCATGGCTGAAAGATATTCCATCGTACGTAAGTACCACAATTTTTTGAACCATGTTTATATTTTCTGGGATACTTAAGGTGTATCCAAGTTGAGGTCTTTGTATGCAGTGCAGCCCTAAATTTTGGGGTGGCTCTGTCTTATTGATTTTCAGTTTTCCCAAGGTATATTCCCTAGACTGGCAGTGCCCTTGGCTCTGTAGCTCTGTTCTTTACTTGTTTTAGGGAACAGAATGCACTCCTCCAGATAGGCAGTTGGCAATTTACATCCCGCCCATCAGCATAACAAGGCTCCCTGTTCTCCAGGGCCTGTCTTGCCTTTCTTGTTCTTACACATTTTGTGGATGTCCCTTTTGACCGGTGGGAAGTGATACTTCTTTGTAGTGCAGATTTGCATTGCCCGCTTGCATGCTTGGCCAAAAAGGGCGTATGCGTTTTCTCCTGAATATATTCAGGAGAAAACGCATACGCCCTTTTTGGCCAAGTGCATCATTGTCGAAGTTGTGCCCCTCTTCCTGTGCTTTAAAGGCGATTCCAACGTACCTCTTGAAATCTGTTTCCTGCTATTCTGCCTCGCTTTCAAGTCCGCCTCGTTGCCTTCCCTCAACAGATTTTTGGACGATAGTTGTCCTTTATTACTCGGCCAGTTTGTGAATTGCTGTGCCCCTGAGCTCCATTTTTCTACTCGTTTTTGGTGAGCTGACCGCAAGTCCAAAATTTTGGTTCAGGACCTATACTGGTTCCCGGTGGGTGGCTGAGAATTTGGTTAATTCTTCTTCCTGCCGGGAAATTACAGTGATATGTGCCCGTCCAAATGCCTAACAGCTACTCTCTCATTGGTTCTCCCTCTTCCCTTTCATCCTCTGCCAAATTGGCAACCTGTGCGAACCAAGAGGTTAAAGGGGCTGTCTCTCCAAGTTGGGAGTTTGATAGTAAAGCAGACGGAAAGTCAAACCGGAGTACCAGGAGAGGGACTATTCGTTGAGTTTTAGAAACCTTCCGTATTCACAGTGTGTCCGTTCTCTAGGTTTCCCGCACATGTTATAGCTGTAGTAATATTCCCTTCAACCTGGAGAGTTCGGACCCATGGAATGGGTGCCATGCATTATTGCTTTAAAGGGTCTGCATTTGCTCGCCAAATCTCACCAATCGTCTCAGTCCCAAGTGTCCCTCCTTATGCCACATCCAGCTGTCGTTGTAGATAGGGTCATTCCAGCTTTCATCAGAGACCCTGAAGGAATTGTAAAGAATTTCCCAGTTTTTTTGTTTTGTTTTTGAAATTCCTTTTTATAGTGGGTTTGAGCTGATTCTCGCTGCCATGTTTATGCCAGTCTAGACACACTTGATTCCCTTACGGAGACATATCAATACATAGGTTTTAAGATTCTTACTAGTCAGATATTTTCCTCTGCGGGAAATATGGGGTTTTGAGTCCCTTTCACTGAGGACGGTGTAGGTCTTGTCTATTCCATAGTTGGTTTTTGGAACGGTCCCTGTGCTTATATCAAACTCTGGTTTTGTGCATCACCCCACCTCTCCTTCCCCCCTTAAGCAGGTATAAGAGTGTTTTCTAAATGTGAGACACTGTCCTCTCTCCTAACTCAGTTCAAGTGTAGCCATGTTTACAGGATCTTCATAAGTGATATCTTATGATAAGTTTCTTTTTCTGTGTGACTTATTTCACTTAGAATCATCGTACCTGAATCCACCCATTTTGCTGCTACTGGTCTTATGACATTGATTTCATGGCTGAGGGATATTCCATCGTACGTAAGTACCACAATTTTTTGAACCATGTTTATATTTTCTGGGATACTTAAGGTGTATCCAAGTTGAGGTCCTTGTATGCAGTGCAGCCCTAAATTTTGGGGTGGCTCTGTCTTATTGATTTTCAGTTTTCCCAAGGTATATTCCCTAGACTGGTAGTGCCCTTGGCTCTGTAGCTCTGTTCTTTACTTGTTTTAGGGAACAGAATGCACTCCTCCAGAGAGGCAGTTGGCAATTTACATCCCGCCCATCAGCATAACAAGGCTCCCTGTTCTCCAGGGCCTGTCTTGCCTTTCTTGTTCTTACACATTTTGTGGATGTCCCTTTTGACCGGTGGGAAGTGATACTTCTTTGTAGTGCAGATTTGCATTGCCCGCTTGCTTGCTTGGCCAAAAAGGGCGTATGCGTTTTCTCCTGAATATATTCAGGAGAAAACGCATACGCCCTTTTTGGCCAAGGGCATCATTGTCGAAGTTGTGCCCCTCTTCCTGTGCTTTAAAGGCGATTCCAACGTACCTCTTGAAATCTGTTTCCTGCTATTCTGCCTCGCTTTCAAGTCCGCCTCGTTGCCTTCCCTCAACAGATTTTTGGACGATAGTTGTCCTTTATTACTCGGCCAGTTTGTGAATTGCTGTGCCCCTGAGCTCCATTTTTCAACTCGTTTTTGGTGAGCTGACCGCAAGTCCAAAATTTTGGTTCAGGACCTATACTGGTTCCCGGTGGGTGGCTGAGAATTTGGTTAATTCTTCTTCCTGCCGGGAAATTACAGTGATATGTGCCCGTCCAAATGCCTAACAGCTACTCTCTCATTGGTTCTCCCTCTTCCCTTTCATCCTCTGCCAAATTGGCAACCTGTGCGAACCAAGAGGTTAAAGGGGCTGTCTCTCCAAGTTGGGAGGTTGATAGTAAAGCAGACGGAAAGTCAAACCGGAGCACCAGGAGAGGGACTATTCGTTGAGTTTTAGAAACCTTCCGTATTCACAGTGTGTCCGTTCTCTAGGTTTCCCGCACATGTTACAGCTGTAGTAATATTCCCTTCAACCTGGAGAGTTCGGACCCATGGAATGGGTGCCATGCATTATTGCTTTAAAGGGTCTGCATTTGCTCACCCAATCTCACCAATCGTCTCAGTCCCAAATGTCCCTCCTTATGCCACATCCAGCTGTCGTTGTAGATAGGGTCATTCCAGCTTTCATCAGAGACCCTGAAGGAATTGTAAAGAATTTCCCAGTTTTTTTGTTTTGTTTTTCAAATTTCTTTTTATAGTGGGTTTGAGCTGATTCTCGCTGCCATGTTTATGCCAGTCTAGACACACTTGATTCCCTTACGGAGACATATCAATACATAGGTTTTAAGATTCTTACTAGTCAGATATTTTCCTCTGCGGGAAATATGGGGTTTTGAGTCCCTTTCACTGAGGACGGTGTAGGTCTTGTCTATTCCATAGTTGGTTTTTGGAACGGTACCTGTGCTTATATCAAACTCTGGTTTTATGCATCACCCCACCTCTCCTTCCCCCTTAAGCAGGTATAAGAGTGTTTTCTAAATGTGAGACACTGTCCTCTTTCCTAACTCAGTTCAAGTGTAGCCATGTTTACAGGATCTTCATAAGTGATATCTTATGATAAGTTTCTTTTTCTGTGTGACTTATTTCACTTAGAATCATCGTACCTGAATCCACCCATTTTGCTGCTACTGGTCTTATGACATTGATTTCATGGCTGAGGGATATTCCATCGTACGTAAGTACCACAATTTTTTGAACCATGTTTATATTTTCTGGGATACTTAAGGTGTATCCAAGTTGAGGTCCTTGTATGCAGTGCAGCCCTAAATTTTGGGGTGGCTCTGTCTTATTGATTTTCAGTTTTCCCAAGGTATATTCCCTAGACTGGTAGTGCCCTTGGCTCTGTAGCTCTGTTCTTTACTTGTTTTAGGGAACAGAATGCACTCCTCCAGAGAGGCAGTTGGCAATTTACATCCCGCCCATCAGCATAACAAGGCTCCCTGTTCTCCAGGGCCTGTCTTGCCTTTCTTGTTCTTACACATTTTGTGGATGTCCCTTTTGACCGGTGGGAAGTGATACTTCTTTGTAGTGCAGATTTGCATTGCCCGCTTGCTTGCTTGGCCAAAAAGGGTGTATGCGTTTTCTCCTGAATATATTCAGGAGAAAACGCATACGCCCTTTTTGGCCAAGGGCATCATTGTCGAAGTTGTGCCCCTCTTCCTGTGCTTTAAAGGCGATTCCAACGTACCTCTTGAAATCTGTTTCCTGCTATTCTGCCTCGCTTTCAAGTCCACCTCGTTGCCTTCCCTCAACAGATTTTTGGACGATAGTTGTCCTTTATTACTCGGCCAGTTTGTGAATTGCTGTGCCCCTGAGCTCCTTTTTTCAACTCGTTTTTGGTGAGCTGACCGCAAGTCCAAAATTTTGGTTCAGGACCTATACTGGTTCCTGGTGTGTGGCTGAGAATTTGGTTAATACTTCTTCCTGCCGGGAAATTACAGTGATATGTGCCCGTCCAAATGCCTAACAGCTACTCTCTCATTGGTTCTCCCTCTTCCCTTTCATCCTCTGCCAAATTGGCAACCTGTGCGAACCAAGAGGTTAAAGGGGCTGTCTCGCCAAGTTGGGAGTTTGATAGTAAAGCAGACGGAAAGTCAAACCGGAGCACCAGGAGAGGGACTATTCGTTGAGTTTTAGAAACCTTCCGTATTCACAGTGTGTCCGTTCTCTAGGTTTCCCGCACATGTTATAGCTGTAGTAATATTCCCTTCAACCTGGAGAGTTCGGACCCATGGAATGGGTGAAATGCATTATTGCTTTAAAGGGTCTGCATTTGCTCGCCAAATCTCACCAATCGTCTCAGTCCCAAGTGTCCCTCCTTATGCCACATCCAGCTGTCGTTGTAGATAGGGTCATTCCAGCTTTCATCAGAGACCCTGAAGGAATTGTAAAGAATTTCCCAGTTTTTTTGTTTTGTTTTTGAAATTCCTTTTTATAGTGGGTTTGAGCTGATTCTCGCTGCCATGTTTATGCCAGTCTAGACACACTTGATTCCCTTACGGAGACATATCAATACATAGGTTTTAAGATTCTTACTAGTCAGATATTTTCCTCTGCGGGAAATATGGGGTTTTGAGTCCCTTTCACTGAGGACGGTGTAGGTCTTGTCTATTCCATAGTTGGTTTTTGGAACGGTCCCTGTGCTTATATCAAACTCTGGTTTTATGCATCACCCCACCTCTCCTTCCCCCCTTAAGCAGGTATAAGAGTGTTTTCTAAATGTGAGACACTGTCCTCTCTCCTAACTCAGTTCAAGTGTAGCCATGTTTACAGGATCTTCATAAGTGATATCTTATGATAAGTTTCTTTTTCTGTGTGACTTATTTCACTTAGAATCATCGTACCTGAATCCACCCATTTTGCTGCTACTGGTCTTATGACATTGATTTCATGGCTGAGGGATATTCCATCGTACGTAAGTACCACAATTTTTTGAACCATGTTTATATTTTCTGGGATACTTAAGGTGTATCCAAGTTGAGGTCCTTGTATGCAGTGCAGCCCTAAATTTTGGGGTGGCTCTGTCTTATTGATTTTCAGTTTTCCCAAGGTATATTCCCTAGACTGGTAGTGCCCTTGGCTCTGTAGCTCTGCTCTTTACTTGTTTTAGGGAACAGAATGCACTCCTCCAGAGAGGCAGTTGGCAATTTACATCCCACCCATCAGCATAACAAGGCTCCCTGTTCTCCAGGGCCTGTCTTGCCTTTCTTGTTCTTACACATATTGTGGATGTCCCTTTTGACCGGTGGGAAGTGATACTTCTTTGTAGTGCAGATTTGCATTGCCCGCTTGCTTGCTTGGCCAAAAAGGGCGTATGCGTTTTCTCCTGAATATATTCAGGAGAAAACGCATACGCCCTTTTTGGCCAAGTGCATCATTGTCGAAGTTGTGCCCCTCTTCCTGTGCTTTAAAGGCGATTCCAACGTACCTCTTGAAATCTGTTTCCTGCTATTCTGCCTCGCTTTCAAGTCCGCCTCGTTGCCTTCCCTCAACAGATTTTTGGACGATAGTTGTCCTTTATTACTCGGCCAGTTTGTGAATTGCTGTGCCCCTGAGCTCCATTTTTCAACTCGTTTTTGGTGAGCTGACCGCAAGTCCAAAATTTTGGTTCAGGACCTATACTGGTTCCCGGTGGGTGGCTGAGAATTTGGTTAATTCTTCTTCCTGCCGGGAAATTACAGTGATATGTGCCCGTCCAAATGCCTAACAGCTACTCTCTCATTGGTTCTCCCTCTTCCCTTTCATCCTCTGCCAAATTGGCAACCTGTGCGAACCAAGAGGTTAAAGGGGCTGTCTCTCCAAGTTGGGAGGTTGATAGTAAAGCAGACGGAAAGTCAAACTGGAGCACCAGGAGAGGGACTATTCGTTGAGTTTTAGAAACCTTCCGTATTCACAGTGTGTCCGTTCTCTAGGTTTCCCGCACATGTTATAGCTGTAGTAATATTCCCTTCAACCTGGAGAGTTCGGACCCATGGAATGGGTGCCATGCATTATTGCTTTAAAGGGTCTGCATTTGCTCACCAAATCTCACCAATGGTCACAGTCCCAAGTGTCCCTCCTTATGCCACATCCAGCTGTCGTTGTAGATAGGGTCATTCCAGCTTTCATCAGAGACCCTGAAGGAATTGTAAAGAATTTCCCAGTTTTTTTGTTTTGTTTTTGAAATTCCTTTTTATAGTGGGTTTGAGCTGATTCTCGCTGCCATGTTTATGCCAGTCTAGACACACTTGATTCCCTTACGGAGACATATCAATACATAGGTTTTAAGATTCTTACTAGTCAGATATTTTCCTCTGCGGGAAATATGGGGTTTTGAGTCCCTTTCACTGAGGACGGTGTAGGTCTTGTCTATTCCATAGTTGGTTTTTGGAACGGTACCTGTGCTTATATCAAACTCTGGTTTTATGCATCACCCCACCTCTCCTTCCCCCTTAAGCAGGTATAAGAGTGTTTTCTAAATGTGAGACACTGTTCTCTTTCCTAACTCAGTTCAAGTGTAGCCATGTTTACAGGATCTTCATAAGTGATATCTTATGATAAGTTTCTTTTTCTGTGTGACTTATTTCACTAGGAATCATCATACCTGAATCCACCCATTTTGCTGCTACTGGTCTTATGACATTGATTTCATGGCTGAGGGATATTCCATCGTACGTAAGTACCACAATTTTTTGAACCATGTTTATATTTTCTGGGATACTTAAGGTGTATCCAAGTTGAGGTCCTTGTATGCAGTGCAGCCCTAAATTTTGGGGTGGCTCTGTCTTATTGATTTTCAGTTTTCCCAAGGTATATTCCCTAGACTGGTAGTGCCCTTGGCTCTGTAGCTCTGTTCTTTACTTGTTTTAGGGAACAGAATGCACTCCTCCAGAGAGGCAGTTGGCAATTTACATCCCGCCCATCAGCATAACAAGGCTCCCTGTTCTCCAGGGCCTGTCTTGCCTTTCTTGTTCTTACACATTTTGTGGATGTCCCTTTTGACCGGTGGGAAGTGATACTTCTTTGTAGGGCAGATTTGCATTGCCCGCTTGCTTGCTTGGCCAAAAAGGGCGTATGCGTTTTCTCCTGAATATATTCAGGAGAAAATGCATACGCCCTTTTTGGCCAAGTGCATCATTGTCGAAGTTGTGCCCCTCTTCCTATGCTTTAAAGGCGATTCCAACGTACCTCTTGAAATCTGTTTCCTGCTATTCTGCCTCGCTTTCAAGTCTGCCTCGTTTCCTTCCCTCAACAGATTTTTGGACGATAGTTGTCCTTTATTACTCGGCCAGTTTGTGAACTGCTGTGCCCCTGAGCTCCATTTTTCAACTCGTTTTTGGTGAGCTGACCGCAAGTCCAAAATTTTGGTTCAGGACCTATACTGGTTTCCGGTGGATGGCTGAGAATTTGGTTAATTCTTCTTCCTGCCGGGAAATTACAGTGATATGTGCCCGTCCAAATGTCTAACAGCTACTCTCTCATTGGTTCTCCCTCTTCCCTTTCATCCTCTGCCCAATTGGCAACCTGTGCGAACCAAGAGGTTAAAGGGGCTGTCTCTCCAAGTTGGGAGGTTGATAGTAAATCAGACGGAAAGTCAAACCGGAGCACCAGGGGAGGGACTATGCGTTGAGTTTTAGAAAACTTTCGTATTCACAGTGTGTCCGTTCCCTAGGTTTCCCGCACATGTTATAGCTGTAGTAATATTCCCTTCAACCTGGAGAGTTCGGACCCATGGAATGGGTGCCATGCATTATTGCTTTAAAGGGTCTGCATTTGCTAACCCAATCTCACCAATCATCTCAGTCCCAAGTGTCCCTCCTTATGCCACATCCAGCTGTCATTGTAGATAGGGTCATTCCAGCTTTCATCAGAGACCCTGAAGGAATTGTAAAGAATTTCCCAGTTTTTTTGTTTTGTTTTTGAAATTCCTTTTTATAGTGGGTTTGAGCCGATTCTCGCTGCCATGTTTATGCCAGTCTAGACACACTTGATTCCCTTACGGAGACATATCAATACATAGGTTTTAAGATTCTTACTAGTCAGATATTTTCCTCTGCGGGAAATATGGGGTTTTGAGTCCCTTTCACTGAGGACGGTGTAGGTCTTGTCTATTCCATAGTTGGTTTTTGGAACGGTACCTGTGCTTATATCAAACTCTGGTTTTATGCATCACCCCACCTCTCCTTCCCCCTTAAGCAGGTATAAGAGTGTTTTCTAAATGTGAGACACTGTTCTCTTTCCTAACTCAGTTCAAGTGTAGCCATGTTTACAGGATCTTCATAAGTGATATCTTATGATAAGTTTCTTTTTCTGTGTGACTTATTTCACTTAGAATCATCGTACCTGAATCCACCCATTTTGCTGCTACTGGTCTTATGACATTGATTTCATGGCTGAGGGATATTCCATCGTACGTAAGTACCACAATTTTTTGAACCATGTTTATATTTTCTGGGATACTTAAGGTGTATCCAAGTTGAGGTCCTTGTATGCAGTGCAGCCCTAAATTTTGGGGTGGCTCTGTCTTATTGATTTTCAGTTTTCCCAAGGTATATTCCCTAGACTGGTAGTGCCCTTGGCTCTGTAGCTCTGTTCTTTACTTGTTTTAGGGAACAGAATGCACTCCTCCAGAGAGGCAGTTGGCAATTTACATCCCGCCCATCAGCATAACAAGGCTCCCTGTTCTCCAGGGCCTGTCTTGCCTTTCTTGTTCTTACACATTTTGTGGATGTCCCTTTTGACCGGTGGGAAGTGATACTTCTTTGTAGTGCAGATTTGCATAGCCCGCTTGCTTGCTTGGCCAAAAAGGGCGTATGCGTTTTCTCCTGAATATATTCAGGAGAAAACGCATACGCCCTTTTTGGCCAAGTGCATCATTGTCGAAGTTGTGCCCCTCTTCCTGTGCTTTAAAGGCGATTCCAACGTACCTCTTGAAATCTGTTTCCTGCTATTCTGCCTCGCTTTCAAGTCCGCCTCGTTGCCTTCCCTCAACAGATTTTTGGAAGATAGTTGTCCTTTATTACTCGGCCAGTTTGTGAATTGCTGTGACCCTGAGCTCCATTTTTCAACTCGTTTTCGGTGAGCTGACCGCAAGTCCAAAATTTTGGTTCAGGACCTATACTGGTTCCCGGTGGGTGGCTGAGAATTTGGTTAATTCTTCTTCCTGTCGGGAAATTACAGTGATATGTGCCCGTCCAAATGCCTAACAGCTACTCTCTCATTGGTTCTCCCTCTTCCCTTTCATCCTCTGCCAAATTGGCAACCTGTGCGAACCAAGAGGTTAAAGGGGCTGTCTCTCCAAGTTGGGAGGTTGATAGTAAAGCAGACGGAAAGTCAAACCAGAGCACCAGGAGAGGGACTATTCGTTGAGTTTTAGAAACCTTTCGTCTTCACAGTGTTTCCGTTCTCTAGGTTTCCCGCACATGTTATAACTGTAGTAATATTCCCTTCAACCTGGAGAGTTCGGACCCATGGAATGGGTGCCATGCATTATTGCTTTAAAGGGTCTGCATTTGCTCACCCAATCTCACCAATCGTCTCAGTCCCAAGTGTCCCTCCTTATGCCACATCCAGCTGTCGTTGTAGATAGGGTCATTCCAGCTTTCATCAGAGACCCTGAAGGAATTGTAAAGAATTTCCCAGTTTTTTTTGTTTTGTTTTTGAAATTCCTTTTTATAGTGGGTTTGAGCTGATTCTCGCTGCCATGTTTATGCCAGTCTAGACACACTTGATTCCCTTATGGAGACATATCAATACATAGGTTTTAAGATTCTTACTAGTCAGATATTTTCCCCTGCGGGAAATATAGGGTTTTGAGTTCCTTTCACTGAGGAAGGTGTAGGTCTTGCCAATTCCATAGTTGGTTTTTGGAACGGTACCTGTGCTTATATCAAACTCTGGTTTTATGCATCACCCCACCTCTCCTTCCCCCTTAATCAGGTATAAGAGTGTTTTCTAAATGTGAGACACTGTTCTCTTTCCTAACTCAGTTCAAGTGTAGCCATGTTTACAGGATCTTCATAAGTGATATCTTATGATAAGTTTCTTTTTCTGTGTGACTTATTTCACTTAGAATCATCGTACCTGAATCCACCCATTTTGCTGCTACTGGTCTTATGACATTGATTTCATGGCTGAGGGATATTCCATCGTACGTAAGTACCACAATTTTTTGAACCATGTTTATATTTTCTGGGATACTTAAGGTGTATCCAAGTTGAGGTCCTTGTATGCAGTATAGCCCTAAATTTTGGGGTGGCTCTGTCTTATTGATTTTCAGTTTTCCCAAGGTATATTCCCTAGACTGGTAGTGCCCTTGGCTCTGTAGCTCTGTTCTTTACTTGTCTTAGGGAACAGAATGCACTCCTCCAGAGAGGCAGTTGGCAATTTACATCCCGCCCATCAGCATAACAAGGCTCCCTGTTCTCCAGGGCCTGTCTTGCCTTTCTGGTTCTTACACATTTTGTGGATGTCCCTTTTGACCGGTGGGAAGTGATACTTCTTTGTAGTGCAGATTTGCATTGCCCGCTTGCTTGCTTGGCCAAAAAGGGCGTATGCGTTTCCTCCTGAATATATTCAGGAGAAAACGCATACGCCCTTTTTGGCCAAGTGCAACATTGTTGAAGTTGTGCCCCTCTTCCTGTGCTTTAAAGGCGATTCCAACGTACCTCTTGAAATTTGTTTCCTGCTATTCTGCCTCGCTTTCAAGTCCGCCTCGTTGCCTTCCCTGAACAGATTTTTGGACGATAGTTGTTCTTTATTACTCGGCCAGTTTGTGAATTGCTGTGTCCCTGAGCTCCATTTTTCAACTCGTTTTTGGTGAGCTGACCGCAAGTCCAAAATTTTGGTTCAGGACCTATACTGGTTCCCGGTGGGTGGCTGAGAATTTGGTTAATTCTTCTTCCTGCCGGGAAATTACAGTGATATGTGCCCGTCCAAATGCCTAACAGCTACTCTCTCATTGGTTCTCCCTCTTCCCTTTCATCCTCTGCCCAATTGGCAACCTGTGCGAACCAACAGGTTAAAGGGGCTGTCTCTCCAAGTTGGGAGGTTGATAGTAAAGCAGACGGAAAGTCAAACCAGAGCACCAGGAGAGGGACTATTCATTGAGTTTTAGAAACCTTTCGTATTCACAGTGTGTCCGTTCTCTAGGTTTCCCGCACATGTTATAGCTGTAGTAATATTCCCTTCAACCTGAAGAGTTCGGACCCATGGAATGGGTGCCATGCATTATTGCTTTAAAGGGTCTGCATTTGCTCGCCAAATCTCACCAATCGTCTCAGTCCCAAGTGTCCCTCCTTATGCCACATCCAGCTGTCGTTGTAGATAGGGTCATTCCAGCTTTCATCAGAGACCCTGAAAGAATTGTAAAGAATTTCCCAGTTTTTTTGTTTTGTTTTTGAAATTCCTTTTTATAGTGGGTTTGAGCTGATTCTCGCTGCCATGTTTATGCCAGTCTAGACACACTTGATTCCCTTACGGAGACATATCAATACATAGGTTTTAAGATTCTTACTAGTCAGATATTTTCCTCTGTGGGAAATATGGGGTTTTGAGTTCCTTTCACTGAGGAAGGTGTAGGTCTTGCCTATTCCATAGTTGATTTTTGGAACGGTACCTGTGCTTATATCAAACTCTGGTTTTATGCATCACCCCACCTCTCCTTCCCCCTTAAGCAGGTATAAGAGTGTTTTCTAAATGTGAGACACTGTTCTCTTTCCTAACTCAGTTCAAGTGTAGCCATGTTTACAGGATCTTCATAAGTGATATCTTATGATAAGTTTCTTTTTCTGTGTGACTTATTTCACTTAGAATCATCGTACCTGAATCCACCCATTTTGCTGCTATTGGTCTTATGACATTGATTTCATGGCTGAGGGATATTCCATCGTACGTAAGTACCACAATTTTTTGAACCATGTTAATATTTTCTGGGATACTTAAGGTGTATCCAAGTTGAGGTCCTTGTATGCAGTGCAGCCCTAAATTTTGGGGTGGCTCTGTCTTATTGATTTTCAGTTTTCCCAAGGTATATTCCCTAGACTGGTAGTGCCCTTGGCTCTGTAGCTCTGTTCTTTACTTGTTTTAGGGAACAGAATGCACTCCTCCAGAGAGGCAGTTGGCAATTTACATCCCGCCCATCAGCATAACAAGGCTCCCTGTTCTCCAGGGCCTGTCTTGCCTTTCTTGTTCTTACACATTTTGTGGATGTCCCTTTTGACAGGTGGGAAGTGATACTTCTTTGTAGTGCAGATTTGCATTGCCCGCTTACTTGCTTGGCCAAAAAGGGCGTATGTGTTTTCTCCTGAATATATTCAGGAGAAAACGCATACGCCCTTTTTGGCCAAGTACAACATTGTTGAAGTTGTGCCCCTCTTCCTGTGCTTTAAAGGCGATTCCAACGTACCTCTTGAAATATGTTTCCTGCTATTCTGCCTCGCTTTCAAGTCCGCCTCGTTGCCTTCCCTCAACAGATTTTTGGACGATAGTTGTCCTTTATTACTCGGCCAGTTTGTGAATTGCTGTGTCCCTGAGCTCCATTTTTCAACTCGTTTTTGGTGAGCTGACCGCAAGTCCAAAATTTTGGTTCAGGACCTATACTGGTTCCCGGTGGGTGTCTGAGAATTTGGTTAATTCTTCTTCCTGCCGGGAAATTACAGTGATATGTGCCCGTCCAAATGCCTAACAGCTACTCTCTCATTGGTTCTCCCTCTTCCCTTTCATCCTCTGCCCAATTGGCAACCTGTGCGAACCAACAGGTTAAAGGGGCTGTCTCTCCAAGTTGGGAGGTTGATAGTAAAGCAGATGGAAAGTCAAACCGGAGCACCAGGAGAGGGACTATTCGTTGAGTTTTAGAAACCTTTCGTATTCACAGTGTGTCCGTTCTCTAGGTTTCCCGCACATGTTATAGCTGTAGTAATATTCCCTTCAACCTGGAGAGTTCGGACCCATGGAATGGGTGCCATGCATTATTGCTTTAAAGGGTCTGCATTTGCTCACCCAATCTCACCAATCGTTTCAGTCCCAAGTGTCCCTCCTTATGCCACATCCAGCTGTCGTTGTAGATAGTGTCATTCCAGCTTTCATCAGAGACCCTGAAAGAATTGTAAAGAATTTCCCAGTTTTTTTGTTTTGTTTTTGAAATTCCTTTTTATAGTGGGTTTGAGCTGATTCTCGCTGCCATGTTTATGCCAGTCTAGACACACTTGATTCCCTTACGGAGACATATCAATACATAGGTTTTAAGATTCTTACTAGTCAGATATTTTCCTCTGCGGGAAATATGGGGTTTTGAGTTCCTTTCACTGAGGAAGGTGTAGGTCTTGCCTATTCCATAGTTGGTTTTTAGAACGGTACCTGTGCTTATATAAAACTCTGGTTTTATGCATCACCCCACCTCTCCTTCCCCCTTAAGCAGGTATAAGAGTGTTTTCTAAATGTGAGACACTGTTCTCTTTCCTAACTCAGTTCAAGTGTAGCCATGTTTACAGGATCTTCATAAGTGATATCTTATGATAAGTTTCTTTTTCTGTGTGACTTATTTCACTTAGAATCATCGTACCTGAATCCACCCATTTTGCTGCTACTGGTCTAATGACATTGATTTCATGGCTGAGGGATATTCCATCGTACGTAAGTACCACAATTTTTTGAACCATGTTTATATTTTCTGGGATACTTAAGGTGTATCCAAGTTGAGGTCCTTGTATGCAGTGCAGCCCTAAATTTTGGGGTGGCTCTGTCTTATTGATTTTCAGTTTTCCCAAGGTATATTCCCTAGACTGGTAGTGTCCTTGGCTCTGTAGCTCTGTTCTTTACTTGTTTTAGGGAACAGAATGCACTCCTCCAGAGAGTCAGTTGGCAATTTACATCCCGCCCATCAGCATAACAGGGCTCCCTGTTCTCCAGGGCCTGTCTTGCCTTTCTTGTTCTTACACATTTTGTGGATGTCCCTTTTGACCGGTGGGAAGTGATACTTCTTTGTAGTGCAGATTTGCATTGCCCGCTTGCTTGCTTGGCCAAAAAGGGCGTATGCGTTTTCTCCTGAATATATTCAGGAGAAAATGCATACGCCCTTTTTGGACAAGTGCATCATTGTCGAAGTTGTGCCCCTCTTCCTGTGCTTTAAAGGCGATTCCAACGTACCTCTTGAAATCTGTTTCCTGCTATTCTGCCTCGCTTTCAAGTCCGCCTCGTTGCCTTCCCTCAACAGATTTTTGGAAGATAGTTGTCCTTTATTACTCGGCCAGTTTGTGAATTGCTGTGACCCTGAGCTCCATTTTTCAACTCGTTTTCGGTGAGCTGACCGCAAGTCCAAAATTTTGGTTCAGGACCTATACTGGTTCCCGGTGGGTGGCTGAGAATTTGGTTAATTCTTCTTCCTGTCGGGAAATTACAGTGATATGTGCCCGTCCAAATGCCTAACAGCTACTCTCTCATTGGTTCTCCCTCTTCCCTTTCATCCTCTGCCAAATTGGCAACCTGTGCGAACCAAGAGGTTAAAGGGGCTGTCTCTCCAAGTTGGGAGGTTGATAGTAAAGCAGACGGAAAGTCAAACCAGAGCACCAGGAGAGGGACTATTCGTTGAGTTTTAGAAACCTTTCGTCTTCACAGTGTGTCCGTTCTCTAGGTTTCCCGCACATGTTATAACTGTAGTAATATTCCCTTCAACCTGGAGAGTTCGGACCCATGGAATGGGTGCCATGCATTATTGCTTTAAAGGGTCTGCATTTGCTCACCCAATCTCACCAATCGTCTCAGTCCCAAGTGTCCCTCCTTATGCCACATCCAGCTGTCGTTGTAGATAGGGTCATTCCAGCTTTCATCAGAGACCCTGAAGGAATTGTAAAGAATTTCCCAGTTTTTTTTGTTTTGTTTTTGAAATTCCTTTTTATAGTGGGTTTGAGCTGATTCTCGCTGCCATGTTTATGCCAGTCTAGACACACTTGATTCCCTTATGGAGACATATCAATACATAGGTTTTAAGATTCTTACTAGTCAGATATTTTCCCCTGCGGGAAATATAGGGTTTTGAGTTCCTTTCACTGAGGAAGGTGTAGGTCTTGCCTATTCCATAGTTGGTTTTTGGAACGGTACCTGTGCTTATATCAAACTCTGGTTTTATGCATCACCCCACCTCTCCTTCCCCCTTAAGCAGGTATAAGAGTGTTTTCTAAATGTGAGACACTGTTCTCTTTCCTAACTCAGTTCAAGTGTAGCCATGTTTACAGGATCTTCATAAGTGATATCTTATGATAAGTTTCTTTTTCTGTGTGACTTATTTCACTTAGAATCATCGTACCTGAATCCACCCATTTTGCTGCTACTGGTCTTATGACATTGATTTCATGGCTGAGGGATATTCCATCGTACGTAAGTACCACAATTTTTTGAACCATGTTTATATTTTCTGGGATACTTAAGGTGTATCCAAGTTGAGGTCCTTGTATGCAGTATAGCCCTAAATTTTGGGGTGGCTCTGTCTTATTGATTTTCAGTTTTCCCAAGGTATATTCCCTAGACTGGTAGTGCCCTTGGCTCTGTAGCTCTGTTCTTTACTTGTCTTAGGGAACAGAATGCACTCCTCCAGAGAGGCAGTTGGCAATTTACATCCCGCCCATCAGCATAACAAGGCTCCCTGTTCTCCAGGGCCTGTCTTGCCTTTCTGGTTCTTACACATTTTGTGGATGTCCCTTTTGACCGGTGGGAAGTGATACTTCTTTGTAGTGCAGATTTGCATTGCCCGCTTGCTTGCTTGGCCAAAAAGGGCGTATGCGTTTCCTCCTGAATATATTCAGGAGAAAACGCATACGCCCTTTTTGGCCAAGTGCAACATTGTTGAAGTTGTGCCCCTCTTCCTGTGCTTTAAAGGCGATTCCAACGTACCTCTTGAAATTTGTTTCCTGCTATTCTGCCTCGCTTTCAAGTCCGCCTCGTTGCCTTCCCTGAACAGATTTTTGGACGATAGTTGTTCTTTATTACTCGGCCAGTTTGTGAATTGCTGTGTCCCTGAGCTCCATTTTTCAACTCGTTTTTGGTGAGCTGACCGCAAGTCCAAAATTTTGGTTCAGGACCTATACTGGTTCCCGGTGGGTGGCTGAGAATTTGGTTAATTCTTCTTCCTGCCGGGAAATTACAGTGATATGTGCCCGTCCAAATGCCTAACAGCTACTCTCTCATTGGTTCTCCCTCTTCCCTTTCATCCTCTGCCCAATTGGCAACCTGTGCGAACCAACAGGTTAAAGGGGCTGTCTCTCCAAGTTGGGAGGTTGATAGTAAAGCAGACGGAAAGTCAAACCAGAGCACCAGGAGAGGGACTATTCATTGAGTTTTAGAAACCTTTCGTATTCACAGTGTGTCCGTTCTCTAGGTTTCCCGCATATGTTATAGCTGTAGTAATATTCCCTTCAACCTGGAGAGTTCGGACCCATGGAATGGGTGCCATGCATTATTGCTTTAAAGGGTCTGCATTTGCTCACCCAATCTCACCAATCGTCTCAGTCCCAAGTGTCCCTCCTTATGCCACATCCAGCTGTCGTTGTAGATAGGATCATTCCAGCTTTCATCAGGGACCCTGAAGGAATTGTAAAGAATTTCCCAGTTTTTTTGTTTTGTTTTTGAAATTCCTTTTTATAGTGGGTTTGAGCTGATTCTCGCTGCCATGTTTATGCGAGTCTAGACACACTTAATTCCCTTACGGAGACATATCAATACATAGGTTTTAAGATTCTTACTAGTCAGATATTTTCCTCTGCGGGAAATATGGGGTTTTGAGTCCCTTTCACTGAGGACGGTGTAGGTCTTGTCTATTCCATAGTTGGTTTTTGGAACGGTACCTGTGCTTATATCAAACTCTGGTTTTATGCATCACCCCACCTCTCCTTCCCCCTTAAGCAGGTATAAGAGTGTTTTCTAAATGTGAGACACTGTTCTCTTTCCTAACTCAGTTCAAGTGTAGCCTTGTTTACAGGATCTTCATAAGTGATATCTTATGATTAGTTTCTTTTTCTGTGTGACTTATTTCACTTAGAATCATCGTACCTGAATCCACCCATTTTGCTGCTACTGGTCTTATGACATTGATTTCATGGCTGAGGGATATTCCATCGTACGTAAGTACCACAATTTTTTGAACCATGTTTATATTTTCTGGGATACTTAAGGTGTATCCAAGTTGAGGTCCTTGTATGCAGTGCAGCCCTAAATTTTGGGGTGGCTCTGTCTTATTGATTTTCAGTTTTCCCAAGGTATATTCCCTAGACTGGTAGTGCCCTTGGCTCTGTAGCTCTGTTCTTTACTTGTTTTAGGGAACAGAATGCACTCCTCCAGAGAGGCAGTTGGCAATTTACATCCCGCCCATCAGCATAACAAGGCTCCCTGTTCTCCAGGGCCTGTCTTGCCTTTCTTGTTCTTACACATTTTGTGGATGTCCCTTTTGACCGGTGGGAAGTGATACTTCTTTGTAGTGCAGATTTGCATTGCCCGCTTGCTTGCTTGGCCAAAAAGGGCGTATGCGTTTTCTCCTGAATATATTCAGGAGAAAACGCATACGCCCTTTTTGGCCAAGTGCATCATTGTCGAAGTTGTGCCCCTCTTCCTGTGCTTTAAAGGCGATTCCAACATACCTCTTGAAATCTGTTTCCTGCTATTCTGCCTCGCTTTCAAGTCCGCCTCGTTGCCTTCCCTCAACAGATTTTTGGACGATAGTTGTCCTTTATTACTCGGCCAGTTTGTGAATTGCTGTGCCCCTGAGCTCCATTTTTCAACTCGTTTTTGGTGAGCTGACCGCATGTCCAAAATTTTGGTTCAGGACCTATACTGGTTCCCGGTGGGTGGCTGAGAATTTGGTTAATTCTTCTTCCTGCCGGGAAATTACAGTGATATGTGCCCGTCCAAATGCCTAACAGCTACTCTCTCATTGGTTCTCCCTCTTCCCTTTCATCCTCTGCCAAATTGGCAACCTGTGCGAACCAAGAGGTTAAAGGGGCTGTCTCTCCAAGTTGGGAGGTTGATAGTAAAGCAGACGGAAAGTCAAACCGGAGCACCAGGAGAGGGACTATTCGTTGAGTTTTAGAAACCTTCCATATTCACAGTGTGTCCGTTCTCTAGGTTTCCCGCACATCTTATAGCTGTAGTAATATTCCCTTCAACCTGGAGAGTTCGGACCCATGGAATGGGTGCCATGCATTATTGCTTTAAAGGGTCTGCATTTGCTCGCCAAATCTCACCAATCTTCTCAGTCCCAAGTGTCCCTCCTTATGCCACATCCAGCTGTCGTTGTAGATAGGGTCATTCCAGCTTTCATCAGGGACCCTGAAGGAATTGTAAAGAATTTCCCAGGTTTTTTGTTTTGTTTTTGAAATTCCTTTTTATAGTGGGTTTGAGCTGATTCTCGCTGCCATGTTTATGCGAGTCTAGACACACTTGATTCCCTTACGGAGACATATCAATACATAGGTTTTAAGATTCTTACTAGTCAGATATTTTCCTCTGCGGGAAATATGGGGTTTTGAGTCCCTTTCACTGAGGACGGTGTAGGTCTTGTCTATTCCATAGTTGGTTTTTGGAACGGTACCTGTGCGTATATCAAACTCTGGTTTTATGCATCACCCCACCTCTCCTTCCCCCTTAAGCAGGTATAAGAGTGTTTTCTAAATGTGAGACACTGTTCTCTTTCCTAACTCAGTTCAAGTGTAGCCTTGTTTACAGGATCTTCATAGGTGATATCTTATGATAAGTTTCTTTTTCTGTGTGACTTATTTCACTTAGAATCATCGTACCTGAATCCACCCATTTTGCTGCTACTGGTCTTATGACATTGATTTCATGGCTGAGGGATATTCCATCGTACGTAAGTACCACAATTTTTTGAACCATGTTTATATTTTCTGGGATACTTAAGGTGTATCCAAGTTGAGGTCCTTGTATGCAGTGCAGCCCTAAATTTTGGGGTGGCTCTGTCTTATTGATTTTCAGTTTTCCCAAGGTATATTCCCTAGACTGGTAGTGCCCTTGGCTCTGTAGCTCTGTTCTTTACTTGTTTTAGGGAACAGAATGCACTCCTCCAGAGAGGCAGTTGGCAATTTACATCCCGCCCATCAGCATAACAAGGCTCCCTGTTCTCCAGGGCCTGTCTTGCCTTTCTTGTTCTTACACATTTTGTGGATGTCCCATTTGACCGGTGGGAAGTGATACTTCTTTGTAGTGCAGATTTGCATTGCCCGCTTGCTTGCTTGGCCAAAAAGGGCGTATGCGTTTTCTCCTGAATATATTCAGGAGAAAACGCATACGCCCTTTTTGGCCAAGTGCATCATTGTCGAAGTTGTGCCCCTCTTCCTGTGCTTTAAAGGCGATTCCAACGTACCTCTTGAAATCTGTTTCCTGCTATTCTGCCTCGCTTTCAAGTCCGCCTCGTTGCCTTCCCTCAACAGATTTTTGGACGATAGTTGTCCTTTATTACTCGGCCAGTTTGTGAATTGCTGTGCCCCTGAGCTCCATTTTTCAACTCGTTTTTGGTGAGCTGACCGCAAGTCCAAAATTTTGGTTCAGGACCTATACTGGTTCCCGGTGGGTGGCTGAGAATTTGGTTAATTCTTCTTCCTGCCGGGAAATTACAGTGATATGTGCCCGTCCAAATGCCTAACAGCTACTCTCTCATTGGTTCTCCCTCTTCCCTTTCATCCTCTGCCAAATTGGCAACCTGTGCGAACCAAGAGGTTAAAGGGGCTGTCTCTCCAAGTTGGGAGGTTGATAGTAAAGCAGACGGAAAGTCAAACCGGAGCACCAGGAGAGGGACTATTCGTTGAGTTTTAGAAACCTTCCATATTCACAGTGTGTCCGTTCTCTAGGTTTCCCGCACATGTTATAGCTGTAGTAATATTCCCTTCAACCTGGAGAGTTCGGACCCATGGAATGGGTGCCATGCATTATTGCTTTAAAGGGTCTGCATTTGCTCGCCAAATCTCACCAATCGTCTCAGTCGCAAGTGTCCCTCCTTATGCCACATCCAGCTGTCGTTGTAGATAGGGTCATTCCAGCTTTCATCAGGGACCCTGAAGGAATTGTAAAGAATTTCCCAGGTTTTTTGTTTTGTTTTTGAAATTCCTTTTTATAGTGGGTTTGAGCTGATTCTCGCTGCCATGTTTATGCGAGTCTAGACACACTGGATTCCCTTACGGAGACATATCAATACATAGGTTTTAAGATTCTTACTAGTCAGATATTTTCCTCTGCGGGAAATATGGGGTTTTGAGTCCCTTTCACTGAGGACGGTGTAGGTCTTGTCTATTCCATAGTTGGTTTTTGGAACGGTACCTGTGCTTATATCAAACTCTGGTTTTATGCATCACCCCACCTCTCCTTCCCCCTTAAGCAGGTATAAGAGTGTTTTCTAAATGTGAGACACTGTTCTCTTTCCTAACTCAGTTCAAGTGTAGCCTTGTTTACAGGATCTTCATAAGTGATATCTTATGATAAGTTTCTTTTTCTGTGTGACTTATTTCACTTAGAATCATCGTACCTGAATCCACCCATTTTGCTGCTACTGGTCTTATGACATTGATTTCATGGCTGAGGGATATTCCATCGTACGTAAGTACCACAATTTTTTGAACCATGTTTATATTTTCTGGGATACTTAAGGTGTATCCAAGTTGAGGTCCTTGTATGCAGTGCAGCCCTAAATTTTGGGGTGGCTCTGTCTTATTGATTTTCAGTTTTCCCAAGGTATATTCCGTAGACTGGTAGTGCCCTTGGCTCTGTAGCTCTGTTCTTTACTTGTTTTAGGGAACAGAATGCACTCCTCCAGAGAGGCAGTTGGCAATTTACATCCCGCCCATCAGCATAACAAGGCTCCCTGTTCTCCAGGGCCTGTCTTGCCTTTCTTGTTCTTACACTTTTTGTGGATGTCCCTTTTGACCGGTGGGAAGTGATACTTCTTTGTAGTGCAGATTTGCATTGCCGCTTGCTTGCTTGGCCAATAAGGGCGTATGCGTTTTCTCCTGAATATATTCAGGAGAAAACGCACACGCCCTTTTTGGCCAAGTGCATCATTGTCGAAGTTGTGCCCCTCTTCCTGTGCTTTAAAGGCGATTCCAACGTACCTCTTGAAATCTGTTTCCTGCTATTCTGCCTCGCTTTCAAGTCCGCCTCGTTGCCTTCCCTCAACAGATTTTTGGACGATACTTGTCCTTTATTACTCGGACAGTTTGTGAATTGCTGTGCCCCTGAGCTCCATTTTTCAACTCGTTTTTGGTGAGCTGACCGCAAGTCCAAAATTTTGGTTCAGGACCTATACTGGTTCCCGGTGGGTGGCTGAGAATTTGGTTAATTCTTCTTCCTGCCGGGAAATTACAGTGATATGTGCCCGTCCAAATGCCTAACAGCTACTCTCTCATTGGTTCTCCCTCTTCCCTTTCATCCTCTGCCAAATTGGCAACCTGTGCGAACCAAGAGGTTAAAGGGGCTGTCTCTCCAAGTTGGGAGGTTGATAGTAAAGCAGACGGAAAGTCAAACCGGAGCACCAGGAGAGGGACTATTCGTTGAGTTTTAGAAACCTTCCATATTCACAGTGTGTCCGTTCTCTAGGTTTCCCGCACATGTTATAGCTGTAGTAATATTCCCTTCAACCTGGAGAGTTCGGACCCATGGAATGGGTGCCATGCATTATTGCTTTAAAGGGTCTGCATTTGCTCGCCAAATCTCACCAATCGTCTCAGTCGCAAGTGTCCCTCCTTATGCCACATCCAGCTGTCGTTGTAGATAGGGTCATTCCAGCTTTCATCAGGGACCCTGAAGGAATTGTAAAGAATTTCCCAGTTTTTTTGTTTTGTTTTTGAAATTCCTTTTTATAGTGGGTTTGAGCTGATTCTCGCTGCCATGTTTATGCGAGTCTAGACACACTGGATTCCCTTACGGAGACATATCAATACATAGGTTTTAAGATTCTTACTAGTCAGATATTTTCCTCTGCGGGAAATATGGGGTTTTGAGTCCCTTTCACTGAGGACGGTGTAGGTCTTGTCTATTCCATAGTTGGTTTTTGGAACGGTACCTGTGCGTATATCAAACTCTGGTTTTATGCATCACCCCACCTCTCCTTCCCCCTTAAGCAGGTATAAGAGTGTTTTCTAAATGTGAGACACTGTTCTCTTTCCTAACTCAGTTCAAGTGTAGCCTTGTTTACAGGATCTTCATAGGTGATATCTTATGATAAGTTTCTTTTTCTGTGTGACTTATTTCACTTAGAATCATCGTACCTGAATCCACCCATTTTGCTGCTACTGGTCTTATGACATTGATTTCATGGCTGAGGGATATTCCATCGTACGTAAGTACCACAATTTTTTGAACCATGTTTATATTTTCTGGGATACTTAAGGTGTATCCAAGTTGAGGTCCTTGTATGCAGTGCAGCCCTAAATTTTGGGGTGGCTCTGTCTTATTGATTTTCAGTTTTCCCAAGGTATATTCCCTAGACTGGTAGTGCCCTTGGCTCTGTAGCTCTGTTCTTTACTTGTTTTAGGGAACAGAATGCACTCCTCCAGAGAGGCAGTTGGCAATTTACATCCCGCCCATCAGCATAACAAGGCTCCCTGTTCTCCAGGGCCTGTCTTGCCTTTCTTGTTCTTACACATTTTGTGGATGTCCCATTTGACCGGTGGGAAGTGATACTTCTTTGTAGTGCAGATTTGCATTGCCCGCTTGCTTGCTTGGCCAAAAAGGGCGTATGCGTTTTCTCCTGAATATATTCAGGAGAAAACGCATACGCCCTTTTTGGCCAAGTGCATCATTGTCGAAGTTGTGCCCCTCTTCCTGTGCTTTAAAGGCGATTCCAACGTACCTCTTGAAATCTGTTTCCTGCTATTCTGCCTCGCTTTCAAGTCCGCCTCGTTGCCTTCCCTCAACAGATTTTTGGACGATAGTTGTCCTTTATTACTCGGCCAGTTTGTGAATTGCTGTGCCCCTGAGCTCCATTTTTCAACTCGTTTTTGGTGAGCTGACCGCAAGTCCAAAATTTTGGTTCAGGACCTATACTGGTTCCCGGTGGGTGGCTGAGAATTTGGTTAATTCTTCTTCCTGCCGGGAAATTACAGTGATATGTGCCCGTCCAAATGCCTAACAGCTACTCTCTCATTGGTTCTCCCTCTTCCCTTTCATCCTCTGCCAAATTGGCAACCTGTGCGAACCAAGAGGTTAAAGGGGCTGTCTCTCCAAGTTGGGAGGTTGATAGTAAAGCAGACGGAAAGTCAAACCGGAGCACCAGGAGAGGGACTATTCGTTGAGTTTTAGAAACCTTCCATATTCACAGTGTGTCCGTTCTCTAGGTTTCCCGCACATGTTATAGCTGTAGTAATATTCCCTTCAACCTGGAGAGTTCGGACCCATGGAATGGGTGCCATGCATTATTGCTTTAAATGGTCTGCATTTGCTCGCCAAATCTCACCAATCGTCTCAGTCGCAAGTGTCCCTCCTTATGCCACATCCAGCTGTCGTTGTAGATAGGGTCATTCCAGCTTTCATCAGGGACCCTGAAGGAATTGTAAAGAATTTCCCAGTTTTTTTGTTTTGTTTTTGAAATTCCTTTTTATAGTGGGTTTGAGCTGATTCTCGCTGCCATGTTTATGCGAGTCTAGACACACTGGATTCCCTTACGGAGACATATCAATACATAGGTTTTAAGATTCTTACTAGTCAGATATTTTCCTCTGCGGGAAATATGGGGTTTTGAGTCCCTTTCACTGAGGACGGTGTAGGTCTTGTCTATTCCATAGTTGGTTTTTGGAACGGTACCTGTGCGTATATCAAACTCTGGTTTTATGCATCACCCCACCTCTCCTTCCCCCTTAAGCAGGTATAAGAGTGTTTTCTAAATGTGAGACACTGTTCTCTTTCCTAACTCAGTTCAAGTGTAGCCTTGTTTACAGGATCTTCATAAGTGATATCTTATGATAAGTTTCTTTTTCTGTGTGACTTATTTCACTTAGAATCATCGTACCTGAATCCACCCATTTTGCTGCTACTGGTCTTATGACATTGATTTCATGGCTGAGGGATATTCCATCGTACGTAAGTACCACAATTTTTTGAACCATGTTTATATTTTCTGGGATACTTAAGGTGTATCCAAGTTGAGGTCCTTGTATGCAGTGCAGCCCTAAATTTTGGGGTGGCTCTGTCTTATTGATTTTCAGTTTTCCCAAGGTATATTCCCTAGACTGGTAGTGCCCTTGGCTCTGTAGCTCTGTTCTTTACTTGTTTTAGGGAACAGAATGCACTCCTCCAGAGAGGCAGTTGGCAATTTACATCCCGCCCATCAGCATAACAAGGCTCCCTGTTCTCCAGGGCCTGTCTTGCCTTTCTTGTTCTTACACATTTTGTGGATGTCCCATTTGACCGGTGGGAAGTGATACTTCTTTGTAGTGCAGATTTGCATTGCCCGCTTGCTTGCTTGGCCAAAAAGGGCGTATGCGTTTTCTCCTGAATATATTCAGGAGAAAACGCATACGCCCTTTTTGGCCAAGTGCATCATTGTCGAAGTTGTGCCCCTCTTCCTGTGCTTTAAAGGCGATTCCAACGTACCTCTTGAAATCTGTTTCCTGCTATTCTGCCTCGCTTTCAAGTCTGCCTCGTTGCCTTCCCTCAACAGATTTTTTGACGATAGTTGTCCTTTATTACTCGGCCAGTTTGTGAATTGCTGTGCCCCTGAGCTCCATTTTTCAACTCGTTTTTGGTGAGCTGACCGCAAGTCCAAAATTTTGGTTCAGGACCTATACTGGTTCCCGGTGGGTGGCTGAGAATTTGGTTAATTCTTCTTCCTGCCGGGAAATTACAGTGATATGTGCCCGTCCAAATGCCTAACAGCTACTCTCTCATTGGTTCTCCCTCTTCCCTTTCATCCTCTGCCAAATTGGCAACCTGTGCGAACCAAGAGGTTAAAGGGGCTGTCTCTCCAAGTTGGGAGGTTGATAGTAAAGCAGACGGAAAGTCAAACCGGAGCACCAGGAGAGGGACTATTCGTTGAGTTTTAGAAACCTTCCATATTCACAGTGTGTCCGTTCTCTAGGTTTCCCGCACATGTTATAGCTGTAGTAATATTCCCTTCAACCTGGAGAGTTCGGACCCATGGAATGGGTGCCATGCATTATTGCTTTAAAGGGTCTGCATTTGCTCGCCAAATCTCACCAATCGTCTCAGTCGCAAGTGTCCCTCCTTATGCCACATCCAGCTGTCGTTGTAGATAGGGTCATTCCAGCTTTCATCAGGGACCCTGAAGGAATTGTAAAGAATTTCCCAGTTTTTTTGTTTTGTTTTTGAAATTCCTTTTTATAGTGGGTTTGAGCTGATTCTCGCTGCCATGTTTATGCGAGTCTAGACACACTTGATTCCCTTACGGAGACATATCAATACATAGGTTTTAAGATTCTTACTAGTCAGATATTTTCCTCTGCGGGAAATATGGGGTTTTGAGTCCCTTTCACTGAGGACGGTGTAGGTCTTGTCTATTCCATAGTTGGTTTTTGGAACGGTACCTGTGCTTATATCAAACTCTGGTTTTATGCATCACCCCACCTCTCCTTCCCCCTTAAGCAGGTATAAGAGTGTTTTCTAAATGTGAGACACTGTTCTCTTTCCTAACTCAGTTCAAGTGTAGCCTTGTTTACAGGATCTTCATAAGTGATATCTTATGATAAGTTTCTTTTTCTGTGTGACTTATTTCACTTAGAATCATCGTACCTGAATCCACCCATTTTGCTGCTACTGGTCTTATGACATTGATTTCATGGCTGAGGGATATTACATCGTACGTAAGTACCACAATTTTTTGAACCATGTTTATATTTTCTGGGATACTTAAGGTGTATCCAAGTTGAGGTCCTTGTATGCAGTGCAGCCCTAAATTTTGGGGTGGCTCTGTCTTATTGATTTTCAGTTTTCCCAAGGTATATTCCCTAGACTGGTAGTGCCCTTGGCTCTGTAGCTCTGTTCTTTACTTGTTTTAGGGAACAGAATGCACTCCTCCAGAGAGGCAGTTGGCAATTTACATCCCGCCCATCAGCATAACAAGGCTCCCTGTTCTCCAGGGCCTGTCTTGCCTTTCTTGTTCTTACACATTTTGTGGATGTCCCTTTTGACCGGTGGGAAGTGATACTTCTTTGTAGTGCAGATTTGCATTGCCCGCTTGCTTGCTTGACCAAAAAGGGCATATGCGTTTTCTCCTGAATATATTCAGGAGAAAACGCATACGCCCTTATTGGCCAAGTGCATCATTGTCGAAGTTGTGCCCCTCTTCCTGTGCTTTAAAGGCGATTCCAACGTACCTCTTGAAATCTGTTTCCTGCTATTCTGCCTCACATTCAAGTCCGCCTCGTTGCCTTCCCTCAACAGATTTTTGGACGATAGTTGTCCTTTATTACTCGGCCAGTTTGTGAATTGCTGTGCCCCTTAGCTCCATTTTTCAACTCTTTTTTTGTGAGCTGACCGCAAGTCCAAAATTTTGGTTCAGGACATATGCTGGTTCCCAGTGGGGGGCTGAGGCTTTGGTTAATTCTTCTTCCTGCCGGGAAATTACAGTGATATGTGCCCGTCCAAATGCCGAACAGCTACTCTCTCATTGGTTCTCCCTCTTCCCTTTCATCCTCTGCCAAATTGGCAACCTGTGCGAACCAAGAGGTTAAAGGGGCTGTCTCTCCAAGTTGGGAGGTTGATAGTAAAGCAGACGGAAAGTCAAACCGGAGCACCAGGAGAGGGACTATTCGTTGAGTATTAGAAACCTTTCGTATTCACAGTGTGTCCGTTCCCTAGGTTTCCCGCACATGTTATAGCTGTAGTAATATTCCCTTCAACCTGGAGAGTTCGGACCCATGGAATGGGTGCCATGCATTATTGCTTTAAAGGGTCTGCATTTGCTCACCCAATCTCACCAAGCATCTCAGTCCCAAGTGTCCAGCCTTATGCCAAATCCAGCTGTCGTTGTAGATAGGGTCATTCCAGCTTTCATCAGAGACCCTGAAGGAATTGTAAAGAATTTCCCAGTTTTTTTGTTTTGTTTTTGAAATTCCTTTTTATAGTGGGTTTGAGCTGATTCTCGCTGCCATGTTTATGCCAGTCTAGACACACTTGATTCCCTTACGGAGACATATCAATACATAGGTTTTAAGATTCTTACTAGTCAGATATTTTCCTCTGCGGGAAATATGGGGTTTTGAGTCCCTTTCACTGAGGACGGTGTAGGTCTTGTCTATTCCATAGTTGGTTTTTGGAACGGTACCTGTGCTTATATCAAACTCTGGTTTTATGCATCACCCCACCTCTCCTTCCCCCTTAAGCAGGTATAAGAGTGTTATCTAAATGTCAGACACTGTTCTCTTTCCTAACTCAGTTCAAGTGTAGCCATGTTTACAGGATCTTCATAAGTGATATCTTATGATAAGTTTCTTTTTCTGTGTGACTTATTTCACTTAGAATCATCGTACCTGAATCCACCCATTTTGTTGTTACTGGTCTTATGACATTGATTTCATGGCTGAGGGATATTCCATCGTACGTAAGTACCACAATTTTTTGAACCATGTTTATATTTTCTGGGATACTTAAGGTGTATCCAAGTTGAGGTCCTTGTATGCAGTGCAGCCCTAAATTTTGGGGTGGCTCTGTCTTATTGATTTTCAGTTTTCCCAAGGTATATTCCCTAGAGTGGTAGTGCCCTTGGCTCTGTAGCTCTGTTCTTTACTTGTTTTAGGGAACAGAATGCACTCCTCCAGAGAGGCAGTTGGCAATTTACATCCCGGCCATCAGCATAACAAGGCTCCCTGTTCTCCAGGGCCTGTCTTGCCTTTCTTGTTCTTACACATTTTGTGGATGTCCCTTTTGACCGGTGGGAAGTGATACTTCTTTGTAGTGCAGATTTGCATTGCCCGCTTGCTTGCTTGGCCAAAAAGGGCGTATGCGTTTTCTCCTGAATATATTCAGGAGAAAACGCATACGCCCATTTTGGCCAAGTGCATCATTTTCGAAGTTGTGCCCCTCTTCCTGTGCTTTAAAAGCGATTCCAACGTACCTCTTGAAATCTGTTTCCTGCTATTCTGCCTCGCTTTCAAGTCCGCCTCGTTGCCTTCCCTCAACAGATTTTTGGACGATAGTTGTCCTTTATTACTCGGCCACTTTGTTAACTGCTGTGCCCCTGAGCTCCATTTTTTAACTCGTTTTTGGTGAGCTGACCGCAAGTCCAAAATTTTGGTTCAGGACCTATACTGGTTCCCGGTGGGTGGCTGAGAATTTGGTTAATTCTTCTTCCTGCCGGGAAATTACAGTGATATGTGCCCGTCCAAATGCCTAACAGCTACTCTCTCATTGGTTCTCCCTCTTCCCTTTCATCCTCTGCCAAATTGGCAACCTGTGCGAACCAAGAGGTTAAAGGGGCTGTCTCTCCAAGTTGGGAGGTTGATAGTAAAGCAGACGGAAAGTCAAACCGGAGCACCAGGAGAGGGACTATTCGTTGAGTTTTAGAAACCTTTCGTATTCACAGTGTGTCCGTTCCCTAGGTTTCCCGCACATGTTATAGCTGTAGTAATATTCCCTTCAACCTGGAGAGTTCGGACCCATGGAATGGGTGCCATGCATTATTGCTTTAAATGGTCTGCATTTGCTCACCCAATCTCACCAAGCATCTCAGTCCCAAGTGTCCAGCCTTATGCCACATCCAGCTGTCGTTGTAGATAGGGTCATTCCAGCTTTCATCAGAGACCCTGAAGGAATTGTAAAGAATTTCCCAGTTTTTTTGTTTTGTTTTTGAAATTCCTTTTTATAGTGGGTTTGAGCTGATTCTCGCTGCCATGTTTATGCCAGTCTAGACACACTTGATTCCCTTACAGAGACATATCAATACATAGGTTTTAAGATTCTTACTAGTCAGATATTTTCCTCTGTGGGAAATATGGGGTTTTGAGTCCCTTTCACTGAGGACGGTGTAGGTCTTGTCTATTCCATAGTTGGTTTTTGGAACGGTACCTGTGCTTATATCAAACACTGGTTTTATGCATCACCCCACCTCTCCTTCCCCCTTAAGCAGGTATAAGAGTGTTATCTAAATGTCAGACACTGTTCTCTTTCCTAACTCAGTTCAAGTGTAGCCATGTTTACAGGATCTTCATAAGTGATATCTTATGATAAGTTTCTTTTTCTGTGTGACTTATTTCACTTAGAATCATCGTACCTGAATCCACCCATTTTGTTGCTACTGGTCTTATGACATTGATTTCATGGCTGAGGGATATTCCATCGTACGTAAGTACCACAATTTTTTGAACCATGTTTATATTTTCTGGGATACTTAAGGTGTATCCAAGTTGAGGTCCTTGTATGCAGTGCAGCCCTAAATTTTGGGGTGGCTCTGTCTTATTGATTTTCAGTTTTCCCAAGGTATATTCCCTAGACTGGTAGTGCCCTTGGCTCTGTAGCTCTGTTCTTTACTTGTTTTAGGGAACAGAATGCACTCCTCCAGAGAGGCAGTTGGCAATTTACATCCCGCCCATCAGCATAACAAGGCTCCCTGTTCTCCAGGGCCTGTCTTGCCTTTCTTGTTCTTACACATTTTGTAGATGTCCCTTTTGACCGGTGGGAAGTGATACTTCTTTGTAGTGCAGATTTGCATTGCCCGCTTGCTTGCTTGGCCAAAAAGGGTGTATGCGTTTTCTCCTGAATATATTCAGGAGAAAACACATACGCCCTTTTTGGCCAAGTGCATCATTGTCGAAGTTGTGCCCCTCTTCCTGTGCTTTAAAGGCGATTCCAACGTACCTCTTGAAATCTGTTTCCTGCTATTCTGCCTCGCTTTCAAGTCCGCCTCGTTGCCTTCCCTCAACAGATTTTTGGACGATAGTTGTCCTTTATTACTCGGCCACTTTGTGAACTGCTGTGCCCCTGAGCTCCATTTTTCAACTCGTTTTTGGTGAGCTGACCGCAAGTCCAAAATTTTGGTTCAGGACCTATACTGGTTCCCGGTGGGTGGCTGAGAATTTGGTTAATTCTTCTTCCTGCCGGGAAATTACAGTGATATGTGCCCGTCCAAATGCCTAACAGCTACTCTCTCATTGGTTCTCCCTCTTCCCTTTCATCCTCTGCCAAATTGGCAACCTGTGCGAACCAAGAGGTTAAAGGGGCTGTCTCTCCAAGTTGGGAGGTTGATAGTAAAGCAGACGGAAAGTCAAACCGGAGCACCAGGAGAGGGACTATTCGTTGAGTTTTAGAAACCTTCCGTATTCACAGTGTGTCCGTTCTCTAGGTTTCCCGCACATGTTATAGCTGTAGTAATATTCCCTTCAACCTGGAGAGTTCGGACCCATGGAATGGGTGCCATGCATTATTGCTTTAAAGGGTCTGCATTTGCTCGCCAAATCTCACCAATCGTCTCAGTCGCAAGTGTCCCTCCTTATGCCACATCCAGCTGTCGTTGTAGATAGGGTCATTCCAGCTTTCATCAGGGACCCTGAAGGAATTGTAAAGAATTTCCCAGTTTTTTTGTTTTGTTTTTGAAATTCCTTTTTATAGTGGGTTTGAGCTGATTCTCGCTGCCATGTTTATGCGAGTCTAGACACACTTGATTCCCTTACGGAGACATATCAATACATAGGTTTTAAGATTCTTACTAGTCAGATATTTTCCTCTGCGGGAAATATGGGGTTTTGAGTCCCTTTCACTGAGGACGGTGTAGGTCTTGTCTATTCCATAGTTGGTTTTTGGAACGGTACCTGTGCTTATATCAAACTCTGGTTTTATGCATCACCCCACCTCTCCTTCCCCCTTAAGCAGGTATAAGAGTGTTTTCTAAATGTGAGACACTTTTCTCTTTCCTAACTCAGTTCAAGTGTAGCCTTGTTTACAGGATCTTCATAAGTGATATCTTATGATAAGTTTCTTTTTCTGTGTGACTTATTTCACTTAGAATCATCGTACCTGAATCCACCCATTTTGCTGCTACTGGTCTTATGACATTGATTTCATGGCTGAGGGATATTACATCGTACGTAAGTACCACAATTTTTTGAACCATGTTTATATTTTCTGGGATACTTAAGGTGTATCCAAGTTGAGGTCCTTGTATGCAGTGCAGCCCTAAATTTTGGGGTGGCTCTGTCTTATTGATTTTCAGTTTTCCCAAGGTATATTCCCTAGACTGGTAGTGCCCTTGGCTCTGTAGCTCTGTTCTTTACTTGTTTTAGGGAACAGAATGCACTCCTCCAGAGAGGCAGTTGGCAATTTACATCCCGCCCATCAGCATAACAAGGCTCCCTGTTCTCCAGGGCCTGTCTTGCCTTTCTTGTTCTTACACATTTTGTGGATGTCCCTTTTGACCGGTGGGAAGTGATACTTCTTTGTAGTGCAGATTTGCATTGCCCGCTTGCTTGCTTGACCAAAAAGGGCATATGCGTTTTCTCCTGAATATATTCAGGAGAAAACGCATACGCCCTTATTGGCCAAGTGCATCATTGTCGAAGTTGTGCCCCTCTTCCTGTGCTTTAAAGGCGATTCCAACGTACCTCTTGAAATCTGTTTCCTGCTATTCTGCCTCACATTCAAGTCCGCCTCGTTGCCTTCCCTCAACAGATTTTTGGACGATAGTTGTCCTTTATTACTCGGCCAGTTTGTGAATTGCTGTGCCCCTTAGCTCCATTTTTCAACTCTTTTTTTGTGAGCTGACCGCAAGTCCAAAATTTTGGTTCAGGACATATGCTGGTTCCCAGTGGGGGGCTGAGGCTTTGGTTAATTCTTCTTCCTGCCGGGAAATTACAGTGATATGTGCCCGTCCAAATGCCGAACAGCTACTCTCTCATTGGTTCTCCCTCTTCCCTTTCATCCTCTGCCAAATTGGCAACCTGTGCGAACCAAGAGGTTAAAGGGGCTGTCTCTCCAAGTTGGGAGGTTGATAGTAAAGCAGACGGAAAGTCAAACCGGAGCACCAGGAGAGGGACTATTCGTTGAGTATTAGAAACCTTTCGTATTCACAGTGTGTCCGTTCCCTAGGTTTCCCGCACATGTTATAGCTGTAGTAATATTCCCTTCAACCTGGAGAGTTCGGACCCATGGAATGGGTGCCATGCATTATTGCTTTAAAGGGTCTGCATTTGCTCACCCAATCTCACCAAGCATCTCAGTCCCAAGTGTCCAGCCTTATGCCAAATCCAGCTGTCGTTGTAGATAGGGTCATTCCAGCTTTCATCAGAGACCCTGAAGGAATTGTAAAGAATTTCCCAGTTTTTTTGTTTTGTTTTTGAAATTCCTTTTTATAGTGGGTTTGAGCTGATTCTCGCTGCCATGTTTATGCCAGTCTAGACACACTTGATTCCCTTACGGAGACATATCAATACATAGGTTTTAAGATTCTTACTAGTCAGATATTTTCCTCTGCGGGAAATATGGGGTTTTGAGTCCCTTTCACTGAGGACGGTGTAGGTCTTGTCTATTCCATAGTTGGTTTTTGGAACGGTACCTGTGCTTATATCAAACTCTGGTTTTATGCATCACCCCACCTCTCCTTCCCCCTTAAGCAGGTATAAGAGTGTTATCTAAATGTCAGACACTGTTCTCTTTCCTAACTCAGTTCAAGTGTAGCCATGTTTACAGAATCTTCATAAGTGATATCTTATGATAAGTTTCTTTTTCTGTGTGACTTATTTCACTTAGAATCATCGTACCTGAATCCACCCATTTTGTTGTTACTGGTCTTATGACATTGATTTCATGGCTGAGGGATATTCCATCGTACGTAAGTACCACAATTTTTTGAACCATGTTTATATTTTCTGGGATACTTAAGGTGTATCCAAGTTGAGGTCCTTGTATGCAGTGCAGCCCTAAATTTTGGGGTGGCTCTGTCTTATTGATTTTCAGTTTTCCCAAGGTATATTCCCTAGAGTGGTAGTGCCCTTGGCTCTGTAGCTCTGTTCTTTACTTGTTTTAGGGAACAGAATGCACTCCTCCAGAGAGGCAGTTGGCAATTTACATCCCGGCCATCAGCATAACAAGGCTCCCTGTTCTCCAGGGCCTGTCTTGCCTTTCTTGTTCTTACACATTTTGTGGATGTCCCTTTTGACCGGTGGGAAGTGATACTTCTTTGTAGTGCAGATTTGCATTGCCCGCTTGCTTGCTTGGCCAAAAAGGGCGTATGCGTTTTCTCCTGAATATATTCAGGAGAAAACGCATACGCCCATTTTGGCCAAGTGCATCATTTTCGAAGTTGTGCCCCTCTTCCTGTGCTTTAAAAGCGATTCCAACGTACCTCTTGAAATCTGTTTCCTGCTATTCTGCCTCGCTTTCAAGTCCGCCTCGTTGCCTTCCCTCAACAGATTTTTGGACGATAGTTGTCCTTTATTACTCGGCCACTTTGTTAACTGCTGTGCCCCTGAGCTCCATTTTTTAACTCGTTTTTGGTGAGCTGACCGCAAGTCCAAAATTTTGGTTCAGGACCTATACTGGTTCCCGGTGGGTGGCTGAGAATTTGGTTAATTCTTCTTCCTGCCGGGAAATTACAGTGATATGTGCCCGTCCAAATGCCTAACAGCTACTCTCTCATTGGTTCTCCCTCTTCCCTTTCATCCTCTGCCAAATTGGCAACCTGTGCGAACCAAGAGGTTAAAGGGGCTGTCTCTCCAAGTTGGGAGGTTGATAGTAAAGCAGACGGAAAGTCAAACCGGAGCACCAGGAGAGGGACTATTCGTTGAGTTTTAGAAACCTTTCGTATTCACAGTGTGTCCGTTCCCTAGGTTTCCCGCACATGTTATAGCTGTAGTAATATTCCCTTCAACCTGGAGAGTTCGGACCCATGGAATGGGTGCCATGCATTATTGCTTTAAATGGTCTGCATTTGCTCACCCAATCTCACCAAGCATCTCAGTCCCAAGTGTCCAGCCTTATGCCACATCCAGCTGTCGTTGTAGATAGGGTCATTCCAGCTTTCATCAGAGACCCTGAAGGAATTGTAAAGAATTTCCCAGTTTTTTTGTTTTGTTTTTGAAATTCCTTTTTATAGTGGGTTTGAGCTGATTCTCGCTGCCATGTTTATGCCAGTCTAGACACACTTGATTCCCTTACAGAGACATATCAATACATAGGTTTTAAGATTCTTACTAGTCAGATATTTTCCTCTGTGGGAAATATGGGGTTTTGAGTCCCTTTCACTGAGGACGGTGTAGGTCTTGTCTATTCCATAGTTGGTTTTTGGAACGGTACCTGTGCTTATATCAAACACTGGTTTTATGCATCACCCCACCTCTCCTTCCCCCTTAAGCAGGTATAAGAGTGTTATCTAAATGTCAGACACTGTTCTCTTTCCTAACTCAGTTCAAGTGTAGCCATGTTTACAGGATCTTCATAAGTGATATCTTATGATAAGTTTCTTTTTCTGTGTGACTTATTTCACTTAGAATCATCGTACCTGAATCCACCCATTTTGTTGCTACTGGTCTTATGACATTGATTTCATGGCTGAGGGATATTCCATCGTACGTAAGTACCACAATTTTTTGAACCATGTTTATATTTTCTGGGATACTTAAGGTGTATCCAAGTTGAGGTCCTTGTATGCAGTGCAGCCCTAAATTTTGGGGTGGCTCTGTCTTATTGATTTTCAGTTTTCCCAAGGTATATTCCCTAGACTGGTAGTGCCCTTGGCTCTGTAGCTCTGTTCTTTACTTGTTTTAGGGAACAGAATGCACTCCTCCAGAGAGGCAGTTGGCAATTTACATCCCGCCCATCAGCATAACAAGGCTCCCTGTTCTCCAGGGCCTGTCTTGCCTTTCTTGTTCTTACACATTTTGTAGATGTCCCTTTTGACCGGTGGGAAGTGATACTTCTTTGTAGTGCAGATTTGCATTGCCCGCTTGCTTGCTTGGCCAAAAAGGGCGTATGCGTTTTCTCCTGAATATATTCAGGAGAAAACACATACGCCCTTTTTGGCCAAGTGCATCATTGTCGAAGTTGTGCCCCTCTTCCTGTGCTTTAAAGGCGATTCCAACGTACCTCTTGAAATCTGTTTCCTGCTATTCTGCCTCGCTTTCAAGTCCGCCTCGTTGCCTTCCCTCAACAGATTTTTGGACGATAGTTGTCCTTTATTACTCGGCCACTTTGTGAACTGCTGTGCCCCTGAGCTCCATTTTTCAACTCGTTTTTGGTGAGCTGACCGCAAGTCCAAAATTTTGGTTCAGGACCTATACTGGTTCCCGGTGGGTGGCTGAGAATTTGGTTAATTCTTCTTCCTGCCGGGAAATTACAGTGATATGTGCCCGTCCAAATGCCTAACAGCTACTCTCTCATTGGTTCTCCCTCTTCCCTTTCATCCTCTGCCAAATTGGCAACCTGTGCGAACCAAGAGGTTAAAGGGGCTGTCTCTCCAAGTTGGGAGGTTGATAGTAAAGCAGACGGAAAGTCAAACCGGAGCACCAGGAGAGGGACTATTCGTTGAGTTTTAGAAACCTTCCGTATTCACAGTGTGTCCGTTCTCTAGGTTTCCCGCACATGTTATAGCTGTAGTAATATTCCCTTCAACCTGGAGAGTTCGGACCCATGGAATGGGTGCCATGCATTATTGCTTTAAAGGGTCTGCATTTGCTCACCCAATCTCACCAATCGTCTCAGTCGCAAGTGTCCCTCCTTATGCCACATCCAGCTGTCGTTGTAGATAGGGTCATTCCAGCTTTCATCAGGGACCCTGAAAGAATTGTAAAGAATTTCCCAGTTTTTTTGTTTTGTTTTTGAAATTCCTTTTTATAGTGGGTTTGAGCTGATTCTCGCTGCCATGTTTATGCGAGTCTAGACACACTTGATTCCCTTACAGAGACATATCAATACATAGGTTTTAAGATTCTTACTAGTCAGATATTTTCCTCTGCGGGAAATATGGGGTTTTGAGTCCCTTTCACTGAGGACGGTGTAGGTCTTGTCTATTCCATAGTTGGTTTTTGGAACGGTACCTGTGCGTATATCAAACTCTGGTTTTATGCATCACCCCACCTCTCCTTCCCCCTTAAGCAGGTATAAGAGTGTTTTCTAAATGTGAGACACTGTTCTCTTTCCTAACTCAGTTCAAGTGTAGCCTTGTTTACAGGATCTTCATAAGTGATATCTTATGATAAGTTTCTTTTTCTGTGTGACTTATTTCACTTAGAATCATCGTACCTGAATCCACCCATTTTGCTGCTACTGGTCTTATGACATTGATTTCATGGCTGAGGGATATTCCATCGTACGTAAGTACCACAATTTTTTGAACCATGTTTATATTTTCTGGGATACTTAAGGTGTATCCAAGTTGAGGTCCTTGTATGCAGTGCAGCCCTAAATTTTGGGGTGGCTCTGTCTTATTGATTTTCAGTTTTCCCAAGGTATATTCCCTAGACTGGTAGTGCCCTTGGCTCTGTAGCTCTGTTCTTTACTTGTTTTAGGGAACAGAATGCACTCCTCCAGAGAGGCAGTTGGCAATTTACATCCCGCCCATCAGCATAACAAGGCTCCCTGTTCTCCAGGGCCTGTCTTGCCTTTCTTGTTCTTACACATTTTGTGGATGTCCCTTTTGACCGGTGGGAAGTGATACTTCTTTGTAGTGCAGATTTGCATTGCCCGCTTGGTTGCTTGGCCAAAAAGGGCATATGCGTTTTCTCCTGAATATATTCAGGAGAAAACGCATACGCCCTTTTTGGCCAAGTGCATCATTGTCGAAGTTGTGCCCCTCTTCCTGTGCTTTAAAGGCGATTCCAACGTACCTCTTGAAATCTGTTTCCTGCTATTCTGCCTCACATTCAAGTCCGCCTCGTTGCCTTCCCTCAACAGATTTTTGGGCGATAGTTGTCCTTTATTACTCGGCCAGTTTGTGAATTGCTGTGCCCGTCAGCTCCATTTTTCAACTCTTTTTTTGTGAGCTGACCGCAAGTCCAAAATTTTGGTTCAGGACATATGCTGGTTCCCAGTGGGGGGCTGAGGCTTTGGTTAATTCTTCTTCCTGCCGGGAAATTACAGTGATATGTGCCCGTCCAAATGCCGAACAGCTACTCTCTCATTGGTTCTCCCTCTTCCCTTTCATCCTCTGCCAAATTGGCAACCTGTGCGAACCAAGAGGTTAAAGGGGCTGTCTCTCCAAGTTGGGAGGTTGATAGTAAAGCAGACGGAAAGTCAAACCGGAGCACCAGGAGAGGGACTATTCGTTGAGTTTTAGAAACCTTTCGTATTCACAGTGTGTCCGTTCCCTAGGTTTCCCGCACATGTTATAGCTGTAGTAATATTCCCTTCAACCTGGAGAGTTCGGACCCATGGAATGGGTGCCATGCATTATTGCTTTAAAGGGTCTGCATTTGCTCACCCAATCTCACCAAGCATCTCAGTCCCAAGTGTCCAGCCTTATGCCACATCCAGCTGTCGTTGTAGATATGGTCATTCCAGCTTTCATCAGAGACCCTGAAGGAATTGTAAAGAATTTCCCAGTTTTTTTGTTTTGTTTTTGAAATTCCTTTTTATAGTGGGTTTGAGCTGATTCTCGCTGCCATGTTTATGCCAGTCTAGACACACTTGATTCCCTTACGGAGACATATCAATACATAGGTTTGAAGATTCTTACTAGTCAGATATTTTCCTCTGCGGGAAATATGGGGTTTTGAGTCCCTTTCACTGAGGACGGTGTAGGTCTTGTCTATTCCATAGTTGGTTTTTGGAACGGTACCTGTGCTTATATCAAACTCTGGTTTTATGCATCACCCCACCTCTCCTTCCCCCTTAAGCAGGTATAAGAGTGTTATCTAAATGTCAGACACTGTTCTCTTTCCTAACTCAGTTCAAGTGTAGCCATGTTTACAGGATCTTCATAAGTGATATCTTATGATAAGTTTCTTTTTCTGTGTGACTTATTTCACTTAGAATCATCGTACCTGAATCCACCCATTTTGTTGCTACAGGTCTTATGACATTGATTTCATGGCTGAGGGATATTCCATCGTACGTAAGTACCACAATTTTTTGAACCATGTTTATATTTTCTGGGATACTTAAGGTGTATCCAAGTTGAGGTCCTTGTATGCAGTCCAGCCCTAAATTTTGGGGTGGCTCTGTCTTATTGATTTTCAGTTTTCCCAAGGTATATTCCCTAGAGTGGTAGTGCCCTTGGCTCTGTAGCTCTGTTCTTTACTTGTTTTAGGGAACAGAATGCACTCCTCCAGAGAGGCAGTTGGCAATTTACATCCCGGCCATCAGCATAACAAGGCTCCCTGTTCTCCAGGGCCTGTCTTGCCTTTCTTGTTCTTACACATTTTGTGGATGTCCCTTTTGACCGGTGGGAAGTGATACTTCTTTGTAGTGCAGATTTGCATTGCCCGCTTGCTTGCTTGGCCAAAAAGGGCGTATGCGTTTTCTCCTGAATATATTCAGGAGAAAACGCATACGCCCATTTTGGCCAAGTGCATCATTGTCGAAGTTGTGCCCCTCTTCCTGTGCTTTAAAGGCGATTCCAACGTACCTCTTGAAATCTGTTTCCTGCTATTCTGCCTCGCTTTCAAGTCCGCCTCGTTGCCTTCCCTCAACAGATTTTTGGACGATAGTTGTCCTTTATTACTCGGCCACTTTGTGAACTGCTGTGCCCCTGAGCTCCATTTTTTAACTCGTTTTTGGTGAGCTGACCGCAAGTCCAAAATTTTGGTTCAGGACCTATACTGGTTCCCGGTGGGTGGCTGAGAATTTGGTTAATTCTTCTTCCTGCCGGGAAATTACAGTGATATGTGCCCGTCCAAATGCCTAACAGCTACTCTCTCATTGGTTCTCCCTCTTCCCTTTCATCCTCTGCCAAATTGGCAACCTGTGCGAACCAAGAGGTTAAAGGGGCTGTCTCTCAAAGTTGGGAGGTTGATAGTAAAGCAGACGGAAAGTCAAACCGGAGCACCAGGAGAGGGACTATTCGTTGAGTTTTAGAAACCTTTCGTATTCACAGTGTGTCCGTTCCCTAGGTTTCCCGCACATGTTATAGCTGTAGTAATATTCCCTTCAACCTGGAGAGTTCGGACCCATGGAATGGGTGCCATGCATTATTGCTTTAAATGGTCTGCATTTGCTCACCCAATCTCACCAAGCATCTCAGTCCCAAGTGTCCAGCCTTATGCCACATCCAGCTGTCGTTGTAGATAGGGTCATTCCAGCTTTCATCAGAGACCCTGAAGGAATTGTAAAGAATTTCCCAGTTTTTTTGTTTTGTTTTTGAAATTCCTTTTTATAGTGGGTTTGAGCTGATTCTCGCTGCCATGTTTATGCCAGTCTAGACACACTTGATTCCCTTACGGAGACATATCAATACATAGGTTTTAAGATTCTTACTAGTCAGATATTTTCCTCTGCGGGAAATATGGGGTTTTGAGTCCCTTTCACTGAGGACGGTGTAGGTCTTGTCTATTCCATAGTTGGTTTTTGGAACGGTACCTGTGCTTATATCAAACTCTGGTTTTATGCATCACCCCACCTCTCCTTCCCCCTTAAGCAGGTATAAGAGTGTTATCTAAATGTCAGACACTGTTCTCTTTCCTAACTCAGTTCAAGTGTAGCCATGTTTACAGGATCTTCATAAGTGATATCTTATGATAAGTTTCTTTTTCTGTGTGACTTATTTCACTTAGAATCATCGTACCTGAATCCACCCATTTTGTTGCTACAGGTCTTATGACATTGATTTCATGGCTGAGGGATATTCCATCGTACGTAAGTACCACAATTTTTTGAACCATGTTTATATTTTCTGGGATACTTAAGGTGTATCCAAGTTGAGGTCCTTGTATGCAGTCCAGCCCTAAATTTTGGGGTGGCTCTGTCTTATTGATTTTCAGTTTTCCCAAGGTATATTCCCTAGAGTGGTAGTGCCCTTGGCTCTGTAGCTCTGTTCTTTACTTGTTTTAGGGAACAGAATGCACTCCTCCAGAGAGGCAGTTGGCAATTTACATCCCGGCCATCAGCATAACAAGGCTCCCTGTTCTCCAGGGCCTGTCTTGCCTTTCTTGTTCTTACACATTTTGTGGATGTCCCTTTTGACCGGTGGGAAGTGATACTTCTTTGTAGTGCAGATTTGCATTGCCCGCTTGCTTGCTTGGCCAAAAAGGGCGTATGCGTTTTCTCCTGAATATATTCAGGAGAAAACGCATACGCCCATTTTGGCCAAGTGCATCATTGTCGAAGTTGTGCCCCTCTTCCTGTGCTTTAAAGGCGATTCCAACGTACCTCTTGAAATCTGTTTCCTGCTATTCTGCCTCGCTTTCAAGTCCGCCTCGTTGCCTTCCCTCAACAGATTTTTGGACGATAGTTGTCCTTTATTACTCGGCCACTTTGTGAACTGCTGTGCCCCTGAGCTCCATTTTTTAACTCGTTTTTGCTGAGCTGACCGCAAGTCCAAAATTTTGGTTCAGGACCTATACTGGTTCCCGGTGGGTGGCTGAGAATTTGGTTAATTCTTCTTCCTGCCGGGAAATTACAGTGATATGTGCCCGTCCAAATGCCTAACAGCTACTCTCTCATTGGTTCTCCCTCTTCCCTTTCATCCTCTGCCAAATTGGCAACCTGTGCGAACCAAGAGGTTAAAGGGGCTGTCTCTCAAAGTTGGGAGGTTGATAGTAAAGCAGACGGAAAGTCAAACCGGAGCACCAGGAGAGGGACTATTCGTTGAGTTTTAGAAACCTTTCGTATTCACAGTGTGTCCGTTCCCTAGGTTTCCCGCACATGTTATAGCTGTAGTAATATTCCCTTCAACCTGGAGAGTTCGGACCCATGGAATGGGTGCCATGCATTATTGCTTTAAATGGTCTGCATTTGCTCACCCAATCTCACCAAGCATCTCAGTCCCAAGTGTCCAGCCTTATGCCACATCCAGCTGTCGTTGTAGATAGGGTCATTCCAGCTTTCATCAGAGACCCTGAAGGAATTGTAAAGAATTTCCCAGTTTTTTTGTTTTGTTTTTGAAATTCCTTTTTATAGTGGGTTTGAGCTGATTCTCGCTGCCATGTTTATGCCAGTCTAGACACACTTGATTCCCTTACAGAGACATATCAATACATAGGTTTTAAGATTCTTACTAGTCAGATATTTTCCTCTGTGGGAAATATGGGGTTTTGAGTCCCTTTCACTGAGGACGGTGTAGGTCTTGTCTATTCCATAGTTGGTTTTTGGAACGGTACCTGTGCTTATATCAAACACTGGTTTTATGCATCACCCCACCTCTCCTTCCCCCTTAAGCAGGTATAAGAGTGTTATCTAAATGTCAGACACTGTTCTCTTTCCTAACTCAGTTCAAGTGTAGCCATGTTTACAGGATCTTCATAAGTGATATCTTATGATAAGTTTCTTTTTCTGTGTGACTTATTTCACTTAGAATCATCGTACCTGAATCCACCCATTTTGTTGCTACTGGTCTTATGACATTGATTTCATGGCTGAGGTATATTCCATCGTACGTAAGTACCACAATTTTTTGAACCATGTTTATATTTTCTGGGATACTTAAGGTGTATCCAAGTTGAGGTCCTTGTATGCAGTGCAGCCCTAAATTTTGGGGTGGCTCTGTCTTATTGATTTTCAGTTTTCCCAAGGTATATTCCCTAGACTGGTAGTGCCCTTGGCTCTGTAGCTCTGTTCTTTACTTGTTTTAGGGAACAGAATGCACTCCTCCAGAGAGGCAGTTGGCAATTTACATCCCGCCCATCAGCATAAAAAGGCTCCCTGTTCTCCAGGGCCTGTCTTGCCTTTCTTGTTCTTACACATTTTGTAGATGTCCCTTTTGACCGGTGGGAAGTGATACTTCTTTGTAGTGCAGATTTGCATTGCCCGCTTGCTTGCTTGGCCAAAAAGGGCGTATGCGTTTTCTCCTGAATATATTCAGGAGAAAACACATACGCCCTTTTTGGCCAAGTGCATCATTGTCGAAGTTGTGCCCCTCTTCCTGTGCTTTAAAGGCGATTCCAACGTACCTCTTGAAATCTGTTTCCTGCTATTCTGCCTCGCTTTCAAGTCCGCCTCGTTGCCTTCCCTCAACAGATTTTTGGACGATAGTTGTCCTTTATTACTCGGCCACTTTGTGAACTGCTGTGCCCCTGAGCTCCATTTTTTAACTCGTTTTTGGTGAGCTGACCGCAAGTCCAAAATTTTGGTTCAGGACCTATACTGGTTCCCGGTGGGTGGCTGAGAATTTGGTTAATTCTTCTTCCTGCCGGGAAATTACAGTGATATGTGCCCGTCCAAATGCCTAACAGCTACTCTCTCATTGGTTCTCCCTCTTCCCTTTCATCCTCTGCCAAATTGGCAACCTGTGCGAACCAAGAGGTTAAAGGGGCTGTCTCTCCAAGTTGGGAGGTTGATAGTAAAGCAGACGGAAAGTCAAACCGGAGCACCAGGAGAGGGACTATTCGTTGAGTTTTAGAAACCTTCCGTATTCACAGTGTGTCCGTTCTCTAGGTTTCCCGCACATGTTATAGCTGTAGTAATATTCCCTTCAACCTGGAGAGTTCGGACCCATGGAATGGGTGCCATGCATTATTGCTTTAAAGGGTCTGCATTTGCTCACCCAATCTCACCAATCGTCTCAGTCGCAAGTGTCCCTCCTTATGCCACATCCAGCTGTCGTTGTAGATAGGGTCATTCCAGCTTTCATCAGGGACCCTGAAAGAATTGTAAAAAATTTCCCAGTTTTTTTGTTTTGTTTTTGAAATTCCTTTTTATAGTGGGTTTGAGCTGATTCTCGCTGCCATGTTTATGCGAGTCTAGACACACTTGATTCCCTTACAGAGACATATCAATACATAGGTTTTAAGATTCTTACTAGTCAGATATTTTCCTCTGCGGGAAATATGGGGTTTTGAGTCCCTTTCACTGAGGACGGTGTAGGTCTTGTCTATTCCATAGTTGGTTTTTGGAACGGTACCTGTGCGTATATCAAACTCTGGTTTTATGCATCACCCCACCTCTCCTTCCCCCTTAAGCAGGTATAAGAGTGTTTTCTAAATGTGAGACACTGTTCTCTTTCCTAACTCAGTTCAAGTGTAGCCTTGTTTACAGGATCTTCATAAGTGATATCTTATGATAAGTTTCTTTTTCTGTGTGACTTATTTCACTTAGAATCATCGTACCTGAATCCACCCATTTTGCTGCTACTGGTCTTATGACATTGATTTCATGGCTGAGGGATATTCCATCGTACGTAAGTACCAGAATTTTTTGAACCATGTTTATATTTTCTGGGATACTTAAGGTGTATCCAAGTTGAGGTCCTTGTATGCAGTGCAGCCCTAAATTTTGGGGTGGCTCTGTCTTATTGATTTTCAGTTTTCCCAAGGTATATTCCCTAGACTGGTAGTGCCCTTGGCTCTGTAGCTCTGTTCTTTACTTGTTTTAGGGAACAGAATGCACTCCTCCAGAGAGGCAGTTGGCAATTTACATCCCGCCCATCAGCATAACAAGGCTCCCTGTTCTCCAGGGCCTGTCTTGCCTTTCTTGTTCTTACACATTTTGTGGATGTCCCTTTTGACCGGTGGGAAGTGATACTTCTTTGTAGTGCAGATTTGCATTGCCCGCTTGGTTGCTTGGCCAAAAAGGGCGTATGCGTTTTCTCCTGAATATATTCAGGAGAAAACGCATACGCCCTTTTTGGCCAAGTGCATCATTGTCGAAGTTGTGCCCCTCTTCCTGTGCTTTAAAGGCGATTCCAACGTACCTCTTGAAATCTGTTTCCTGCTATTCTGCCTCACATTCAAGTCCGCCTCGTTGCCTTCCCTCAACAGATTTTTGGGCGATAGTTGTCCTTTATTACTCGGCCAGTTTGTGAATTGCTGTGCCCGTCAGCTCCATTTTTCAACTCTTTTTTTGTGAGCTGACCGCAAGTCCAAAATTTTGGTTCAGGACATATGCTGGTTCCCAGTGGGGGGCTGAGGCTTTGGTTAATTCTTCTTCCTGCCGGGAAATTACAGTGATATGTGCCCGTCCAAATGCCGAACAGCTACTCTCTCATTGGTTCTCCCTCTTCCCTTTCATCCTCTGCCAAATTGGCAACCTGTGCGAACCAAGAGGTTAAAGGGGCTGTCTCTCCAAGTTGGGAGGTTGATAGTAAAGCAGACGGAAAGTCAAACCGGAGCACCAGGAGAGGGACTATTCGTTGAGTTTTAGAAACCTTTCGTATTCACAGTGTGTCCGTTCCCTAGGTTTCCCGCACATGTTATAGCTGTAGTAATATTCCCTTCAACCTGGAGAGTTCGGACCCATGGAATGGGTGCCATGCATTATTGCTTTAAAGGGTCTGCATTTGCTCACCCAATCTCACCAAGCATCTCAGTCCCAAGTGTCCAGCCTTATGCCACATCCAGCTGTCGTTGTAGATAGGGTCATTCCAGCTTTCATCAGAGACCCTGAAGGAATTGTAAAGAATTTCCCAGTTTTTTTGTTTTGTTTTTGAAATTCCTTTTTATAGTGGGTTTGAGCTGATTCTCGCTGCCATGTTTATGCCAGTCTAGACACACTTGATTCCCTTACGGAGACATATCAATACATAGGTTTTAAGATTCTTACTAGTCAGATATTTTCCTCTGCGGGAAATATGGGGTTTTGAGTCCCTTTCACTGAGGACGGTGTAGGTCTTGTCTATTCCATAGTTGGTTTTTGGAACGGTACCTGTGCTTATATCAAACTCTGGTTTTATGCATCACCCCACCTCTCCTTCCCCCTTAAGCAGGTATAAGAGTGTTATCTAAATGTCAGACACTGTTCTCTTTCCTAACTCAGTTCAAGTGTAGCCATGTTTACAGGATCTTCATAAGTGATATCTTATGATAAGTTTCTTTTTCTGTGTGACTTATTTCACTTAGAATCATCGTACCTGAATCCACCCATTTTGTTGCTACAGGTCTTATGACATTGATTTCATGGCTGAGGGATATTCCATCGTACGTAAGTACCACAATTTTTTGAACCATGTTTATATTTTCTGGGATACTTAAGGTGTATCCAAGTTGAGGTCCTTGTATGCAGTGAAGCCCTAAATTTTGGGGTGGCTCTGTCTTATTGATTTTCAGTTTTCCCAAGGTATATTCCCTAGACTGGTAGTGCCCTTGGCTCTGTAGCTCTGTTCTTTACTTGTTTTAGGGAACAGAATGCACTCCTCCAGAGAGGCAGTTGGCAATTTACATCCCGCCCATCAGCATAACAAGGCTCCCTGTTCTCCAGGGCCTGTCTTGCCTTTCTTGTTCTTACACATTTTGTGGATGTCCCTTTTGACCGGTGGGAAGTGATACTTCTTTGTAGTGCAGATTTGCATTGCCCGCTTGCTTGCTTGGCCAAAAAGGGCGTATGCGTTTTCTCCTGAATATATTCAGGACAAAATGCATACGCCCTTTTTGGCCAAGTGCATCATTGTCGAAGTTGTGCCCCTCTTCCTGTGCTTTAAAGGCGATTCCAACGTACCTCTTGAAATCTGTTTCCTGCTATTCTGCCTCGCTTTCAAGTCCGCCTCGTTGCCTTCCCTCAACAGATTTTTGGACGATAGTTGTCCTTTATTACTCGGCCAGTTTGTGAATTGCTGTGCCCCTGAGCTCCATTTTTCAACTCGTTTTTGGTGAGCTGACCGCAACTCCAAAATTTTGGTTCAGGACCTATACTGGTTCCCGGTGGGTGGCTGAGAATTTGGTTAATTCTTCTTCCTGCCGGGAAATTACAGTGATATGTGCCCGTCCAAATGCCTAACAGCTACTCTCTCATTGGTTCTCCCTCTTCCCTTTCATCCTCTGCCAAATTGGCAACCTGTGCGAACCAAGAGGTTAAAGGGGCTGTCTCTCCAAGTTGGGAGGTTGATAGTAAAGCAGACGGAAAGTCAAACCGGAGCACCAGGAGAGGGACTATTCGTTGAGTTTTAGAAACCTTTCGTATTCACAGTGTGTCCGTTCCCTAGGTTTCCCGCACATGTTATAGCTGTAGTAATATTCCCTTCAACCTGGAGAGTTCGGACCCATGGAATGGGTGCCATGCATTATTGCTTTAAAGGGTCTGCATTTGCTCACCCAATCTCACCAAGCATCTCAGTCCCAAGTGTCCAGCCTTATGCCACATCCAGCTGTCGTTGTAGATAGGGTCATTCCAGCTTTCATCAGAGACCCTGAAGGAATTGTAAAGAATTTCCCAGTTTTTTTGTTTTGTTTTTGAAATTCCTTTTTATAGTGGGTTTGAGCTGATTCTCGCTGCCATCTTTATGCCAGTCTAGACACACTTGGTTCCCTTACGGAGACATATCAATACATAGGTTTTAAGATTCTTACTAGTCAGATATTTTCCTCTGCGGGAAATATGGGGTTTTGAGTCCCTTTCACTGAGCACGGTGTAGGTCTTGTGTATTCCATAGTTTGTTTTTGGAACGGTACCTGTGCTTATATCAAACTCTGGTTTTATGCATCACCCCACCTCTCCTTCCCCCTTAAGCAGGTATAAGAGTGTTTTCTAAATGTGAGACACTGTTCTCTTTCCTAAATCAGTTCAAGTGTAGCCATGTTTACAGGATCTTCATAAGTGATATCTTATGATAAGTTTCTTTTTCTCTGTGACTTATTTCACTTAGAATCATCGTACCTGAATCCACCCATTTTGCTGCTACTGGTCTTATGACATTGATTTCATGGCTGAGGGATATTCCATCGTACGTAAGTACCACAATTTTTTGAACCATGTTTATATTTTCTGGGATACTTAAGGTGTATCCAAGTTGAGGTCCTTGTATGCAGTGCAGCCCTAAATTTTGGGGTGGCTCTGTCTTATTGATTTTCAGTTTTCCCAAGGTATATTCCCTAGACTGGTAGTGCCCTTGGCTCTGTAGCTCTGTTCTTTACTTGTTTTAGGGAACAGAATGCATTCCTCCAGAGAGGCAGTTGGCAATTTACATCCCGCCCATCAGCATAACAAGGCTCCCTGTTCTCCAGGGCCTGTCTTGCCTTTCTTGTTCTTACACATTTTGTGGATGTCCCTTTTGACCGGTGGGAAGTGATACTTCTTTGTAGTGCAGATTTGCATTGCCCGCTTGCTTGCTTGGCCAAAAAGGGCGTATGCGTTTTCTCCTGAATATATTCAGGAGAAAATGCATACGCCCTTTTTGGCCAAGTGCATCATTTTCGAAGTTGTGCCCCTCTTCCTGTGCTTTAAAGGCGATTCCAACGTAACTCTTGAAATCTGTTTCCTGCTATTCTGCCTCGCTTTCAAGTCCGCCTCGTTGCCTTCCCTCAACAGATTTTTGGACGATAGTTGTCCTTTATTACTCGGCCAGTTTGTGAATTGCTGTGCCCCTGAGCTCCATTTTTCAACTCGTTTTTGGTGAGCTGACCGCAAGTCCAAAATTTTGGTTCAGGACCTATACTGGTTCCCGGTGGGTGGCTGAGAATTTGGTTAATTCTTCTTCCTGCCGGGAAATTACAGTGATATGTGCCCGTCCAAATGCCTAACAGCTACTCTCTCATTGGTTCTCCCTCTTCCCTTTCATCCTCTGCCAAATTGGCAACCTGTGCGAACCAAGAGGTTAAAGGGGCTGTCTCTCCAAGTTGGGAGGTTGATAGTAAAGCAGACGGAAAGTCAAACCGGAGCACCAGGAGAGGGACTATTCGTTGAGTTTTAGAAACCTTTCGTATTCACAGTGTGTCCGTTCCCTAGGTTTCCCGCACATGTTATAGCTGTAGTAATATTCCCTTCAACCTGGAGAGTTCGGACCCATGGAATGGGTGCCATGCATTATTGCTTTAAAGGGTCTGCATTTGCTCACCCAATCTCACCAAGCATCTCAGTCCCAAGTGTCCAGCCTTATGCCACCTCCAGCTGTCGTTGTAGATAGGGTCATTCCAGCTTTCATCAGAGACCCTGAAGGAATTGTAAAGAATTTCCCAGTTTTTTTGTTTTGTTTTTGAAATTCATTTTTATAGTGGGTTTGAGCTGATTCTCGCTGCCATGTTTATGCCAGTCTAGACACACTTGATTCCCTTACGGAGACATATCAATACATAGGTTTTAAGATTCTTACTAGTCAGATATTTTCCTCTGCGGGAAATATGGGGTTTTGAGTCCCTTTCACTGAGGACGGTGTAGGTCTTGTCTATTCCATAGTTGGTTTTTGGAACGGTACCTGTGCTTATATCAAACTCTGGTTTTATGCATCACCCCACCTCTCCTTCCCCCTTAAGCAGGTATAAGAGTGTTTTCTAAATGTGAGACACTGTTCTCTTTCCTAACTCAGTTCAAGTGTAGCCATGTTTACAGGATCTTCATAAGTGATATCTTATGATAAGTTTCTTTTTCTGTGTGACTTATTTCACTTAGAATCATCGTACCTGAATCCACCCATTTTGCTGCTACTGGTCTTATGACATTGATTTCATGGCTGAGGGATATTCCATCGTACGTAAGTACCACAATTTTTTGAACCATGTTTATATTTTCTGGGATACTTAAGGTGTATCCAAGTTGAGGTCCTTTTATGCAGTGCAGCCCTAAATTTTGGGGTGGCTCTGTCTTATTGATTTTCAGTTTTCCCAAGGTATATTCCGTAGACTGGTAGTGCCCTTGGCTCTGTAGCTCTGTTCTTTACTTGTTTTAGGGAACACAATGCACTCCTCCAGAGAGGCAGTTGGCAATTTACATCCCGCCCATCAGCATAACAAGGCTCCCTGTTCTCCAGGGCCTGTCTTGCCTTTCTTGTTCTTACACATTTTGTGGATGTCCCTTTTGACCGGTGGGAAGTGATACTTCTTTGTAGTGCAGATTTGCATTGCCCGCTTGCTTGCTTGGCCAAAAAGGGCGTATGCGTTTTCTCCTGAATATATTCAGGAGAAAACGCATACGCCCTTTTTGGCCAAGTGCATCATTGTCGAAGTTGTGCCCCTCTTCCTGTGCTTTAAAGGCGATTCCAACGTACCTCTTGAAATCTGTTTCCTGCTATTCTGCCTCGCTTTCAAGTCCGCCTCGTTGCCTTCCCTCAACAGATTTTTGGACGATAGTTGTCCTTTATTACTCGGCCAGTTTGTGAATTGCTGTGCCCCTGAGCTCCATTTTTCAACTCGTTTTTGGTGAGCTGACCGCAAGTCCAAAATTTTGGTTCAGGACCTATACTGGTTCCCGGTGGGTGGCTGAGAATTTGGTTAATTCTTCTTCCTGCCGGGAAATTACAGTGATATGTGCCCGTCCAAATGCCTAACAGCTACTCTCTCATTGGTTCTCCCTCTTCCCTTTCATCCTCTGCCAAATTGGCAACCTGTGCGAACCAAGAGGTTAAAGGGGCTGTCTCTCCAAGTTGGGAGGTTGATAGTAAAGCAGACGGAAAGTCAAACCGGAGCACCAGGAGAGGGACTATTCGTTGAGTTTTAGAAACCTTTCGTATTCACAGTGTGTCCGTTCCCTAGGTTTCCCGCACATGTTATAGCTGTAGTAATATTCCCTTCAACCTGGAGAGTTCGGACCCATGGAATGGGTGCCATGCATTATTGCTTTAAAGGGTCTGCATTTGCTCACCCAATCTCACCAATCGTCTCAGTCCCAAGTGTCCCTCCTTATGCCACATCCAGCTGTCGTTGTAGATAGGGTCATTCCAGCTTTCATCAGAGACCCTGAATGAATTGTAAAGAATTTCCCAGTTTTTTTGTTTTGTTTTTGAAATTCCTTTTTATAGTGGGTTTGAGCTGATTCTCGCTGCCATGTTTATGCCTGTCTAGACACACTTGATTCCCTTACGGAGACATATCAATACATAGGTTTTAAGATTCTTACTAGTCAGATATTTTCCTCTGCGGGTAATATGGGGTTTTGAGTCCCTTTCACTGAGGACGGTGTAGGTCTTGTGTATTCCATAGTTGGTTTTTGGAACTGTACCTGTGCTTATATCAAACTCTGGTTTTATGCATCACCCCACCTCTCCTTCCCCCTTAAGCAGGTATAAGAGTGTTTTCTAAATGTGAGACACTGTTCTCTTTCCTAACTCAGTTCAAGTGTAGCCATGTTTACAGGATCTTCATAAGTGATATCTTGTGATAAGTTTCTTTTTCTGTGTGACTTATTTCACTTAGAATCATCGTACCTGAATCCAACCATTTTGTTGCTACTGGTCTTATGACATTGATTTCATGGCTGAGGGATATTCCATCGTACGTAAGTACCACAATTTTTTGAACCATGTTTATATTTTCTGGGATACTTAAGGTGTATCCAAGTTGAGGTGCTTGTATGCAGTGCAGCCCTAAATTTTGGGGTGGCTCTGTCTTATTGATTTTCAGTTTTCCCAAGGTATATTCCCTAGACTGGAAGTGCGCTTGGCTCTGTAGCTCTGTTCTTTACTTGTTTTAGGGAACAGAATGCACTCCTCCAGAGAGGCAGTTGGCAATTTACATCCCGCCCATCAGCATAACAAGGCTCCCTGTTCTCCAGGGCCTGTCTTGCCTTTCTTGTTCTTACACATTTTGTGGATGTCCCTTTTGACCGGTGGGAAGTGATACTTCTTTGTAGTGCAGATTTGCATTGCCCGCTTGCTTGCTTGGCCAAAAAGGGCGTATGCGTTTTCTCCTGAATATATTCAGGAGAAAACGCATACGCCCTTTTTGGCCAAGTGCATCATTGTCGAAGTTGTGCCCCTCTTCCTGTGCTTTAAAGGCGATTCCAACGTACCTCTTGAAATCTGTTTCCTGCTATTCTGCCTCGCTTTCAAGTCCGCCTCGTTGCCTTCCCTCAACAGATTTTTGGACGATAGTTGTCCTTTATTACTCGGCCAGTTTGTGAATTGCTGTGCCCCTGAGCTCCATTTTTCAACTCGTTTTTGGTGAGCTGACCGCAAGTCCAAAATTTTGGTTCAGGACCTATACTGGTTCCCGGTGGGTGGCTGAGAATTTGGTTAATTCTTCTTCCTGCCGGGAAATTACAGTGATATGTGCCCGTCCAAATGCCTAACAGCTACTCTCTCATTGGTTCTCCCTCTTCCCTTTCATCCTCTGCCAAATTGGCAACCTGTGCGAACCAAGAGGTTAAAGGGGCTGTCTCTCCAAGTTGGGAGGTTGATAGTAAAGCAGACGGAAAGTCAAACCGGAGCACCAGGAGAGGGACTATTCGTTGAGTTTTAGAGACTTTTCGTATTCACAGTGTGTCCGTTCCCTAGGTTTCCCGCACATGTTATAGCTGTAGTAATATTCCCTTCAACCTGGAGAGTTCGGACCCATGGAATGGGTGCCTTGCATTATTGCTTTAAAGGGTCTGCATTTGCTCACCCAATCTCACCAAGCATCTCAGTCCCAAGTGTCCAGCCTTATGCCACATCCAGCTGTCGTTGTAGATAGGGTCATTCCAGCTTTCATCAGAGACCCTGAAGGAATTGTAAAGAATTTCCCAGTTTTTTTGTTTTGTTTTTGAAATTCCTTTTTATAGTGGGTTTGAGCTGATTCTCGCTGCCATGTTTATGCCAGTCTAGACACACTTGATTCCCTTACGGAGACATATCAATACATAGGTTTTAAGATTCTTACTAGTCAGATATTTTCCTCTGCGGGAAATATGGGGTTTTGAGTCCCTTTCACTGAGGACGGTGTAGGTCTTGTCTATTCCATAGTTGGTTTTTGGAACGGTACCTGTGCTTATATCAAACTCTGGTTTTATGCATCACCCCACCTCTCCTTCCCCCTTAAGCAGGTATAAGAGTGTTTTCTAAATGTGAGACACTGTTCTCTTTCCTAACTCAGTTCAAGTGTAGCCATGTTTACAGGATCTTCATAAGTGATATCTTATGATAAGTTTCTTTTTCTGTGTGACTTATTTCACTTAGAATCATCGTACCTCAATCCTCCCATTTTGCTGCTACTGGTCTTATGACATTGATTTCATGGCTGAGGGATATTCCATCGTACGTAAGTACCACAATTTTTTGAACCATGTTTATATTTTCTGGGATACTTAAGGTGTATCCAAGTTGAGGTCCTTGTATGCAGTGCAGCCCTAAATTTTGGGGTGGCTCTGTCTTATTGATTTTCAGTTTTCCCAAGGTATATTCCCTAGACTGGTAGTGCCCTTGGCTCTGTAGCTCTGTTCTTTACTTGTTTTAGGGAACAGAATGCACTCCTCCAGAGAGGCAGTTGGCAATTTACATCCCGCCCATCAGCATAACAAGGCTCCCTGTTCTCCAGGGCCTGTCTTGCCTTTCTTGTTCTTACACATTTTGTGGATGTCCCTTTTGACCGGTGGGAAGTGATACTTCTTTGTAGTGCAGATTTGCATTGCCCGCTTGCTTGCTTGGCCAAAAAGGGCGTATGCGTTTTCTCCTGAATATATTCAGGAGAAAACGCATACGCCCTTTTTGGCCAAGTGCATCATTGTCGAAGTTGTGCCCCTCTTCCTGTGCTTTAAAGGCGATTCCAACGTACCTCTTGAAATCTGTTTCCTGCTATTCTGCCTCGCTTTCAAGTCCGCCTCGTAGCCTTCCCTCAACAGATTTTTGGACGATAGTTGTCCTTTATTACTCGGCCAGTTTGTGAATTGCTGTGCCCCTGAGCTCCATTTTTCAACTCGTTTTTGGTGAGCTGACCGCAAGTCCAAAATTTTGGTTCAGGACCTATACTGGTTCCCGGTGGGTGGCTGAGGATTTGGTTAATTCTTCTTCCTGCTGGGAAATTACAGTGATATGTGCCCGTCCAAATGCCTAACAGCTACTCTCTCATTGGTTCTCCCTCTTCCCTTTCATCCTCTGCCAAATTGGCAACCTGTGCGAACCAAGAGGTTAAAGGAGCTGTCTCTCCAAGTTGGGAGGTTGATAGTAAAGCAGACGGAAAGTCAAACCGGAGCACCAGGAGAGGGACTATTCGTTGAGTTTTAGAAACCTTTCGTATTCACAGTGTGTCCGTTCCCTAGGTTTCCCGCACATGTTATAGCTGTAGTAATATTCCCTTCAACCTGGAGAGTTCGGACCCATGGAATGGGTGCCTTGCATTATTGCTTTAAAGGGTCTGCATTTGCTCACCCAATCTCACCAAGCATCTCAGTCCCAAGTGTCCAGCCTTATGCCACATCCAGCTGTCGTTGTAGATAGGGTCATTCCAGCTTTCATCAGAGACCCTGAAGGAATTGTAAAGAATTTCCCAGTTTTTTTGTTTTGTTTTTGAAATTCCTTTTTATAGTGGGTTTAAGCTGATTCTCGCTGCCATGTTTATGCCAGTGTAGACACACTTGATTCCCTTACGGAGACATATCAATACATAGGTTTTAAGCTTCTTACTAGTCAGATACTTTCCTCTGCGGGAAATATGGGGTTTTGAGTCCCTTTCACTGAGGACGGTGTAGGTCTTGTGTATTCCATAGTTGGTTTTTGGAACGGTACCTGTGCTTATATCAAACTCTGGTTTTATGCATCACCCCACCTCTCCTTCCCCCTTAAGCAGGTATAAGAGTGTTTTCTAAATGTGAGACACTGTTCTCTTTCCTAACTCAGTTCAAGTGTAGCCATGTTTACAGGATCTTCATAAGTGATATCTTATGATAAGTTTCTTTTTCTGTGTGACTTATTTCACTTAGAATCATCGTACCTGAATCCACCCATTTTGTTGCTACTGGTCTTATGACATTGATTTCATGGCTGAGGGATATTCCATCGTACGTAAGTACCACAATTTTTTGAACCATGTTTATATTTTCTGGGATACTTAAGGTGTATCCAAGTTGAGGTCCTTGTATGCAGTGAAGCCCTAAATTTTGGGGTGGCTCTGTCTTATTGATTTTCAGTTTTCCCAAGGTATATTCCCTAGACTGGTAGTGCCCTTGGCTCTGTAGCTCTGTTCTTTACTTGTTTTAGGGAACAGAATGCACTCCTCCAGAGAGGCAGTTGGCAATTTACATCCCGCCCATCAGCATAACAAGGCTCCCTGTTCTCCAGGGCCTGTCTTGCCTTTCTTGTTCTTACACATTTTGTGGATGTCCCTTTTGACCGGTGGGAAGTGATACTTCTTTGTAGTGCAGATTTGCATTGCCCGCTTGCTTGCTTGGCCAAAAAGGGCGTATGCGTTTTCTCCTGAATATATTCAGGACAAAATGCATACGCCCTTTTTGGCCAAGTGCATCATTGTCGAAGTTGTGCCCCTCTTCCTGTGCTTTAAAGGCGATTCCAACGTACCTCTTGAAATCTGTTTCCTGCTATTCTGCCTCGCTTTCAAGTCCGCCTCGTTGCCTTCCCTCAACAGATTTTTGGACGATAGTTGTCCTTTATTACTCGGCCAGTTTGTGAATTGCTGTGCCCCTGAGCTCCATTTTTCAACTCGTTTTTGGTGAGCTGACCGCAAGTCCAAAATTTTGGTTCAGGACCTATACTGGTTCCCGGTGGGTGGCTGAGAATTTGGTTAATTCTTCTTCCTGCCGGGAAATTACAGTGATATGTGCCCGTCCAAATGCCTAACAGCTACTCTCTCATTGGTTCTCCCTCTTCCCTTTCATCCTCTGCCAAATTGGCAACCTGTGCGAACCAAGAGGTTAAAGGGGCTGTCTCTCCAAGTTGGGAGGTTGATAGTAAAGCAGACGGAAAGTCAAACCGGAGCACCAGGAGAGGGACTATTCGTTGAGTTTTAGAAACCTTTCGTATTCACAGTGTGTCCGTTCCCTAGGTTTCCCGCACATGTTATAGCTGTAGTAATATTCCCTTCAACCTGGAGAGTTCGGACCCATGGAATGGGTGCCATGCATTATTGCTTTAAAGGGTCTGCATTTGCTCACCCAATCTCACCAAGCATCTCAGTCCCAAGTGTCCAGCCTTATGCCACCTCCAGCTGTCGTTGTAGATAGGGTCATTCCAGCTTTCATCAGAGACCCTGAAGGAATTGTAAAGAATTTCCCAGTTTTTTTGTTTTGTTTTTGAAATTCATTTTTATAGTGGGTTTAAGCTGATTCTCGCTGCCATGTTTATGCCAGTCTAGACACACTTGATTCCCTTACGGAGACATATCAATACATAGGTTTTAAGATTCTTACTAGTCAGATATTTTCCTCTGCGGGAAATATGGGGTTTTGAGTCCCTTTCACTGAGGACGGTGTAGGTCTTGTCTATTCCATAGTTGGTTTTTGGAACGGTACCTGTGCTTATATCAAACTCTGGTTTTATGCATCACCCCACCTCTCCTTCCCCCTTAAGCAGGTATAAGAGTGTTTTCTAAATGTGAGACACTGTTCTCTTTCCTAACTCAGTTCAAGTGTAGCCATGTTTACAGGATCTTCATAAGTGATATCTTATGATAAGTTTCTTTTTCTGTGTGACTTATTTCACTTAGAATCATCGTACCTGAATCCACCCATTTTGCTGCTACTGGTCTTATGACATTGATTTCATGGCTGAGGGATATTCCATCGTACGTAAGTACCACAATTTTTTGAACCATGTTTATATTTTCTGGGATACTTAAGGTGTATCCAAGTTGAGGTCCTTGTATGCAGTGCAGCCCTAAATTTTGGGGTGGCTCTGTCTTATTGATTTTCAGTTTTCCCAAGGTATATTCCGTAGACTGGTAGTGCCCTTGGCTCTGTAGCTCTGTTCTTTACTTGTTTTAGGGAACACAATGCACTCCTCCAGAGAGGCAGTTGGCAATTTACATCCCGCCCATCAGCATAACAAGGCTCCCTGTTCTCCAGGGCCTGTCTTGCCTTTCTTGTTCTTACACATTTTGTGGATGTCCCTTTTGACCGGTGGGAAGTGATACTTCTTTGTAGTGCAGATTTGCATTGCCCGCTTGCTTGCTTGGCCAAAAAGGGCGTATGCGTTTTCTCCTGAATATATTCAGGAGAAAACGCATACGCCCTTTTTGGCCAAGTGCATCATTGTCGAAGTTGTGCCCCTCTTCCTGTGCTTTAAAGGCGATTCCAACGTACCTCTTGAAATCTGTTTCCTGCTATTCTGCCTCGCTTTCAAGTCCGCCTCGTTGCCTTCCCTCAACAGATTTTTGGACGATAGTTGTCCTTTATTACTCGGCCAGTTTGTGAATTGCTGTGCCCCTGAGCTCCATTTTTCAACTCGTTTTTGGTGAGCTGACCGCAAGTCCAAAATTTTGGTTCAGGACCTATACTGGTTCCCGGTGGGTGGCTGAGAATTTGGTTAATTCTTCTTCCTGCCGGGAAATTACAGTGATATGTGCCCGTCCAAATGCCTAACAGCTACTCTCTCATTGGTTCTCCCTCTTCCCTTTCATCCTCTGCCAAATTGGCAACCTGTGCGAACCAAGAGGTTAAAGGGGCTGTCTCTCCAAGTTGGGAGGTTGATAGTAAAGCAGACGGAAAGTCAAACCGGAGCACCAGGAGAGGGACTATTCGTTGAGTTTTAGAAACCTTTCATATTCACAGTGTCTCCGTTCCCTAGGTTTCCCGCACATGTTATAGCTGTAGTAATATTCCCTTCAACCTGGAGAGTTCGGACCCATGGAATGGGTGCCATGCATTATTGCTTTAAAGGGTCTGCATTTGCTCACCCAATCTCACTAAGCATCTCAGTCCCAAGTGTCCAGCCTTATGCCACATCCAGCTGTCGTTGTAGATAGGGTCATTCCAGCTTTCATCAGAGACCCTGAAGGAATTGTAAAGAATTTCCCAGTTTTTTTGTTTTGTTTTTGAAATTCCTTTTTATAGTGGGTTTGAGCTGATTCTCGCTGCCATGTTTATGCCAGTCTAGACACACTTGGTTCCCTTACGGAGACATATCAATACATAGGTTTTAAGATTCTTACTAGTCAGATATTTTCCTCTGCGGGAAATATGGGGTTTTGAGTCCCTTTCACTGAGCACGGTGTAGGTCTTGTGTATTCCATAGTTTGTTTTTGGAACGGTACCTGTGCTTATATCAAACTCTGGTTTTATGCATCACCCCACCTCTCCTTCCCCCTTAAGCAGGTATAAGAGTGTTTTCTAAATGTGAGACACTGTTCTCTTTCCTAAATCAGTTCAAGTGTAGCCATGTTTACAGGATCTTCATAAGTGATATCTTATGATAAGTTTCTTTTTCTGTGTGACTTATTTCACTTAGAATCATCGTACCTGAATCCACCCATTTTGCTGCTACTGGTCTTATGACATTGATTTCATGGCTGAGGGATATTCCATCGTACGTAAGTACCACAATTTTTTGAACCATGTTTATATTTTCTGGGATACTTAAGGTGTATCCAAGTTGAGGTCCTTGTATGCAGTGCAGCCCTAAATTTTGGGGTGGCTCTGTCTTATTGATTTTCAGTTTTCCCAAGGTATATTCCCTAGACTGGTAGTGCCCTTGGCTCTGTAGCTCTGTTCTTTACTTGTTTTAGGGAACAGAATGCATTCCTCCAGAGAGGCAGTTGGCAATTTACATCCCGCCCATCAGCATAACAAGGCTCCCTGTTCTCCAGGGCCTGTCTTGCCTTTCTTGTTCTTACACATTTTGTGGATGTCCCTTTTGACCGGTGGGAAGTGATACTTCTTTGTAGTGCAGATTTGCATTGCCCGCTTGCTTGCTTGGCCAAAAAGGGCGTATGCGTTTTCTCCTGAATATATTCAGGAGAAAATGCATACGCCCTTTTTGGCCAAGTGCATCATTGTCGAAGTTGTGCCCCTCTTCCTGTGCTTTAAAGGCGATTCCAACGTACCTCTTGAAATCTGTTTCCTGCTATTCTGCCTCGCTTTCAAGTCCGCCTCGTTGCCTTCCCTCAACAGATTTTTGGACGATAGTTGTCCTTTATTACTCGGCCAGTTTGTGAATTGCTGTGCCCCTGAGCTCCATTTTTCAACTCGTTTTTGGTGAGCTGACCGCAAGTCCAAAATTTTGGTTCAGGACCTATACTGGTTCCCGGTGGGTGGCTGAGAATTTGGTTAATTCTTCTTCCTGCCGGGAAATTACAGTGATATGTGCCCGTCCAAATGCCTAACAGCTACTCTCTCATTGGTTCTCCCTCTTCCCTTTCATCCTCTGCCAAATTGGCAACCTGTGCGAACCAAGAGGTTAAAGGGGCTGTCTCTCCAAGTTGGGAGGTTGATAGTAAAGCAGACGGAAAGTCAAACCGGAGCACCAGGAGAGGGACTATTCGTTGAGTTTTAGAAACCTTTCGTATTCACAGTGTGTCCGTTCCCTAGGTTTCCCGCACATGTTATAGCTGTAGTAATATTCCCTTCAACCTGGAGAGTCCGGACCCATGGAATGGGTGCCATGCATTATTGCTTTAAAGGGTCTGCATTTGCTCACCCAATCTCACCAAGCATCTCAGTCCCAAGTGTCCAGCCTTATGCCACCTCCAGCTGTCGTTGTAGATAGGGTCATTCCAGCTTTCATCAGAGACCCTGAAGGAATTGTAAAGAATTTCCCAGTTTTTTTGTTTTGTTTTTGAAATTCATTTTTATAGTGGGTTTAAGCTGATTCTCGCTGCCATGTTTATGCCAGTCTAGACACACTTGATTCCCTTACGGAGACATATCAATACATAGGTTTTAAGATTCTTACTAGTCAGATATTTTCCTCTGCGGGAAATATGGGGTTTTGAGTCCCTTTCACTGAGGACGGTGTAGGTCTTGTCTATTCCATAGTTGGTTTTTGGAACGGTACCTGTGCTTATATCAAACTCTGGTTTTATGCATCACCCCACCTCTCCTTCCCCCTTAAGCAGGTATAAGAGTGTTTTCTAAATGTGAGACACTGTTCTCTTTCCTAACTCAGTTCAAGTGTAGCCATGTTTACAGGATCTTCATAAGTGATATCTTATGATAAGTTTCTTTTTCTGTGTGACTTATTTCACTTAGAATCATCGTACCTGAATCCACCCATTTTGCTGCTACTGGTCTTATGACATTGATTTCATGGCTGAGGGATATTCCATCGTACGTAAGTACCACAATTTTTTGAACCATGTTTATATTTTCTGGGATACTTAAGGTGTATCCAAGTTGAAGTCCTTGTATGCAGTGCAGCCCTAAATTTTGGGGTGGCTCTGTCTTATTGATTTTCAGTTTTCCCAAGGTATATTCCGTAGACTGGTAGTGCCCTTGGCTCTGTAGCTCTGTTCTTTACTTGTTTTAGGGAACACAATGCACTCCTCCAGAGAGGCAGTTGGCAATTTACATCCCGCCCATCAGCATAACAAGGCTCCCTGTTCTCCAGGGCCTGTCTTGCCTTTCTGGTTTTTACACATTTTGTGGATGTCCCTTTTGACCGGTGGGAAGTGATACTTCTTTGTAGTGCAGATTTGCATTGCCCGCTTGCTTGCTTGGCCAAAAAGGGCGTATGTGTTTTCTCCTGAATATATTCAGGAGAAAACGCATACGCCCTTTTTGGCCAAGTGCATCATTGTCGAAGTTGTGCCCCTCTTCCTGTGCTTTAAAGGCGATTCCAACGTACCTCTTGAAATCTGTTTCCTGCTATTCTGCCTCGCTTTCAAGTCCGCCTCGTTGCCTTCCCTCAACAGATTTTTGGACGATAGTTGTCCTTTATTACTCGGCCAGTTTGTGAATTGCTGTGCCCCTGAGCTCCATTTTTCAACTCGTTTTTGGTGAGCTGACCGCAAGTCCAAAATTTTGGTTCAGGACCTATACTGGTTCCCGGTGGGTGGCTGAGAATTTGGTTAATTCTTCTTCCTGCCGGGAAATTACAGTGATATGTGCCCGTCCAAATGCCTAACAGCTACTCTCTCATTGGTTCTCCCTCTTCCCTTTCATCCTCTGCCAAATTGGCAACCTGTGCGAACCAAGAGGTTAAAGGGGCTGTCTCTCCAAGTTGGGAGGTTGATAGTAAAGCAGACGGAAAGTCAAACCGGAGCACCAGGAGAGGGACTATTCGTTGAGTTTTAGAAACCTTCCGTATTCACAGTGTGTCCGTTCTCTAGGTTTCCCGCACATGTTATAGCTGTAGTAATATTCCCTTCAACCTGGAGAGTTCGGACCCATGGAATGGGTGCCATGCATTATTGCTTTAAAGGGTCTGCATTTGCTCACCCAATCTCACCAATCGTCTCAGTCCCAAGTGTCCCTCCTTATGCCACATCCAGCTGTCATTGTAGATAGGGTCATTCCAGCTTTCATCAGAGACCCTGAAGGAATTGTAAAGAATTTCCCAGTTTTTTTGTTTTGTTTTTGAAATTCCTTTTTATAGTGGGTTTGAGCTGATTCTCGCTGCCATGTTTATGCCAGTCTAGACACACTTGATTCCCTTACGGAGACATATCAATACATAGGTTTTAAGATTCTTACTAGTCAGATATTTTCCTCTGCGGGAAATATGGGGTTTTGAGTCCCTTTCACTGAGGACGGTGTAGGTCTTGTCTATTCCATAGTTGGTTTTTGGAACGGTACCTGTGCTTATATCAAACTCTGGTTTTATGCATCACCCCACCTCTCCTTCCCCCTTAAGCAGGTATAAGAGTGTTTTCTAAATGTGAGACACTGTTCTCTTTCCTAACTCAGTTCAAGTGTAGCCATGTTTACAGGATCTTCATAAGTGATATCTTATGATAAGTTTCTTTTTCTGTGTGACTTATTTCACTTAGAATCATCGTACCTCAATCCTCCCATTTTGCTGCTACTGGTCTTATGACATTGATTTCATGGCTGAGGGATATTCCATCGTACGTAAGTACCACAATTTTTTGAACCATGTTTATATTTTCTGGGATACTTAAGGTGTATCCAAGTTGAGGTCCTTGTATGCAGTGCAGCCCTAAATTTTGGGGTGGCTCTGTCTTATTGATTTTCAGTTTTCCCAAGGTATATTCCCTAGACTGGTAGTGCCCTTGGCTCTGTAGCTCTGTTCTTTACTTGTTTTAGGGAACAGAATGCACTCCTCCAGAGAGGCAGTTGGCAATTTACATCCCGCCCATCAGCATAACAAGGCTCCCTGTTCTCCAGGGCCTGTCTTGCCTTTCTTGTTCTTACACATTTTGTGGATGTCCCTTTTGACCGGTGGGAAGTGATACTTCTTTGTAGTGCAGATTTGCATTGCCCGCTTGCTTGCTTGGCCAAAAAGGGCGTATGCGTTTTCTCCTGAATATATTCAGGAGAAAACGCATACGCCCTTTTTGGCCAAGTGCATCATTGTCGAAGTTGTGCCCCTCTTCCTGTGCTTTAAAGGCGATTCCAACGTACCTCTTGAAATCTGTTTCCTGCTATTCTGCCTCGCTTTCAAGTCCGCCTCGTAGCCTTCCCTCAACAGATTTTTGGACGATAGTTGTCCTTTATTACTCGGCCAGTTTGTGAATTGCTGTGCCCCTGAGCTCCATTTTTCAACTCGTTTTTGGTGAGCTGACCGCAAGTCCAAAATTTTGGTTCAGGACCTATACTGGTTCCCGGTGGGTGGCTGAGGATTTGGTTAATTCTTCTTCCTGCTGGGAAATTACAGTGATATGTGCCCGTCCAAATGCCTAACAGCTACTCTCTCATTGGTTCTCCCTCTTCCCTTTCATCCTCTGCCAAATTGGCAACCTGTGCGAACCAAGAGGTTAAAGGGGCTGTCTCTCCAAGTTGGGAGGTTGATAGTAAAGCAGACGGAAAGTCAAACCGGAGCACCAGGAGAGGGACTATTCGTTGAGTTTTAGAAACCTTTCGTATTCACAGTGTGTCCGTTCCCTAGGTTTCCCGCACATGTTATAGCTGTAGTAATATTCCCTTCAACCTGGAGAGTTCGGACCCATGGAATGGGTGCCTTGCATTATTGCTTTAAAGGGTCTGCATTTGCTCACCCAATCTCACCAAGCATCTCAGTCCCAAGTGTCCAGCCTTATGCCACATCCAGCTGTCGTTGTAGATAGGGTCATTCCAGCTTTCATCAGAGACCCTGAAGGAATTGTAAAGAATTTCCCAGTTTTTTTGTTTTGTTTTTGAAATTCCTTTTTATAGTGGGTTTAAGCTGATTCTCGCTGCCATGTTTATGCCAGTCTAGACACACTTGATTCCCTTACGGAGACATATCAATACATAGGTTTTAAGCTTCTTAGTAGTCAGATACTTTCCTCTGCGGGAAATATGGGGTTTTGAGTCCCTTTCACTGAGGACGGTGTAGGTCTTGTGTATTCCATAGTTGGTTTTTGGAACGGTACCTGTGCTTATATCAAACTCTGGTTTTATGCATCACCCCACCTCTCCTTCCCCCTTAAGCAGGTATAAGAGTGTTTTCTAAATGTGAGACACTGTTCTCTTTCCTAACTCAGTTCAAGTGTAGCCATGTTTACAGGATCTTCATAAGTGATATCTTATGATAAGTTTCTTTTTCTGTGTGACTTATTTCACTTAGAATCATCGTACCTGAATCCACCCATTTTGTTGCTACTGGTCTTATGACATTGATTTCATGGCTGAGGGATATTCCATCGTACGTAAGTACCACAATTTTTTGAACCATGTTTATATTTTCTGGGATACTTAAGGTGTATCCAAGTTGAGGTCCTTGTATGCAGTGAAGCCCTAAATTTTGGGGTGGCTCTGTCTTATTGATTTTCAGTTTTCCCAAGGTATATTCCCTAGACTGGTAGTGCCCTTGGCTCTGTAGCTCTGTTCTTTACTTGTTTTAGGGAACAGAATGCACTCCTCCAGAGAGGCAGTTGGCAATTTACATCCCGCCCATCAGCATAACAAGGCTCCCTGTTCTCCAGGGCCTGTCTTGCCTTTCTTGTTCTTACACATTTTGTGGATGTCCCTTTTGACCGGTGGGAAGTGATACTTCTTTGTAGTGCAGATTTGCATTGCCCGCTTGCTTGCTTGGCCAAAAAGGGCGTATGCGTTTTCTCCTGAATATATTCAGGAGAAAACGCATACGCCCTTTTTGGCCAAGTGCATCATTGTCGAAGTTGTGCCCCTCTTCCTGTGCTTTAAAGGCGATTCCAACGTACCTCTTGAAATCTGTTTCCTGCTATTCTGCCTCGCTTTCAAGTCCGCCTCGTAGCCTTCCCTCAACAGATTTTTGGACGATAGTTGTCCTTTATTACTCGGCCAGTTTGTGAATTGCTGTGCCCCTGAGCTCCATTTTTCAACTCGTTTTTGGTGAGCTGACCGCAAGTCCAAAATTTTGGTTCAGGACCTATACTGGTTCCCGGTGGGTGGCTGAGGATTTGGTTAATTCTTCTTCCTGCTGGGAAATTACAGTGATATGTGCCCGTCCAAATGCCTAACAGCTACTCTCTCATTGGTTCTCCCTCTTCCCTTTCATCCTCTGCCAAATTGGCAACCTGTGCGAACCAAGAGGTTAAAGGGGCTGTCTCTCCAAGTTGGGAGGTTGATAGTAAAGCAGACGGAAAGTCAAACCGGAGCACCAGGAGAGGGACTATTCGTTGAGTTTTAGAAACCTTTCGTATTCACAGTGTGTCCGTTCCCTAGGTTTCCCGCACATGTTATAGCTGTAGTAATATTCCCTTCAACCTGGAGAGTTCGGACCCATGGAATGGGTGCCTTGCATTATTGCTTTAAAGGGTCTGCATTTGCTCACCCAATCTCACCAAGCATCTCAGTCCCAAGTGTCCAGCCTTATGCCACATCCAGCTGTCGTTGTAGATAGGGTCATTCCAGCTTTCATCAGAGACCCTGAAGGAATTGTAAAGAATTTCCCAGTTTTTTTGTTTTGTTTTTGAAATTCCTTTTTATAGTGGGTTTAAGCTGATTCTCGCTGCCATGTTTATGCCAGTCTAGACACACTTGATTCCCTTACGGAGACATATCAATACATAGGTTTTAAGCTTCTTAGTAGTCAGATACTTTCCTCTGCGGGAAATATGGGGTTTTGAGTCCCTTTCACTGAGGACGGTGTAGGTCTTGTGTATTCCATAGTTGGTTTTTGGAACGGTACCTGTGCTTATATCAAACTCTGGTTTTATGCATCACCCCACCTCTCCTTCCCCCTTAAGCAGGTATAAGAGTGTTTTCTAAATGTGAGACACTGTTCTCTTTCCTAAATCAGTTCAAGTGTAGCCATGTTTACAGGATCTTCATAAGTGATATCTTATGATAAGTTTCTTTTTCTCTGTGACTTATTTCACTTAGAATCATCGTACCTGAATCCACCCATTTTGCTGCTACTGGTCTTATGACATTGATTTCATGGCTGAGGGATATTCCATCGTACGTAAGTACCACAATTTTTTGAACCATGTTTATATTTTCTGGGATACTTAAGGTGTATCCAAGTTGAGGTCCTTGTATGCAGTGCAGCCCTAAATTTTGGGGTGGCTCTGTCTTATTGATTTTCAGTTTTCCCAAGGTATATTCCCTAGACTGGTAGTGCCCTTGGCTCTGTAGCTCTGTTCTTTACTTGTTTTAGGGAACAGAATGCATTCCTCCAGAGAGGCAGTTGGCAATTTACATCCCGCCCATCAGCATAACAAGGCTCCCTGTTCTCCAGGGCCTGTCTTGCCTTTCTTGTTCTTACACATTTTGTGGATGTCCCTTTTGACCGGTGGGAAGTGATACTTCTTTGTAGTGCAGATTTGCATTGCCCGCTTGCTTGCTTGGCCAAAAAGGGCGTATGCGTTTTCTCCTGAATATATTCAGGAGAAAATGCATACGCCCTTTTTGGCCAAGTGCATCATTGTCGAAGTTGTGCCCCTCTTCCTGTGCTTTAAAGGCGATTCCAACGTAACTCTTGAAATCTGTTTCCTGCTATTCTGCCTCGCTTTCAAGTCCGCCTCGTTGCCTTCCCTCAACAGATTTTTGGACGATAGTTGTCCTTTATTACTCGGCCAGTTTGTGAATTGCTGTGCCCCTGAGCTCCATTTTTCAACTCGTTTTTGGTGAGCTGACCGCAAGTCCAAAATTTTGGTTCAGGACCTATACTGGTTCCCAGTGGGTGGCTGAGAATTTGGTTAATTCTTCTTCCTGCCGGGAAATTACAGTGATATGTGCCCGTCCAAATGCCTAACAGCTACTCTCTCATTGGTTCTCCCTCTTCCCTTTCATCCTCTGCCAAATTGGCAACCTGTGCGAACCAAGAGGTTAAAGGGGCTGTCTCTCCAAGTTGGGAGGTTGATAGTAAAGCAGACGGAAAGTCAAACCGGAGCACCAGGAGAGGGACTATTCGTTGAGTTTTAGAAACCTTTCGTATTCACAGTGTGTCCGTTCCCTAGGTTTCCCGCACATGTTATAGCTGTAGTAATATTCCCTTCAACCTGGAGAGTTCGGACCCATGGAATGGGTGCCATGCATTATTGCTTTAAAGGGTCTGCATTTGCTCACCCAATCTCACCAAGCATCTCAGTCCCAAGTGTCCAGCCTTATGCCACCTCCAGCTGTCGTTGTAGATAGGGTCATTCCAGCTTTCATCAGAGACCCTGAAGGAATTGTAAAGAATTTCCCAGTTTTTTTGTTTTGTTTTTGAAATTCATTTTTATAGTGGGTTTAAGCTGATTCTCGCTGCCATGTTTATGCCAGTCTAGACACACTTGATTCCCTTACGGAGACATATCAATACATAGGTTTTAAGATTCTTACTAGTCAGATATTTTCCTCTGCGGGAAATATGGGGTTTTGAGTCCCTTTCACTGAGGACGGTGTAGGTCTTGTCTATTCCATAGTTGGTTTTTGGAACGGTACCTGTGCTTATATCAAACTCTGGTTTTATGCATCACCCCACCTCTCCTTCCCCCTTAAGCAGGTATAAGAGTGTTTTCTAAATGTGAGACACTGTTCTCTTTCCTAACTCAGTTCAAGTGTAGCCATGTTTACAGGATCTTCATAAGTGATATCTTATGATAAGTTTCTTTTTCTGTGTGACTTATTTCACTTAGAATCATCGTACCTCAATCCTCCCATTTTGCTGCTACTGGTCTTATGACATTGATTTCATGGCTGAGGGATATTCCATCGTACGTAAGTACCACAATTTTTTGAACCATGTTTATATTTTCTGGGATACTTAAGGTGTATCCAAGTTGAGGTCCTTGTATGCAGTGCAGCCCTAAATTTTGGGGTGGCTCTGTCTTATTGATTTTCAGTTTTCCCAAGGTATATTCCGTAGACTGGTAGTGCCCTTGGCTCTGTAGCTCTGTTCTTTACTTGTTTTAGGGAACACAATGCACTCCTCCAGAGAGGCAGTTGGCAATTTACATCCCGCCCATCAGCATAACAAGGCTCCCTGTTCTCCAGGGCCTGTCTTGCCTTTCTTGTTCTTACACATTTTGTGGATGTCCCTTTTGACCGGTGGGAAGTGATACTTCTTTGTAGTGCAGATTTGCATTGCCCGCTTGCTTGCTTGGCCAAAAAGGGCGTATGCGTTTTCTCCTGAATATATTCAGGAGAAAACGCATACGCCCTTTTTGGCCAAGTGCATCATTGTCGAAGTTGTGCCCCTCTTCCTGTGCTTTAAAGGCGATTCCAACGTACCTCTTGAAATCTGTTTCCTGCTATTCTGCCTCGCTTTCAAGTCCGCCTCGTTGCCTTCCCTCAACAGATTTTTGGACGATAGTTGTCCTTTATTACTCGGCCAGTTTGTGAATTGCTGTGCCCCTGAGCTCCATTTTTCAACTCGTTTTTGGTGAGCTGACCGCAAGTCCAAAATTTTGGTTCAGGACCTATACTGGTTCCCGGTGGGTGGCTGAGAATTTGGTTAATTCTTCTTCCTGCTGGGAAATTACAGTGATATGTGCCCGTCCAAATGCCTAACAGCTACTCTCTCATTGGTTCTCCCTCTTCCCTTTCATCCTCTGCCAAATTGGCAACCTGTGCGAACCAAGAGGTTAAAGGGGCTGTCTCTCCAAGTTGGGAGGTTGATAGTAAAGCAGACGGAAAGTCAAACCGGAGCACCAGGAGAGGGACTATTCGTTGAGTTTTAGAAACCTTTCGTATTCACAGTGTGTCCGTTCCCTAGGTTTCCCGCACATGTTATAGCTGTAGTAATATTCCCTTCAACCTGGAGAGTTCGGACCCATGGAATGGGTGCCATGCATTATTGCTTTAAAGGGTCTGCATTTGCTCACCCAATCTCACCAAGCATCTCAGTCCCAAGTGTCCAGCCTTATGCCACATCCAGCTGTCGTTGTAGATAGGGTCATTCCAGCTTTCATCAGAGACCCTGAAGGAATTGTAAAGAATTTCCCAGTTTTTTTGTTTTGTTTTTGAAATTCCTTTTTATAGTGGGTTTGAGCTGATTCTCGCTGCCATGTTTATGCCAGTCTAGACACACTTGGTTCCCTTACGGAGACATATCAATACATAGGTTTTAAGATTCTTACTAGTCAGATATTTTCCTCTGCGGGAAATATGGGGTTTTGAGTCCCTTTCACTGAGCACGGTGTAGGTCTTGTGTATTCCATAGTTTGTTTTTGGAACGGTACCTGTGCTTATATCAAACTCTGGTTTTATGCATCACCCCACCTCTCCTTCCCCCTTAAGCAGGTATAAGAGTGTTTTCTAAATGTGAGACACTGTTCTCTTTCCTAAATCAGTTCAAGTGTAGCCATGTTTACAGGATCTTCATAAGTGATATCTTATGATAAGTTTCTTTTTCTGTGTGACTTATTTCACTTAGAATCATCGTACCTGAATCCACCCATTTTGCTGCTACTGGTCTTATGACATTGATTTCATGGCTGAGGGATATTCCATCGTACGTAAGTACCACAATTTTTTGAACCATGTTTATATTTTCTGGGATACTTAAGGTGTATCCAAGTTGAGGTCCTTGTATGCAGTGCAGCCCTAAATTTTGGGGTGGCTCTGTCTTATTGATTTTCAGTTTTCCCAAGGTATATTCCCTAGACTTGTATTGCCCTTGGCTCTGTAGCTCTGTTCTTTACTTGTTTTAGGGAACAGAATGCACTCCTCCAGAGAGGCAGTTGGCAATTTACATCCCGCCCATCAGCATAACAAGGCTCCCTGTTCTCCAGGGCCTGTCTTGCCTTTCTTGTTCTTACACATTTTGTGGATGTCCCTTTTGACCGGTGGGAAGTGATACTTCTTTGTAGTGCAGATTTGCATTGCCCGCTTGCTTGCTTGGCCAAAAAGGGCGTATGCGTTTTCTCCTGAATATATTCAGGAGAAAACGCATACGCCCTTTTTGGCCAAGTGCATCATTGTCGAAGTTGTGCCCCTCTTCCTGTGCTTTAAAGGCGATTCCAACGTACCTCTTGAAATCTGTTTCCTTCTATTCTGCCTCGCTTTCAAGTCCGCCTCGTTGCCTTCCCTCAACAGATTTTTGGACGATAGTTGTCCTTTATTACTCGGCCACTTTGTGAATTGCTGTGCCCCTGAGCTCCATTTTTCAACTCGTTTTTGGTGAGCTGTCCGCAAGTCCAAAATTTTGGTTCAGGACCTATACTGGTTCCCGGTGGGTGGCTGAGAATTTGGTTAATTCTTCTTCCTGCCGGGAAATTACAGTGATATGTGCCCGTCCAAATGCCTAACAGCTACTCTCTCATTGGTTCTCCCTCTTCCCTTTCATCCTCTGCCAAATTGGCAACCTGTGCGAACCAAGAGGTTAAAGGGGCTGTCTCTCCAAGTTGGGAGGTTGATAGTAAAGCAGACGGAAAGTCAAACCGGAGCACCAGGAGAGGGACTATTCGTTGAGTTTTAGAAACCTTTCGTATTCACAGTGTGTCCGTTCTCTAGGTTTCCCGCACATGTTATAGCTGTAGTAATATTCCCTTCAACCTGGAGAGTTCGGACCCATGGAATGGGTGCCATGCATTATTGCTTTAAAGGGTCTGCATTTGCTCACCCAATCTCACCAATCGTCTCAGTCCCAAGTGTCCCTCCTTATGCCACATCCAGCTGTCGTTGTAGATAGGGTCATTCCAGCTTTCATCAGAGACCCTGAAGGAATTGTAAAGAATTTCCCAGTTTTTTTGTTTTGTTTTTGAAATTCCTTTTTATAGTGGGTTTGAGCTGATTCTCGCTGCCATGTTTATGCCAGTCTAGACACACTTGATTCCCTTACGGAGACATATCAATACATAGGTTTTAAGATTCTTACTAGTCAGATATTTTCCTCTGCGGGAAATATGGGGTTTTGAGTCCCTTTCACTGAGGACGGTGTAGGTCTTGTCTATTCCATAGTTGGTTTTTGGAACGGTACCTGTGCTTATATCAAACTCTGGTTTTATGCATCACCCCACCTCTCCTTCCCCCTTAAGCAGGTATAAGAGTGTTTTCTAAATGTGAGACACTGTTCTCTTTCCTAACTCAGTTCAAGTGTAGCCATGTTTACAGGATCTTCATAAGTGATATCTTATGATAAGTTTCTTTTTCTGTGTGACTTATTTCACTTAGAATCATCGTACCTCAATCCTCCCATTTTGCTGCTACTGGTCTTATGACATTGATTTCATGGCTGAGGGATATTCCATCGTACGTAAGTACCACAATTTTTTGAACCATGTTTATATTTTCTGGGATACTTAAGGTGTATCCAAGTTGAGGTCCTTGTATGCAGTGCAGCCCTAAATTTTGGGGTGGCTCTGTCTTATTGATTTTCAGTTTTCCCAAGGTATATTGCCTAGACTTGTAGTGCCCTTGGCTCTGTAGCTCTGTTCTTTACTTGTTTTAGGGAACAGAATGCACTCCTCCAGAGAGGCAGTTGGCAATTTACATCCCGCCCATCAGCATAACAAGGCTCCCTGTTCTCCAGGGCCTGTCTTGCCTTTCTTGTTCTTACACATTTTGTGGATGTCCCTTTTGACCGGTGGGAAGTGATACTTCTTTGTAGTGCAGATTTGCATTGCCCGCTTGCTTGCTTGGCCAAAAAGGGCGTATGCGTTTTCTCCTGAATATATTCAGGAGAAAACGCATACGCCCTTTTTGGCCAAGTGCATCATTGTCGAAGTTGTGCCCCTCTTCCTGTGCTTTAAAGGCGATTCCAACGTACCTCTTGAAATCTGTTTCCTTCTATTCTGCCTCGCTTTCAAGTCCGCCTCGTTGCCTTCCCTCAACAGATTTTTGGACGATAGTTGTCCTTTATTACTCGGCCACTTTGTGAATTGCTGTGCCCCTGAGCTCCATTTTTCAACTCGTTTTTGGTGAGCTGTCCGCAAGTCCAAAATTTTGGTTCAGGACCTATACTGGTTCCCGGTGGGTGGCTGAGAATTTGGTTAATTCTTCTTCCTGCCGGGAAATTACAGTGATATGTGCCCGTCCAAATGCCTAACAGCTACTCTCTCATTGGTTCTCCCTCTTCCCTTTCATCCTCTGCCAAATTGGCAACCTGTGCGAACCAAGAGGTTAAAGGGGCTGTCTCTCCAAGTTGGGAGGTTGATAGTAAAGCAGACGGAAAGTCAAACCGGAGCACCAGGAGAGGGACTATTCGTTGAGTTTTAGAAACCTTTCGTATTCACAGTGTGTCCGTTCTCTAGGTTTCCCGCACATGTTATAGCTGTAGTAATATTCCCTTCAACCTGGAGAGTTCGGACCCATGGAATGGGTGCCATGCATTATTGCTTTAAAGGGTCTGCATTTGCTCACCCAATCTCACCAATCGTCTCAGTCCCAAGTGTCCCTCCTTATGCCACATCCAGCTGTCGTTGTAGATAGGGTCATTCCAGCTTTCATCAGAGACCCTGAAGGAATTGTAAAGAATTTCCCAGTTTTTTTGTTTTGTTTTTGAAATTCCTTTTTATAGTGGGTTTGAGCTGATTCTCGCTGCCATGTTTATGCCAGTCTAGACACACTTGATTCCCTTACGGAGACATATCAATACATAGGTTTTAAGATTCTTACTAGTCAGATATTTTCCTCTGCGGGAAATATGGGGTTTTGAGTCCCTTTCACTGAGGACGGTGTAGGTCTTGTCTATTCCATAGTTGGTTTTTGGAACGGTACCTGTGCTTATATCAAACTCTGGTTTTATGCATCACCCCACCTCTCCTTCCCCCTTAAGCAGGTATAAGAGTGTTTTCTAAATGTGAGACACTGTTCTCTTTCCTAACTCAGTTCAAGTGTAGCCATGTTTACAGGATCTTCATAAGTGATATCTTATGTTAAGTTTCTTTTTCTGTGTGACTTATTTCACTTAGAATCATCGTACCTCAATCCTCCCATTTTGCTGCTACTGGTCTTATGACATTGATTTCATGGCTGAGGGATATTCCATCGTACGTAAGTACCACAATTTTTTGAACCATGTTTATATTTTCTGGGATACTTAAGGTGTATCCAAGTTGAGGTCCTTGTATGCAGTGCAGCCCTAAATTTTGGGGTGGCTCTGTCTTATTGATTTTCAGTTTTCCCAAGGTATATTCCCTAGACTGGTAGTGCCCTTGGCTCTGTAGCTCTGTTCTTTACTTGTTTTAGGGAACAGAATGCACTCCTCCAGAGAGGCAGTTGGCAATTTACATCCCGCCCATCAGCATAACAAGGCTCCCTGTTCTCCAGGGCCTGTCTTGCCTTTCTTGTTCTTACACATTTTGTGGATGTCCCTTTTGACCGGTGGGAAGTGATACTTCTTTGTAGTGCAGATTTGCATTGCCCGCTTGCTTGCTTGGCCAAAAAGGGCGTATGCGTTTTCTCCTGAATATATTCAGGAGAAAACGCATACGCCCTTTTTGGCCAAGTGCATCATTGTCGAAGTTGTGCCCCTCTTCCTGTGCTTTAAAGGCGATTCCAACGTACCTCTTGAAATCTGTTTCCTGCTATTCTGCCTCGCTTTCAAGTCCGCCTCGTAGCCTTCCCTCAACAGATTTTTGGACGATAGTTGTCCTTTATTACTCGGCCAGTTTGTGAATTGCTGTGCCCCTGAGCTCCATTTTTCAACTCGTTTTTGGTGAGCTGACCGCAAGTCCAAAATTTTGGTTCAGGACCTATACTGGTTCCCGGTGGGTGGCTGAGGATTTGGTTAATTCTTCTTCCTGCTGGGAAATTACAGTGATATGTGCCCGTCCAAATGCCTAACAGCTACTCTCTCATTGGTTCTCCCTCTTCCCTTTCATCCTCTGCCAAATTGGCAACCTGTGCGAACCAAGAGGTTAAAGGGGCTGTCTCTCCAAGTTGGGAGGTTGATAGTAAAGCAGACGGAAAGTCAAACCGGAGCACCAGGAGAGGGACTATTCGTTGAGTTTTAGAAACCTTTCGTATTCACAGTGTGTCCGTTCCCTAGGTTTCCCGCACATGTTATAGCTGTAGTAATATTCCCTTCAACCTGGAGAGTTCGGACCCATGGAATGGGTGCCTTGCATTATTGCTTTAAAGGGTCTGCATTTGCTCACCCAATCTCACCAAGCATCTCAGTCCCAAGTGTCCAGCCTTATGCCACATCCAGCTGTCGTTGTAGATAGGGTCATTCCAGCTTTCATCAGAGACCCTGAAGGAATTGTAAAGAATTTCCCAGTTTTTTTGTTTTGTTTTTGAAATTCCTTTTTATAGTGGGTTTAAGCTGATTCTCGCTGCCATGTTTATGCCAGTCTAGACACACTTGATTCCCTTACGGAGACATATCAATACATAGGTTTTAAGCTTCTTAGTAGTCAGATACTTTCCTCTGCGGGAAATATGGGGTTTTGAGTCCCTTTCACTGAGGACGGTGTAGGTCTTGTGTATTCCATAGTTGGTTTTTGGAACGGTACCTGTGCTTATATCAAACTCTGGTTTTATGCATCACCCCACCTCTCCTTCCCCCTTAAGCAGGTATAAGAGTGTTTTCTAAATGTGAGACACTGTTCTCTTTCCTAACTCAGTTCAAGTGTAGCCATGTTTACAGGATCTTCATAAGTGATATCTTATGATAAGTTTCTTTTTCTGTGTGACTTATTTCACTTAGAATCATCGTACCTGAATCCACCCATTTTGTTGCTACTGGTCTTATGACATTGATTTCATGGCTGAGGGATATTCCATCGTACGTAAGTACCACAATTTTTTGAACCATGTTTATATTTTCTGGGATACTTAAGGTGTATCCAAGTTGAGGTCCTTGTATGCAGTGAAGCCCTAAATTTTGGGGTGGCTCTGTCTTATTGATTTTCAGTTTTCCCAAGGTATATTCCCTAGACTGGTAGTGCCCTTGGCTCTGTAGCTCTGTTCTTTACTTGTTTTAGGGAACAGAATGCACTCCTCCAGAGAGGCAGTTGGCAATTTACATCCCGCCCATCAGCATAACAAGGCTCCCTGTTCTCCAGGGCCTGTCTTGCCTTTCTTGTTCTTACACATTTTGTGGATGTCCCTTTTGACCGGTGGGAAGTGATACTTCTTTGTAGTGCAGATTTGCATTGCCCGCTTGCTTGCTTGGCCAAAAAGGGCGTATGCGTTTTCTCCTGAATATATTCAGGACAAAATGCATACGCCCTTTTTGGCCAAGTGCATCATTGTCGAAGTTGTGCCCCTCTTCCTGTGCTTTAAAGGCGATTCCAACGTACCTCTTGAAATCTGTTTCCTGCTATTCTGCCTCGCTTTCAAGTCCGCCTCGTTGCCTTCCCTCAACAGATTTTTGGACGATAGTTGTCCTTTATTACTCGGCCAGTTTGTGAATTGCTGTGCCCCTGAGCTCCATTTTTCAACTCGTTTTTGGTGAGCTGACCGCAACTCCAAAATTTTGGTTCAGGACCTATACTGGTTCCCGGTGGGTGGCTGAGAATTTGGTTAATTCTTCTTCCTGCCGGGAAATTACAGTGATATGTGCCCGTCCAAATGCCTAACAGCTACTCTCTCATTGGTTCTCCCTCTTCCCTTTCATCCTCTGCCAAATTGGCAACCTGTGCGAACCAAGAGGTTAAAGGGGCTGTCTCTCCAAGTTGGGAGGTTGATAGTAAAGCAGACGGAAAGTCAAACCGGAGCACCAGGAGAGGGACTATTCGTTGAGTTTTAGAAACCTTTCGTATTCACAGTGTGTCCGTTCCCTAGGTTTCCCGCACATGTTATAGCTGTAGTAATATTCCCTTCAACCTGGAGAGTTCGGACCCATGGAATGGGTGCCATGCATTATTGCTTTAAAGGGTCTGCATTTGCTCACCCAATCTCACCAAGCATCTCAGTCCCAAGTGTCCAGCCTTATGCCACCTCCAGCTGTCGTTGTAGATAGGGTCATTCCAGCTTTCATCAGAGACCCTGAAGGAATTGTAAAGAATTTCCCAGTTTTTTTGTTTTGTTTTTGAAATTCATTTTTATAGTGGGTTTAAGCTGATTCTCGCTGCCATGTTTATGCCAGTCTAGACACACTTGATTCCCTTACGGAGACATATCAATACATAGGTTTTAAGATTCTTACTAGTCAGATATTTTCCTCTGCGGGAAATATGGGGTTTTGAGTCCCTTTCACTGAGGACGGTGTAGGTCTTGTCTATTCCATAGTTGGTTTTTGGAACGGTACCTGTGCTTATATCAAACTCTGGTTTTATGCATCACCCCACCTCTCCTTCCCCCTTAAGCAGGTATAAGAGTGTTTTCTAAATGTGAGACACTGTTCTCTTTCCTAACTCAGTTCAAGTGTAGCCATGTTTACAGGATCTTCATAAGTGATATCTTATGATAAGTTTCTTTTTCTGTGTGACTTATTTCACTTAGAATCATCGTACCTGAATCCACCCATTTTGCTGCTACTGGTCTTATGACATTGATTTCATGGCTGAGGGATATTCCATCGTACGTAAGTACCACAATTTTTTGAACCATGTTTATATTTTCTGGGATACTTAAGGTGTATCCAAGTTGAGGTCCTTGTATGCAGTGCAGCCCTAAATTTTGGGGTGGCTCTGTCTTATTGATTTTCAGTTTTCCCAAGGTATATTCCCTAGACTGGTAGTGCCCTTGGCTCTGTAGCTCTGTTCTTTACTTGTTTTAGGGAACAGAATGCACTCCTCCAGAGAGGCAGTTGGCAATTTACATCCCGCCCATCAGCATAACAAGGCTCCCTGTTCTCCAGGGCCTGTCTTGCCTTTCTTGTTCTTACACATTTTGTGGATGTCCCTTTTGACCGGTGGGAAGTGATACTTCTTTGTAGTGCAGATTTGCATTGCCCGCTTGCTTGCTTGGCCAAAAAGGGCGTATGCGTTTTCTCCTGAATATATTCAGGAGAAAACGCATACGCCCTTTTTGGCCAAGTGCATCATTGTCGAAGTTGTGCCCCTCTTCCTGTGCTTTAAAGGCGATTCCAACGTACCTCTTGAAATCTGTTTCCTGCTATTCTGCCTCGCTTTCAAGTCCGCCTCGTTGCCTTCCCTCAACAGATTTTTGGACGATAGTTGTCCTTTATTACTCGGCCAGTTTGTGAATTGCTGTGCCCCTGAGCTCCATTTTTCAACTCGTTTTTGGTGAGCTGACCGCAAGTCCAAAATTTTGGTTCAGGACCTATACTGGTTCCCGGTGGGTGGCTGAGAATTTGGTTAATTCTTCTTCCTGCTGGGAAATTACAGTGATATGTGCCCGTCCAAATGCCTAACAGCTACTCTCTCATTGGTTCTCCCTCTTCCCTTTCATCCTCTGCCAAATTGGCAACCTGTGCGAACCAAGAGGTTAAAGGGGCTGTCTCTCCAAGTTGGGAGGTTGATAGTAAAGCAGACGGAAAGTCAAACCGGACCACCAGGAGAGGGACTATTCGTTGAGTTTTAGAAACCTTTCGTATTCACAGTGTCTCCGTTCCCTAGGTTTCCCGCACATGTTATAGCTGTAGTAATATTCCCTTCAACCTGGAGAGTTCGGACCCATGGAATGGGTGCCATGCATTATTGCTTTAAAGGGTCTGCATTTGCTCACCCAATCTCACCAAGCATCTCAGTCCCAAGTGTCCAGCCTTATGCCACATCCAGCTGTCGTTGTAGATAGGGTCATTCCAGCTTTCATCAGAGACCCTGAAGGAATTGTAAAGAATTTCCCAGTTTTTTTGTTTTGTTTTTGAAATTCCTTTTTATAGTGGGTTTGAGCTGATTCTCGCTGCCATCTTTATGCCAGTCTAGACACACTTGGTTCCCTTACGGAGACATATCAATACATAGGTTTTAAGATTCTTACTAGTCAGATATTTTCCTCTGCGGGAAATATGGGGTTTTGAGTCCCTTTCACTGAGCACGGTGTAGGTCTTGTGTATTCCATAGTTTGTTTTTGGAACGGTACCTGTGCTTATATCAAACTCTGGTTTTATGCATCACCCCACCTCTCCTTCCCCCTTAAGCAGGTATAAGAGTGTTTTCTAAATGTGAGACACTGTTCTCTTTCCTAAATCAGTTCAAGTGTAGCCATGTTTACAGGATCTTCATAAGTGATATCTTATGATAAGTTTCTTTTTCTCTGTGACTTATTTCACTTAGAATCATCGTACCTGAATCCACCCATTTTGCTGCTACTGGTCTTATGACATTGATTTCATGGCTGAGGGATATTCCATCGTACGTAAGTACCACAATTTTTTGAACCATGTTTATATTTTCTGGGATACTTAAGGTGTATCCAAGTTGAGGTCCTTGTATGCAGTGCAGCCCTAAATTTTGGGGTGGCTCTGTCTTATTGATTTTCAGTTTTCCCAAGGTATATTCCCTAGACTGGTAGTGCCCTTGGCTCTGTAGCTCTGTTCTTTACTTGTTTTAGGGAACAGAATGCATTCCTCCAGAGAGGCAGTTGGCAATTTACATCCCGCCCATCAGCATAACAAGGCTCCCTGTTCTCCAGGGCCTGTCTTGCCTTTCTTGTTCTTACACATTTTGTGGATGTCCCTTTTGACCGGTGGGAAGTGATACTTCTTTGTAGTGCAGATTTGCATTGCCCGCTTGCTTGCTTGGCCAAAAAGGGCGTATGCGTTTTCTCCTGAATATATTCAGGAGAAAATGCATACGCCCTTTTTGGCCAAGTGCATCATTTTCGAAGTTGTGCCCCTCTTCCTGTGCTTTAAAGGCGATTCCAACGTAACTCTTGAAATCTGTTTCCTGCTATTCTGCCTCGCTTTCAAGTCCGCCTCGTTGCCTTCCCTCAACAGATTTTTGGACGATAGTTGTCCTTTATTACTCGGCCAGTTTGTGAATTGCTGTGCCCCTGAGCTCCATTTTTCAACTCGTTTTTGGTGAGCTGACCGCAAGTCCAAAATTTTGGTTCAGGACCTATACTGGTTCCCAGTGGGTGGCTGAGAATTTGGTTAATTCTTCTTCCTGCCGGGAAATTACAGTGATATGTGCCCGTCCAAATGCCTAACAGCTACTCTCTCATTGGTTCTCCCTCTTCCCTTTCATCCTCTGCCAAATTGGCAACCTGTGCGAACCAAGAGGTTAAAGGGGCTGTCTCTCCAAGTTGGGAGGTTGATAGTAAAGCAGACGGAAAGTCAAACCGGAGCACCAGGAGAGGGACTATTCGTTGAGTTTTAGAAACCTTTCGTATTCACAGTGTGTCCGTTCCCTAGGTTTCCCGCACATGTTATAGCTGTAGTAATATTCCCTTCAACCTGGAGAGTTCGGACCCATGGAATGGGTGCCATGCATTATTGCTTTAAAGGGTCTGCATTTGCTCACCCAATCTCACCAAGCATCTCAGTCCCAAGTGTCCAGCCTTATGCCACCTCCAGCTGTCGTTGTAGATAGGGTCATTCCAGCTTTCATCAGAGACCCTGAAGGAATTGTAAAGAATTTCCCAGTTTTTTTGTTTTGTTTTTGAAATTCATTTTTATAGTGGGTTTAAGCTGATTCTCGCTGCCATGTTTATGCCAGTCTAGACACACTTGATTCCCTTACGGAGACATATCAATACATAGGTTTTAAGATTCTTACTAGTCAGATATTTTCCTCTGCGGGAAATATGGGGTTTTGAGTCCCTTTCACTGAGGACGGTGTAGGTCTTGTCTATTCCATAGTTGGTTTTTGGAACGGTACCTGTGCTTATATCAAACTCTGGTTTTATGCATCACCCCACCTCTCCTTCCCCCTTAAGCAGGTATAAGAGTGTTTTCTAAATGTGAGACACTGTTCTCTTTCCTAACTCAGTTCAAGTGTAGCCATGTTTACAGGATCTTCATAAGTGATATCTTATGATAAGTTTCTTTTTCTGTGTGACTTATTTCACTTAGAATCATCGTACCTGAATCCACCCATTTTGCTGCTACTGGTCGTATGACATTGATTTCATGGCTGAGGGATATTCCATCGTACGTAAGTACCACAATTTTTTGAACCATGTTTATATTTTCTGGGATACTTAAGGTGTATCCAAGTTGAGGTCCTTGTATGCAGTGCAGCCCTAAATTTTGGGGTGGCTCTGTCTTATTGATTTTCAGTTTTCCCAAGGTATATTCCGTAGACTGGTAGTGCCCTTGGCTCTGTAGCTCTGTTCTTTACTTGTTTTAGGGAACACAATGCACTCCTCCAGAGAGGCAGTTGGCAATTTACATCCCGCCCATCAGCATAACAAGGCTCCCTGTTCTCCAGGGCCTGTCTTGCCTTTCTTGTTCTTACACATTTTGTGGATGTCCCTTTTGACCGGTGGGAAGTGATACTTCTTTGTAGTGCAGATTTGCATTGCCCGCTTGCTTGCTTGGCCAAAAAGGGCGTATGCGTTTTCTCCTGAATATATTCAGGAGAAAACGCATACGCCCTTTTTGGCCAAGTGCATCATTGTCGAAGTTGTGCCCCTCTTCCTGTGCTTTAAAGGCGATTCCAACGTACCTCTTGAAATCTGTTTCCTGCTATTCTGCCTCGCTTTCAAGTCCGCCTCGTTGCCTTCCCTCAACAGATTTTTGGACGATAGTTGTCCTTTATTACTCGGCCAGTTTGTGAATTGCTGTGCCCCTGAGCTCCATTTTTCAACTCGTTTTTGGTGAGCTGACCGCAAGTCCAAAATTTTGGTTCAGGACCTATACTGGTTCCCGGTGGGTGGCTGAGAATTTGGTTAATTCTTCTTCCTGCTGGGAAATTACAGTGATATGTGCCCGTCCAAATGCCTAACAGCTACTCTCTCATTGGTTCTCCCTCTTCCCTTTCATCCTCTGCCAAATTGGCAACCTGTGCGAACCAAGAGGTTAAAGGGGCTGTCTCTCCAAGTTGGGAGGTTGATAGTAAAGCAGACGGAAAGTCAAACCGGAGCACCAGGAGAGGGACTATTCGTTGAGTTTTAGAAACCTTTCGTATTCACAGTGTGTCCGTTCCCTAGGTTTCCCGCACATGTTATAGCTGTAGTAATATTCCCTTCAACCTGGAGAGTTCGGACCCATGGAATGGGTGCCATGCATTATTGCTTTAAAGGGTCTGCATTTGCTCACCCAATCTCACCAAGCATCTCAGTCCCAAGTGTCCAGCCTTATGCCACATCCAGCTGTCGTTGTAGATAGGGTCATTCCAGCTTTCATCAGAGACCCTGAAGGAATTGTAAAGAATTTCCCAGTTTTTTTGTTTTGTTTTTGAAATTCCTTTTTATAGTGGGTTTGAGCTGATTCTCGCTGCCATGTTTATGCCAGTCTAGACACACTTGGTTCCCTTACGGAGACATATCAATACATAGGTTTTAAGATTCTTACTAGTCAGATATTTTCCTCTGCGGGAAATATGGGGTTTTGAGTCCCTTTCACTGAGCACGGTGTAGGTCTTGTGTATTCCATAGTTTGTTTTTGGAACGGTACCTGTGCTTATATCAAACTCTGGTTTTATGCATCACCCCACCTCTCCTTCCCCCTTAAGCAGGTATAAGAGTGTTTTCTAAATGTGAGACACTGTTCTCTTTCCTAAATCAGTTCAAGTGTAGCCATGTTTACAGGATCTTCATAAGTGATATCTTATGATAAGTTTCGTTTTCTCTGTGACTTATTTCACTTAGAATCATCGTACCTGAATCCACCCATTTTGCTGCTACTGGTCTTATGACATTGATTTCATGGCTGAGGGATATTCCATCGTACGTAAGTACCACAATTTTTTGAACCATGTTTATATTTTCTGGGATACTTAAGGTGTATCCAAGTTGAGGTCCTTGTATGCAGTGCAGCCCTAAATTTTGGGGTGGCTCTGTCTTATTGATTTTCAGTTTTCCCAAGGTATATTCCCTAGACTGGTAGTGCCCTTGGCTCTGTAGCTCTGTTCTTTACTTGTTTTAGGGAACAGAATGCATTCCTCCAGAGAGGCAGTTGGCAATTTACATCCCGCCCATCAGCATAACAAGGCTCCCTGTTCTCCAGGGCCTGTCTTGCCTTTCTTGTTCTTACACATTTTGTGGATGTCCCTTTTGACCGGTGGGAAGTGATACTTCTTTGTAGTGCAGATTTGCATTGCCCGCTTGCTTGCTTGGCCAAAAAGGGCGTATGCGTTTTCTCCTGAATATATTCAGGAGAAAATGCATACGCCCTTTTTGGCCAAGTGCATCATTGTCGAAGTTGTGCCCCTCTTCCTGTGCTTTAAAGGCGATTCCAACGTAACTCTTGAAATCTGTTTCCTGCTATTCTGCCTCGCTTTCAAGTCCGCCTCGTTGCCTTCCCTCAACAGATTTTTGGACGATAGTTGTCCTTTATTACTCGGCCAGTTTGTGAACTGCTGTGCCCCTGAGCTCCATTTTTCAACTCGTTTTTGGTGAGCTGACCGCAAGTCCAAAATTTTTGTTCAGGACCTATACTGGTTCCCGGTGGGTGGCTGAGAATTTGGATAATTCTTCTTCCTGCCGGGAAATTACAGTGATATGTGCCCGTCCAAATGCCTAACAGCTACTCTCTCATTGGTTCTCCCTATTCCCTTTCATCCTCTGCCAAATTGGCAACCTGTGCGAACCAAGAGGTTAAAGGGGCTGTCTCTCCAATTTGGGAGGTTGATAGTAAAGCAGACGGAAAGTCAAACCGGAGCACCAGGAGAGGGACTATTCGTTGAGTTTTAGAAACCTTTCGTATTCACAGTGTGTCCGTTCTCTAGGTTTCCCGCACATGTTATAGCTGTAGTAATATTCCCTTCAACCTGGAGAGTTCGGACCCATGGAATGGGTGCCATGCATTATTGCTTTAAAGGGTCTGCATTTGGTCACCCAATCTCACCAATCGTCTCAGTCGCAAGTGTCTTTCCTTATGCCACATCCAGCTGTCGTTGTAGATAGGGTCATTCCAGCTTTCATCAGAGACCCTGAAGGAATTGTAAAGAATTTCCCAGTTTTTTTGTTTTGTTTTTGAAATTCCTTTTTATAGTGGGTTTGAGCTGATTCTCGCTGCCATGTTTATGCCAGTCTAGACACACTTGATTCCCTTACGGAGACATATCAATACATAGGTTTTAAGATTCTTACTAGTCAGATATTTTCCTCTGCGGGAAATATGGGGTTTGGAGTCCCTTTCACTGAGGACGGTGTAGGTCTTGTCTATTTCATAGTTGGTTTTTGGAACGGTACCTGTGCTTATATCAAACTCTGGTTTTATGCATCACCCCACCTCTCCTTCCCCCTTAAGCAGGTATAAGAGTGTTTTCTAAATGTGAGACACTGTTCTCTTTCCTAACTCAGTTCAAGTGTAGCCATGTTTACAGGATCTTCATAAGTGATATCTTATGATAAGTTTCTTTTTCTGTGTGACTTATTTCACTTAGAATAATCGTACCTGAATCCACCCATTTTGCTGCTACTGGTCTTATGACATTGATTTCATGGCTGAGGGATATTCCGTCGTACGTAAGTACCACAATTTTTTGAACCATGTTTATATTTTCTGGGATACTTAAGGTGTATCCAAGTTGAGGTCCTTGTATGCAGTGCAGCCCTAAATTTTGGGGTGGCTCTGTCTTATTGATTTTCAGTTTTCCCAAGGTATATTGCCTAGACTTGTATTGCCCTTGGCTCTGTAGCTCTGTTCTTTACTTGTTTTAGGGAACAGAATGCACTCCTCCAGAGAGGCAGTTGGCAATTTACATCCCGCCCATCAGCATAACAAGGCTCCCTGTTCTCCAGGGCCTGTCTTGCCTTTCTTGTTCTTACACATTTTGTGGATGTCCCTTTTGACCGGTGGGAAGTGATACTTCTTTGTAGTGCAGATTTGCATTGCCCGCTTGCTTGCTTGGCCAAAAAGGGCGTATGCGTTTTCTCCTGAATATATTCAGGAGAAAACGCATACGCCCTTTTTGGCCAAGTGCATCATTGTCGAAGTTGTGCCCCTCTTCCTGTGCTTTAAAGGCGATTCCAACGTACCTCTTGAAATCTGTTTCCTTCTATTCTGCCTCGCTTTCAAGTCCGCCTCGTTGCCTTCCCTCAACAGATTTTTGGACGATAGTTGTCCTTTATTACTCGGCCACTTTGTGAATTGCTGTGCCCCTGAGCTCCATTTTTCAACTCGTTTTTGGTGAGCTGTCCGCAAGTCCAAAATTTTGGTTCAGGACCTATACTGGTTCCCGGTGGGTGGCTGAGAATTTGGTTAATTCTTCTTCCTGCCGGGAAATTACAGTGATATGTGCCCGTCCAAATGCCTAACAGCTACTCTCTCATTGGTTCTCCCTCTTCCCTTTCATCCTCTGCCAAATTGGCAACCTGTGCGAACCAAGAGGTTAAAGGGGCTGTCTCTCCAAGTTGGGAGGTTGATAGTAAAGCAGACGGAAAGTCAAACCGGAGCACCAGGAGAGGGACTATTCGTTGAGTTTTAGAAACCTTTCGTATTCACAGTGTGTCCGTTCTCTAGGTTTCCCGCACATGTTATAGCTGTAGTAATATTCCCTTCAACCTGGAGAGTTCGGACCCATGGAATGGGTGCCATGCATTATTGCTTTAAAGGGTCTGCATTTGCTCACCCAATCTCACCAATCGTCTCAGTCCCAAGTGTCCCTCCTTATGCCACATCCAGCTGTCGTTGTAGATAGGGTCATTCCAGCTTTCATCAGAGACCCTGAAGGAATTGTAAAGAATTTCCCAGTTTTTTTGTTTTGTTTTTGAAATTCCTTTTTATAGTGGGTTTGAGCTGATTCTCGCTGCCATGTTTATGCCAGTCTAGACACACTTGATTCCCTTACGGAGACATATCAATACATAGGTTTTAAGATTCTTACTAGTCAGATATTTTCCTCTGCGGGAAATATGGGGTTTTGAGTCCCTTTCACTGAGGACGGTGTAGGTCTTGTCTATTCCATAGTTGGTTTTTGGAACGGTACCTGTGCTTATATCAAACTCTGGTTTTATGCATCACCCCACCTCTCCTTCCCCCTTAAGCAGGTATAAGAGTGTTTTCTAAATGTGAGACACTGTTCTCTTTCCTAACTCAGTTCAAGTGTAGCCATGTTTACAGGATCTTCATAAGTGATATCTTATGATAAGTTTCTTTTTCTGTGTGACTTATTTCACTTAGAATCATCGTACCTGAATCCACCCATTTTGCTGCTACTGGTCTTATGACATTGATTTCATGGCTGAGGGATATTCCATCGTACGTAAGTACCACAATTTTTTGAACCATGTTTATATTTTCTGGGATACTTAAGGTGTATCCAAGTTGAGGTCCTTGTATGCAGTGCAGCCCTAAATTTTGGGGTGGCTCTGTCTTATTGATTTTCAGTTTTCCCAAGGTATATTCCCTAGACTGGTAGTGCCCTTGGCTCTGTAGCTCTGTTCTTTACTTGTTTTAGGGAACAGAATGCACTCCTCCAGAGAGGCAGTTGGCAATTTACATCCCGCCCATCAGCATAACAAGGCTCCCTGTTCTCCAGGGCCTGTCTTGCCTTTCTTGTTCTTACACATTTTGTGGATGTCCCTTTTGACCGGTGGGAAGTGATACTTCTTTGTAGTGCAGATTTGCATTGCCCGCTTGCTTGCTTGGCCAAAAAGGGCGTATGCGTTTTCTCCTGAATATATTCAGGAGAAAACGCATACACCCTTTTTGGCCAAGTGCATCATTGTCGAAGTTGTGCCCCTCTTCCTGTGCTTTAAAGGCGATTCCAACGTACCTCTTGAAATCTGTTTCCTGCTATGCTGCCTCGCTTTCAAGTCCGCCTCGTTGCCTTCCCTCAACAGATTTTTGGACGATAGTTGTCCTTTATTACTCGGCCAGTTTGTGAATTGCTGTGCCGCTGAGCTCCATTTTTCAACTCGTTTTTGGTGAGCTGACCGCAAGTCCAAAATTTTGGTTCAGGACCTATACTGGTTCCCGGTGGGTGGCTGAGAATTTGGTTAATTCTTCTTCCTGCCGGGAAATTACAGTGATATGTGCCCGTCCAAATGCCTAACAGCTACTCTCTCATTGGTTCTCCCTCTTCCCTTTCATCCTCTGCCAAATTGGCAACCTGTGCGAACCAAGAGGTTAAAGGGGCTGTCTCTCCAAGTTGGGAGGTTGATAGTAAAGCAGACGGAAAGTCAAACCGGAGCACCAGGAGAGGGACTATTCGTTGAGTTTTAGAAACCTTTCGTATTCACAGTGTGTCCGTTCTCTAGGTTTCCCGCACATGTTATAGCTGTAGTAATATTCCCTTCAACCTGGAGAGTTCGGACCCATGGAATGGGTGCCATGCATTATTGCTTTAAAGGGTCTGCATTTGCTCACCCAATCTCACCAATCGTCTCAGTCCCAAGTGTCCCTCCTTATGCCACATCCAGCTGTCATTGTAGATAGGGTCATTCCAGCTTTCATCAGAGACCCTGAAGGAATTGTAAAGAATTTCCCAGTTTTTTGGTTTTGTTTTTGAAATTCCTTTTTATAGTGGGTTTGAGCTGATTCTCGCTGCCATGTTTATGCCAGTCTAGACACACTTGATTCCCTTACGGAGACATATCTATACATAGGTTTTAAGATTCTTACTAGTCTGATATTTTCCTCTGCGGGAAATATGGGGTTTTGAGTCCCTTTCACTGAGGACGGTGTAGGTCTTGTCTATTCCATAGTTGGTTTTTGGAACGGTACCTGTGCTTATATCAAACTCTGGTTTTATGCATCACCCCACCTCTCCTTCCCCCTTAAGCAGGTATAAGAGTGTTTTCTAAATGTGAGACACTGTTCTCTTTCCTAATTCAGTTCAAGTGTAGCCATGTTTACAGGATCTTCATAAGTGATATCTTATGATAAGTTTCTTTTTCTGTGTGACTTATTTCACTTAGAATCATCGTACCTGAATCCACCCATTTTGCTGCTACTGGTCTTATGACATTGATTTCATGGCTGAGGGATATTCCATCGTACGTAAGTACCACAATTTTTTGAACCATGTTTATATTTTCTGGGATACTTAAGGTGTATCCAAGTTGAGGTCCTTATATGCAGTGCAGCCCTAAATTTTGGGGTGGCTCTGTCTTATTGATTTTCAGTTTTCCCAAGGTATATTCCCTAGACTGGTAGTGCCCTTGGCTCTGTAGCTCTGTTCTTTACTTGTTTTAGGGAACAAAATGCACTCCTCCAGAGAGGCAGTTGGCAATTTACATCCCGCCCATCAGCATAACAAGGCTCCCTGTTCTCCAGGGCCTGTCTTGCCTTTCTTGTTCTTACACATTTTGTGGATGTCCCTTTTGACCGGAGGGAAGTGATACTTCTTTGTAGTGCAGATTTGCATTGCCCGCTTGCTTGCTTGGCCAAAAAGGGCGTATGCCTTTTCTCCTGAATATATTCAGGAGAAAACGCATACGCCCTTTTTGGCCAAGTGCATCATTGTCGAAGTTGTGCCCCTCTTCCTGTGCTTTAAAGGCGATTCCAACGTACCTCTTGAAATCTGTTTCCTGCTATTCTGCCTCGCTTTCAAGTCCGCCTCGTTGCCTTCCCTCAACAGATTTTTGGACGATAGTTGTCCTTTATTACTCGGCCAGTTTGTGAATTGCTGTGCCCCTGAGCTCCATTTTTCAACTCGTTTTTGGTGAGCTGACCGCAAGTCCAAAATTTTGGTTCAGGACCTATACTGGTTCCCGGTGGGTGGCTGAGAATTTGGTTAATTCTTCTTCCTGCCGGGAAATTACAGTGATATGTGCCCGTCCAAATGCCTAACAGCTACTCTCTCATTGGTTCTCCCTCTTCCCTTTCATCCTCTGCCAAATTGGCAACCTGTGCGAACCAAGAGGTTAAAGGGGCTGTCTCTCCAAGTTGGGAGGTTGATAGTAAAGCAGACGGAAAGTCAAACCGGAGCACCAGGAGAGGGACTATTCGTTGAGTTTTAGAAACCTTTCGTATTCACAGTGTGTCCGTTCTCTAGGTTTCCCGCACATGTTATAGCTGTAGTAATATTCCCTTCAACCTGGAGAGTTCGGACTCATGGAATGGGTGCCATGCATTATTGCTTTAAAGGGTCTGCATTTGCTCACCCAATCTCACCAATCGTCTCAGTCCCAAGTGTCCCTCCTTATGCCACATCCAGCTGTCGCTGTAGATAGGGTCATTCCACCTTTCATCAGAGACCCTGAAGGAATTGTAAAGAATTTCCCAGTTTTTTTGTTTTGTTTTTGAAATTCCTTTTTATACTGGGTTTGAGCTGATTCTCGCTGCCATGTTTATGCCAGTCTAGACACACTTGATTCCCTTATGGAGACATATCAATACATAGGTTTTAAGATTCTTACTAGTCAGATATTTTCCTCTGCGGGAAATACGGGGTTTTGAGTCCCTTTCACTGAGGACGGTGTAGGTCTTGTCTATTCCATAGTTGGTTTTTGGAACGGTACCTGTGCTTATATCAAACTCTGGTTTTATGCATCACCCCGCCTCTCCTTCCCCCTTAAGCAGGTATAAGAGTGTTTTCTAAATGTGAGACACTGTTCTCTTTCCTAACTCAGTTCAAGTGTAGCCATGTTTACAGGATCTTCATAAGTGATATCTTATGATAAGTTTCTTTTTCTGTGTGACTTATTTCACTTAGAATCATCGTACCTGAATCCACCCATTTTGCTGCTACTGGTCTTATGACATTGATTTCATGGCTGAGGGATATTCCATCGTACGTAAGTACCACAATTTTTTGAACCATGTTTATATTTTCTGGGATACTTAAGGTGTATCCAAGTTGAGGTCCTTGTATGCAGTGCAGCCCTAAATTTTGGGGTGGCTCTGTCTTATTGATTTTCAGTTTTCCCAAGGTATATTCCCTAGACTGGTAGTGCCCTTGGCTCTGTAGCTCTGTTCTTTACTTGTTTTAGGGAACAGAATGCACTCCTCCAGAGAGGCAGTTGGCAATTTACATCCCGCCCATCAGCATAACAAGGCTCCCTGTTCTCCAGGGCCTGTCTTGCCTTTCTTGTTCTTACACATTTTGTGGATGTCCCTTTTGACCGGTGGGAAGTGATACTTCTTTGTAGTGCAGATTTGCATTGCCCGCTTGCTTGCTTGGCCAAAAAGGGCGTATGCGTTTTCTCAGGAGAAAACGCATACGCCCTTTTTGGCCAAGTGCATCATTGTCGAAGTTGTGCCCCTCTTCCTGTGCTTTAAAGGCGATTCCAACGTACCTCTTGAAATCTGTTTCCTGCTATTCTGCCTCGCTTTCAAGTCCGCCTCGTTGCCTTCCCTCAACAGATTTTTGGACGATAGTTGTCCTTTATTACTCGGCCAGTTTGTGAATTGCTGTGCCCCTGAGCTCCATTTTTCAACTCGTTTTTGGTGAGCTGACCGCAAGTCCAAAATTTTGGTTCAGGACCTATACTGGTTCCCGGTGGGTGGCTGAGAATTTGGTTAATTCTTCTTCCTGCCGGGAAATTACAGTGATATGTGCCCGTCCAAATGCCTAACAGCTACTCTCTCATTGGTTCTCCCTCTTCCCTTTCATCCTCTGCCAAATTGGCAACCTGTGCGAACCAAGAGGTTAAAGGGGCTGTCTCTCCAAGTTGGGAGGTTGATAGTAAAGCAGACGGAAAGTCAAACCGGAGCACCAGGAGAGGGACTATTCGTTGAGTTTTAGAAACCTTTCGTATTCACAGTGTGTCCGTTCTCTAGGTTTCCCGCACATGTTATAGCTGTAGTAATATTCCCTTCAACCTGGAGAGTTCGGACCCATGGAATGGGTGCCATGTATTATTGCTTTAAAGGGTCTGCATTTGCTCACCCAATCTCACCAATCGTCTCAGTCGCAAGTGTCCCTCCTTATGCCACATCCAGCTGTCGTTGTAGATAGGGTCATTCCAGCTTTCATCAGAGACCCTGAAGGAATTGTAAAGAATTTCCCAGTTTTTTTGTTTTGTTTTTGAAATTCCTTTTTATAGTGGGTTTGAGCTGATTCTCGCTGCCATGTTTATGCCAGTCTAGACACACTTGATTCCCTTACGGAGACATATCAATACATAGGTTTTAAGATTCTTACTAGTCAGATATTTTCCTCTGCGGGAAATATGGGGTTTTGAGTCCCTTTCACTGAGGACGGTGTAGGTCTTGTCTATTCCATAGTTGGTTTTTGGAACGGTACCTGTGCTTATATCAAACTCTGGTTTTATGCATCACCCCACCTCTCCTTCCCCCTTAAGCAGGTAAAGAGTGTTTTCTAAATGTTAGACACTGTTCTCTTTCCTAACTCAGTTCAAGTGTAGCCATGTTTACAGGATCTTCATAAGTGATATCTTATGATAAGTTTCTTTTTCTGTGTGACTTATTTCACTTAGAATCATCGTACCTGAATCCACCCATTTTGCTGCTACTGGTCTTATGACATTGATTTCATGGCTGAGGGATATTCCATCGTACGTAAGTACCACAATTTTTTGAACCATGTTTATATTTTCTGGGATACTTAAGGTGTATCCAAGTTGAGGTCCTTATATGCAGTGCAGCCCTAAATTTTGGGGTGGCTCTGTCTTATTGATTTTCAGTTTTCCCAAGGTATATTCCCTAGACTGGTAGTGCCCTTGGCTCTGTAGCTCTGTTCTTTACTTGTTTTAGGGAACAGAATGCACTCCTCCAGAGAGGCAGTTGGCAATTTACATCCCGCCCATCAGCATAACAAGGCTCCCTGTTCTCCAGGGCCTGTCTTGCCTTTCTTGTTCTTACACATTTTGTGGATGTCCCTTTTGACCGGTGGGAAGTGATACTTCTTTGTAGTGCAGATTTGCATTGCCCGCTTGCTTGCTTGGCCAAAAAGGGCGTATGCGTTTTCTCCTGAATATATTCAGGAGAAAACGCATACGCCCTTTTTGGCCAAGTGCATCATTGTCGAAGTTGTGCCCCTCTTCCTGTGCTTTAAAGGCGATTCCAACGTACCTCTTGAAATCTGTTTCCTGCTATTCTGCCTCGCTTTCAAGTCCGCCTCGTTGCCTTCCCTCAACAGATTTTTGGACGATAGTTGTCCTTTATTACTCGGCCAGTTTGTGAATTGCTGTGCCCCTGAGCTCCATTTTTCAACTCGTTTTTGGTGAGCTGACCGCAAGTCCAAAATTTTGGTTCAGGACCTATACTGGTTCCCGGTGGGTGGCTGAGAATTTGGTTAATTCTTCTTCCTGCCGGGAAATTACAGTGATATGTGCCCGTCCAAATGCCTAACAGCTACTCTCTCATTGGTTCTCCCTCTTCCCTTTCATCCTCTGCCAAATTGGCAACCTGTGCGAACCAAGAGGTTAAAGGGGCTGTCTCTCCAAGTTGGGAGGTTGATAGTAAAGCAGACGGAAAGTCAAACCGGAGCACCAGGAGAGGGACTATTCGTTGAGTTTTAGAAACCTTCCATATTCACAGTGTGTCCGTTCTCTAGGTTTCCCGCACATGTTATAGCTGTAGTAATATTCCCTTCAACCTGGAGAGTTCGGACTCATGGAATGGGTGCCATGCATTATTGCTTTAAAGGGTCTGCATTTGCTCACCCAATCTCACCAATCGTCTCAGTCCCAAGTGTCCCTCCTTATGCCACATCCAGCTGTCGTTGTAGATAGGGTCATTCCAGCTTTCATCAGAGACCCTGAAGGAATTGTAAAGAATTTCCCAGTTTTTTTGTTTTGTTTTTGAAATTCCTTTTTATAGTGGGTTTGAGCTGATTCTCGCTGCCATGTTTATGCCAGTCTAGACACACTTGATTCCCTTACGGAGACATATCAATACATAGGTTTTAAGATTCTTACTAGTCAGATATTTTCCTCTGCGGGAAATATGGGGTTTTGAGTCCCTTTCACTGAGGACGGTGTAGGTCTTGTCTATTCCATAGTTGGTTTTTGGAACGGTACCTGTGCTTATATCAAACTCTGGTTTTATGCATCACCCCACCTCTCCTTCCCCCTTAAGCAGGTATAAGAGTGTTTTCTAAATGTGAGACACTGTTCTCTTTCCTAACTCAGTTCAAGTGTAGCCATGTTTACAGGATCTTCATAAGTGATATCTTATGATAAGTTTCTTTTTCTGTGTGACTTATTTCACTTAGAATCATCGTACCTGAATCCACCCATTTTGCTGCTACTGGTCTTATGACATTGATTTCATGGCTGAGGGATATTCCATCGTACGTAAGTACCACAATTTTTTGAACCATGTTTATATTTTCTGGGATACTTAAGGTGTATCCAAGTTGAGGTCCTTGTATGCAGTGCAGCCCTAAATTTTGGGGTGGCTCTGTCTTATTGATTTTCAGTTTTCCCAAGGTATATTCCCTAGACTGGTAGTGCCCTTGGCTCTGTAGCTCTGTTCTTTACTTGTTTTAGGGAACAGAATGCACTCCTCCAGAGAGGCAGTTGGCAATTTACATCCCGCCCATCAGCATAACAAGGCTCCCTGTTCTCCAGGGCCTGTCTTGCCTTTCTTGTTCTTACACATTTTGTGGATGTCCCTTTTGACCGGTGGGAAGTGATACTTCTTTGTAGTGCAGATTTGCATTGCCCGCTTGCTTGCTTGGCCAAAAAGGGCGTATGCGTTTTCTCAGGAGAAAACGCATACGCCCTTTTTGGCCAAGTGCATCATTGTCGAAGTTGTGCCCCTCTTCCTGTGCTTTAAAGGCGATTCCAACGTACCTCTTGAAATCTGTTTCCTGCTATTCTGCCTCGCTTTCAAGTCCGCCTCGTTGCCTTCCCTCAACAGATTTTTGGACGATAGTTGTCCTTTATTACTCGGCCAGTTTGTGAATTGCTGTGCCCCTGAGCTCCATTTTTCAACTCGTTTTTGGTGAGCTGACCGCAAGTCCAAAATTTTGGTTCAGGACCTATACTGGTTCCCGGTGGGTGGCTGAGAATTTGGTTAATTCTTCTTCCTGCCGGGAAATTACAGTGATATGTGCCCGTCCAAATGCCTAACAGCTACTCTCTCATTGGTTCTCCCTCTTCCCTTTCATCCTCTGCCAAATTGGCAACCTGTGCGAACCAAGAGGTTAAAGGGGCTGTCTCTCCAAGTTGGGAGGTTGATAGTAAAGCAGACGGAAAGTCAAACCGGAGCACCAGGAGAGGGACTATTCGTTGAGTTTTAGAAACCTTTCGTATTCACAGTGTGTCCGTTCTCTAGGTTTCCCGCACATGTTATAGCTGTAGTAATATTCCCTTCAACCTGGAGAGTTCGGACCCATGGAATGGGTGCCATGTATTATTGCTTTAAAGGGTCTGCATTTGCTCACCCAATCTCACCAATCGTCTCAGTCGCAAGTGTCCCTCCTTATGCCACATCCAGCTGTCGTTGTAGATAGGGTCATTCCAGCTTTCATCAGAGACCCTGAAGGAATTGTAAAGAATTTCCCAGTTTTTTTGTTTTGTTTTTGAAATTCCTTTTTATAGTGGGTTTGAGCTGATTCTCGCTGCCATGTTTATGCCAGTCTAGACACACTTGATTCCCTTACGGAGACATATCAATACATAGGTTTTAAGATTCTTACTAGTCAGATATTTTCCTCTGCGGGAAATATGGGGTTTTGAGTCCCTTTCACTGAGGACGGTGTAGGTCTTGTCTATTCCATAGTTGGTTTTTGGAACGGTACCTGTGCTTATATCAAACTCTGGTTTTATGCATCACCCCACCTCTCCTTCCCCCTTAAGCAGGTAAAGAGTGTTTTCTAAATGTTAGACACTGTTCTCTTTCCTAACTCAGTTCAAGTGTAGCCATGTTTACAGGATCTTCATAAGTGATATCTTATGATAAGTTTCTTTTTCTGTGTGACTTATTTCACTTAGAATCATCGTACCTGAATCCACCCATTTTGCTGCTACTGGTCTTATGACATTGATTTCATGGCTGAGGGATATTCCATCGTACGTAAGTACCACAATTTTTTGAACCATGTTTATATTTTCTGGGATACTTAAGGTGTATCCAAGTTGAGGTCCTTATATGCAGTGCAGCCCTAAATTTTGGGGTGGCTCTGTCTTATTGATTTTCAGTTTTCCCAAGGTATATTCCCTAGACTGGTAGTGCCCTTGGCTCTGTAGCTCTGTTCTTTACTTGTTTTAGGGAACAGAATGCACTCCTCCAGAGAGGCAGTTGGCAATTTACATCCCGCCCATCAGCATAACAAGGCTCCCTGTTCTCCAGGGCCTGTCTTGCCTTTCTTGTTCTTACACATTTTGTGGATGTCCCTTTTGACCGGTGGGAAGTGATACTTCTTTGTAGTGCAGATTTGCATTGCCCGCTTGCTTGCTTGGCCAAAAAGGGCGTATGCCTTTTCTCCTGAATATATTCAGGAGAAAACGCATACGCCCTTTTTGGCCAAGTGCATCATTGTCGAAGTTGTGCCCCTCTTCCTGTGCTTTAAAGGCGATTCCAACGTACCTCTTGAAATCTGTTTCCTGCTATTCTGCCTCGCTTTCAAGTCCGCCTCGTTGCCTTCCCTCAACAGATTTTTGGACGATAGTTGTCCTTTATTACTCGGCCAGTTTGTGAATTGCTGTGCCCCTGAGCTCCATTTTTCAACTCGTTTTTGGTGAGCTGACCGCAAGTCCAAAATTTTGGTTCAGGACCTATACTGGTTCCCGGTGGGTGGCTGAGAATTTGGTTAATTCTTCTTCCTGCCGGGAAATTACAGTGATATGTGCCCGTCCAAATGCCTAACAGCTACTCTCTCATTGGTTCTCCCTCTTCCCTTTCATCCTCTGCCAAATTGGAAACCTGTGCGAACCAAGAGGTTAAAGGGGCTGTCTCTCCAAGTTGGGAGGTTGATAGTAAAGCAGACGGAAAGTCAAACCGGAGCACCAGGAGAGGGACTATTCGTTGAGTTTTAGAAACCTTCCATATTCACAGTGTGTCCGTTCTCTAGGTTTCCCGCACATGTTATAGCTGTAGTAATATTCCCTTCAACCTGGAGAGTTCGGACTCATGGAATGGGTGCCATGCATTATTGCTTTAAAGGGTCTGCATTTGCTCACCCAATCTCACCAATCGTCTCAGTCCCAAGTGTCCCTCCTTATGCCACATCCAGCTGTCGTTGTAGATAGGGTCATTCCAGCTTTCATCAGAGACCCTGAAGGAATTGTAAAGAATTTCCCAGTTTTTTTGTTTTGTTTTTGAAATTCCTTTTTATAGTGGGTTTGAGCTGATTCTCGCTGCCATGTTTATGCCAGTCTAGACACACTTGATTCCCTTACGGAGACATATCAATACATAGGTTTTAAGATTCTTACTAGTCAGATATTTTCCTCTGCGGGAAATATGGGGTTTTGAGTCCCTTTCACTGAGGACGGTGTAGGTCTTGTCTATTCCATAGTTGGTTTTTGGAACGGTACCTGTGCTTATATCAAACTCTGGTTTTATGCATCACCCCACCTCTCCTTCCCCCTTAAGCAGGTATAAGAGTGTTTTCTAAATGTGAGACACTGTTCTCTTTCCTAACTCAGTTCAAGTGTAGCCATGTTTACAGGATCTTCATAAGTGATATCTTATGATAAGTTTCTTTTTCTGTGTGACTTATTTCACTTAGAATCATCGTACCTGAATCCACCCATTTTGCTGCTACTGGTCTTATGACATTGATTTCATGGCTGAGGGATATTCCATCGTACGTAAGTACCACAATTTTTTGAACCATGTTTATATTTTCTGGGATACTTAAGGTGTATCCAAGTTGAGGTCCTTGTATGCAGTGCAGCCCTAAATTTTGGGGTGGCTCTGTCTTATTGATTTTCAGTTTTCCCAAGGTATATTCCCTAGACTGGTAGTGCCCTTGGCTCTGTAGCTCTGTTCTTTACTTGTTTTAGGGAACAGAATGCACTCCTCCAGGGAGGCAGTTGGCAATTTACATCCCGCCCATCAGCATAACAAGGCTCCCTGTTCTCCAGGGCCTGTCTTGCCTTTATTGTTCTTACACATTTTGTGGATGTCCCTTTTGACCGGTGGGAAGTGATACTTCTTTGTAGTGCAGATTTGCATTGCCCGCTTGCTTGCTTGGCCAAAAAGGGCGTATGCGTTTTCTCCTGAATATATTCAGGAGAAAACGCATACGCCCTTTTTGGCCAAGTGCATCATTGTCGAAGTTGTGCCCCTCTTCCTGTGCTTTAAAGGCGATTCCAACGTACCTCTTGAAATCTGTTTCCTGCTATTCTGCCTCGCTTTCAAGTCCGCCTCGTTGCCTTCCCTCAACAGATTTTTGGACGATAGTTGTCCTTTATTACTCGGCCAGTTTGTGAATTGCTGTGCCCCTGAGCTCCATTTTTCAACTCGTTTTTGGTGAGCTGACCGCAAGTCCAAAATTTTGGTTCAGGACCTATACTGGTTCCCGGTGGGTGGCTGAGAATTTGGTTAATTCTTCTTCCTGCCGGGAAATTACAGTGATATGTGCCCGTCCAAATGCCTAACAGCTACTCTCTCATTGGTTCTCCCTCTTCCCTTTCATCCTCTGCCAAATTGGCAACCTGTGCGAACCAAGAGGTTAAAGGGGCTGTCTCTCCAAGTTGGGAGGTTGATAGTAAAGCAGACGGAAAGTCAAACCGGAGCACCAGGAGAGGGACTATTCGTTGAGTTTTAGAAACCTTCCATATTCACAGTGTGTCCGTTCTCTAGGTTTCCCGCACATGTTATAGCTGTAGTAATATTCCCTTCAACCTGGAGAGTTCGGACTCATGGAATGGGTGCCATGCATTATTGCTTTAAAGGGTCTGCATTTGCTCACCCAATCTCACCAATCGTCTCAGTCCCAAGTGTCCCTCCTTATGCCACATCCAGCTGTCGTTGTAGATAGGGTCATTCCAGCTTTCATCAGAGACCCTGAAGGAATTGTAAAGAATTTCCCAGTTTTTTTGTTTTGTTTATGAAATTCCTTTTTATAGTGGGTTTGAGCTGATTCTCGCTGCCATGTTTATGCCAGTCTAGACACACTTGATTCCCTTACGGAGACATATCAATACATAGGTTTTAAGATTCTTACTAGTCAGATATTTTCCTCTGCGGGAAATACGGGGTTTTGAGTCCCTTTCACTGAGGACGGTGTAGGTCTTGTCTATTCCATAGTTGGTTTTTGGAACGGTACCTGTGCTTATATCAAACTCTGGTTTTATGCATCACCCCACCTCTCCTTCCCCCTTAAGCAGGTAAAGAGTGTTTTCTAAATGTGAGACACTGTTCTCTTTCCTAACTCAGTTCAAGTGTAGCCATGTTTACAGGATCTTCATAAGTGATATCTTATGATAAGTTTCTTTTTCTGTGTGACTTATTTCACTTAGAATCATCGTACCTGAATCCACCCATTTTGCTGCTACTGGTCTTATGACATTGATTTCATGGCTGAGGGATATTCCATCGTACGTAAGTACCACAATTTTTTGAACCATGTTTATATTTTCTGGGATACTTAAGGTGTATCCAAGTTGAGGTCCTTGTATGCAGTGCAGCCCTAAATTTTGGGGTGGCTCTGTCTTATTGATTTTCAGTTTTCCCAAGGTATATTCCCTAGACTGGTAGTGCCCTTGGCTCTGTAGCTCTGTTCTTTACTTGTTTTAGGGAACAGAATGCACTCCTCCAGAGAGGCAGTTGGCAATTTACATCCCGCCCATCAGCATAACAAGGCTCCCTGTTCTCCAGGGCCTGTCTTGCCTTTCTTGTTCTTACACATTTTGTGGATGTCCCTTTTGACCGGTGGGAAGTGATACTTCTTTGTAGTGCAGATTTGCATTGCCCGCTTGCTTGCTTGGCCAAAAAGGGCGTATGCCTTTTCTCCTGAATATATTCAGGAGAAAACGCATACGCCCTTTTTGGCCAAGTGCATCATTGTCGAAGTTGTGCCCCTCTTCCTGTGCTTTAAAGGCGATTCCAACGTACCTCTTGAAATCTGTTTCCTGCTATGCTGCCTCGCTTTCAAGTCCGCCTCGTTGCCTTCCCTCAACAGATTTTTGGACGATAGTTGTCCTTTATTACTCGGCCAGTTTGTGAATTGCTGTGCCCCTGAGCTCCATTTTTCAACTCGTTTTTGGTGAGCTGACCGCAAGTCCAAAATTTTGGTTCAGGACCTATACTGGTTCCCGGTGGGTGGCTGAGAATTTGGTTAATTCTTCTTCCTGCCGGGAAATTACAGTGATATGTGCCCGTCCAAATGCCTAACAGCTACTCTCTCATTGGTTCTCCCTCTTCCCTTTCATCCTCTGCCAAATTGGCAACCTGTGCGAACCAAGAGGTTAAAGGGGCTGTGTCTCCAAGTTGGGAGGTTGATAGTAAAGCAGACGGAAAGTCAAACCGGAGCACCAGGAGAGGGACTATTCGTTGAGTTTTAGAAACCTTTCGTATTCACAGTGTGTCCGTTCTCTAGGTTTCCCGCACATGTTATAGCTGTAGTAATATTCCCTTCAACCTGGAGAGTTCGGACCCATGGAATGGGTGCCATGTATTATTGCTTTAAAGGGTCTGCATTTGCTCACCCAATCTCACCAATCGTCTCAGTCGCAAGTGTCCCTCCTTATGCCACATCCAGCTGTCGTTGTAGATAGGGTCATTCCAGCTTTCATCAGAGACCCTGAAGGAATTGTAAAGAATTTCCCAATTTTTTTGTTTTGTTTTTGAAATTCCTTTTTATAGTGGGTTTGAGCTGATTCTCGCTGCCATGTTTATGCCAGTCTAGACACACTTGATTCCCTTACGGAGACATATCAATACATAGGTTTTAAGATTCTTACTAGTCAGATATTTTCCTCTGCGGGAAATATGGGGTTTTGAGTCCCTTTCACTGAGGACGGTGTAGGTCTTGTCTATTCCATAGTTGGTTTTTGGAACGGTACCTGTGCTTATATCAAACTCTGGTTTTATGCATCACCCCACCTCTCCTTCCCCCTTAAGCAGGTAAAGAGTGTTTTCTAAATGTGAGACACTGTTCTCTTTCCTAACTCAGTTCAAGTGTAGCCATGTTTACAGGATCTTCATAAGTGATATCTTATGATAAGTTTCTTTTTCTGTGTGACTTATTTCACTTAGAATCATCGTACCTGAATCCACCCATTTTGCTGCTACTGGTCTTATGACATTGATTTCATGGCTGAGGGATATTCCATCGTACGTAAGTACCACAATTTTTTGAACCATGTTTATATTTTCTGGGATACTTAAGGTGTATCCAAGTTGAGGTCCTTGTATGCAGTGCAGCCCTAAATTTTGGGGTGGCTCTGTCTTATTGATTTTCAGTTTTCCCAAGGTATATTCCCTAGACTGGTAGTGCCCTTGGCTCTGTAGCTCTGTTCTTTACTTGTTTTAGGGAACAGAATGCACTCCTCCAGAGAGGCAGTTGGCAATTTACATCCCGCCCATCAGCATAACAAGGCTCCCTGTTCTCCAGGGCCTGTCTTGCCTTTCTTGTTCTTACACATTTTGTGGATGTCCCTTTTGACCGGTGGGAAGTGATACTTCTTTGTAGTGCAGATTTGCATTGCCCGCTTGCTTGCTTGGCCAAAAAGGGCGTATGCGTTTTCTCCTGAATATATTCAGGAGAAAACGCATACGCCCTTTTTGGCCAAGTGCATCATTGTCGAAGTTGTGCCCCTCTTCCTGTGCTTTAAAGGCGATTCCAACGTACCTCTTGAAATCTGTTTCCTGCTATGCTGCCTCGCTTTCAAGTCCGCCTCGTTGCCTTCCCTCAACAGATTTTTGGACGATAGTTGTCCTTTATTACTCGGCCAGTTTGTGAATTGCTGTGCCCCTGAGCTCCATTTTTCAACTCGTTTTTGGTGAGCTGACCGCAAGTCCAAAATTTTGGTTCAGGACCTATACTGGTTCCCGGTGGGTGGCTGAGAATTTGGTTAATTCTTCTTCCTGCCGGGAAATTACAGTGATATGTGCCCGTCCAAATGCCTAACAGCTACTCTCTCATTGGTTCTCCCTCTTCCCTTTCATCCTCTGCCAAATTGGCAACCTGTGCGAACCAAGAGGTTAAAGGGGCTGTCTCTCCAAGTTGGGAGGTTGATAGTAAAGCAGACGGAAAGTCAAACCGGAGCACCAGGAGAGGGACTATTCGTTGAGTTTTAGAAACCTTTCGTATTCACAGTGTGTCCGTTCTCTAGGTTTCCCGCACATGTTATAGCTGTAGTAATATTCCCTTCAACCTGGAGAGTTCGGACCCATGGAATGGGTGCCATGTATTATTGCTTTAAAGGGTCTGCATTTGCTCACCCAATCTCACCAATCGTCTCAGTCGCAAGTGTCCCTCCTTATGCCACATCCAGCTGTCGTTGTAGATAGGGTCATTCCAGCTTTCATCAGAGACCCTGAAGGAATTGTAAAGAATTTCCCAATTTTTTTGTTTTGTTTTTGAAATTCCTTTTTATAGTGGGTTTGAGCTGATTCTCGCTGCCATGTTTATGCCAGTCTAGACACACTTGATTCCCTTACGGAGACATATCAATACATAGGTTTTAAGATTCTTACTAGTCAGATATTTTCCTCTGCGGGAAATATGGGGTTTTGAGTCCCTTTCACTGAGGACGGTGTAGGTCTTGTCTATTCCATAGTTGGTTTTTGGAACGGTACCTGTGCTTATATCAAACTCTGGTTTTATGCATCACCCCACCTCTCCTTCCCCCTTAAGCAGGTAAAGAGTGTTTTCTAAATGTGAGACACTGTTCTCTTTCCTAACTCAGTTCAAGTGTAGCCATGTTTACAGGATCTTCATAAGTGATATCTTATGATAAGTTTCTTTTTCTGTGTGACTTATTTCACTTAGAATCATCGTACCTGAATCCACCCATTTTGCTGCTACTGGTCTTATGACATTGATTTCATGGCTGAGGGATATTCCATCGTACGTAAGTACCACAATTTTTTGAACCATGTTTATATTTTCTGGGATACTTAAGGTGTATCCAAGTTGAGGTCCTTGTATGCAGTGCAGACCTAAATTTTGGGGTGGCTCTGTCTTATTGATTTTCAGTTTTCCCAAGGTATATTCCCTAGACTGGTAGTGCCCTTGGCTCTGTAGCTCTGTTCTTTACTTGTTTTAGGGAACAGAATGCACTCCTCCAGAGAGGCAGTTGGCAATTTACATCCCGCCCATCAGCATAACAAGGCTCCCTGTTCTCCAGGGCCTGTCTTGCCTTTCTTGTTCTTACACATTTTGTGGATGTCCCTTTTGACCGGTGGGAAGTGATACTTCTTTGTAGTGCAGATTTGCATTGCCCGCTTGCTTGCTTGGCCAAAAAGGGCGTATGCCTTTTCTCCTGAATATATTCAGGAGAAAACGCATACGCCCTTTTTGGCCAAGTGCATCATTGTCGAAGTTGTGCCCCTCTTCCTGTGCTTTAAAGGCGATTCCAACGTACCTCTTGAAATCTGTTTCCTGCTATTCTGCCTCGCTTTCAAGTCCGCCTCGTTGCCTTCCCTCAACAGATTTTTGGACGATAGTTGTCCTTTATTACTCGGCCAGTTTGTGAATTGCTGTGCCCCTGAGCTCCATTTTTCAACTCGTTTTTGGTGAGCTGACCGCAAGTCCAAAATTTTGGTTCAGGACCTATACTGGTTCCCGGTGGGTGGCTGAGAATTTGGTTAATTCTTCTTCCTGCCGGGAAATTACAGTGATATGTGCCCGTCCAAATGCCTAACAGCTACTCTCTCATTGGTTCTCCCTCTTCCCTTTCATCCTCTGCCAAATTGGCAACCTGTGCGAACCAAGAGGTTAAAGGGGCTGTCTCTCCAAGTTGGGAGGTTGATAGTAAAGCAGACGGAAAGTCAAACCGGAGCACCAGGAGAGGGACTATTCGTTGAGTTTTAGAAACCTTTCGTATTCACAGTGTGTCCGTTCTCTAGGTTTCCCGCACATGTTATAGCTGTAGTAATATTCCCTTCAACCTGGAGAGTTCGGACCCATGGAATGGGTGCCATGCATTATTGCTTTAAAGGGTCTGCATTTGCTCACCCAATCTCACCAATCGTCTCAGTCCCAAGTGTCCCTCCTTATGCCACATCCAGCTGTCGTTGTAGATAGGGTCATTCCAGCTTTCATCAGAGACCCTGAAGGAATTGTAAAGAATTTCCCAGTTTTTTTGTTTTGTTTTTGAAATTCCTTTTTATAGTGGGTTTGAGCTGATTCTCGCTGCCATGTTTATGCCAGTCTAGACACACTTGATTCCCTTACGGAGACATATCAATACATAGGTTTTAAGATTCTTACTAGTCAGATATTTTCCTCTGCGGGAAATATGGGGTTTTGAGTCCCTTTCACTGAGGACGGTGTAGGTCTTGTCTATTCCATAGTTGGTTTTTGGAACGGTACCTGTGCTTATATCAAACTCTGGTTTTATGCATCACCCCACCTCTCCTTCCCCCTTAAGCAGGTAAAGAGTGTTTTCTAAATGTGAGACACTGTTCTCTTTCCTAACTCAGTTCAAGTGTAGCCATGTTTACAGGATCTTCATAAGTGATATCTTATGATAAGTTTCTTTTTCTGTGTGACTTATTTCACTTAGAATCATCGTACCTGAATCCACCCATTTTGCTGCTACTGGTCTTATGACATTGATTTCATGGCTGAGGGATATTCCATCGTACGTAAGTACCACAATTTTTTGAACCATGTTTATATTTTCTGGGATACTTAAGGTGTATCCAAGTTGAGGTCCTTGTATGCAGTGCAGCCCTAAATTTTGGGGTGGCTCTGTCTTATTGATTTTCAGTTTTCCCAAGGTATATTCCCTAGACTGGTAGTGCCCTTGGCTCTGTAGCTCTGTTCTTTACTTGTTTTAGGGAACAGAATGCACTCCTCCAGAGAGGCAGTTGGCAATTTACATCCCGCCCATCAGCATAACAAGGCTCCCTGTTCTCCAGGGCCTGTCTTGCCTTTCTTGTTCTTACACATTTTGTGGATGTCCCTTTTGACCGGTGGGAAGTGATACTTCTTTGTAGTGCAGATTTGCATTGCCCGCTTGCTTGCTTGGCCAAAAAGGGCGTATGCGTTTTCTCCTGAATATATTCAGGAGAAAACGCATACGCCCTTTTTGGCCAAGTGCATCATTGTCGAAGTTGTGCCCCTCTTCCTGTGCTTTAAAGGCGATTCCAACGTACCTCTTGAAATCTGTTTCCTGCTATTCTGCCTCGCTTTCAAGTCCGCCTCGTTGCCTTCCCTCAACAGATTTTTGGAAGATAGTTGTCCTTTATTACTCGGCCAGTTTGTGAATTGCTGTGCCCCTGAGCTCCATTTTTCAACTCGTTTTTGGTGAGCTGACCGCAAGTCCAAAATTTTGGTTCAGGACCTATACTGGTTCCCGGTGGGTGGCTGAGAATTTGGTTAATTCTTCTTCCTGCCGGGAAATTACAGTGATATGTGCCCGTCCAAATGCCTAACAGCTACTCTCTCATTGGTTCTCCCTCTTCCCTTTCATCCTCTGCCAAATTGGAAACCTGTGCGAACCAAGAGGTTAAAGGGGCTGTCTCTCCAAGTTGGGAGGTTGATAGTAAAGCAGACGGAAAGTCAAACCGGAGCACCAGGAGAGGGACTATTCGTTGAGTTTTAGAAACCTTTCGTATTCACAGTGTGTCCGTTCTCTAGGTTTCCCGCACTTGTTATAGCTGTAGTAATATTCCCTTCAACCTGGAGAGTTCGGACCCATGGAATGGGTGCCATGCATTATTGCTTTAAAGGGTCTGCATTTGCTCACCCAATCTCACCAATCGTCTCAGTCCCAAGTGTCCCTCCTTATGCCACATCCAGCTGTCGTTGTAGATAGGGTCATTCCAGCTTTCATCAGAGACCCTGAAGGAATTGTAAAGAATTTCCCAGTTTTTTGGTTTTGTTTTTGAAATTCCTTTTTATAGTGGGTTTGAGCTGATTCTCGCTGCCATGTTTATGCCAGTCTAGACACACTTGATTCCCTTACGGAGACATATCAATACATAGGTTTTAAGATTCTTACTAGTCAGATATTTTCCTCTGCGGGAAATATGGGGTTTTGAGTCCCTTTCACTGAGGAAGGTGTAGGTCTTGTCTATTCCATTGTTGGTTTTTGGAACGGTACCTGTGCTTATATCAAACTCTGGTTTTATGCATCACCCCACCTCTCCTTCCCCCTTAAGCAGGTATAAGAGTGTTTTCTAAATGTGAGACACTGTTCTCTTTCCTAACTCAGTTCAAGTGTAGCCATGTTTACAGGATCTTCATAAGTGATATCTTATGATAAGTTTCTTTTTCTGTGTGACTTATTTCACTTAGAATCATCGTACCTGAATCCACCCATTTTGCTGCTACTGGTCTTATGACATTGATTTCATGGCTGAGGGATATTCCATCGTACGTAAGTACCACAATTTTTTGAACCATGTTTATATTTTCTGGGATACTTAAGGTGTATCCAAGTTGAGGTCCTTGTATGCAGTGCAGCCCTAAATTTTGGGGTGGCTCTGTCTTATTGATTTTCAGTTTTCCCAAGGTATATTCCCTAGACTGGTAGTGCCCTTGGCTCTGTAGCTCTGTTCTTTACTTGTTTTAGGGAACAGAATGCACTCCTCCAGAGAGGCAGTTGGCAATTTACATCCCGCCCATCAGCATAACAAGGCTCCCTGTTCTCCAGGGCCTGTCTTGCCTTTCTTGTTCTTACACATTTTGTGGATGTCCCTTTTGACCGGTGGGAAGTGATACTTCTTTGTAGTGCAGATTTGCATTGCCCGCTTGCTTGCTTGGCCAAAAAGGGCGTATGCGTTTTCTCCTGAATATATTCAGGAGAAAACGCATACGCCCTTTTTGGCCAAGTGCATCATTGTCGAAGTTGTGCCCCTCTTCCTGTGCTTTAAAGGCGATTCCAACGTACCTCTTGAAATCTGTTTCCTGCTATGCTGCCTCGCTTTCAAGTCCGCCTCGTTGCCTTCCCTCAACAGATTTTTGGACGATAGTTGTCCTTTATTACTCGGCCAGTTTGTGAATTGCTGTGCCCCTGAGCTCCATTTTTCAACTCGTTTTTGGTGAGCTGACCGCAAGTCCAAAATTTTGGTTCAGGAACTATACTGGTTCCCGGTGGGTGGCTGAGAATTTGGTTAATTCTTCTTCCTGCCGGGAAATTACAGTGATATGTGCCCGTCCAAATGCCTAACAGCTACTCTCTCATTGGTTCTCCCTCTTCCCTTTCATCCTCTGCCAAATTGGCAACCTGTGCGAACCAAGAGGTTAAAGGGGCTGTCTCTCCAAGTTGGGAAGTTGATAGTAAAGCAGACGGAAAGTCAAACCGGAGCACCAGTAGAGGGACTATTTGTTGAGTTTTAGAAACCTTTCGTATTCACAGTGTGTCCGTTCTCTAGGTTTCCCGCACATGTTATAGCTGTAGTAATATTCCCTTCAACCTGGAGAGTTCGGACCCATGGAATGGGTGCCATGCATTATTGCTTTAAAGGGTCTGCATTTGCTCACCCAATCTCACCAATCGTCTCAGTCCCAAGTGTCCCTCCTTATGCCACATCCAGCTGTCGTTGTAGATAGGGTCATTCCAGCTTTCATCAGAGACCCTGAAGGAATTGTAAAGAATTTCCCAGTTTTTTTGTTTTGTTTTTGAAATTCCTTTTTATAGTGGGTTTGAGCTGATTCTCGCTGCCATGTTTATGCCAGTCTAGACACACTTGATTCCCTTACGGAGACATATCAATACATAGGTTTTAAGATTCTTACTAGTCAGATATTTTCCTCTGCGGGAAATATGGGGTTTTGAGTCCCTTTCACTGAGGACGGTGTAGGTCTTGTCTATTCCATAGTTGGTTTTTGGAACGGTACCTGTGCTTATATCAAACTCTGGTTTTATGCATCACCCCACCTCTCCTTCCCCCTTAAGCAGGTATAAGAGTGTTTTCTAAATGTGAGACACTGTTCTCTTTCCTAACTCAGTTCAAGTGTAGCCATGTTTACAGGATCTTCATAAGTGATATCTTATGATAAGTTTCTTTTTCTGTGTGACTTATTTCACTTAGAATCATCGTACCTGAATCCACCCATTTTGCTGCTACTGGTCTTATGACATTGATTTCATGGCTGAGGGATATTCCATCGTACGTAAGTACCACAATTTTTTGAACCATGTTTATATTTTCTGGGATACTTAAGGTGTATCCAAGTTGAGGTCCTTGTATGCAGTGCAGCCCTAAATTTTGGGGTGGCTCTGTCTTATTGATTTTCAGTTTTCCCAAGGTATATTCCCTAGACTGGTAGTGCCCTTGGCTCTGTAGCTCTGTTCTTTACTTGTTTTAGGGAACAGAATGCACTCCTCCAGAGAGGCAGTTGGCAATTTACATCCCGCCCATCAGCATAACAAGGCTCCCTGTTCTCCAGGGCCTGTCTTGCCTTTCTTGTTCTTACACATTTTGTGGATGTCCCTTTTGACCGGTGGGAAGTGATACTTCTTTGTAGTGCAGATTTGCATTGCCCGCTTGCTTGCTTGGCCAAAAAGGGCGTATGCGTTTTCTCCTGAATATATTCAGGAGAAAACGCATACGCCCTTTTTGGCCAAGTGCATCATTGTCGAAGTTGTGCCCCTCTTCCTGTGCTTTAAAGGCGATTCCAACGTACCTCTTGTAATCTGTTTCCTGCTATGCTGCCTCACTTTCAAGTCCGCCTCGTTGCCTTCCCTCAACAGATTTTTGGAAGATAGCTGTCCTTTATTACTCGGCCAGGTTGTGAATTGCTGTGCCCCTGAGCTCCATTTTTCAACTCGTTTTTGGTGAGCTAACCGCAAGTCCAAAATTTTGGTTCAGGACCTATACTGGTTCCCGGTGGGTGGCTGAGAATTTGGTTAATTCTTCTTCCTGCCGGAAAATTACAGTGATATGTGCCCGTCCAAATGCCTAACAGCTACTCTCTCATTGGTTCTCCCTCTTCCCTTTCATCCTCTGCCAAATTGGAAACGTGTGCGAACCAAGAGGTTAAAGGGGCTGTCTCTCCAAGTTGGGAGGTTGATAGTAAAGCAGACGGAAAGTCAAACCGGAGCACCAGGAGAGGGACTATTCGTTGAGTTTTAGAAACCTTTCGTATTCACAGTGTGTCCGTTCTCTAGGTTTCCCGCACTTGTTATAGCTGTAGTAATATTCCCTTCAACCTGGAGAGTTCGGACCCATGGAATGGGTGCCATGCATTATTGCTTTAAAGGCTCTGCATTTGCTCACCCAATCTCACCAATCGTCTCAGTCCCAAGTGTCCCTCCTTATGCCACATCCAGCTGTCGTTGTAGATAGGGTCATTCCAGCTTTCATCAGTGACCCTGAAGGAATTGTAAAGAATTTCCCAGTTTTTTTGTTTTGTTTTTGAAATTCCTTTTTATAGTGGGTTTGAGCTGATTCTCGGTGCCATGTTTATGCCAGTCTAGACACACTTGATTCCCTTACGGAGACATATCAATACATAGGTTTTAAGATTCTTACTAGTCAGATATTTTCCTCTGCGGGAAATATGGGGTTTTGAGTCCCTTTCACTGAGGACGGTGTAGGTCTTGTCTATTCCATAGTTGGTTTTTGGAACGGTACCTGTGCTTATATCAAACTCTGGTTTTATGCATCACCCCACCTCTCCTTCCCCCTTAAGCAGGTATAAGAGTGTTTTCTAAATGTGAGACACTGTTCTCTTTCCTAACTCAGTTCAAGTGTAGCCATGTTTACAGGATCTTCATAAGTGATATCTTATGATAAGTTTCTTTTTCTGTGTGACTTATTTCACTTAGAATCATCGTACCTGAATCCACCCATTTTGCTGCTACTGGTCTTATGACATTGATTTCATGGCTGAGGGATATTCCATCGTACGTAAGTACCACAATTTTTTGAACCATGTTTATATTTTCTGGGATACTTAAGGTGTATCCAAGTTGAGGTCCTTGTATGCAGTGCAGCCCTAAATTTTGGGGTGGCTCTGTCTTATTGATTTTCAGTTTTCCCAAGGTATATTCCCTAGACTGGTAGTGCCCTTGGCTCTGTAGCTCTGTTCTTTACTTGTTTTAGGGAACAGAATGCACTCCTCCAGAGAGGCAGTTGGCAATTTACATCCCGCCCATCAGCATAACAAGGCTCCCTGTTCTCCAGGGCCTGTCTTGCCTTTCTTGTTCTTACACATTTTGTGGATGTCCCTTTTGACCGGTGGGAAGTGATACTTCTTTGTAGTGCAGATTTGCATTGCCCGCTTGCTTGCTTGGCCAAAAAGGGCGTATGCCTTTTCTCCTGAATATATTCAGGAGAAAACGCATACGCCCTTTTTGGCCAAGTGCATCATTGTCGAAGTTGTGCCCCTCTTCCTGTGCTTTAAAGGCGATTCCAACGTACCTCTTGAAATCTGTTTCCTGCTATTCTGCCTCGCTTTCAAGTCCGCCTCGTTGCCTTCCCTCAACAGATTTTTGGACGATAGTTGTCCTTTATTACTCGGCCAGTTTGTGAATTGCTGTGCCCCTGAGCTCCATTTTTCAACTCGTTTTTGGTGAGCTGACCGCAAGTCCAAAATTTTGGTTCAGGACCTATACTGGTTCCCGGTGGGTGGCTGAGAATTTGGTTAATTCTTCTTCCTGCCGGGAAATTACAGTGATATGTGCCCGTCCAAATGCCTAACAGCTACTCTCTCATTGGTTCTCCCTCTTCCCTTTCATCCTCTGCCAAATTGGCAACCTGTGCGAACCAAGAGGTTAAAGGGGCTGTCTCTCCAAGTTGGGAGGTTGATAGTAAAGCAGACGGAAAGTCAAACCGGAGCACCAGGAGAGGGACTATTCGTTGAGTTTTAGAAACCTTTCGTATTCACAGTGTGTCCGTTCTCTAGGTTTCCCGCACATGTTATAGCTGTAGTAATATTCCCTTCAACCTGGAGAGTTCGGACTCATGGAATGGGTGCCATGCATTATTGCTTTAAAGGGTCTGCATTTGCTCACCCAATCTCACCAATCGTCTCAGTCCCAAGTGTCCCTCCTTATGCCACATCCAGCTGTCGTTGTAGATAGGGTCATTCCAGCTTTCATCAGAGACCCTGAAGGAATTGTAAAGAATTTCCCAGTTTTTTTGTTTTGTTTATGAAATTCCTTTTTATAGTGGGTTTGAGCTGATTCTCGCTGCCATGTTTATGCCAGTCTAGACACACTTGATTCCCTTACGGAGACATATCAATACATAGGTTTTAAGATTCTTACTAGTCAGATATTTTCCTCTGCGGGAAATACGGGGTTTTGAGTCCCTTTCACTGAGGACGGTGTAGGTCTTGTCTATTCCATAGTTGGTTTTTGGAACGGTACCTGTGCTTATATCAAACTCTGGTTTTATGCATCACCCCACCTCTCCTTCCCCCTTAAGCAGGTAAAGAGTGTTTTCTAAATGTGAGACACTGTTCTCTTTCCTAACTCAGTTCAAGTGTAGCCATGTTTACAGGATCTTCATAAGTGATATCTTATGATAAGTTTCTTTTTCTGTGTGACTTATTTCACTTAGAATCATCGTACCTGAATCCACCCATTTTGCTGCTACTGGTCTTATGACATTGATTTCATGGCTGAGGGATATTCCATCGTACGTAAGTACCACAATTTTTTGAACCATGTTTATATTTTCTGGGATACTTAAGGTGTATCCAAGTTGAGGTCCTTGTATGCAGTGCAGCCCTAAATTTTGGGGTGGCTCTGTCTTATTGATTTTCAGTTTTCCCAAGGTATATTCCCTAGACTGGTAGTGCCCTTGGCTCTGTAGCTCTGTTCTTTACTTGTTTTAGGGAACAGAATGCACTCCTCCAGAGAGGCAGTTGGCAATTTACATCCCGCCCATCAGCATAACAAGGCTCCCTGTTCTCCAGGGCCTGTCTTGCCTTTCTTGTTCTTACACATTTTGTGGATGTCCCTTTTGACCGGTGGGAAGTGATACTTCTTTGTAGTGCAGATTTGCATTGCCCGCTTGCTTGCTTGGCCAAAAAGGGCGTATGCCTTTTCTCCTGAATATATTCAGGAGAAAACGCATACGCCCTTTTTGGCCAAGTGCATCATTGTCGAAGTTGTGCCCCTCTTCCTGTGCTTTAAAGGCGATTCCAACGTACCTCTTGAAATCTGTTTCCTGCTATTCTGCCTCGCTTTCAAGTCCGCCTCGTTGCCTTCCCTCAACAGATTTTTGGACGATAGTTGTCCTTTATTACTCGGCCAGTTTGTGAATTGCTGTGCCCCTGAGCTCCATTTTTCAACTCGTTTTTGGTGAGCTGACCGCAAGTCCAAAATTTTGGTTCAGGACCTATACTGGTTCCCGGTGGGTGGCTGAGAATTTGGTTAATTCTTCTTCCTGCCGGGAAATTACAGTGATATGTGCCCGTCCAAATGCCTAACAGCTACTCTCTCATTGGTTCTCCCTCTTCCCTTTCATCCTCTGCCAAATTGGCAACCTGTGCGAACCAAGAGGTTAAAGGGGCTGTCTCTCCAAGTTGGGAGGTTGATAGTAAAGCAGACGGAAAGTCAAACCGGAGCACCAGGAGAGGGACTATTCGTTGAGTTTTAGAAACCTTTCGTATTCACAGTGTGTCCGTTCTCTAGGTTTCCCGCACATGTTATAGCTGTAGTAATATTCCCTTCAACCTGGAGAGTTCGGACCCATGGAATGGGTGCCATGCATTATTGCTTTAAAGGCTCTGCATTTGCTCACCCAATCTCACCAATCGTCTCAGTCCCAAGTGTCCCTCCTTATGCCACATCCAGCTGTCGTTGTAGATAGGGTCATTCCAGCTTTCATCAGTGACCCTGAAGGAATTGTAAAGAATTTCCCAGTTTTTTTGTTTTGTTTTTGAAATTCCTTTTTATAGTGGGTTTGAGCTGATTCTCGCTGCCATGTTTATGCCAGTCTAGACACACTTGATTCCCTTACGGAGACATATCAATACATAGGTTTTAAGATTCTTACTAGTCAGATATTTTCCTCTGCGGGAAATATGGGGTTTTGAGTCCCTTTCACTGAGGACGGTGTAGGTCTTGTCTATTCCATAGTTGGTTTTTGGAACGGTACCTGTGCTTATATCAAACTCTGGTTTTATGCATCACCCCACCTCTCCTTCCCCCTTAAGCAGGTATAAGAGTGTTTTCTAAATGTGAGACACTGTTCTCTTTCCTAACTCAGTTCAAGTGTAGCCATGTTTACAGGATCTTCATAAGTGATATCTTATGATAAGTTTCTTTTTCTGTGTGACTTATTTCACTTAGAATCATCGTACCTGAATCCACCCATTTTGCTGCTACTGGTCTTATGACATTGATTTCATGGCTGAGGGATATTCCATCGTACGTAAGTACCACAATTTTTTGAACCATGTTTATATTTTCTGGGATACTTAAGGTGTATCCAAGTTGAGGTCCTTATATGCAGTGCAGCCCTAAATTTTGGGGTGGCTCTGTCTTATTGATTTTCAATTTTCCCAAGGTATATTCCCTAGACTGGTAGTGCCCTTGGCTCTGTAGCTCTGTTCTTTACTTGTTTTAGGGAACAGAATGCACTCCTCCAGAGAGGCAGTTGGCAATTTACATCCCGCCCATCAGCATAACAAGGCTCCCTGTTCTCCAGGGCCTGTCTTGCCTTTCTTGTTCTTACACATTTTGTGGATGTCCCTTTTGACCGGTGGGAAGTGATACTTCTTTGTAGTGCAGATTTGCATTGCCCGCTTGCTTGCTTGGCCAAAAAGGGCGTATGCGTTTTCTCCTGAATATATTCAGGAGAAAACGCATACGCCCTTTTTGGCCAAGTGCATCATTGTCGAAGTTGTGCCCCTCTTCCTGTGCTTTAAAGGCGATTCCAACGTACCTCTTGAAATCTGTTTCCTGCTATTCTGCCTCGCTTTCAAGTCCGCCTCGTTGCCTTCCCTCAACAGATTTTTGGACGATAGTTGTCCTTTATTACTCGGCCAGTTTGTGAATTGCTGTGCCCCTGAGCTCCATTTTTCAACTCGTTTTTGGTGAGCTGACCGCAAGTCCAAAATTTTGGTTCAGGACCTATACTGGTTCCCGGTGGGTGGCTGAGAATTTGGTTAATTCTTCTTCCTGCCGGGAAATTACAGTGATATGTGCCCGTCCAAATGCCTAACAGCTACTCTCTCATTGGTTCTCCCTCTTCCCTTTCATCCTCTGCCAAATTGGCAACCTGTGCGAACCAAGAGGTTAAAGGGGCTGTCTCTCCAAGTTGGGAGGTTGATAGTAAAGCAGACGGAAAGTCAAACCGGAGCACCAGGAGAGGGACTATTCGTTGAGTTTTAGAAACCTTTCGTATTCACAGTGTGTCCGTTCTCTAGGTTTCCCGCACATGTTATAGCTGTAGTAATATTCCCTTCAACCTGGAGAGTTCGGACCCATGGAATGGGTGCCATGCATTATTGCTTTAAAGGGTCTGCATTTGCTCACCCAATCTCACCAATCGTCTCAGTCCCAAGTGTCCCTCCTTATGCCACATCCAGCTGTCGTTGTAGATAGGGTCATTCCAGCTTTCATCAGAGACCCTGAAGGAATTGTAAAGAATTTCCCAGTTTTTTTGTTTTGTTTTTGAAATTCCTTTTTATAGTGGGTTTGAGCTGATTCTCGCTGCCATGTTTATGCCAGTCTAGACACACTTGATTCCCTTACGGAGACATATCAATACATAGGTTTTAAGATTCTTACTAGTCAGATATTTTCCTCTGCGGGAAATATGGGGTTTTGAGTCCCTTTCACTGAGGACGGTGTAGGTCTTGTCTATTCCATAGTTGGTTTTTGGAACGGTACCTGTGCTTATATCAAACTCTGGTTTTATGCATCACCCCACCTCTCCTTCCCCCTTAAGCAGGTAAAGAGTGTTTTCTAAATGTGAGACACTGTTCTCTTTCCTAACTCAGTTCAAGTGTAGCCATGTTTACAGGATCTTCATAAGTGATATCTTATGATAAGTTTCTTTTTCTGTGTGACTTATTTCACTTAGAATCATCGTACCTGAATCCACCCATTTTGCTGCTACTGGTCTTATGACATTGATTTCATGGCTGAGGGATATTCCATCGTACGTAAGTACCACAATTTTTTGAACCATGTTTATATTTTCTGGGATACTTAAGGTGTATCCAAGTTGAGGTCCTTGTATGCAGTGCAGACCTAAATTTTGGGGTGGCTCTGTCTTATTGATTTTCAGTTTTCCCAAGGTATATTCCCTAGACTGGTAGTGCCCTTGGCTCTGTAGCTCTGTTCTTTACTTGTTTTAGGGAACAGAATGCACTCCTCCAGAGAGGCAGTTGGCAATTTACATCCCGCCCATCAGCATAACAAGGCTCCCTGTTCTCCAGGGCCTGTCTTGCCTTTCTTGTTCTTACACATTTTGTGGATGTCCCTTTTGACCGGTGGGAAGTGATACTTCTTTGTAGTGCAGATTTGCATTGCCCGCTTGCTTGCTTGGCCAAAAAGGGCGTATGCGTTTTCTCCTGAATATATTCAGGAGAAAACGCATACGCCCTTTTTGGCCAAGTGCATCATTGTCGAAGTTGTGCCCCTCTTCCTGTGCTTTAAAGGCGATTCCAACGTACCTCTTGAAATCTGTTTCCTGCTATTCTGCCTCGCTTTCAAGTCCACCTCGTTGCCTTCCCTCAACAGATTTTTGGACGATAGTTGTCCTTTATTACTCGGCCAGTTTGTGAATTGCTGTGCCCCTGAGCTCCATTTTTCAACTCGTTTTTGGTGAGCTGACCGCAAGTCCAAAATTTTGGTTCAGGACCTATACTGGTTTCCGGTGGGTGGCTGAGAATTTGGTTAATTCTTCTTCCTGCCGGGAAATTACAGTGATATGTGCCCGTCCAAATGCCTAACAGCTACTCTCTCATTGGTTCTCCCTCTTCCCTTTCATCCTCTGCCAAATTGGCAACCTGTGCGAACCAAGAGGTTAAAGGGGCTGTCTCTCCAAGTTGGGAGGTTGATAGTAAAGCAGACGGAAAGTCAAACCGGAGCACCAGGAGAGGGACTATTCGTTGAGTTTTAGAAACCTTTCGTATTCACAGTGTGTCCGTTCTCTAGGTTTCCCGCACATGTTATAGCTGTAGTAATATTCCCTTCAACCTGGAGAGTTCGGACCCATGGAATGGGTGCCATGCATTATTGCTTTAAAGGGTCTGCATTTGCTCACCCAATCTCACCAATCGTCTCAGTCCCAAGTGTCCCTCCTTATGCCACATCCAGCTGTCGTTGTAGATAGGGTCATTCCAGCTTTCATCAGAGACCCTGAAGGAATTGTAAAGAATTTCCCAGTTTTTTGGTTTTGTTTTTGAAATTCCTTTTTATAGTGGGTTTGAGCTGATTCTCGCTGCCATGTTTATGCCAGTCTAGACACACTTGATTCCCTTACGGAGACATATCAATACATAGGTTTTAAGATTCTTACTAGTCAGATATTTTCCTCTGCGGGAAATATGGCGTTTTGAGTCCCTTTCACTGAGGACGGTGTAGGTCTTGTCTATTCCATAGTTGGTTTTTGGAACGGTACCTGTGCTTATATCAAACTCTGGTTTTATGCATCACCCCACCTCTCCTTCCCCCTTAAGCAGGTATAAGAGTGTTTTCTAAATGTGAGACACTGTTCTCTTTCCTAACTCAGTTCAAGTGTAGCCATGTTTACAGGATCTTCATAAGTGATATCTTATGATAAGTTTCTTTTACTGTGTGACTTATTTCACTTAGAATCATCATACCTGAATCCACCCATTTTGCTGCTACTGGTCTTATGACATTGATTTAATGGCTGAGGGATATTCCATCGTACGTAAGTACCACAATTTTTTGAACCATGTTTATATTTTCTGGGATACTTAAGGTGCATACAAGTTGAGGTCCTTGTATGCAGTGCAGCCCTAAACTTTGGGGTGGCTCTGTCTTATTGATTTTCAGTTTTCCCAAGGTATATTCCCTAGACTGGTAGTGCCCTTGGCTCTGTAGCTCTGTTCTTTACTTGTTTTAGGGAACAGAATGCACTCCTCCAGGGAGGCAGTTGGCAATATACATCCCGCCCATCAGCATAACAAGGCTCCCTGTTCTCCAGGGCCTGTCTTGCCTTTCTTGTTCTTACACATTTTGTGGATGTCCCTTTTGACCGGTGGGAAGTGATACTTCTTTGTAGTGCAGATTTGCATTGCCCGCTTGCTTGCTTGGCCAAAAAGGGCGTATGCGTTTTCTCCTGAATATATTCAGGAGAAAACGCATACGCCCTTTTTGGCCAAGTGCATCATTGTCGAAGTTGTGCCCCTCTTCCTGTGCTTTAAAGGTGATTCCAACGTACCTCTTGAAATCTGTTTCCTGCTATTCTGCCTCGCTTTCAAGTCCGCCTCGTTGCCTTCCCTCAACAGATTTTTGGACGATAGTTGTCCTTTATTACTCGGCCAGGTTGTGAATTGCTGTGCCCCTGAGCTCCATTTTTCAACTCGTTTTTGGTGAGCTGACCGCAAGTCCAAAATTTTGGTTCAGGACCTATACTGGTTCCCGGTGGGTGGCTGAGAATTTGGTTAATTCTTCTTCCTGCCGGGAAATTACAGTGATATGTGCCCGTCCAAATGCCTAACAGCTACTCTCTCATTGGTTCTCCCTCTTCCCTTTCATCCTCTGCCAAATTGGCAACCTGTGCGAACCAAGAGGTTAAAGGGGCTGTCTCTCCAAGTTGGGAGGTTGATAGTAAAGCAGACGGAAAGTCAAACCGGAGCACCAGGAGAGGGACTATTCGTTGAGTTTTAGAAACCTTTCGTATTCACAGTGTGTCCGTTCTCTAGGTTTCCCGCACTTGTTATAGCTGTAGTAATATTCCCTTCAACCTGGAGAGTTCGGACTCATGGAATGGGTGCCATGCATTATTGCTTTAAAGGGTCTGCATTTGCTCACCCAATCTCACCAATCGTCTCAGTCCCAAGTGTCCCTCCTTATGCCACATCCAGCTGTCGTTGTAGATAGGGTCATTCCAGCTTTCATCAGAGACCCTGAAGGAATTGTAAAGAATTTCCCAGTTTTTTGGTTTTGTTTTTGAAATTCCTTTTTATAGTGGGTTTGAGCTGATTCTCGCTGCCATGTTTATGCCAGTCTAGACACACTTGATTCCCTTACGGAGACATATCAATACATAGGTTTTAAGATTCTTACTAGTCAGATATTTTCCTCTGCGGGAAATATGGCGTTTTGAGTCCCTTTCACTGAGGACGGTGTAGGTCTTGTCTATTCCATAGTTGGTTTTTGGAACGGTACCTGTGCTTATATCAAACTCTGGTTTTATGCATCACCCCACCTCTCCTTCCCCCTTAAGCAGGTATAAGAGTGTTTTCTAAATGTGAGACACTGTTCTCTTTCCTAACTCAGTTCAAGTGTAGCCATGTTTACAGGATCTTCATAAGTGATATCTTATGATAAGTTTCTTTTTCTGTGTGACTTATTTCACTTAGAATCATCATACCTGAATCCACCCATTTTGCTGCTACTGGTCTTATGACATTGATTTAATGGCTGAGGGATATTCCATCGTACGTAAGTACCACAATTTTTTGAACCATGTTTATATTTTCTGGGATACTTAAGGTGCATCCAAGTTGAGGTCCTTGTATGCAGTGCAGCCCTAAACTTTGGGGTGGCTCTGTCTTATTGATTTTCAGTTTTCCCAAGGTTTATTCCCTAGACTGGTAGTGCCCTTGGCTCTGTAGCTCTGTTCTTTACTTGTTTTAGGGAACAGAATGCACTCCTCCAGGGAGGCAGTTGGCAATATACATCCCGCCCATCAGCATAACAAGGCTCCCTGTTCTCCAGGGCCTGTCTTGCCTTTCTTGTTCTTACACATTTTGTGGATGTCCCTTTTGACCGGTGGGAAGTGATACTTCTTTGTAGTGCAGATTTGCATTGCCCGCTTGCTTGCTTGGCCAAAAAGGGCGTATGCGTTTTCTCCTGAATATATTCAGGAGAAAACGCATACGCCCTTTTTGGCCAAGTGCATCATTGTCGAAGTTGTGCCCCTCTTCCTGTGCTTTAAAGGTGATTCCAACGTACCTCTTGAAATCTGTTTCCTGCTATTCTGCCTCGCTTTCAAGTCCGCCTCGTTGCCTTCCCTCAACAGATTTTTGGACGATAGTTGTCCTTTATTACTCGGCCAGGTTGTGAATTGCTGTGCCCCTGAGCTCCATTTTTCAACTCGTTTTTGGTGAGCTGACCGCAAGTCCAAAATTTTGGTTCAGGACCTATACTGGTTCCCGGTGGGTGGCTGAGAATTTGGTTAATTCTTCTTCCTGCCGGGAAATTACAGTGATATGTGCCCGTCCAAATGCCTAACAGCTACTCTCTCATTGGTTCTCCCTCTTCCCTTTCATCCTCTGCCAAATTGGCAACCTGTGCGAACCAAGAGGTTAAAGGGGCTGTCTCTCCAAGTTGGGAGGTTGATAGTAAAGCAGACGGAAAGTCAAACCGGAGCACCAGGAGAGGGACTATTCGTTGAGTTTTAGAAACCTTTCGTATTCACAGTGTGTCCGTTCTCTAGGTTTCCCGCACTTGTTATAGCTGTAGTAATATTCCCTTCAACCTGGAGAGTTCGGACCCATGGAATGGGTGCCATGCATTATTGCTTTAAAGGCTCTGCATTTGCTCACCCAATCTCACCAATCGTCTCAGTCCCAAGTGTCCCTCCTTATGCCACATCCAGCTGTCGTTGTAGATAGGGTCATTCCAGCTTTCATCAGAGACCCTGAAGGAATTGTAAAGAATTTCCCAGTTTTTTTGTTTTGTTTTTGAAATTCCTTTTTATAGTGGGTTTGAGCTGATTCTCGCTGCCATGTTTATGCCAGTCTAGACACACTTGATTCCCTTACGGAGACATATCAATACATAGGTTTTAAGATTCTTACTAGTCAGATATTTTCCTCTGCGGGAAATATGGGGTTTTGAGTCCCTTTCACTGAGGACGGTGTAGGTCTTGTCTATTCCATAGTTGGTTTTTGGAACGGTACCTGTGCTTATATCAAACTCTGGTTTTATGCATCACCCCACCTCTCCTTCCCCCTTAAGCAGGTAAAGAGTGTTTTCTAAATGTGAGACACTGTTCTCTTTCCTAACTCAGTTCAAGTGTAGCTATGTTTACAGGATCTTCATAAGTGATATCTTATGATAAGTTTCTTTTTCTGTGTGACTTATTTCACTTAGAATCATCGTACCTGAATCCACCCATTTTGCTGCTACTGGTCTTATGACATTGATTTCATGGCTGAGGGATATTCCATCGTACGTAAGTACCACAATTTTTTGAACCATGTTTATATTTTCTGGGATACTTAAGGTGTATCCAAGTTGAGGTCCTTGTATGCAGTGCAGCCCTAAATTTTGGGGTGGCTCTGTCTTATTGATTTTCAGTTTTCCCAAGGTATATTCCCTAGACTGGTAGTGCCCTTGGCTCTGTAGCTCTGTTCTTTACTTGTTTTAGGGAACAGAATGCACTCCTCCAGGGAGGCAGTTGGCAATTTACATCCCGTCCATCAGCATAACAAGGCTCCCTGTTCTCCAGGGCCTGTCTTGCCTTTCTTGTTCTTACACATTTTGTGGATGTCCCTTTTGACCGGTGGGAAGTGATACTTCTTTGTAGTGCAGATTTGTATTGCCCGCTTGCTTGCTTGGCCAAAAAGGCGTATGCGTTTTCTCCTGAATATATTCAGGAGAAAACGCATACGCCCTTTTTGGCCAAGTGCATCATTGTCGAAGTTGTGTCCCTCTTCCTGTGCTTTAAAGGTGATTCCAACGTACCTCTTGAAATCTGTTTCCTGCTATTCTGCCTCGCTTTCAAGTCCGCCTCGTTGCCTTCCCTCAACAGATTTTTGGACGATAGTTGTCCTTTATTACTCGGCCAGGTTGTGAATTGCTGTGCCCCTGAGCTCCATTTTTCAACTCGTTTTTGGTGAGCTGACCGCAAGTCCAAAATTTTGGTTCAGGACCTATACTGGTTCCCGGTGGGTGGCTGAGAATTTGGTTAATTCTTCTTCCTGCCGGGAAATTACAGTGATATGTGCCCGTCCAAATGCCTAACAGCTACTCTCTCATTGGTTCTCCCTCTTCCTTTTCATCCTCTGCCAAATTGGCAACCTGTGCGAACCAAGAGGTTAAAGGGGCTGTCTCTCCAAGTTGGGAGGTTGATAGTAAAGCAGACGGAAAGTCAAACCGGAGCACCAGGAGAGGGACTATTCGTTGAGTTTTAGAAACCTTTCGTATTCACAGTGTGTCCGTTCTCTAGGTTTCCCGCACTTGTTATAGCTGTAGTAATATTCCCTTCAACCTGGAGAGTTCGGACCCATGGAATGGGTGCCATGCATTATTGCTTTAAAGGCTCTGCATTTGCTCACCCAATCTCACCAATCGTCTCAGTCCCAAGTGTCCCTCCTTATGCCACATCCAGCTGTCGTTGTAGATAGGGTCATTCCAGCTTTCATCAGAGACCCTGAAGGAATTGTAAAGAATTTCCCAGTTTTTTTTGTTTTGTTTATGAAATTCCTTTTTATAGTGGGTTTGAGCTGATTCTCGCTGCCATGTTTATGCCAGTCTAGACACACTTGATTCCCTTACGGAGACATATCAATACATAGGTTTTAAGATTCTTACTAGTCAGATATTTTCCTCTGCGGGAAATATGGGGTTTTGAGTCCCTTTCACTGAGGACGGTGTAGGTCTTGTCTATTCCATAGTTGGTTTTTGGAACGGTACCTGTGCTTATATCAAACTCTGGTTTTATGCATCACCCCACCTCTCCTTCCCCCTTAAGCAGGTATAAGAGTGTTTTCTAAATGTGAGACACTGTTCTCTTTCCTAACTCAGTTCAAGTGTAGCCATGTTTACAGGATCTTCATAAGTGATATCTTATGATAAGTTTCTTTTTCTGTGTGACTTATTTCACTTAGAATCATCATACCTGAATCCACCCATTTTGCTGCTACTGGTCTTATGACATTGATTTCATGGCTGAGGGATATTCCATATTACGTAAGTACCACAATTTTTTGAACCATGTTTATATTTTCTGGGATACTTAAGGTGCATCCAAGTTGAGGTCCTTGTATGCAGTGCAGCCCTAAACTTTGGGGTGGCTCTGTCTTATTGATTTTCAGTTTTCCCAATGTATATTCCCTAGACTGGTAGTGCCCTTGGCTCTGTAGCTCTGTTCTTTACTTGTTTTAGGGAACAGAATGCACTCCTCCAGGGAGGCAGTTGGCAATATACACCCCGCCCATCAGCATAACAAGGCTCCCTGTTCTCCAGGGCCTGTCTTGCCTTTCTTGTTCTTACACATTTTGTGGATGTCCCTTTTGACCGGTGGGAAGTGATACTTCTTTGTAGTGCAGATTTGCATTGCCTGCTTGCTTGCTTGGCCAAAAAGGGCGTATGCGTTTTCTCCTGAATATATTCAGGAGAAAACGCATACGCCCTTTTTGGCCAAGTGCATCATTGTCGAAGTTGTGCCCCTCTTCCTGTGCTTTAAAGGCGATTCCAACGTACCTCTTGTAATCTGTTTCCTGCTATGCTGCCTCACTTTCAAGTCCGCCTCGTTGCCTTCCCTCAACAGATTTTTGGACGATAGTTGTCCTTTATTACTTGGCCAGGTTGTGAATTGCTGTGCCCCTGAGCTCCATTTTTCAACTCGTTTTTGGTGAGCTGACCGCAAGTCCAGAATTTTGGTTCAGGACCTATACTGGTTCCCGGTGGGTGGCTGAGAATTTGGTTAATTCTTCTTCCTGCCGGGAAATTACAGTGATATATGCCCGTCCAAATGCCTAACAGCTACTCTCTCATTGGTTCTCCCTCTTCCCTTTCATCCTCTGCCAAATTGGAAACCTGTGCGAACCAAGAGGTTAAAGGGGCTGTCTCTCCAAGTTGGGAGGTTGATAGTAAAGCAGACGGAAAGTCAAACCGGAGCACCAGGAGAGGGACTATTCGTTGAGTTTTAGAAACCTTTCGTATTCACAGTGTGTCCGTTCTCTAGGTTTCCCGCACTTGTTATAGCTGTAGTAATATTCCCTTCAACCTGGAGAGTTCGGACCCATGGAATGGGTGCCATGCATTATTGCTTTAAAGGGTCTGCATTTGCTCACCCAATCTCACCAATCGTCTCAGTCGCAAGTGTCCCTCCTTATGCCACATCCAGCTGTCGTTGTAGATAGGGTCATTCCAGCTTTCATCAGAGACCCTGAAGGAATTGTAAAGAATTTCCCAGTTTTTTTGTTTTGTTTTTGAAATTCCTTTTTATAGTGGGTTTGAGCTGATTCTCGCTGCCATGTTTATGCCAGTCTAGACACACTTGATTCCCTTACGGAGACATATCAATACATAGGTTTTAAGATTCTTACTAGTCAGATATTTTCCTCTGCGGGAAATATGGGGTTTTGAGTCCCTTTCACTGAGGACGGTGTAGGTCTTGTCTATTCCATAGTTGGTTTTTGGAACGGTACCTGTGCTTATATCAAACTCTGGTTTTATGCATCACCCCACCTCTCCTTCCCCCTTAAGCAGGTATAAGAGTGTTTTCTAAATGTGAGACACTGTTCTCTTTCCTAACTCAGTTCAAGTGTAGCCATGTTTACAGGATCTTCATAAGTGATATCTTATGATAAGTTTCTTTTTCTGTGTGACTTATTTCACTTAGAATCATCGTACCTGAATCCACCCATTTTGCTGCTACTGGTCTTATGACATTGATTTCATGGCTGAGGGATATTCCATCGTACGTAAGTACCACAATTTTTTGAACCATGTTTATATTTTCTGGGATACTTAAGGTGTATCCAAGTTGAGGTCCCTGTATGCAGTGCAGCCCTAAATTTTGGGGTGGCTCTGTCTTATTGATTTTCAGTTTTCCCAAGGTATATTCCCTAGACTGGTAGTGCCCTTGGCTCTGTAGCTCTGTTCTTTACTTGTTTTAGGGAACAGAATGCACTCCTCCAGAGAGGCAGTTGGCAATTTACATCCCGCCCATCAGCATAACAAGGCTCCCTGTTCTCCAGGGCCTGTCTTGCCTTTCTTGTTCTTACACATTTTGTGGATGTCCCTCTTGACCGGTGGGAAGTGATACTTCTTTGTAGTGCAGATTTGCATTGCCCGCTTGCTTGCTTGGCCAAAAAGGGCGTATGCGTTTTCTCCTGAATATATTCAGGAGAAAACGCATACGCCCTTTTTGGCCAAGTGCATCATTGTCGAAGTTGTGCCCCTCTTCCTGTGCTTTAAAGGCGATTCCAACGTACCTCTTGAAATCTGTTTCCTGCTATTCTGCCTCGCTTTCAAGTCCGCCTCGTTGCCTTCCCTCAACAGATTTTTGGACGATAGTTGTCCTTTATTACTCGGCCAGTTTGTGAATTGCTGTGCCCCTGAGCTCCATTTTTCAACTCGTTTTTGGTGAGCTGACCGCAAGTCCAAAATTTTGGTTCAGGACCTATACTGGTTCCCGGTGGGTGGCTGAGAATTTGGTTAATTCTTCTTCCTGCCGGGAAATTACAGTGATATGTGCCCGTCCAAATGCCTAACAGCTACTCTCTCATTGGTTCTCCCTCTTCCCTTTCATCCTCTGCCAAATTGGCAACCTGTGCGAACCAAGAGGTTAAAGGGGCTGTCTCTCCAAGTTGGGAGGTTGATAGTAAAGCAGACGGAAAGTCAAACCGGAGCACCAGGAGAGGGACTATTCGTTGAGTTTTAGAAACCTTTCGTATTCACAGTGTGTCCGTTCTCTAGGTTTCCCGCACATGTTATAGCTGTAGTAATATTCCCTTCAACCTGGAGAGTTCGGACCCATGGAATGGGTGCCATGCATTATTGCTTTAAAGGGTCTGCATTTGCTCACCCAATCTCACCAATCGTCTCAGTCCCAAGTGTCCCTCCTTATGCCACATCCAGCTGTCGTTGTAGATAGGGTCATTCCAGCTTTCATCAGAGACCCTGAAGGAATTGTAAAGAATTTCCCAGTTTTTTTGTTTTGTTTTTGAAATTCCTTTTTATAGTGGGTTTGAGCTGATTCTCGCTGCCATGTTTATGCCAGTCTAGACACACTTGATTCCCTTACGGAGACATATCAATACATAGGTTTTAAGATTCTTACTAGTCAGATATTTTCCTCTGCGGGAAATATGGGGTTTTGAGTCCCTTTCACTGAGGACGGTGTAGGTCTTGTCTATTCCATAGTTGGTTTTTGGAACGGTACCTGTGCTTATATCAAACTCTGGTTTTATGCATCACCCCACCTCTCCTTCCCCCTTAAGCAGGTATAAGAGTGTTTTCTAAATGTGAGACACTGTTCTCTTTCCTAACTCAGTTCAAGTGTAGCCATGTTTACAGGATCTTCATAAGTGATATCTTATGATAAGTTTCTTTTTCTGTGTGACTTATTTCACTTAGAATCATCGTACCTGAATCCACCCATTTTGCTGCTACTGGTCTTATGACATTGATTTCATGGCTGAGGGATGTTCCATCGTACGTAAGTACCACAATTTTTTGAACCATGTTTATATTTTCTGGGATACTTAAGGTGTATCCAAGTTGAGGTCCTTGTATGCAGTGCAGCCCTAAATTTTGGGGTGGCTCTGTCTTATTGATTTTCAGTTTTCCCAAGGTATATTCCCTAGACTGGTAGTGCCCTTGGCTCTGTAGCTCTGTTCTTTACTTGTTTTAGGGAACAGAATGCACTCCTCCAGAGAGGCAGTTGGCAATTTACATCCCGCCCATCAGCATAACAAGGCTCCCTGTTCTCCAGGGCCTGTCTTGCCTTTCTTGTTCTTACACATTTTGTGGATGTCCCTTTTGACCGGTGGGAAGTGATACTTCTTTGTAGTGCAGATTTGCATTGCCCGCTTGCTTGCTTGGCCAAAAAGGGCGTATGCGTTTTCTCCTGAATATATTCAGGAGAAAACGCATACGCCCTTTTTGGCCAAGTGCATCATTGTCGAAGTTGTGCCCCTCTTCCTGTGCTTTAGAGGTGATTCCAACGTACCTCTTGAAATCTGTTTCCTGCTATTCTGCCTCGCTTTCAAGTCCGCCTCGTTGCCTTCCCTCAACAGATTTTTGGACGATAGTTGTCCTTTATTACTCGGCCAGGTTGTGAATTGCTGTGCCCCTGAGCTCCATTTTTCAACTCGTTTTTGGTGAGCTGACCGCAAGTCCAAAATTTTGGTTCAGGACCTATACTGGTTCCCGGTGGGTGGCTGAGAATTTGGTTAATTCTTCTTCCTGCCGGGAAATTACAGTGATATGTGCCCGTCCAAATGCCTAACAGCTACTCTCTCATTGGTTCTCCCTCTTCCCTTTCATCCTCTGCCAAATTGGCAACCTGTGCGAACCAAGAGGTTAAAGGGGCTGTCTCTCCAAGTTGGGAGGTTGATAGTAAAGCAGACGGAAAGTCAAACCGGAGCACCAGGAGAGGGACTATTCGTTGAGTTTTAGAAACCTTTCGTATTCACAGTGTGTCCGTTCTCTAGGTTTCCCGCACTTGTTATAGCTGTAGTAATATTCCCTTCAACCTGGAGAGTTCGGACCCATGGAATGGGTGCCATGCATTATTGCTTTAAAGGGTCTGCATTTGCTCACCCAATCTCACCAATCGTCTCAGTCCCAAGTGTCCCTCCTTATGCCACATCCAGCTGTCGTTGTAGATAGGGTCATTCCAGCTTTCATCAGAGACCCTGAAGGAATTGTAAAGAATTTCCCAGTTTTTTTGTTTTGTTTTTGAAATTCCTTTTTATAGTGGGTTTGAGCTGATTCTCGCTGCCATGTTTATGCCAGTCTAGACACACTTGATTCCCTTACGGAGACATATCAATACATAGGTTTTAAGATTCTTACTAGTCAGATATTTTCCTCTGCGGGAAATATGGGGTTTTGAGTCCCTTTCACTGAGGACGGTGTAGGTCTTGTCTATTCCATAGTTGGTTTTTGGAACGGTACCTGTGCTTATATCAAACTCTGGTTTTATGCATCACCCCACCTCTCCTTCCCCCTTAAGCAGGTATAAGAGTGTTTTCTAAATGTGAGACACTGTTCTCTTTCCTAACTCAGTTCAAGTGTAGCCATGTTTACAGGATCTTCATAAGTGATATCTTATGATAAGTTTCTTTTTCTGTGTGACTTATTTCACTTAGAATCATCATACCTGAATCCACCCATTTTGCTGCTACTGGTCTTATGACATTGATTTCATGGCTGAGGGATATTCCATATTACGTAAGTACCACAATTTTTTGAACCATGTTTATATTTTCTGGGATACTTAAGGTGCATCCAAGTTGAGGTCCTTGTATGCAGTGCAGCCCTAAACTTTGGGGTGGCTCTGTCTTATTGATTTTCAGTTTTCCCAAGGTATATTCCCTAGACTGGTAGTGCCCTTGGCTCTGTAGCTCTGTTCTTTACTTGTTTTAGGGAACAGAATGCACTCCTCCAGGGAGGCAGTTGGCAATATACACCCCGCCCATCAGCATAACAAGGCTCCCTGTTCTCCAGGGCCTGTCTTGCCTTTCTTGTTCTTACACATTTTGTGGATGTCCCTTTTGACCGGTGGGAAGTGATACTTCTTTGTAGTGCAGATTTGCATTGCCTGCTTGCTTGCTTGGCCAAAAAGGGCGTATGCGTTTTCTCCTGAATATATTCAGGAGAAAACGCATACGCCCTTTTTGGCCAAGTGCATCATTGTCGAAGTTGTGCCCCTCTTCCTGTGCTTTAAAGGCGATTCCAACGTACCTCTTGTAATCTGTTTCCTGCTATGCTGCCTCACTTTCAAGTCGGCCTCGTTGCCTTCCCTCAACAGATTTTTGGACGATAGTTGTCCTTTATTACTCGGCCAGGTTGTGAATTGCTGTGCCCCTGAGCTCCATTTTTCAACTCGTTTTTGGTGAGCTGACCGCAAGTCCCGAATTTTGGTTCAGGACCTATACTGGTTCCCGGTGGGTGGCTGAGAATTTGGTTAATTCTTCTTCCTGCCGGGAAATTACAGTGATATGTGCCCGTCCAAATGCCTAACAGCTACTCTCTCATTGGTTCTCCCTCTTCCCTTTCATCCTCTGCCAAATTGGCAACCTGTGCGAACCAAGAGGTTAAAGGGGCTGTCTCTCCAAGTTGGGAGGTTGATAGTAAAGCAGACGGAAAGTCAAACCGGAGCACCAGGAGAGGGACTATTCGTTGAGTTTTAGAAACCTTTCGTATTCACAGTGTGTCCGTTCTCTAGGTTTCCCGCACTTGTTATAGCTGTAGTAATATTCCCTTCAACCTGGAGAGTTCGGACCCATGGAATGGGTGCCATGCATTATTGCTTTAAAGGGTCTGCATTTGCTCACCCAATCTCACCAATCGTCTCAGTCCCAAGTGTCCCTCCTTATGCCACATCCAGCTGTCGTTGTAGATAGGGTCATTCCAGCTTTCATCAGAGACCCTGAAGGAATTGTAAAGAATTTCCCAGTTTTTTTGTTTTGTTTTTGAAATTCCTTTTTATAGTGGGTTTGAGCTGATTCTCGCTGCCATGTTTATGCCAGTCTAGACACACTTGATTCCCTTACGGAGACATATCAATACATAGGTTTTAAGATTCTTACTAGTCAGATATTTTCCTCTGCGGGAAATATGGGGTTTTGAGTCCCTTTCACTGAGGACGGTGTAGGTCTTGTCTATTCCATAGTTGGTTTTTGGAATGGTACCTGTGCTTATATCAAACTCTGGTTTTATGCATCACCCCACCTCTCCTTCCCCCTTAAGCAGGTATAAGAGTGTTTTCTAAATGTGAGACACTGTTCTCTTTCCTAACTCAGTTCAAGTGTAGCCATGTTTACAGGATCTTCATAAGTGATATCTTATGATAAGTTTCTTTTTCTGTGTGACTTATTTCACTTAGAATCATCGTACCTGAATCCACCCATTTTGCTGCTACTGGTCTTATGACATTGATTTCATGGCTGAGGGATATTCCATCGTACGTAAGTACCACAATTTTTTGAACCATGTTTATATTTTCTGGGATACTTAAGGTGTATCCAAGTTGAGGTCCCTGTATGCAGTGCAGCCCTAAATTTTGGGGTGGCTCTGTCTTATTGATTTTCAGTTTTCCCAAGGTATATTCCCTAGACTGGTAGTGCCCTTGGCTCTGTAGCTCTGTTCTTTACTTGTTTTAGGGAACAGAATGCACTCCTCCAGAGAGGCAGTTGGCAATTTACATCCCGCCCATCAGCATAACAAGGCTCCCTGTTCTCCAGGGCCTGTCTTGCCTTTGTTGTTCTTACACATTTTGTGGATGTCCCTTTTGACCGGTGGGAAGTGATACTTCTTTGTAGTGCAGATTTGCATTGCCCGCTTGCTTGCTTGGCCAAAAAGGGCGTATGCGTTTTCTCCTGAATATATTCAGGAGAAAACGCATACGCCCTTTTTGGCCAAGTGCATCATTGTCGAAGTTGTGCCCCTCTTCCTGTGCTTTAAAGGCGATTCCAACGTACCTCTTGAAATCTGTTTCCTGCTATTCTGCCTCGCTTTCAAGTCCGCCTCGTTGCCTTCCCTCAACAGATTTTTGGACGATAGTTGTCCTTTATTACTCGGCCAGTTTGTGAATTGCTGTGCCCCTGAGCTCCATTTTTCAACTCGTTTTTGGTGAGCTGACCGCAAGTCCAAAATTTTGGTTCAGGACCTATACTGGTTCCCGGTGGGTGGCTGAGAATTTGGTTAATTCTTCTTCCTGCCGGGAAATTACAGTGATATGTGCCCGTCCAAATGCCTAACAGCTACTCTCTCATTGGTTCTCCCTCTTCCCTTTCATCCTCTGCCAAATTGGCAACCTGTGCGAACCAAGAGGTTAAAGGGGCTGTCTCTCCAAGTTGGGAGGTTGATAGTAAAGCAGACGGAAAGTCAAACCGGAGCACCAGGAGAGGGACTATTCGTTGAGTTTTAGAAACCTTTCGTATTCACAGTGTGTCCGTTCTCTAGGTTTCCCGCACATGTTATAGCTGTAGTAATATTCCCTTCAACCTGGAGAGTTCGGACCCATGGAATGGGTGCCATGCATTATTGCTTTAAAGGGTCTGCATTTGCTCACCCAATCTCACCAATCGTCTCAGTCCCAAGTGTCCCTCCTTATGCCACATCCAGCTGTCGTTGTAGATAGGGTCATTCCAGCTTTCATCAGAGACCCTGAAGGAATTGTAAAGAATTTCCCAGTTTTTTTGTTTTGTTTTTGAAATTCCTTTTTATAGTGGGTTTGAGCTGATTCTCGCTGCCATGTTTATGCCAGTCTAGACACACTTGATTCCCTTATGGAGACATATCAATACATAGGTTTTAAGATTCTTACTAGTCAGATATTTTCCTCTGCGGGAAATATGGGGTTTTGAGTCCCTTTCACTGAGCACGGTGTAGGTCTTGTCTATTCCATAGTTGGTTTTTGGAACGGTACCTGTGCTTATATCAAACTCTGGTTTTATGCATCACCCCACTTCTCCTTCTCCCTTAAGCAGGTATAAGAGTGTTTTCTAAATGTGAGACACTGTTCTCTTTCCTAACTCAGTTCAAGTGTAGCCATGTTTACAGGATCTTCATAAGTGATATCTTATGATAAGTTTCTTTTTCTGTGTGACTTATTTCACTTAGAATCATCGTACCTGAATCCACCCATTTTGCTGCTACTGGTCTTATGACATTGATTTCATGGCTGAGGGATATTCCATCGTACGTAAGTACCACAATTTTTTGAACCATGTTTATATTTTCTGAGATACTTAAGGTGTATCCAAGTTGAGGTCCCTGTATGCAGTGCAGCCCTAAATTTTGGGGTGGCTCTGTCTTATTGATTTTCAGTTTTCCCAAGGTATATTCCCTAGACTGGTAGTGCCCTTGGCTCTGTAGCTCTGTTCTTTACTTGTTTTAGGGAACAGAATGCACTCCTCCAGAGAGGCAGTTGGCAATTTACATCCCGCCCATCAGCATAACAAGGCTCCCTGTTCTCCAGGGCCTGTCTTGCCTTTGTTGTTCTTACACATTTTGTGGATGTCCCTCTTGACCGGTGGGAAGTGATACTTCTTTGTAGTGCAGATTTGCATTGCCCGCTTGCTTGCTTGGCCAAAAAGGGCGTATGCGTTTTCTCCTGAATATATTCAGGAGAAAACGCATACGCCCTTTTTGGCCAAGTGCATCATTGTCGAAGTTGTGCCCCTCTTCCTGTGCTTTAAAGGCGATTCCAACGTACCTCTTGAAATCTGTTTCCTGCTATTCTGCCTCGCTTTCAAGTCCGCCTCGTTGCCTTCCCTCAACAGATTTTTGGACGATAGTTGTCCTTTATTACTCGGCCAGTTTGTGAATTGCTGTGCCCCTGAGCTCCATTTTTCAACTCGTTTTTGGTGAGCTGACCGCAAGTCCAAAATTTTGGTTCAGGACCTATACTGGTTCCCGGTGGGTGGCTGAGAATTTGGTTAATTCTTCTTCCTGCCGGGAAATTACAGTGATATGTGCCCGTCCAAATGCCTAACAGCTACTCTCTCATTGGTTCTCCCTCTTCCCTTTCATCCTCTGCCAAATTGGCAACCTGTGCGAACCAAGAGGTTAAAGGGGCTGTCTCTCCAAGTTGGGAGGTTGATAGTAAAGCAGACGGAAAGTCAAACCGGAGCACCAGGAGACGGACTATTCGTTGAGTTTTAGAAACCTTTCGTATTCACAGTGTGTCCGTTCTCTAGGTTTCCCGCACATGTTATAGCTGTAGTAATATTCCCTTCAACCTGGAGAGTTCGGACCCATGGAATGGGTGCCATGCATTATTGCTTTAAAGGGTCTGCATTTGCTCACCCAATCTCACCAATCGTCTCAGTCCCAAGTGTCCCTCCTTATGCCACATCCAGCTGTCGTTGTAGATAGGGTCATTCCAGCTTTCATCAGAGACCCTGAAGGAATTGTAAAGAATTTCCCAGTTTTTTTGTTTTGTTTTTGAAATTCCTTTCTATAGTGGGTTTGAGCTGATTCTCGCTGCCATGTTTATGCCAGTCTAGACACACTTGATTCCCTTACGGAGACATATCAATACATAGGTTTTAAGATTCTTACTAGTCAGATATTTTCCTCTGCGGGAAATATGGGGTTTTGAGTCCCTTTCACTGAGGACGGTGTAGGTCTTGTCTATTCCATAGTTGGTTTTTGGAACGGTACCTGTGCTTATATCAAACTCTGGTTTTATGCATCAACCCACCTCTCCTTCCCCCTTAAGCAGGTATAAGAGTGTTTTCTAAATGTGAGACACTGTTCTCTTTCCTAACTCAGTTCAAGTGTAGCCATGTTTACAGGATCTTCATAAGTGATATCTTATGATAAGTTTCTTTTTCTGTGTGACTTATTTCACTTAGAATCATCGTACCTGAATCCACCCATTTTGCTGCTACTGGTCTTATGACATTGATTTCATGGCTGAGGGATGTTCCATCGTACGTAAGTACCACAATTTTTTGAACCATGTTTATATTTTCTGGGATACTTAAGGTGTATCCAAGTTGAGGTCCTTGTATGCAGTGCAGCCCTAAATTTTGGGGTGGCTCTGTCTTATTGATTTTCAGTTTTCCCAAGGTATATTCCCTAGACTGGTAGTGCCCTTGGCTCTGTAGCTCTGTTCTTTACTTGTTTTAGGGAACAGAATGCACTCCTCCAGAGAGGCAGTTGGCAATTTACATCCCGCCCATCAGCATAACAAGGCTCCCTGTTCTCCAGGGCCTGTCTTGCCTTTCTTGTTCTTACACATTTTGTGGATGTCCCTTTTGACCGGTGGGAAGTGATACTTCTTTGTAGTGCAGATTTGCATTGCCCGCTTGCTTGCTTGGCCAAAAAGGGCGTATGCGTTTTCTCCTGAATATATTCAGGAGAAAACGCATACGCCCTTTTTGGCCAAGTGCATCATTGTCGAAGTTGTGCCCCTCTTCCTGTGCTTTAAAGGCGATTCCAACGTACCTCTTGAAATCTGTTTCCTGCTATTCTGCCTCGCTTTCAAGTCCGCCTCGTTGCCTTCCCTCAACAGATTTTTGGACGATAGTTGTCCTTTATTACTCGGCCAGTTTGTGAATTGCTGTGCCCCTGAGCTCCATTTTTCAACTCGTTTTTGGTGAGCTGACCGCAAGTCCAAAATTTTGGTTCAGGACCTATACTGGTTCCCGGTGGGTGGCTGAGAATTTGGTTAATTCTTCTTCCTGCCGGGAAATTACAGTGATATGTGCCCGTCCAAATGCCTAACAGCTACTCTCTCATTGGTTCTCCCTCTTCCCTTTCATCCTCTGCCAAATTGGCAACCTGTGCGAACCAAGAGGTTAAAGGGGCTGTCTCTCCAAGTTGGGAGGTTGATAGTAAAGCAGACGGAAAGTCAAACCGGAGCACCAGGAGAGGGACTATTCGTTGAGTTTTAGAAACCTTTCGTATTCACAGTGTGTCCGTTCTCTAGGTTTCCCGCACATGTTATAGCTGTAGTAATATTCCCTTCAACCTGGAGAGTTCGGACCCATGGAATGGGTGCCATGCATTATTGCTTTAAAGGGTCTGCATTTGCTCACCCAATCTCACCAATCGTCTCAGTCCCAAGTGTCCCTCCTTATGCCACATCCAGCTGTCGTTGTAGATAGGGTCATTCCAGCTTTCATCAGAGATCCTGAAGGAATTGTAAAGAATTTCCCAGTTTTTTTGTTTTGTTTTTGAAATTCCTTTTTATAGTGGGTTTGAGCTGATTCTCGCTGCCATGTTTATGCCAGTCTAGACACACTTGATTCCCTTACGGAGACATATCAATACATAGGTTTTAAGATTCTTACTAGTCAGATATTTTCCTCTGCGGGAAATATGGCGTTTTGAGTCCCTTTCACTGAGGACGGTGTAGGTCTTGTCTATTCCATAGTTGGTTTTTGGAACGGTACCTGTGCTTATATCAAACTCTGGTTTTATGCATCAACCCACCTCTCCTTCCCCCTTAAGCAGGTATAAGAGTGTTTTCTAAATGTGAGACACTGTTCTCTTTCCTAACTCAGTTCAAGTGTAGCCATGTTTACAGGATCTTCATAAGTGATATCTTATGATAAGTTTCTTTTTCTGTGTGACTTATTTCACTTAGAATCATCATACCTGAATCCACCCATTTTGCTGCTACTGGTCTTATGACATTGATTTCATGGCTGAGGGATATTCCATCGTACGTAAGTACCACAATTTTTTGAACCATGTTTATATTTTCTGGGATACTTAAGGTGCATCCAAGTTGAGGTCCTTGTATGCAGTGCAGCCCTAAATTTTGGGGTGGCTCTGTCTTATTGATTTTCAGTTTTCCCAAGGTATATTCCCTAGACTGGTAGTGCCCTTGGCTCTGTAGCTCTGTTCTTTACTTGTTTTAGGGAACAGAATGCACTCCTCCAGAGAGGCAGTTGGCAATTTACATCCCGCCCATCAGCATAACAAGGCTCCCTGTTCTCCAGGGCCTGTCTTGCCTTTCTTGTTCTTACACATTTTGTGGATGTCCCTTTTGACCGGTGGGAAGTGATACTTCTTTGTAGTGCAGATTTGCATTGCCCGCTTGCTTGCTTGGCCAAAAAGGGCGTATGCGTTTTCTCCTGAATATATTCAGGAGAAAACGCATACGCCCTTTTTGGCCAAGTGCATCATTGTCGAAGTTGTGCCCCTCTTCCTGTGCTTTAAAGGCGATTCCAACGTACCTCTTGAAATCTGTTTCCTGCTATGCTGCCTCGCTTTCAAGTCCGCCTCGTTGCCTTCCCTCAACAGATTTTTGGACGATAGTTGTCCTTTATTACTCGGCCAGTTTGTGAATTGCTGTGCCCCTGAGCTCCATTTTTCAACTCGTTTTTGGTGAGCTGACCGCAAGTCCAAAATTTTGGTTCAGGACCTATACTGGTTCCCGGTGGGTGGCTGAGAATTTGGTTAATTCTTCTTCCTGCCGGGAAATTACAGTGATATGTGCCCGTCCAAATGCCTAACAGCTACTCTCTCATTGGTTCTCCCTCTTCCCTTTCATCCTCTGCCAAATTGGAAACCTGTGCGAACCAAGAGGTTAAAGGGGCTGTCTCTCCAAGTTGGGAGGTTGATAGTAAAGCAGACGGAAAGTCAAACCAGAGCACCAGGAGAGGGACTATTCGTTGAGTTTTAGAAACCTTTCGTATTCACAGTGTGTCCGTTCTCTAGGTTTCCCGCACATGTTATAGCTGTAGTAATATTCCCTTCAACCTGGAGAGTTCGGACCCATGGAATGGGTGCCATGCATTATTGCTTTAAAGGGTCTGCATTTGCTCACCCAATCTCACCAATCGTCTCAGTCCCAAGTGTCCCTCCTTATGCCACATCCAGCTGTCGTTGTAGATAGGGTCATTCCAGCTTTCATCAGAGACCCTGAAGGAATTGTAAAGAATTTCCCAGTTTTTTTGTTTTGTTTTTGAAATTCCTTTTTATAGTGGGTTTGAGCTGATTCTCGCTGCCATGTTTATGCCAGTCTAGACACACTTGATTCCCTTACGGAGACATATCAATA